>NC_135325.1:35833309-36488212 GCF_048772815.1 Callospermophilus lateralis | reverse complement strand
TGGTGACTATTTATTCAGAATCTCTGGGGAAGATCCCCAGTATTTAGGTGCTTTCTCTACAAATAAGCAATCCGGGAATTGCAACCAGGAAGAACAGTGTCAAACAGCAAAATAGAGGGCTTAACCTCTTTTTTTTTTAAATAAAAAAGTCTTTCATGGGGCTGGGGATATAGCTCAGTTGGTTGCCTAGCATGCACAAGCCTTGGGTTCAATCCCCAGCAACACCAAAAAAAAAAAAAAAATCATGAAATCACTGCTTCCAGATTTGGGTCTGTTTTGCATATCCATAAAGGAGCTTCTATGATTAAATTTCAAGTCTTTAGCAATGTCTCTTCTCCCAGTTTTGACCATGACATATGCAGAGGAAATTGATGTGGCTGCATTATTCCTAACTGCTTATTTTTCTCATCCTATGAACTGAACCCCCAGCTGTCTTTCCGCACACTAGTATTCCAGGTATGGAGTAGGCTCTGGCATATGGAAATGAATAAGGAATGCCTAGTTTCAATCCTTGTGGAACTCACAGTATGTTGATGGAGATGAACAGCAGAAAAAGGAATTATGACAAAATGTGGTAGATGCTCACCGCAGTGGAGGAATTCAAGATGTCTTGACAATTCATATCAAGATGGGGACAACATATAGACTTTTGTATTAGTGTTTTCTATTGCCATAATAAAATACTGGAATATGGGAGCTTATAAAGAAAAAAAAAGATTCATTTAACTCACAGTTTTGGAGGCTGAAAGTTCAAGATAAAATGGCTCTATTGGCCTCTGGTGAGGGCCACATGCTGGATAGCACCACAATGGCAGGAGTGAGTGGCAGAGGGAGAGATCACATGGTGGGACACAGGGCTAGAGACAGGGGAGAGGCCTTTCTTGCTCTTTTTATAATCCACTATTAAAGAACCAAATAGAATCCCATGATAACTACATTAATGCCTTCTGAGAGTAGATCCCTCAGTGATCCAATTACCTTTACCAGGACCCATGTCTTCAAGGTCATACTACCTCTTAATTTCACCACTTTGGTGTACAAGGCTTCAATACATGAATTCTTGGGGGACCGACAAAATTCAAACCATAGTGCAATTCAACCAAAGTGGTGAAATTAAGAGGTAGTATGACCTTGAAGACATGGGTTCTGGTAAAGGTAATTGGATCACTGTCTAACTTTTAATTTATTTTTTATATCTCTCAAGTGAAAAACATAACGAGAATTTTCCAGAGAGCAGAAATAACATACATGGAATCTTAGAAGCCGGAGAGAGTGTAATGTACATGAAGAATAGACTTCTATCCTGGCCTTAGTATCAGATCACAAACTGTATTACTGTATACAGTTTGTGATCTGATACTAAGGCCAGTATTTTTGAAGACAAGAACTGTATCCAATTCTTCCTGATTCCTACATACCCAGCATAGCATCTGACATATCATTTTTTTAAAAAAAATATCTATGTGTGCATAAACTAAGAGGGGATGGGGTTAGCTCAGTGGTAGAGTACTTGTAGAGTATGTGCAAGAGCCTGAGTTTAGTCTCCAGTGCTACAAAGGGAAAAAAAACCCATAAAGAAAGAGCATCCATTATGTGCCAGGCACTGAAGTAGAACTGTTGTTGGCTTTCTATGATATTCAGATTTATTCAGAAAATACATAAATTAAAATATAGCTATTTCCTACACTGTTAAGAAATACAGCAGGGCTGGGGTTGTGGCTCTGTGGTAGAGCGCTCACCTAGCATGTGCGTGGCCCTGGGTTTGATCCTCAGCACTACATAAAAATAAATAAATAAAAGTATTGTGTTCAACTACAACTAAAAAAATAAAATAAAAAAGAAATACAGGGAAGTGCATTAACAATTTGGTAAAAAGGAGTGGGGAAAAAAACAAACTAGAGTTTTTGAAAACATGAACATTCATTGTACATACATTACTATCATTAGTATATCCATGTATAAACCTATTTAGAAATGGGTAAATAAAATTTATAAATCTACTATATTTCTGTCCCTGAATATCTATTTGATTATATATATATATATATATATATATATATATATATATATATATATATATACACACACACACAAAGACTTATTTTTGAATATACATTAACATTTATGAATAAATACAAATTAGGTATTCTTAAACTTGTATACTCATATAGAAGGCCTAGCTCTTTTCCCCTTCATCTCTTCCACTTTCCTTCTACATTTGATCCCCCTCCCTGTTTCAAGACCTTATGACTATTCCTTCTGATGTCAGCTGCATTTTCCACTGCTTTGGAACCTCTGGTCAGTGCTGGGAGACTAGATCTTTTTGTTAGTGTGTGTTGGAAGTGGGGGTTGGAGGGTACTGATAAATACTTAACACACATCTCTTCAAATGCAGTTTTGACATCAACTCTGGTGTTTAGCTTAATTACCTTATCAAGTAAGGTGAAACTCAAACAGTGGAGTATATTAGCACTTCACTAATTAATCAATGACTCCAGTGACTTTTTTGCTAAGGTGAGGAATAATTTTCAAATAAAAAAAGACATAGTTCTTCAATTTTGTATGCTCTTCTATTTCCAATGTACCTTTACATGTATATTTACATTGGGAATACACAAAATACATGTAAGTTGAATCTGCATTATTAACATTTTTACATCACTTAGATGTACAACATAACAATCAGACCTTGATTTCCTGATCTCCATAGTATGGATCTCATAGTATTGTGATCTCATATGATCTCATAGTATTGTCCTGTCTATAAGGATTATCTTGCATTTAATTATCTCCTACTCTCATTATCTGACCATAAGACTGTAGATTATGAATAGTACCTGATCTGTATTAATAGCCCTACACTAATCCCTGATGCTCATAATATAAAAGATTAATAATAGTGCGGTTTTGCTATGTATAGCATCATTTCTCATCTTCCTGGCAATCCTTGGAGGTGACTTTAATAATCTCTAATTTATACATGTGTAAATAAGCTCAGAAGAATGTAGGATCATGTCCAAAACCATCTAACCAATAAGTTGTGATCAATGATATTTATCAATCTAGATCACATACAATTCACCATAATCCAACCTGCCTTTGTTTCTGCCAGTATACAAGGTCAATATGCACTGTCTTCCCACAGGGTGCACTGAAGGCAGAAAACATTATTTATCATTCACTTGTGCCCCTGGTATTCAATTTAATTTTAAGCCCATAATAGGTATGAAATAACTGTTAACATTGTGTGGGGACCTAGTTTGTATGTAAAATTTGATACATTTGTGATTGATATCACAGATAGAGAAAAAAATGGGTTAGTCGAAAGTACAAAGTACTTTTGTGACCTCAAGAAGAAGCTGTGTGAGTTGGAAAAAGAGACTTGAGGCAATAGCTATTTAGTCATATATTTGTACCAAAATGCAAAAATATTTTTACTGTTTTGCTTGTATGATTTCTATTCAATTTAAAAAGTCACTTGTCATTAATTTCATACATAAGATAGATAAGACAGGATAATGTGTTACTTACTTTGATTCACTTATATATGCTAAGTACTTATCTTGTTATTATATTTAGTCCTCCAGTAGTATTGTTAAGTGAGCATTACCATGAATGTTTATTTTCTATCTCTGAATTAGAATAAAAGTTTCCACTTTAGCAAGGACAATGTCAATTTTACTTATTATTGAATCACATTGTTTGTTTCTGAATGAGAACTGTAATTTTAAATAAGGAATTGTGTAACTGTGAGGATAAGCCAAATAATAATAATAATAATAATAATAATAATAATAATAATAATAACAACACCTAAGGGTGTGCCTGGTCATATTAAGTTAATAAAAAGTATTTATTGCAGGAGTAATCTGATTTGTGAACCAGATTTGGATATAGGGACCATTTAAAAAATTATTTTGTTATCAGGGATTGAACCCAGGGTCACTTAACCACTGAGCTACATCCCCAGCAATTTTTATTTTTCATTTTGAGACAGGGTCTCACTAAGTTGCTTAGGGCCTTGCTAAGTTGCTGAGGCTAGCTTTGAACTTGCAGTCACTTCTCCTGACTCAGCCTCCCAAGTCACTGTGATTACAGGCATGCACCACTGCACTCAGTTTATAAAGCCCATCATAAATAGGGCTCTCTTCTGAATTGTGAGTAACATGGAAGATGGCCTAACGAAGCCCATCCCAGAGTCTGGTAAAGGTAATACAACCCAGAATACAGGCTTTTTTCCCTCTTTCCAGTGCTGGGGATCAACCTAGGGCCTCAAACATACTAGATAAGTGCTCTACCTCTGAGACACACCTACAAGATTCCTGTTTCAAACTGTCCTGGACTGAAATTCTGCCTTTCTCAGTTGAAAGTTGTGTGACATTGTTTTAGAACCAATCGAAGCCTGCTACCTGTTTGGTATAGTTGTTGCATAAAATTCACAAATCCTCTCATTCATTCTTTCATTTAAGAAGAATTTTCTTGGGGTTGGGGCTATAGCTCAGTTGGTAGAGTGCTTGCCTCACGTTCACAGGGCCCTAGGGTTCAACCCTTAGCACCACCACCACCAAAAAAAAAAGCATTTTTCCAAATGTCTTTTATGTGCTAGGCACCATCATGGATACTGGGAATACAAAGAGGAATAAATTAGAATAAATATGTTTCCTGGCCTCTGGATGTTCACAGTTCAGTGGCAGAAAAGTTACCACTGTGTACATCAGAAAGTGTCAGAGCACTGATGGTGCTAATGGCTCCTCACCAGTGGCAGGTGTAGCAAGAAAAGCCATTGCTGTTCACCATCTTGCAATCTTTCTGTCAGAAAGGCCTGTAGGCTGCCTCTTGAACTGTCTGTAAAATTTAACATGGCAGGGAGAGTGAGAAATTATTTCTGGTTTGGCTCTATGCAGGTGCAGTGAAAAATTTCAAAGGGAAATCAGTGTGGCAAAAGTCACAGTGGAGCAAAATAGAGCTTTCTCTGGGGGAATCCTTATCATCTTTGGCATGTAAGCAGCTTCCACAAACCTCTAGAATACATGGATCATGAAAATAAGCACCATTGTTTTGGAACCGAAGCTCCAGAGGCCTGGTTTGGCTCTGCACAAGGAAAAAAAATGTTCTGAGGATGTTCTGGCTAGATATAGTTCTGGCAGTGTTCAGGGTATGGAAATGACTCAGACAGGGTCCCTGTACTCTGGAACTTCATAGTCTCTTCACATAGGGAGAAGGAGAAACAGATAATCCTAACAAGTACTTAATTTTCTTTTCTAACCTACCCTGAGAGGTATTTATCAACACCTGCCCCTTCTGCTTTCTATAGATGAGGAAATAGGTTAAAGGGTGTTTGGTAACTTGGGTAGTAAATGATGGAGCTGGGACTCACATCCAGATTGTCTGTATTCAAAGTCAGACCTTTAGAAACTCACTGTGGCAACATTTGTCTTATATTATACTTGCTGAGATACACCTACCCTTCCCAATGAGACACGCATTAGGCATTATGCTTCCAATAGGGATCCCACCTGAAAAATCTTAGCACCCTATAAGAAAGAGTATCTCTATGAAGTGCTAGGTCAGATCCAAAATTGCTGTCTGAAACCAACAGACAGGTGTTAACTATGTCATTTTGGATGTGGGAGTGCTGTGGATGGAATTTGGGGCCTCACATATGCTAGGCAAGTGCTATAGCACCGAGCGCCATCCCTAGCCCTAACCATTTCACTTTATAGTGAGTCTGGAAAGAAAAGACAGCTTGGAAAGTGATAACAAAGCCAGTTCAGAAAGAAAACAGATGACATTGTTGGAGGCATGAACTCAGGGTAGAGGAAAATAAATGGTGTACTGGAGTCAGACTGACTTTGTGATGAAAACTGACCATGCCACTATTTAGTACTATGTTCCTGACCAAGACAAGCCATTCGACATCCTGATCATATCAACTTACCCCTCCAGTGAGGTGTTTAGAGGCTCTGAGTTTCCAGTGCCTTGTCATTTTATCCTTATCAGTCTTCTTCAAAAAATATTTGTAATTATCATTTTGCAGAACTGTCTGTCCTCTTTACTAGAAACATTTTTATAACCTTAGCTTTGTTCTTTTTTTTCATGCCCAAAGCCCTACTTGTGTTATGGATCCCTCAGTAAAGGGTAACTTTTATTCCACTACTGTATTCAAACTCTATTCACTTAGAGGTTGATTTGAACCTTTTATCAATACCCTGGGTTTAGAACCCTCCAGAACTTCTACTCTTGACTTATTTGCTTATTGATGAATCTTGGCCAACTTGCTATTATCCCATCCATTTTTCTGGCCCTAGAGTGAAAGTACATAAGTTAATTTACTGAAAATTTCCAAAATACAAATTATGTGATACACAATAAGTCTTTAATAATAATGAATATTGTTGGAAGAAGAAACTGTTGAATCAATAGAAACCTGCCAATTACATTATTTTATTTTAGAGTTTAAATTCATAGATATCATTTTGACAGAATTAAATTCTGACTGAATTACTCAGTGATTGGTGAAAATGTTCACTTATCAGTATAAGTGAACATTTTCATACTCACTATGAGGTGTATTTGTGTGTGTGTGTGTGTGTGTGTGTGTGTGTGTGTGTGTGTTGTGCTTGGAATGGAATCCAGGCCCATGTGCATGCCAGATAAGTGCTCTAACATTGAGCCAGATCCCCAACCCTCATAAGGAGATGAATCTCCTGATTTCCCTCCTTCTCCTTTGACCCCACTTTTTCAATTTATCTGAATTAATCCTCTTCATCTTATTAGTTGTATTCCTACTCGACCAGGGACACTTCTAATTCATCACTTACATATTCAATTTTTATGTTCTGTAAATGCATCAGCCCCATGCACTAGACTTCAGAAAATCCAGGCTAAAATTCAGAAAGCATTATTGAGTGTTTATTGAATTAATTAAATTTACATTTTACTATGCTACTCACAGCCAAAGAAAACTCTCTTTCAATCTGAAATTCAAACAATAGGTATCATAATTTGACTGTTGTGCTAGAAAAACTAGGGATAACAGGAACATACCTTAACATTGTAAAGGTTATCTATGCTCAACTCAAGGCCAACATCATTATAAATGGAGAAAAATTGAAGGCATTCCCTCTAAAAACTGGAACAGACAGGGATGCCCTCTTTCACCACTTCTATTTATCATAGTTCTTGAAACACTGGCCAGAGCAATTAGACAGATGAAAGAAATTAAAGGGATATACATAGGAAAAGAAGAACTCAAATTGGCACTATTTGCTGATGATATGATTCTATATCTAGAAGACCCAAAAAGCTCCACCAGAAAACTTCTAGAACTAGTAAATGAATTCAGCAAAGTAGCAGGATATAAAATCAACATCCATAAATCAAAGGCATTTCTGTTATCAGTGACAAATCCTCAGAGAGGGAAATTAGGGAAACTACTCCATTCACAATAGCCTCAAAAAAAAAAAAAAAAAAAAACTTGGGAATCAAAATAGGTGAAAAATCTATAAAATGAAAACTACTACTGAACCCTAAAGAGAGAAATCAAAGAAGACTTTAGAAGATGGAAAGGTCTACCTTGCTCTTGGATAGGCAGAATTAATATTATCAAAATGACCATACTACCAAAAGCACCATACAGATTTAATGCAATTCCAATCAAAATCCCAATGGCATTCCTCATAGAAATAGAAAAAGCAATCATGAAATTCATCTGGAAAAATAAGAGACCCAGAATAGCTAAAGCAATCCTTAGCATGAAGAGTGAAGCAGGTGGCATCGCTATACCAGACCTTAAACTAGACCTCAGTGCAATAGTAACAAAAAAAATGGCATTGTCACCAAAACAAACTGGTAGACCAAGGGTACAGAGTAGAGGACACAGAGACTAGCCCACAAAATTACAATTATCTTAGATTAGACAAAGGCACCAGAAAAGACAACCTCTTCAACAAATGGTGGTGGGAAAACTGGAAATCTATATGCAACAAAATGAAATTAAACCCCTGTCTCTCACCATGCACAAAACTCAACTCAAAGTGGATCAAGGACCTAGGAATTAAACCAGAGACTCTACGTCTAAGAAAAGAAAAAGTAGGCCCTAATTTTCATCATGTGAGATTAGACTCCAGCTTCCTTAATAAGACTCCTATAGCACAAGAATTAAAACCAAGAATCAATAAATGGGATGGGCTCAAACTAAAAAGTTTCTTTCCAGCAAAAGAAACAATCTGTGAGGTGAATAGAGAGCCTACATCTTGAGAATAAATTTTTACCCCTCACACATCATATAGAGGGCATATAAAGAAGTCAAAAAGCTAAACATCAAACAATAACAACAACAACAACAAACAAATAACCCAATCAATAAATTGGCCAAGGATATGAACAGACACTTCTCAGAAGAGGATATTCAATCAATCAACAAATATATAAAAAAATGCTCATCATCTCTAGCATTTAGAGAAATACAAATCAAAACTACTCTAAGATACCATCTCATTCCAGTCAGAATGGCAGCTATTATGAAGACAAACAACAATAAGTGTTGTTGAGGATGTGGGGGAAAAGGTACACTCATACACTAAAAATTGGTGCAGCCAATATGGAAAGCAGTATGGAGATTCCTTGGAAAACTGGGAATGGGACCACTATTTGACCCAGTTATCCCTCTCCTCGGTCTATAATCAAAGGACTTAAAAACAGCATACTCAGGGACACAGCCACATCAATATTTATAGCAGCACAATTCACAATAACTAAACTGTGGAACCAACTTAGATGCCCTTCAGTAGATTAATGGATTAAAAAAAATGTGGCTATATACACAATGGAATATTACTCATCAATAAAAGAGAATAAAATCATGGCATTTGCAGGTAAATGAATGCAATTGAAGAAGATAATGCTAAGTGAAGTTAGCCAATCCCCCCAAAAAACAAATGGCAAATGTTTTCTCTGATATAAGGTGATTAACTCATAGTTGGGTAGGGAGACGGAGCATGGGAGGAACTGACGAACTCTAGATAGGGCAGAGGGGTGGGAGGGGAAGGGAGGGGGCAGGGAGTTAGCGATGATGGAGGAATGTGATGGACATCATTATCCAAAGTACATGTATGAAGACATGAATTTGTGTCAACATACTTTATATATAAACAGAGATATGAAAAATTGTCTTCTATATGTGTAATATGAATTGTGATGCATTCCACTTTTATGTATTTAAAAAATAAAAGCAATTAAAAATTAATTTGGCTGTGTGTATTAGACACCAAGTAAAGTTTTCTATTGCATTATAAGGTGTTGAGAGACCTCAATACCTGATTTTTCAGTGTCATTCCTCATGATGCTGGCATAATCCATAGCACAGGGCACAACATGGGTTAACATTTCTCAAAACTCAGTCATTCATTCACCAAATTGGCATTTCTGGATTCCATTATACTGTTTCTAATATTTTCAGTAGAATTAAATTATTTTTTAATTGAAATTCACTTAGTTTATGTGATTATGAAAATGAAAATGAAGGTAATAAAGATAATGGCAACTAACTCAGTAACAATGTTTAAAAGTATTTTCATTTAAAATTTGTTTTTTAACTCTTCTAGAAATTTCTCCATTTTAAAAAAAAATTATATATGACAGCAGAATGTGTTACAATTCTTATTACACATACAGAGCACAATTTTTCATATCTCTGGTTGTATACAAAGTATATTTGCACCAATTCGTGTCTTTATACATGTACTTTGGCTAATAATGATTATCATGTTCCACCATCATTTATAACCCCCTGCCCCCTCCCTTCCCCTCAGACCCCTCTGCCCTATCTAGAGTTTGTCTATTCCTCTCATGCTCCCTCTCCCTATTCCAGTATGAATCAGTCTCCTTATATCAAATAAAACATGCAGCAAATTTTTTCAAAATTAAATAGTTAACTCATTCATTTCATTCTATTTTTTGAGATGAAATAAAAGAATGAAATAAATTCATTTCCATAGTATTAAACACTTCACATGTGTTCTCTTATTCAATTCTCATAAAACAACTCAGAATGCATACTACTATTTCCATTTTTCAAGATGAATAAACTGAGACATGAGAAGTTAGAGAAATGTGCCCAAAGTAATAGAACTGCTATGCTATAGATTCAGGATGAAAAATCATAGTCATTCAATGCCAAGGGCCATAAAGATTGGTAATGGTAAGTAGGCAGTGTAAGCAGTCCTCAGCTTAATTATTCACTAGCACTTTCTCTGATATTGTTTTTTTTAAAGAGAGAGAGAGAGAGAGAGAATTTTTTAATATTTATTTTTCAGTTTTCAGTGGACAAAACATCTTTATTTTATTTTTATGTGGTGCTGAGAATTGAACCCAGTGCCCCGTGCATGCCAGGCGAGCACATTACCACTTGAGCCACATCCCCAGCCCCTCTCTGATATAGTTTTATGTGGCTTGCCTCTTTTCAACATTATCAACACCAACAGCCAATTTCTTACTCCTGAGACTCTCCCCTGGTCCTGTGGCAAAATGCTCAGGGAACCAAGAAAAGGAAACATAACTTTCTTTCTTCTTCTTAAATATAAATCTCTGTCTTTTAAGGATAAGGAAATTTGGACACTGAGAAGGAAAAATTTGTTGTGTACAATGTCCTGCTGAGTTAGAGTCTGTAAACAAGTCTGGATGGCGCCTGGCATTTTGCCAGAGGGAGTGGTTTGTGAAGTAACGCCATCAAGCCATTAAGTGTGGAGATTCCTTATTGGTTGACTGCTGTATCTATTTTATGTTAATTAAGATAAGCTGTGTGGAATGTGTAAATGCCTCTGTTGTCCTACAATAAACGGCTCCCACTCCTGCTGTATTGATCTACACAAGTTGTTCATCACCCCCCCCCCCCGGGTTATTTTGCTGCAGCCGGACTGTGGCACTGCTGCTATCCAAAGATTGTGTCCTGAGGAACATCCTTTATTGCAGAAATAATTTCTAGTCAAAAGAAGGCAAACCAGAAGCTTAGATTCTGCTTCTACAAAAACAGATGACAGTTATGGGAACAGAGGGGCAGCTTCTATTCTTGGGGAAACAGAGTTTGATAATGAATGGAGTATTTACAAAGAAAGAAAATTGGGCAATTGCCAATAAGGAGAGGAAATCAGGAGGAAAACTCAGAGATATTTAGAAGAAAACATTGCAGTTATTTTCTATGAGGTGTGATGTTGACACTCTTCTCCATCATTCCACAAAAATGTTGGTATGGCCATAATATGCTAGATGCTCAGGTTGAGCATCCCTAATCTGAATATGTGAAATCCAAAATCCAAAACTTTTGGATAACACACATAGTGCTACAAGTGGACAATTCCATATCTAACCTCATGTAACAGGTTGTCAAAATTTAGGTGCACTAAAATTGTTGTATAAAATTATCTTCAGTGTATGTGTATAAGGAGTATATGAAACACAAAGGAATACCATGTTTAGACTTGAGTCCCATCCCCAAGATATCATGTTATATATATACAAATATTCCTGAATCTGAAAAAGTAAAAAAATACTTCTGATTCTAGGCATTTCAGATAAGGAATACTCAACCCGTATTACTATTAAAATTTTAACATCCAGGTAGGACTAAAATTACCATGGGTGTCACCATTTTTTTCATACTTTTGGAAGTTCTTACTTTTCAGCAAAGAGTAAAAGGGCTTTGAAGTGAGTAAGACAGGCCTGGACTAGAAAGTTGCATGTCGAGGTGGGCAATCAGTTAACAATATAATTAAACATTTTGTGTTTCACAACCTGAGATAATCCCTCAGTCCTTAAATATAGCATCCTTACCCTACACGTTCAGAGCAGTACATGGCATTCCTGAAGAGAGACTCTTCTTCCTGTGACATTTTCTACCTGAACATTCTAAGAATCTTGTAAGACACAACACCCATACAATGTGCCAGGAGCCTCTGAGTCCACAGTAAAAGGAGTTTCCCTGAAGTCAAAAGGTTTTCAGTCTATCTTCCTAACATTTCATGAGGGTGCAAAGAGCAGACAGCTCAGAAAATGACAATGACATTAGAAGCATCTTTTTGGGAAGTTGGATGTCTTACCCAATACGAAAGGCTTGGAAACTGCAGCTGTCCTCTTTTCACCATCCCCTATGTGAGATTCAATTCTCACAGAGGAAACTTTCCAGACTCTTCTGTGACCTGGAAAAGGGGAGAGAGAAGAATTGCCTCAAAATCCAGTACAGAGACTACCATGGGAGCTCAGGCTCAGCCCACATCCACCCACACCAACATACTCAGGACCCAGGTCCAGGGTAAGTCCGAGTTCACCCCCCACCCCTCAACCTGGGAGCCCAAGCCTAACCCACTTCCATCTTGGGACACTGAAGACACAGCATTAGCCCTCCCCACGCAGTAGCCCCAAACTTTTTGACAACAGACAGTGCCTAGAAGCAGCTGCATCTCAGAGCAGGCATCCCAAAGAAAGTATAATGCCAACCCTTTCAGCCACATCTCTGTAAAACATTGCATCCATCTTGGGCATCTCCACTATTGTCTCGAGTTACCTTGGCTATTGCCACCTCCACCTTTAGTTGCAGCAGCATACATTGAGGGACACCAGCAGGGTCTGGAAGCCCAACATCAAGGTGAGGTACAGACAATCTGCATGGGTACTACAAGAATTTAGGGGAGAAACTGTAATATCTCAGATTCACACTGCAAGAAAGGAAGACAAATAGACAACATGAAAAAACAAGGGAGGAAAGTGCCCCAAACAAACCAGGATACTACAATAATAGAGTCCATGGACAGCACAGTTGATGAAATGTTAGAGAAGGAGTTCAGAAGGTTCATAATTAAAATGATCTGTGAGTTATCTCATTGAAGAAATTGTGCATTCCTTTGGTTTGAAACTCTGTGCAAATACAGGCAAAATTGATCACTCCAACAAAGAGATAAGAGAGCAAATACAGGTAGCAAAAGATTACTTCAAGAAAGAGACAGAGACTCTGGAAAAAATAGTCAGAAATCCTTGAAATGAATAAAAAAATAAACCAAATAAAAAACTCAATAGAAAGCATCACCAACAGACTAGATCACTTGGAAGAAAGAACATCAGATAATGAAGACAAAGTATACAATTTGGAAAATAATGTTGACCACACAGTGAAGATAGTAAGAAACCATGAACAGAACATCCAAGAATTATGGGAAAGCATCAAAAGACCAACAATATGAGTTATTGGGATAGAGGAAAGGCACAGAGTTTCAAACCAAAGGAATGCACAATTTCTTCAATGAGATAATATCAAAAAATTTCCTAAACATGAAGAATGAATTGGAAAACCAAATACAAGAGGCTAACAGGACACCAAATGTACAAAATTACAACAGTTCTACACCAAGGCATATTATAATGAAAATGCCTAGCATACAGAATAAGGACAGAATCTTAAAGTTACAAGAGAGATGAATCATTTCACATATAGGGGGAGACCAATTTGTATCTCAGAAGATTTTTCAACCCAGACCTCAAAGCCAGGAGATCGTGGAACAACATATACCAAACTCTGAGAAAAAATGGATGCCAATCAAGAATCTTATATCCAGCAAAATTAAGCTTTAGGTTTGATGATGAAATAAAAACCTTCCATGATAAACAAAAGTTAAAAGAATTTACAACTAGAAAGTCTGCACTACAGAACATCCTTGGCAAAATATTCCACGAAGAGGAAATGAAAAACTGATGAAAACCAGCAGAGGGAGGTATTACACTAAAGGAAAAACTAATCAGAGTAGAAACCAAGTCAACTTAAATACCAAAAATAAACAAAAATGGCTAGGAATACAAATCATGTCTCAATAATAACCCTGAATGTTTTTTTTTTAAAGAGAGAGAGAGAGAGAGATAGAGAGAGAATTTTTCAATATTTATTTTCTAGTTCTCGGCGGACACAACATCCTTGTATGTGTATGTGGTGCTGAGGATCAAACCCAGGCCGCACGCATGCCAGACGAGCGCGCTACCGCTAGAGCCACATCCCCAGCCCATAACCCTGAATGTTAATGGCCTAAATTCACCAATCAAAAGACATAGGCTAGCAGACTGGATCAAAAAAAGACCTAAAAAAACTGCCTCCAAGAGACTCGTCTCATAGAAAAAGACATTCACAGACTGAAAGTGAAAGGTTGGGAAAAATCATACCACTCACATGGTCTGCAGAAGTAAGCAGGGGTTTCCATCCTCATAGCAAATAAAGTAGACTTCAAACTAAAGTTAATCAAAAGGGATAAATAAGTACATTACATACTACTCAAGGAAACCATACACCAACAAGACATAACAATTATAAATATATATATATGGAGCATCTATGTTCATTAAACAAACTCTTCTTAAGTTCAAGAGTCAAATAGACCACAACACAATAATTTGGGGTGACTTTAAAACACCTCTTTTACCACTGGATAGATCTTCCAAACAACAGCTGAACAAAGAAACTATAGAACTCAAGAATACAATCAATAAAGAAGACTTACTTGACAATATATAGAATATTTCATCCTTCAACGAGCGAATACACTCTCTTCTCAGCAACACATGGATCTTTGTCTAAAATATACCATATATTATGCCACAAAGCAACTCTTTTAGAAAATATAAAAAAGTAGAGGTACTACCCTGCATTCTATCAGATCATAATGGAATAAAATTAGAAATAAATGCTAAACTAAGAAAGAAAAGCTACTCCAATACCTGAAGACTAAATAATATGCTACTAAATGAACAATGGGCTGCAGAAGACATCAAGAAGGAGATTAAAAAATTTTTAGAGGTGAGTGAGAACACAGATAAAACATATTGAAATCTCTGGGACACTATGAAGGCAATTGTAAGAGGAAAGTTCATTGCATAGAGTTCATTCCTTAAAAGAAGAAAAAGTTAACAAATAAATGACTTAACATTACATCTCACAGCCCTAGAAAAAGAAGAATAAATCTACATCAAAAGCATTAGAAGACAGGAAATAATTAAAATCAGAGCTGAAATGAATGAAATTGAAACAAAATAAATAATTAAAAAATTGACAAAAAGTTGATTCTTTGAAAAAATAAATAAAATTGACAGATCCTTAGCCATACTAACAAAGAGAAGGAGAGAGAAAACTCAAATCACTAAAATCTATGATGAAAAAAGAAATATCACAACAGACACTACAGAAATACAGAAGATAATTAGAAATTATTTTAAAAACTTGTACTCCAATAAAATAGAAAATATCAAAGGTATCAACAAATTTATAGAGTCATATAATTTTCCCAAATTGAATCAGGATGATATATACAATTTAAACAGATCAATTTCAGGCGACAAAATAGGAGATGCCATCAGAAGCCTACCAACTAAGAAAAGCCCAGGACCTGATGGATACACAGCCAAGTTATACAAGACCTTTAAAGAAGAACTAATACCAGTACTCTTCAATTTATTTCAGGAAATAGAAAAAAAATTCCAAACTCATTCTATGAGGCCAATATCACCCTGATTGCAAAACCAGGCAAAGACACATCAAAGAAAAAAAAATCAGACCAATATGTCTAATGAATATAGATGCAAAAATACTCAATAAAATTCTGGCAAATTGAATAAAAATACAAATCAAAAAAGATAGTACACCACGATCAAGTGGGGTTCATTCCAGGGATGCAAGGATGGTTCAACATACAGAAATCAATAAATGTAATTCATCACATCAATACACTTAAAGATAAGAACCATATGATCATCTCAATAGATTCAGAAAAAGCTTTTGAAAAAATACAGCACCCTTTCATGTTCAAAACAGTAGAAAAACTAGGGATAACAGGAACATATCCCAACATCATAAAAGCTATCATTCTAAATGGAGAAAAATTGAAAGCATTGCCTCTAAAGACTGGAACAGGACTGCCCTCTTTCACCACTTATATTTAACATAGTTCTTGAAACACTGGCTAGAGCAATTAGATGAAAGAAATTAAAGGGATATGGATAGGAAAAGAAGAACTCAAAAAAGCACTATTTGCCAATGATATGACTTTATAGCTAGAAGACCCCAAAAATTCCACCAGAAAACTTCTAGAACTAGTAAATGAATTCAGCAAAGTAGCAGGAACAAAATCAATACCAAATCAAAGGCATTTATGTATGTCAGTGACAAATCCTCTGAAAGAGAAACCAGGATAACGACCCCATTTATAATAGCATCAAAAAATAAACTAAAATACTTGGGAATCAACTTAATGAAAGAGGTGAAAGACTGCTACAATGAAAACTACAGAACCCTAAAGAAAGAAATAAAAGAATCAAAGAAGACCTTAGAAGATGGAAAGATCTACTTTGTTCTTGGATAAGCAGAATTAATAATGTCAAAATGACCATACTACCAAAAGCACTATACAGATTTAATTCAATTCCAAACAAAATCCCAAAGACATTCCTCATATAGAAAAAGTAGTCAAGAAATTCATCTGGAAAAATAAGATACCCAGAATAGCTAAAGCAATCCTTTGCAAGAAGAGTGAATCAGGTGGCATCACTATACCAGACCTTAAACTATACCACAGAGCAATAGTAATAAAAACAGCATGGTATTGGCACAAAAATAGACTGGTAAACCAATGATACAAAATAGAGTACACAGAGACTAACCCACACAATTACAATTATATTTGAAAAAGGCATCAAAAACATACATTGGAGAAAAGATAGCCTCTTCAACAAATGATGCCAGGAAAATTGGAAATCCATATGCAACAAAATGAAATTAAACTCCTATCTCTCACCATGCACAAAACTCAATTCAAAGTGGATCAAGGTCTTAGGAATTAAACCAGAGACACTGCATCTATTAGAAGAAAAAGTAGGTCCAAATCGCCATCATGTCAGATTAGGCCCCAATTTCCTTAATAAGACTCCTATAGCACAAGAATTAATATCAAGAATCAATAAATGTGATGGATTCAAAATAAAAAAACTTCTCAGCAAAAGAAATAATCAGTGAGGTAAATAGAGAGCCTACTAATTGGGAACAAATTCTTACCACATGCACATCAGATAGAGCACTAATCTCTAGAATATATATTAAGAACTCAAAAGTCTTAATACCCAAAAATAAATAACCCAATCAATAAATGGGCCAAGGAACTGAACAGAATCTTCTCAGAAGAAGATATACAATTAATCAACAAAAACGCAAGAAAATGTTCAACATCTCTAGCAATTAGAGAAATGCAACTCAAAACTACTCTAAGATATCATCTCATTCTAGTCAGAATGGCAGCTATTAAGAATACAAGCAACAGTAAGTGTTGGCGAGGATGTAGTGAAAAGGCACACTCATACACTGCTGGTGGGACTGCAAATTGGTGCAGTCAATATGGAAAGCAGTATGGAGATTCCTTGGAGAACTGGTAATGGAATCACCATTTGACCCAGCTATCCCACTCCTCAGTCTATACCCAAAGGACTTAAAATCAGCATACTACAGGGACACAGCCACATCAATGTTTATAGCAGCACAATTCACAATAGCTAAACTGTGGAACCAATCTACATGCCCTTCAATAGATGAATGGGTAAAGAAAATATGATACACACACACACACACACACACACACACACAATGGAATATTATTCAGCATTAAAAGAGAATAAAATCATGCCTTTTGCAGGTAAATGGATGGAGCTGGAGAATATAATGCTAAATGAAATTAGCCACTCTCCAAAAACCAAATGCCAAATAATTTCTCTGATATAAGGATGCTTATCCATAACATGCTGTGGGGGTGGGGGGATGGGAGGATTAAATGAACTCTAGATAGGGCAAAGGGCAAAAGGGGAGGGAGGGGAAGGGAGGAGGAATAGGGGTAGGAAAGATGGTGGAATGCGATGGTCATCATTACCCTTAGTACATGTATAAAGACAGAAGGATGAGACTCTACTTTGTATACAACCAGAGATATAAAAAATTGTGCTCTATATATGTAATATGAATTGTAATGCATCCTGTTGTCATATTTAACAAATTAAAAATTTTAAAATCATTTTATTAAAATGCAAAAACCAAAAAAAGAAAAAAATATATCCCAGGACAATTCATAGCTAGGATGAAGTTTGATCCCAGGGTTTCCCTGTAGGTTGGCACCAGGAAAATACAGAAACTTAAAGCATTCTGTCCCAGCAACTGTTTCCTGATCATAAACCCCACAGTATTTAGATGATATTAAGAAATTAGAATCAATTGGTCTGGGGTTGTGGCTCAGTGGTAGAGTGCTCGCCTAGCATGTGCGAGACCCTGGGTTCAATCCTCAGCACCACATAAAAATAAATATACAAATTAAAGGTATTTGTGTCTGACTACACCTAAAAAATATTTAAAAAGAAATTAGAATCAATTAAATACTAAAGTGAGAGTTATAATGATTAAAACAAGTGTCAACAAGAAAGAAAATGTCAATGTACTAGAAGCAGCATGGGGCTTTGAAGCAGGCAGAGCTGGGGGTGAAAACTAAATCCAACACCCCCTTGTTGTGTGTTCTCAAGCAAGACGTTAACACTCATTCATTTTTTAAAGAAGTGTGTACTGAGTGCCTGCTATATACAAGGAACTATTGTCACTGTTAATTCCTCATCAGGCAAATGGGGATAATGATATTGCCTACCTCTTAAAAAGCTCCCTACTGAGACCACATGTATTAAAGGATCCCCATGTCTGTTTTCCCAGCATCCTCTGTTCTCACAGCTTTCCTAGTTCCCATCTCAGCAGCATTGTAATTATCTTTGTGTCTGTTTATTAGACTATGAACTCTATGAACCTGTGACAAAACCTGAGTTATATCATGTGTGCCCACCATGCCTGGAAGCTAGTGCTCTGGAAGCACTCAGTAAACATTAATTCCATGAATAATATGGAACATTCTATATAATCAATAGAGTTTAGATGCTAATGTAATGATCTTTTGTTAACTAGTGGTGATTTATGGTAAATGAGGACATCTGTCAACTCCCATTTGCTTCATTAAGAGAAGGGTCTATGTCTTTCAGCCCCATAATTTCCATAGCTTCCTGAATTCTTTTTGATTTTTAGAGTGTCTGTTAGTGTCATTTTTCTCAAAATGGGATTGACCTGAGTAATTACTAACAATTTCCTGAATGCAGAATGGGTATATACAGCATGCCAATTAGAATATTTTCTTTTGTTAAGTAAAATATACAGATATCATTCAAGCTTACATATTTAAGGATGTGCACACAGTGACTAATGGACTTGTCAATTACAGGTAAGCACTCTTGTACTCAAAAGAGAGTTCTGGGTTTCCTCCAACTTCTGCAACTATGCCTCCTCTGTCTAGTGCACATTTGTACTATTCCTCTGAGAACTTCCTTTGCACTCCCATTTTTGTAGACAAGACAAGGACTATATTTCCTTGATCTTCATAGATCCAACATGCAGGCTATTGGTTGAAACCTGATAAGCATACTACTGGTTGAATTAGTTAACTAATCTCAGCAATGACACTGATAGGAAAAGAGCCCCCTGACCCACTCTGGAGTTATTAAAATCGTGTCCAGTCACTGTTATCACCAATGTGTAGCTTTGTGAAGCAGATGTCAGATTAACTCTTCTGGCAAGCAATGAGGTGGTAATGGGGATTTCTGACTCCTTATACTGAGACAGTGCACATGGGAATTATTACAGAATTTACCACACATCAAGGGAGCTTTTCCCAGATCTTGATCATTCACAAGTCATCATTAGAATTTATGTATGCCCAAATACCACTAAAAGAGTTGATCAGTATTTCTATTGTAATACCCTAACTCAGGGTCATGTGTACTCTAGGCAAGCATTCTACCACTGATATATAGCTCCAGCCAAAAAAAATTATCTAAACTTTTAATTTAAATTCATTTCTGTGGTGCTAGGGATTGAACATAGTGCCCTACACATGCTAGACAGAAGATGAGACATATGGATAACCACTTATTTAAAGTTATGTTGCAGAACACAGAAAGGAACACGAGATATCAGAGGAGGTCTTTGTACAAACTAATATACCTCTAAGCTGTATTCCTTCTCTTCTTAGAAGAGTAGAATGTCCTTCTCTTCTTAGTTTATACACACATAGATATTTAGTGAAAAGTGATATGTTGGCTATTATACTGGGCAGGTCATATTCAGAAAGAATTGGATAGAGTTTTGATCTTCAAAAATCTCAGAGAAATAGTAATTAAACAAATAAAATTTATTATCTGAATTGGGACCTGGATAGAAGTGAGAATCACCCTCTCTCCCCTGAGCCACACCCCCAGCCCTTTAAATACATTTTAAAAAGAAACTCCTTGCCAACCAGGCATGATGGATATGTGGGTAATTGCAGCTACTTTGGATGAGGATCATGAGTTCAAGTCCAGTTGGGCAATGTAGCAAGACCCAGTCTAAAAAAAATCAGTCCCATATCATGATCAAAAAATGGAAAACAGACTGGGGGTATAACTCAGAGGTAGAGCGCTTGCCTAGCACTGAATTCAATCCTCAGCACTGAAAAATAAATGAACAAAATCATATGACATAGAGTCTAAAAATAAATACAATGAAAAAATAAACAATTATGAAACTCTTGCAATGAAATAATAATGGAGGTGAAAAGGTGCTTACCACTACATTATAAAGCTGACGTGTTTTTTGTTTATTTTTTAAGAGTTGGGAAAGGAATTGTTCCTGCTGCCTTGCAAGGAAGACCCTTTACTGTAGTGCTGGCTTTTGATATTAAGATGCTAACAGAAGAGGTTCAGAGACAGCAAAATGTCCATGTTTGAGAAAATGGATAACAGAGGGTTTGGAGAGGCAGACACTGAGGGACAACAGATCCAAAGTCAGAAAGGAATTGGAGGATTTGGTGAAAAAGATTAGTTGGGACAGCTTCCATTAAGAAAGAGCTCTAGGAATTTGAAGATGTTTAGTTGGATTGTATGGCAATTATCCTTTGGATGTGTAATGTTAGCATTCACTATGGCCACTACAAAGTGCACTTTCCATATGCTTTTTTTTTTGCTATTGTAAACTAAAACACATACATTTCTGTTATTATTTTTTTTGTAAAAGTTTGTCCATACATTACTAAAATACTCAGGGCAGCATCACTGATCTTTAGCCAATAGTCAGAAGAACTGACTGTGGAGGAAATGCCAGTGATTCAAAATGGTCAACTTGGCCTATATATCAGTTGTGCCACCTTGGTTGCACAACATTGTAAAATCTATGAAAAATCTGTATATACCTTGACTGTTAGAAATAATGAATTCATGCATTAAAAACATGAAGTACAGTGCCCACTAGTTACTCATATCATACACCCAAGTCAGGGCAGAAGGAAGAATTCCCCCCAGCTCTGAAGACTCCTATTTCAGTGTTTTTTACATCTGCAAATGACTAGAATCTGTACAAAATATGTAACCTATTTCCTCACCTCCTCCTTAACCCATACTTATCCCTGGCTATAAAATCTAGAAACCTGGAAATCTACTTGACTAACCATTCTTTTACTTGCTCAATGTGGTACTGATACATACATCACAGTTCTATTTCTACTGTGACATGCACTGTACCAGGTGCTAGGGATGCAGTGTAAGAAAACAGAATCTCTTGACACTGGGAAGATTAATCTGGAAGATGAGACAGATGAATAACCATTTATTTACAAGTTATGTTGCAGAACACAGAAAGGAACATGAGATATTAGAGGAGGTCTTTGTACAAACTAATATACCTCTTTGGGCTTTGGCTTTCTCATCTGTAAAATGGTGCTGGTAATACTAAGTATATGTTTCATAACATTGAATGAGGCTATAAAGTGCTTGGCTCAGTGTCTGGCAAGTGTGAAATGGTTACTGACAGTATTATTGTCATTATCATCATCATCATCATCATCATCATCATTATTTTTAATAGTTAAGAGACTTTATTCTAATAGCTATAATTTCAATGCTTGTCAAAATGAAAACTAAAAACAAGTATACAAAACAGTTGACTACTAATCCTGTATTGAAAGCATTAAGAGGTTCCACGACACCAAATAAACCAGTTCTGAGGTTTCCCCAAGATAAATTTAACAGCTCCAGCTTCTTCAGTGTTTATCAAAATACAAAAGAAAAAAGTAGAGGTCGTCTTTTTCGATGGCAAATCAGACCCTTGCAGGCTGAGGGAGGAAGCTACTTCACACATGGAGATGGGGGTGCTCTGGGACCTGTGGGTCTGGAGTGGACCAACCCTCCCAGCTTGCACACACGCACGCTGGGGAGACCAAGACCTCCTGCCAGTGTGCTGAGCAGGTGCAACAGTGTGAGTGGGTGCTGGGAACATGGGCTGCTGTTCTGGCCGCATGTCAACCAAGGGCATGTCTGGGCCGTGTCCCCTGCAATGGCTCTCCCAGCCCGCCCTCAGGTGACTGTGTGAGCACAAGTACAAGCACAACGCTATGGAATGCAAGTGACCCAAAGACAGGAGAGTCACGGTGTCTCTATTGGGACCATGCAGTGGATGGCGGTTGTGTCACCGTCTTGTGTTCCCAGAGGGGAACAGCTGATCCGATGGACTAGTATTCAGGCTGTAAACTGGGCATAGTCTCCCTTCTGTGTGTTCAAGTGTTCTCCTTATCTTGTATTTTAACTATTTTTGAAAAAGGCACTGAGTTTGGGTTAAAAATCAACCACCAAATGGATCCCAACACCAATCTACAGCCCAGGAGCTCCTGGAGGTCAGGTGCCCATATGCCTAAATCTCTCCTCAGTACTGACAGTGAGTTGATTCTCTTTTTACAATAAAAAAGCTGAGTAATATTGCATAGGAGTACCAGAAATTGCCTCAGTGGAAACAGAAACTATTTACATTAAATAAAAACCTGGCTGCAGGCTGCGTCTGCACATGTACAGCACTGTGCGATGCACACTGATCAACCCATGGAGACAGCTTCTGGCACTCAAGACCACAGAGTCTCATGTTTGCCACCTGAGAGGAAAGCAAGGGTGGAGAGGAGGAAGTGAGGGGGTGGGGGGTTCTGGTTCACTTCTGGTTCTGGAGCTGATTGGACAGCCAGTCCAGTCCTTCATAGAGCCCGTCCCCGCTGGTGGCACAGGTGGCCTGAATGTACCAGTTCCTGTGCAGCCTCAGCTTATCTGTGATTTCGGCTGCATTCATGGTGTTTGGGAGGTCCTGCTTGTTGGCAAACACCAGGAGGATGGTGTCCCGCAGCTCATCCTCAGCCAGCATCCTCATGAGCTCCTCACTGGCCTCATTCACACGCTCTCTGTCATTGCTGTCCACCACAAAGATCAAGCCAAGGGTGTTCTGGAAGTAGTGGCGCCTTAGTGGCCAGATCTTGTCTTGGCCACCCACGTCCCACACAGGGAAGCTGATGTTCTTGTACTCAACAGTCTCCACATTAAAACCTATGGTGGGAATGGTGGTCACAATTTGACCCAGCTTCAGTTTGTACAAAATCGTCCTCTTCCCTGCAGCATCCAGGCCCACCATGAGGATGCACATTTATTTTTTCCCAAAAAGGCCCTTGAAGAGATTTGCAAAGATATTCCCCATCCTTGTGGGTGGTTGGAAGCAACACTGGCCAGAGATCTCTGCAGCGGCTGCTCCAAGCCAGGCGTTGGTTTCACTCCCACAAGATGGCGGCACTGATGGCCATCATCATCATCATTATTACAGCCATGTCTGCACTGGGCAATGAGTAAGATTTCAATATATCCTACTTTTTATTTTATCAAATTATAGTAAGTCATGAGTAATTAATCATGAATAAACAGAATCTTCTCTGTTCTGCCTGAAAATAGTTCTGTCAAAAACAATGAAATCAGAGATTTCCAAACTCATCCTCTTTGAGCAGTGGAGTCCTGTGTTTTCTCTGAAGGACAGGAGTTTATATGCTATGAGCATAAATTAGAGCTGCTATAATTGGAGCTCATACAATCACAATGAGGCCTTAAGATTTAACACTACTCCTTTTGTTATTCTTATACAGAAATCCCTGTGATCCAAGCATACCTGCTAAGGTTTAGGAAGAGTCATTCACACTGTCCGTGTTAGCTACACAGTAATGTGGAGGGGACTCCTGGTGTTCTATCACAGGTCAAGGATCAGGGGTGAATTAGGGCTGGGAGCTGGATTTCCAGTTCTGTTTTATCCATTTTATCCATACAAATAAGTCCTGGACCTATTTACATTTGTGTTACGAGGACTGACAATAGGCAGACAATCCTTTACATCTACTTTTACTGGACAACAACAGACATTATCAGCAGTGGAATCCTGACCTCCAGTGGCTATTAGGGGAAATAGTACTATTTTGGATAGGTTCTTCAGAAGCCAGCATTTTGGCTTGCTGCTCTTCAGCATGTCTGGAAGCCAGAAGATACCTGGTTTCTGTCTCCAGGGAGTCCAGGAATGAGCCTTCTGTCATCAAAAAATACTTCCATTAGAATACTTTGCTCTGCAATAAGAGTTTCAGGCATTATATCTAGGCATTACTGCATCTATCAGAAAAAAGGTTAACTCCTCCTGTGTTTCCTTTCAGGAGCAACAAAATCCTCAGAAATCCCATCTGAAAATTCTATTTCCATTTTCATTTTTCTGAGCCTCAATAAGATCATGGTCCATTTGGGATGTTAGTAATAAATGTCTATCATCTTCCATCTGAGGCAGAAGAAAGGGTTAAAATGGTCAAGCAGGAAATTTGGGCTCCTTTGAGGTCAGGTCTCTGTGTAACGAGGCTGAAAAACTATAGACACAAACCAGGCCCCATCAAAGTCAGGCTGTCTCCTGTGTAAGGAGGGTGTGGGGAGAACTGACAGACATATACTGTCTGGTATTCACATCCCCACCAAAAAAGGTATGGTAACCTGATCAGATCAAAAGGCATGAGAAGAGCTCATGGACACTATATGCCTTACTCAGGATGAATTTGGAGGTAGCTTCCTTATAAACTCTTAGACAATAGTCATTCTCTGGCATTCCTCCTTTGGGACCCGCCCCCATTTGAAAACTCTGCTTGCTTGCTTTCTATTACTCTAATAAATCCTGTCACTTTGCTCTCACCCTTGTGTCTGTAGATTTCATTCTTTGAATTTGTAAGACAAACAACCCAACTCCTTATATTTTTAGTGCTACACATCCACTAAAAAATCAACCCCCTTGACAGTTCCAACCTACGTTGGATAATGAGGAAATGATGGAGACAAAATTTTTGTGCTGGTCTTTGGGACCTAAATAAAATAGTTTTTCCCAAACCTGTGTGCTGGGCACTGTGTTAGATTCTAGGATGTAAAATAGTAAATGAAATTCTTGCTGTCTGCTAAAAGAGAGAAAATAACGAAGTCCTGAATGAGTCAGGGAAAATTTGGTTCACAAAGTACAGATTTTAATTATTTTTATTTTTTTATGGAACTCTTCACAAATTTGCGTGTCATCCTTGCGCAGGGGCCATGCTAATCTTTTCTGTATTGTTCCAATTTTAGTATATGTGCTGCCAAAGCGAGCACAATCCTAGCTTTTTATTAGCATAGTGAGCTTGGTTACTTGCATACTACTTCTCTTCATCTATACCCTATATCATAAGAAAACTGGTGTTTTGTTTTGTTTTGGATACTGGGGTTTGAATCCAGCAGCACTTTATCACTAAGCTACATCTCCAGTCCTCTTTATTTTTCATTTTGAGACAGTGTCTTACTAAGTTGTGCAGGCTGGCCTCCAACTTGAGATACTCCTGCCTCACCCTGCTGAGTCCCTGGGATTACAGGTATGTGCCACTGCACCTGGCAAACCCTATTTCATTCATTTGAATTATTAGTGTTCTAATACCAGAATGAGAACCAGGGAATCAGGGGCTTGGAGTAGGATGGAGACTTTGTAATTTATGTTATTTTCTGATATTTAAAATTATTTGGAAGTATTACATAATCAAAAACAAAACTAATTCACATGGCAGCAAATGTAAAACAAAACACAATGACCCCAAAATGGAGAAATGTCATATATTCTACCATGATTCAGAGATATCTGCTTATAATCCTTTTGTGTGTTTTATTTATCTTTCTAAACTTCGAACTATCCATATGCATGTACACACACTCACACACATACATCCTCAGGAAATTAATTAAAAAATAAAAATAAGTATGGGTAAATGGCAGAAAGATCAATAGAGTATTGGGAGCAGAGTGTGGGGAAAGGGAAGGGAAAGGAAAGGTACTGTAGTTTAAATTAGAACATGATGCCTTCCATGCTTGTATAATTACATCAAAATGGATTCTACTGTCATATGTAACTAAAAGAACCAATAAAATAAAAATAAGAAACATTTCTCTATTTCAAAAGCTGCTTTTTAAATTGGTCTTACAAGATAAATAGATATGTATGTCAATGATGACTGCATCATTATTTCTAATATCTTTGTGATATTTGACTCCATGGACATAGCAGAAGTCATTTAATCACTTCTTTACTAGATAAACATTTATAAATTTCTATGATTACAGTGCTAATACAGAACAGTGCACACAGTGTGCTAGAGCTTGAGTAAAAATGGATGGGGATGGGCCAGAGTGGTAGTTCAGTGGCAGAGCGCTTACCTAGCATAAGGCACTGAGTTCAATTCTCAGCACCACATATAAATAAGTAAAATAAAGGTCAATTGACAACTGAAAAATAATTTTAAAAAATGGATGGAGATTCTCTTGATCAATATATTGATTTACTTAGAGAGTTACTGATATTTTTACCAAGTGAATGTCATAAAATATTTCAAATACACAAAAAATCAAATTAACAATTATTTATTTCTACATGAGTGTATTATAATAGACATAACCCATACAGCCTGGTACATCTCCTTCAACCTCTCCACCCTTCTTGACCTCCTGTTCCTACCCAAAATGTAAACAATTAAAAAAAGAAAACAGGTTAGGATTTTGTATGTTTTCCCTTCAAATTCCTTTGCATTCTTCAAGCATATCAAAGACTTAAAAAACAAACAGATTCTCCAACCTATCCCTTTGCTGTCCAGGGCCCTGTAACCTCCTGTCCTTTTTCCTCACGAACCACCCATCAACGCCAATCACCACTCTAGAGGTGGCAGCCCACTCTTGTGCACATACCATCATTCCCAAGCACTGAAGCATTTAAGGGGTCCCAAAAAGTACTGATGTATTTTCCATGTAATAGAAATAATTAGGGCACCCCACAGAGAAGCCCACCTTCTTTTCATTCCCTACTCTCCACCCTCCCCTCGACCCACCCCGCCTTAAGACCAAATTTAAGGTTCATTTTCCCTAACTCTCCCTTTCTCAGTAACTGGAAAACCATGACCTTTTGTATTCAGGAAGAAATAGTTATAGCCAATCACTACCCCTTTCCGGAGAGCTAGGGCTGTAGCCACTCTAGCATGCCAAGGGGATTCTTCCTCTCTGTGGTTTTAACCCTGTCTCTCCTAGGGTGGCCAAAAAACATCAAGTGAGCACTTGGCTGTACAAGTGTGTGATAGTCCATAGCATAGACTTGGTGGACTAGAGAAGGAAAGAGGAAGGAAAGAGAAGGGGAGGGAAAGAGTATGGCTTAATAGCAGAAAGTAATATATTGTATAAGCCTTTCTACCAGATCTGTATATCTTTATACAAGTGTCTTTCTCTTTCTTCTTTGCACAAATTGGGAAGGCAATAGGTTACGTAGTGGGTTCAGATCTTGGGTACTAGGGCCAGACTGGTGCGTGGTTTCAGCAGTGTCATTTGCTATTTGTTCAAATTGACTGAGCTCCCCCAATTTTCCCATGTATGAATTTGGAAATAACAGTACCTACATCAAAAGGTTGTTGTGAGAATTAAGGTGTGTGTGTGTGTGTGTGTGTGTGTGTATTCTTTTTCCAGTGCTGGGGTCTGAATCCAGGGCCTTGTGCAAGCTATGCAAGCACTCTACCACTGAACTACATACCCAGCCCAAGAAGTATTAAAACAGCATTGACCCAGTATTATGTATAATTATAATGCACCAATAAAAAAACAGTACCGTCATACCCTAAGTGTCCAATAAGTACTACTATCAATATCTCTATTCAGATTTTTTATGTGTGTGTGGGTAAAGATGGTCTCCTTTTTTTTTTTTTTTTTTGCTGTTGTTGTTTTGTTTTTTGGTAAAGCTGGAGACTGAAGCCAGACATGCTAGACAAACACTCCATCAGCAAGCTACATCCTAAGACAATCAATATCTTCATGTAAATCAATGCAGAGCCAGTTGGTCTAAAATCACTGTTTGAAAGCTTGACACGATGCCTCAAATATTCCTGGTTTTGACATTTTTTTAAATTTTAATTTTTATTTATATATGACAGTGGAATGCATTACAATTCTTATTACACATATAGAGCACAATTTTTCATATCTCTGGTTGTATAAAAGTATATTCACACCCTGGTGTTGACTTTTTATGAAACACTCACAATTGTAGTGTGAGTGTGTGTGTGTGTATGTACATCCAAGCTGCCTGAAATGACGGTTTAAAATTTAAAAAAATATTTTTTTTTGTTTTCTGCCTGGATCTATCTCAGAGCTGCTTGTTTTGTCAAGAAAATATCCATGCTCCATTATGACATTTACAAAAGTAGTGGAACCGAGCATTCCAAGTTCAGTGAAGTATAACAGATACTGGGAAACAATATTCCATTGTTCTTTAAAAGTACATTTTATGCTTAATTACTGATTTCCATTTGCATTTTGCCTTTGGATATGACATTGTTTATTTAGAAAGCAACATTATTTATCTGTAGTTAGCAGTGTTTCAACAAAAGAAAAAAGATAAAGATGTTGAATTACAGTGTACTGAAAAGTAGTGGTCATTAGTGTTATTCCCAAAGAGGCTGTTGTGGTGAGTGAGGGGTGGAGGATATGATATAATGTTTAGAATTGTTTACAAATTCTATCTCAAGGACTTAGATATTGGGAAAGAACTCAGGATTTCCCAAAAGAAACACAGAAAGGGGACAAGCCACCTGCAGTAGATTCAAAAAAGGAATATTTTTTCAAACTAGTTTTTAATACTGAAAAAGCTAAATATGTATTTTTCGTTATTTGAAAATGGGAAGTATTTTATTGTGCTGTTAATCACAATTGTTTTTCATCATGCAGTTAATTAGAGTGCCATGAACCATTTTTCATTTCACAACATAGAATTAAGGACTCAGTTTTGGATGATAACCATTCAATTAGATATACGTGTATTTATTCTTGAAATAGCTACGTACCTCTGATACAAGCTTTTCTGAACAATACAGGTACCTCACAGGGCAATCACCTGTGTAAAGTATACTTTATCAAAGCTAAGAGAATCTCTTTGAAACCAACAAGATTCAATCTTTCCAAATGTCCATTGATGAGAACAGAGTATGGAACCAAACAAAAAAGTGAAAGACTAAAAGAGAGGATGGGTACCTTACAGAACTCAAAGAACTTGGGAAATGGAGCTTCTCTTTTTGTTCTTCCCATGAAATGAGAGGGAGGGAGGCAGGGAGAGAGAGAGACACACACACACACTCTCACACACCCCCCAGAAACAGCTATTACTTAGAAAGAGGAAGTGAATGTCTTACCTAAAAGCCCTTCACTCACAGACTTCCCCTGTGGTGGTATGAGTAATTAAAAATCCAAGAGAAATCCTGTCTTTTTGGACACTGGATTGGTAAAAGAGGCCCTCGAAGCTGTAGAATATGGAGAGGGGGAATCCTGGGAGACAAAAGACCTTGACAAGGAAATATCCTAGTTATTTAAAAGAATCTGTATAAATTTTAGGTTTATTGTTTAATTGCACATACACAGGATTGACCCAAAGCAGTGTAATAAAATATCTTAATTTAATGATGACCAAAACTACTACAAGTATCAAACTAAATCACAAGAGGGGTAAGTGTGGGACAGCCAAGGTAGCATAGGGATTTCTTTGCAAACTGAACTGAACATGGAAGATCCATCCAAAGAGGGTAAAATAGAACTTTTAGGCTGAACCTAATCAGGTTCATCTAGCTTAACCAATCCAAACCAAACCAAATCAGAACAAAAACAACAGCATTTTCCAGGGGATATTAATAGAACCCAGTCTAACAATATAATATTCATAATGTCAAGAATACAATCCAAAAGTATAGTACACATCAAGAACCAGGAAAATTTGAAAACATAAGGAAAATGGCAACATGCCAATGGCCAAGGTGACCAAGATGTTAGAATTGTCAAAGACTTTCAAGAAGCTATTGTGGGGCTGGGGAGGTAGCTTAGTGGTGTTAGACTAGAATGCACAAAGCCCTAGTTTCCATTTCTTGAGCTGCATGCTGCATATGCACACACACACACAAACACATACACACACACACAAGCATGCACAAAAGAAAAGAAATAAAGAAAGAGAAAGAGGAAAAAGCATTATAGTCATACTCCATGGAGTGAATTTATAGTAAATATAAATACTGTTGAAATGAAAGGAAAGAGAAGTTGTAAGCTGAGAAAGACATTTTAAAATGTCAAATAGAATCTTATAAATTAAATGTAAAACATGAAATTTTAAAATTCACTGGATAAACTCCGTGGAAGAATGAAGATAATACACAGTCAGTTACTGGAATTTAGATAACTATAAATTAAGCACATGAACAGAGAGAGGAAAGATTGATATAAAATGTAGAGACTCAGAAAACATATTCAAAAAGGAGAGGAAGAAAAGATATTGGTGCAGAAAATATAATTGAGAAATAATTGTTAAAACTTCCTGAATTTGGGGAAAGAAAAAAAAAACAAAGAAAAATCATAACCAAATATCTAAAAACCAAACACAAAGATCTTGAAAGTGATCAGTAAAAAGTAACACAAGGCATATAAGGGGATAATGATACAAATAACTGTGCACTAATGCCTCAAAAACTACAGGACAGAAGATGGCACAGCAATATCTTTAAAGTGCTGGAAGAAAACAACTGTTGCGCCTCCTCCTGAGATTGAAGGGGGCACACAGCGCCCATGTAGAGAGGCTGTGGTTTCCTATCCACCAATGTGCAGCTCCACCTAAACCAACTCCATCTTGGGACACTGCAGCCACCACTATAGCCCTCCCCAGACAGTAATTTCCACCGTGGGACAATGGAAAAGGCCAGGAGGAAGCTACCCATTGCAACACCACACACCACAGTGTGGCATCACTGACCAGGCTCCCCCCATGACATCGCACTGTCCATCCTTCCAGCCCCATTTCTGAAAGCAGTTGCCTCCATCATGGGACATCTCCACTGTCATCTTGGATTACCTTCACTGCTGTCTCCACCATCTTTATTTGGGGCAACTTCCATCTTGGGACACAGACTGGGGCCTGGAAACCCAACATCCAGGTACCCCACAGGCTTGACTCTACTGCCGCCATCAACTAGGGACATGGCTGCTTCCATATAGGGATAACAATCTGGACCTAAAAGACCATCACCAAGGTCCCTGTGGGCCCAGATGCACCAGAGGTGTCCCTACAAACTGTGGTAGCAGACACCATCCTGTTGCAGAGGCAACAGGGAGCCTTGCATGGGGTCAACTCTCTTTTTTCTCCTGCTAACAGCCAACTTCTTTTGATTCTCCTTTCACTTGTCCTATAATCTAATATCTCTATATTCTCACATCCTACCTTATAAACATCACATTCTACCCTCATTCTCTCTCTGACCTCCATTAGAAACTGTAAACCTTTATGTAAACCTACTAGCTATATGGTAGAAGATAACTGTACTTGTCATTTCTATTTATAGTGGCAAAACTGAAGTGTCTAAATAGAAGCTAACCGATTAATGGTTGCATATTAGTTGCATTGGGTGCTGTAAACATTGATCTCCCCCCTAAAAGGTGAGGTATTCCTAACCTGTAGGGACACTACAAGATTATAGGATAAAAACTGCAATACCATAGATCTGCACTGCAAGAAAGGAAGACACATAGACAACATGAAACAACAAGGGAGGAAGGTGCCCTAAACAAACCAAGATACTACAATAATATCATCTATTGACAAAACTGTTGATGAAACCTCAGAGAAGGAGTTCAGAATGTACATAATTAAAATTATCGCGTATTAAAGAATGACATGGGCTGGGATTGTGGCTCAGTGGTAGAGTGCTTGCCTTGCATGTATGAGGCACTGGGTTCGATCCTCAGCACCACATTAAATAAATAAATAAATAAATAAATAAATAAAACGTATTGTGTCCATCTACAACTAAAAAATATTTTTAAAAAAGAATGGCATAAGCCAGCAAATACAGGCAAAAATTGACCATACCAACAGAGATAAGAAATCATATACAGGTAATAAAAAATTATTTTGAAGTAGAGATTTTGAAAAAAAATAAACAAAACAAACAGAAATCTTTGAAATGAAGGAAACAATGAACCAAATAATAATAACAGAAAACTAATAGAAAGCATCATCAACAGACTAGATCACTTGGAAGAAAGAACCTCAGACAACGAAAACAAAATATACAATCTTGAAAATAAAGTTGACCACACAGTGAAGATGATAAGAAACCATAAACAGAACATTCAAGAATTATGGGATAACATCAAAAGACCAAACCTAATATTTATCAGGATAGAGGAAGGCACAGAAATTCAAACAAAAGGAATGCACAATCTCTTCAATGAAATAACATCACAAAATTTCTCCAACATGAAGAATGAATTGGAAAATCAAATAAAAGAGGGTAACAGGACACCAAATGTAAAAAAAATTACAACAGATCTACACCAAAGCACATTATAATGAAAATGCCTAGCATACAGAATAAGAAGAGAATCTTAATGGCTGAAAGAGAGAGGAATCAGACTACATATAGGGGAAGACCAATTCAGATATCAGTAGATTTTTTAACCCAGACCCTCAAAGCCAGGAGATCCTACAACAATATATACCAAGCTCTGGAAAAAAAATGGATGCCAACCAAGAATCTTATATCCAGCAAAATTAAGCTTGAGATTTTATGACAAAACAAAAATCTTCCATGATAAACAAAAGTTTAAAGAATTTATAGCAAGAAAGCCAGCACTACAGAACATTCTTGGCAAAATATTCCAGGAGGAGGACATGAAAAACAATAATGAAAATCTGCAAAGGGAGGCACTACACTAAGGGAAAGGCCAATCAAAGGAGAATCCAAGTCATGTTAAAACCAAAAATAAACCAAAATGTCCAGGAATAAAAAACATCTCAATAATAACCCTGAATGTGAATGGCCTAAACTCGTCAATTAAAAGACACAGATTGGCAGATTGGATTAAAAAAAGACTCAACAATATGTTGCCTTCAAGAGGCTCATCCCACAGGAAAAGACATCGACAAACTGAAGGTGAAAAGTGGGAAAAAACATACCACTCACATGAACCATGTAAACAAGCAGGGGTTTCCATCTTTATATCAGTTAAAGTGGACTTCAAACCAAAGTTAGTGAAAAAGGACAAAGAAGGACATTCCATACTACTCAAGGGACTCATACATCAACAAGACATAACAATTGTAAAGATCTATGCCATAAACAATGGGGCATGTATGTATATTGAACAAACCCTTCTAAACTTCAAGAATCAAATTAACCACAGCACAATAATACTGGGTGATTTTAACACACCTCTCTTACCACTAGATAGATCTTTCAAACAAAAACTAAACAAAGAAACTATAGAACTAATAATACAATCAATAATTTAGACTTAACAGACATATATAGAATACTCCACCCATCAACGAGTGAATACACTTCCTTCTCAGCAGCACATGAATCCTTCTCCAAAATAGACCATATGTTATGCCACAGAGCTACTCTCAGCAAATAAAAAAAAAATAGAGACACTACCCTGCAATATCAGATCATAATGTAATGAAATTAGAAATCAATGATAAAATAAAAAATAAAATCTACTCTAACACCTGGAGACTAAATAATACACTATTCAATGATGCATGGATAGCTGAAGACATCAGGGAGGAGATAAAAAAAATTCTTAGAGGAAAATGAGAACACTGATACAACATATCAAAATCTCTGGGACACTATGAAGGCAATACTAAGAGGAAAATTCATTTCATTAAGCTCATTCATTAAAAGGGGAAAAAGTCAACAAATACATGACCTGACATTACATTTCAAAGCCCTAGAAAAAAGAACAAACCAACAGCAAAAGCCGTAGAAAACAGGAAATAATTAGAATCAGGGCTGAAATCAGTGAAATTGAAACAAGAGAAACAATTCAAAAAATTGACAAAATCAAAAGCTGGTTTTTTGAAAAGATAAATAAAATTGATAAATTCTTTGCCACCTCAAAGAAAAGGAGGAGAGAGAAAACTCAAATTGCTAAAATTAGTGATGAAAAAGGAAACTCCACGACAGAGACTATTGAAATATGGAAGACAATTAGAAACCAGTTTGAAATTTTATACTCCAGTATAATAGAAAACCTTGAAGACACTGACGAATTTCTAGAGGCATATGATCTACCCAGACTGAATCAGGAGGGCATACAGAATTTAAACAGAATAATTTTAAGCAAGGAAATAGAAGACACCATCAAAAGCCTACCAACCAAGAAAAGCCCAAGCCAGACAGATTCTGGAGTTCTACAATACCTACAAAGAAGAATTAATATCAATACTTCTCAAATTATTCCATAAAATAGAAAAGAAGGGAACACTTCTAAACTTATTCTATGAGGCTACTATCCTCCTGATATCAAAACCAGACAGAGAAATATCAGGAAAAGAAAATTTCAGACCCATATCCCTGATGAACATAGATGTAAAAATTCTCAATAAAATTTTGGCAAATCACATACAAAACAAAATAAAAAAATAGTGCACTATGATCAAGGGGGATTCATTCCAGGGATGAAAGTTTGGTTCAACATACAGAAATCAATAAACGTAATTCATCACATTAATAGACTTACAGATAAGAACTATATGATTATATCAATTGATGCAGAGAAAGCATTTGACAAAATACAACACCCTTTCATGTTCCAAATTCTAGAAAAACTAGGGATAGTAAGAACATATCTCAACATTATAAAAGCTATCTATGCTAAACTCAAGGCCAGAATCATTCTAAATGGAGAAAAATTGGAAGAATTCCCTCTAAAGACTGGAATAAGACAGGGATGCCCTCTTTCGCCACTTCTATTTAACATAGCTCTTGAAACACTAGCCAGAGCAATCAAACAGAAAAAAGAAATTAAAGGGATATAAATAGGAAAAGAATAACTCAAACAATCACTTTTTGCTGATGACATGATTCAACACTGAAAGGATCCAAAAAATTCCACCAGAAAACTTCTAGAATTAATAAATGAATTCAGCAATGTAGCAGGATATAAAATCAATACCCATAAATCAAATGTATTTCTATACATCAGTGATGAATCCTCTAAAAGAGAAATTAATAAATTACCCCATTCACAATAGCCTCAAAAAATACTTGGGAATCAATTTAACAAAAGAGGTGAAAACCCTCTACAATTAAAACTACAGAACACTAAAGAAAGAAATTGAAGAAGAACTTAGAGGATGGAAAGATCTCCCATGCTCTTGGATAGGCAGGATTAATATTGTCAAAATGGCCATACTACCCAAAGCACTATGCAGATTCAATGTGATTGATTCCAATTAAAACCCCAACATCATTCCTTATAGAAATAGAAAAAGCAATCATGAAATTCATTTATAAAAATAAAAGACCCAGAATAGCCAAAGTGATCCTTAGCAAGAAGAGTGAAGCAGGAGGTATAACAATATCAGACCTTAAACTATACTACAAAGCTATAGTAACAAAAATGCACAGTATTGGCACCAAAACAGACATGCATACCAATAGTACAGAATAGAAGACACAGAGATAAACCCACATAAATATAGTTATCTCATCATAGACAAAGGCACCAAAAACATACAAATGGTGCTGGGAGAACTAGAAATCCATATATAGCAAAATGAAACTAAACCCCTATCTCTCACCATGCACAAAACTCACTTCAAAGTGGTCCAAGGACCTAGGAATTAGATCATAGACCCTATGCTTAATAGAAGAGAAAGTAGGCCCAAATCTTCATCAAGTAAGCCCCAACCTCCTTATCAAGATTCCTAAAGTGCAAGAAATAAAATCAAGAATGAACAAATGGGATGGATTCAAACTAAAAAGCTTCTTCTCAGCAAAAGAAACAATCGATGAGTTGAAGAGAGAGTCTACATCTTGGGAGCAAATTCTTGCCACACACACATCAGATACAGCACTAATCTCCAGGATATATAAAGAACTCAAAAAACTTAACACACACACACACACACACACACACACACACACACACACACAAAACCCACAAACAACCCAATCAATAAATGGGCTAAGAAGCTGAACAGACACTTCTTAGAAAAAGATATACAACTGATCAACAAATATATTAAAAAATGTTCAACATCTCTAGTAATTAGATAAATGCAAATCAAAATTACACTAAGATTTCATCTCATACCATTCAGAATGGCAGTTATCAAGAATACAAGCAACAATAAGTGTTGGCGAGGATGTGGGGGAAAGTCACACTCATACATTGCAGGTGGGACTGAAAATTGGTGCAATCAATCTGGAAAGCAGTATGGAGATTCCTTAGAAAACTTGGAATGGAACCACCATTTGACCCAGCTATTTCTTGGTCTATACATAAAAGACTTAAAATCAGCACACTACAGTAACACAGTCACTTCAATGTTTATAGAAGTGCAATTCAAAATTGCTAAACTGTGGAACCAATCTATATGCCCTTCAATAGATGAATGGATAAAGAAACTGTGGTACATATACACAATGGAATATTACTCAGAATTAAAAGAATAAAAGTATGGCATTTACAGGTAAATTCATGGAGTTGGAGAATATCATGCTAAGCAAAATAAACCATTCTCAAAAAACCAGGTCCAAATGTTTTATCTGGATAGTGGATGATAATCCATATGGGGGGGCAATGGGATGAGTGGAGGAACTTTGGATGGGACAAAGGGGAGGTGGGGGAGAGGGAAAGGAGGTAGGAAAGATGGTGGAATGAGATTGACATCATTACCCTAGATACATGATTGATTGCATGAATGGTATGACTCTAATTTATGAACAACCAGAGAAGTGAAAAAAATCTGCTCCATTTGTGTACAATGAATGAAAGAATTTTCTACTGTCATGTATAATTGCTTAGAACTAATAAAATAAAAAGAAAATAACTGTCACCTCAAAATTCTATGTTCAACCAAACATGCCCCTAAGGAATGACAATAAAATAGTGACATTCTCAGATGAAGGGAATAGTAATAGTGTTTGTGACTGGAATATCTATTCTGAAATACATGCTAAAGGAGGGTTTTCAGACTGAGGAAAAAGGATGAGAAGGAACTTTGAACTTCACAATAAAGAAAAATAAAAAGAAATCATAAAATGTCTGGATAAATATGATAGACTGGTTTTCCCCTTAGAATTTTCAAAATACATTTATCCCAGAAAGCAAAACTTATAGTGATGATTGGTAGGGTTATCAACATATGTAGATGTAATATGAATAACAACATAAAACAGGGATGATTTTACTTGAAATGATATTAACTGAAGTAGATTTTGAAAAGTAATGTATATATATTTAACCTCTAGAACTACAAAAGTGTTTAATGCAAGGAAATATTAAAAAGCCAAAAGATATATAAAATACCATACTAAAAATATTCAAATAACCTGAAATAAAAAGGTGAGGTCAAACTAAAAAATAAAGCAAGAAATACTACAGTAATATAGTAGAGCCAAATCACATATACCAATAATTATAATAAATATAAGTGATCACACCAGTTAACAATATGTTAGGGTAAAAAAAAAACAAAACTCATTTATATGCTAAGAAACACTCTTTAAATATAATGGCATAAATAGGTTAAAAATAAAGAATGGAAAAAATATATACCATGCAAAGTCGAATCAAAAGAAAGCTGCAGCCAGGTGTGGTGGCACACTCCTGTAATCCCACAGTGACTTGGGAGGCTGTGGCAGGAGGATGGTGAGACTGAGGGCAGCCTCACCATCTTAGTAAGGCTTTAAGAAACTTAGAAAGATCCTGTCTCAAAATAAAGAATAAAAAGACCTGGGAATGTGGCTCAGTGGTAAAGTGCTCCTGGATTTAATCTCCAGTTTTTTTTTTTAAAGAAAGTAAGAAATTTGGAGTGGCTATAATAATATTACACAAAACAAATTTCAGAATAAGAAAAATTAGACATAGTCAAGAAGATTAAATAATGATGTAAGTGAAAGATTGAATTTGGGGAACACCCTTTCCTCTGTGAATTGAGAATACATTTCTCCTTCTGAGAGAAGGAAACTGGAGGGGCTGAGACTCCTGTTCCCCACAACAGGTCCCAAAATAGATGGGAGTAGACATTGTCACCTCAGGCCTCCAATTACAGGCTAACTAAGTCTACCAGTGTACAATTCCTGCCTTTTGTCACTTCCCAGCCTCTTTAAAAGTTCTACTAAGTTGGGGGGTTTTGGAGATGGAACATTTGAAACCATTAAGTTTCTTCCATTTTTATTCAAAGCTGGCTTTGAGCAAAACCTATTTCCTTCCAATTTAACTCCAAATATTTCTATAGCTGCAAGTCTCTTATTATGGCCTAGTTTCTTCATCCTCTGGTGAGATCTTGTGATGCCCAGTAACAGTAACAAACCACTTACAAGGAATAGCAATCTTAAATATGTGTGTAGCCAGCAGCAAAACTTCACAGTACATGAAGCAAAAACTGATAGAACATGAAGCAAAAATAGATATTAATACTTTCAGAATCAGCACTTTTCTCTCAATAATCAATAGAGCAAGTAGTCCCAAAATCAAGAGCAAGCGTGTAAAAGACCCAAACAACATTATCAACCAACTTACTTAATTGATATTTATAGACAACTTCACATAATAGTTTCACCTAATAAGCAGTACTTACTATAAGCAGTTATGTAGGTGCATATTGAATAATGAACGATATGCCTTATTCTGGGCCATAATAAACAAAAACTTAACAAATGTAAAAGAATCTAATAAACAAAAACTTAACAAATGTAGAAGAATATAAATAATACAAAATATGTTCTTTAATAGTAATAGAGTTATACCACAAATTAATAACAGAAAGATATTTGGGAAAATACAAAATTATTTTCAAAAAAATTAGTATTTATAAACAATCCATGGGTCCAAGACCAAGGGGGCTGAGACAGGAGGATCACAAGTTCAAAGCCAGCCTCAGCAAAGGAGAGGCCCTAAGCAACTCAGTAAGACCCTGTCTCTAAATAAAATACAAAATAGGGCTGGGGATGGGGCTCAGTGGTTAAGTATCCCTGAGTTCAATCCCCAGTACTCCCCCAAACATATTTGTAAGCAAACAAAAATGAATATCAAAATTTGTGGGATATTCAAATGGGGTAGCTTCATTGCTATAGCTCTTCCTTCTTACAACTAAATTCTCTGCATGTAATACAAGATATCCACATGGAAAACAACGAAATCCCAAACTTGTATGCCACTAGAAATACATGGGTGTCTTTAAATCAATCAAAGTATTATTAAAGTCCTCACATCATTCAAAATATTAACTCCTATGAATTGTTTATCTAAATGTAACTGCTAAAATGATAATACTTTTAGAAGAAAACATGGAATCAAATCTTCATAACCTAAGATTAGACAAAGATCTCCTTCATACAACACTAAAACCAACAATCCACAAAAAAGAAAAGTGGTAAAGTATGCTTCATCAACCTTCTACACTTCAAGAACGAGAGAGAGAGAGAGAGAGAGAGAGAGAGAGAGAGAGAGAGAGAGAGAGAAACACAAGCAGAAATATTTGCAAATCATTTATCTGATAAGGACTTGTATCCTAAATATATTAGAAAACCTCTTACAACTAAATAGCAAAAGGACAAACAAATCAATTTAAAAATAATCAAAAGATTTTAATAGATATTTAACCAATGAAGATTTATGAATATTCAATAAGTACATGAAAAGAAGCTCATCTTTTCTCATTGTGGAAATGCAAATATAAAGCACTTCACATCTACTAGAATGACTGTAATTAAAATGACAAACAATATGAAGTGTTTGTGAAGATGTGAAGAAATTGGAACCCTTATTCATTGTAGATGGGAATATGAAATAATGCAGCCACTTTGGAAAACAGTTTGACAGCTTCTTAAAGGACTAAACAAATTTACCATCTGGTTGTATTCCTAGGAATTTACTGAAGATAAATGAAAACATATGTCCCCATAAAGACTCATAGATAAATATATACAGGTGAATTATTTTATTATTCAAAAACTGAAAATAGCCCAAATATCCATAAATCTGTGAATGTTTAAATGAAACATAATACCTCCATAGAGAATGCTTGAGCAATATAAAAGCTGAAGACCAATAAATGCTGCAACATGGATGAACCTCATAAAACGTTATGATAATGAAAAAAGTCATACACAAAAGACTATTTAGTGTATTATTTAATTTATGTGACAGACCTTAAAAGGTGACTCTGTAGAGACTGAAAGTAGATTCATAATTATCAGGGGCTGTGGGTAGAAATGGAGAATATCATTTGATTGATTGGTTGCAGTGCTGGGATGGAACCCAGGGCATTGCATATGCTAGGCAAGCACTCTGTCACTGTGTTACACCCCAGCCCAGGAATAGAGATTGACTGCATTTGGAAGGAAAGGGTTTTGAAAATGTTCTAAAATTGTGTTTTGGGATAATTGCACAAATTTGTACATTTACCAAAAATCATTACTTGGACATTTACAATTGGTGAATTTTATTCTAAGTAAATTATACTTTAGCACTATTTAAAAAAGGAAACAAAATTAATCCTAATAATATAGAAGGAGGAAAATAACAAAGAGCAGAAATCAAAATCAGTAGCATCCAAATAACAGAAAAAATCAAACTAAAATCCAGTTCTTTGATAAACAAGACAGATATCTCTCTGATCTGATTAACCAAGAACAAAACAGAGAAGACACAAAATATAAATACAAGGAGTAAAAGGAAATGTTATTAGAGATCTTACAGATATTAAAAGGATAATAAGAAACCTATCCCAGCCAGATCAAGTCCTCAATCCCAGATTTATTTTTATTCTAAGTATGCACAAGGGTTGTACAACTACCATTCACCCTGATTATTATCCCAACAATTATTCTTTATTCTCTTTTCTTGTCTCACTCATAGTTTCTGCCAAGTCTGTCATCTAATTTCATTTTAGGAGTTTCCACCAGTTCCTTACTCCAAAGATATTTTCCCAGATTCTCCAGGCAACTCTGGCTAATTTAGAACAGTTTTTTAAAATATTTTTTAGATATATACCTTTATTTTATTTTATGTGGTGCCAGAGATTGAACCCAGTGCCTCATGCATGCTAGGCAAGTGCTCTACCACTGAGCCACAACCCTGACCCCTAGAACAGTTTTTAATCTGAACTATTAACAATGTTTTAGTTATGATTTTTGTTTTTAAACACAGGAACCTGGCTTTTTTTAAAGAGAGAGAGAATTTTTAATATTTATTTATTTTTTTTTTTTAGTTTTTGGCGGACACAACATCTTTGTTTGTATGTGGTGCTGAGGATCGAACCCAGGCCTCATGCATGCTAGGCGAGCTCGCTACCGCTTGAGCCACACCCCTAGTCCTTAGTTATGCTTTTGACAGGGAAATCTGTTTTCAACCTTTGTGTGTGAGAGAAACATTTATTGTGCGTCCAGGTGTCTGCTAAAAGGGGTAAAGATTCTAAGATGGATCCCTGTTGAAGGCTTAGTCTGGGGAGTTATCATGTAATGGTGGGCTTAGACAGAATCTAAATAGATTCATCTATAAACAGGAATGAGTAGAAAAGGCCAAAAGATGCAGTTGTTATAAGAAAATGATTGTATAGATCTTAGTGGATGAGATTTCTTTTCTGTGTGGTGCTAGGGATTGAACCCAGGACCATGTGCATGTCAAGCAAGCTACACTGAGCGGCACCAGGAGATAGGACTTAAGTTTGGAATTAAGTGCTTTTGCAAATGAATCCCATGAGTGATGTTGATGGAGGAAGTTATCTCTATTTTTCAGGTTCTTTACCAAAAATCCATAGATCAGGAGGTTCTGCTTTCACTCAGATGACAGAAAATTGTAGCAAACTTCACTAATCCTTTGCAGCACTAAGGCACATGACTGGTAAGGAAAAACAGTAGCTGCTGCAAAGCCTTATATTTACCAAAGCCAACATGGCTGGAAAGACAAATAGCTTCTGTTTCCCTTACAAGTTCCAAAACTCACTGGAGGCCATCTTTTTAGCAGAACACATAAAACATTGAAATTCCTGCTGACAAGGAGGTCTGGGATAACATACACACACACACACACACACACACACACACACACACACTCCAGATTTCCAGTCACTAAGATTCAGAGAGAAAAATGAAGTGATTAGAAACAAATAAATGTTCACTGCAAGGAAAACACAATGTCTATTTCACAACATTTTGGGAAATATTGTCACCTGCAAGCATGAGTTCATTGTGACAAAAGTTTTGCTTATGCTTAGCCTAATGTCTGGTTTGTTGGCTTGTTTTAATATGGATACTTTAAAATTATTTTGTTGCACTTATTATTTAAGTAAAACAGCTTTCTCTTCCTTCCTTTCTACCTTTCTATCTTTCTTTCTTTTTTCTTTAATTTGAGGTATTTTGGCTAACCTGAGGTTTTGAAGTGTGAAAGGACTGAGTTCAAATATCAACTTTAAACCTTCCTAGCAGTATGAATGGGGGTAAGTTACCTATGTTTTACTGAACCTTAATTTTGTCAACTGTGAAATTGGAAACAAACACATCTGTGTCACTTGGTATTTATCATAATTAGCAGTAAGATCACCTCGTATTTACTGCATCAGTGAGAAAAGTACTCCCACCTTTTAGTTATGGGGTTGACCAAGCACGTGACAATACTGAACAGACAAGATTAACAGCATTTCATTAGTCACATATATTCATAACCTGGGGGAGGAGAACAACTTTTGCCATTCAGGTCCACACAAAGTTGCACTTGGAAATAGAGTGAACAACTAGGGGTGCTCAGATGGGGTGCTCCTGTTTCCCATGGAAAGATCTGATGGGGTTCATTCAATAATTCTGTGGGAAGGCAGGGACAGAAATCCTTCTAGTCAAGGATAAACAGGAACTGTGCCTGTTCTTTCTGATAAGGAGGGTTGTTTAGCTCAAGGACCTTATCCATGGAAGCAGAGTAGGGGGGAGAATTCATGGTTAGGCCATTTGAATCCTTCTCAATTTCATCAGATACCAAGTCAGCACATAATATTAGACCTTAAGTTTAGGTCTTTATGCCACAGATACATAAAATATCTTACATACGAGTGCAATTTCCTTTCAGGCATCTGGGTAATTGCATAAAACGGGCAAGTACATCTAAAAATGTCAAGAACCTTTCTGAGATATAGATTGATATTGAAAGCTATCAGACAAAAGGTACCAAGGACTCAAACTAAACATCTATTTGGTGTCCTCTCTTAGAGAACATTTGTGTAATTGGGAAATACTCAAAACATAGCTATTATTGATTGGAAAAAATGGACCTGAAATACATAACCTGAATAAAATGAAAGGAAAAAGCTGTTTTCCTTCCAAACAGAGTACAAAAGAATAAGGCTGGAATCAGAGACTGTGGTCATAGCCACTCTACTGTAGTGCTTGTTAATGAAACATCTACCTAGAATAGACTGTACAGAAAGGGACTTGAAGCTTTTACAAATTAAAAGAGAAAGTAGATATTTTTACTGACCATCCATTCTGAGGCCAAAATACATTTATGTGAGCTTTTATTTATTAAATATTATTTGCTTTTTAAAAACATCACAAACCCATGACGTTTCTGGAGCTGCTTGTTGACCCTGGGAAGCATTAGGAGGGCTGATCCCTGGAAACTCTGCCTGTCAGTACACATGAAACTACTAGTAAATAAACTATCTTTCTTGGTCTAGTTTGGTGTCCTGGGAGTAGGGAGGAGAGCATCATCCCTATCTTCCAGTGCACTTGGAAAAGCTTCAGAATATGAAGTCTAATTATCCTGTAGGTACCCTATATTATGATTGCCCCATGTGACAGACTCTGTGATAACTGTGCCACCAATCTGTTCTTATCCCACCAAACACAAAGTGTAGCACTTTTGAAATCTATTTAATAAGTCAGAAAATGACCAGTTAAGTCATGTCACTCAGAACGTTGTTGGCCTATGATTTTCTATGCCACCTGCTATATTACTCAAATATTAATTTTTTTAAAGATGGAAATCTTTTTATACCTTTATTTATTTATTTTTATGCAGTGCTGAGGATTGAACCCAGTGCTTCACATGTGCTACACAAGTGCTCTACCCCTGAGCTACAACCCCAGCCCTCTAATGTTAATTTTATATTTGTCTTTATGGAAAGGCCAACAAAGGAATATTCTGGTAAAAAATGTACTTATTGTTCATACAAAGTAGATTTAACTCAGGTATTAGTTAAGGAAAGTTGCCATGATCTTGTTATATTGTTACACAGAAAGCAGCTATTTTTGTTATTATTATTACTCTAAACATTTATTATCTGAGTTATAATTATTTTATGTATGTATAATATTTCAAAATATACTCTACTGTCATGTAATTTTTTTAAAAAAATAAATATTAAAAAAACATGCATTCTTTGTCCCTGGTGAGCAGAGCTTCTTGATTGCCATATACTTAGCTGCTTTCCTCTGCCACATCCTTCTGCCTTGATGTTTCTGCCTCATCTTGGGCCTAGAGCAATGGAGTCAGTCATCCATGGACTGAGATCTCTGAAACCATAGGGACCAAATAAACTACTTTTTAATATTTATTTTTAGTTGTAGTTGGAACCAATACCTTTGCTTTATTTATTTATTTTTATGTAGTGCTGAGGATTGAACCCAGATGGGCCTCACATGTGCTAAGCAAGCATTCTACCGCTCAGCCACAACCCGAGCCCCTCAAATAAACTTTTCCTGCTTTAAAATTGTTCTTGTCAGTTCTTTTGGTCCCAGAAAAAATATTCACTAAAATACTTTTAAATAAGAACAAATATTTCTTACAGCATTGGATACTGGGAAACCAATTATCAAGGTGCTAGCTAGATTCAGTATCCAGTCAGGGCCCAATTCTAGTTCATAGATGGTGTCTCCATACTGTGCCCCTTACATGGTGAAAGGGATGAGGGTTTTTCTGGAATATCTTTTTTTTTTTTTAACCTAAAACATAAACTTGCTTTTTTTTTTTTTTTTTATCCTAACGGAGAGTGTTAACATTGTTTTCTACAGCTACAACTCTGAAGGTTTAATACCTTTTCATCTGTCTCTTTTCTAAAAGAGTAGGGTAGCATTTTATGCTGCAAACCTAGAGGTGCTAAGAATACCTGTGTCTGATTCTCCTTGGTACTGAATATTCACTTGTATAAATTGATATTTTTCATGATGATGAAAAGAAAATGCCTTCTTGTCTTAAGCTCACACAGAGCATCATGGCATCACTCAAGCATAGATCTCTCCAGGTGGCTCCAAAATGCAGGAGGGGTTAGGACTTGCCAGGGTCCTAACAAGCTGCCATGATTGGCATTGAATGCTGGCACCTCTTTTATAAGGACATTGATTCTATTCATGAAGTCTTTGCCCTTCTGATCTAATCACCTCCCAATGTCCCCACCTCCGAATCCCATCAGCTTGGGAGTCGGAATTTCAGCATATTAATTTGGCAAGAGACACAAATATTCAGGCTAAAACACCCCATTACAGTGGTATGCTAGAACTGGCTCACACTGACTCTTGAAAATTTATCATGTGTCATGGTGGAGCATTTATACCATAGAAATCAGCATCAACAAACTACAAAACATAGCAAGCTTGTGCTCCCAGTCTCTTCCACACTCACTGATTTTGTTTGTTTGTTTGGTGCTGGGGATGGAATCCAGGAGCTCCTGCATGCTAAGCACATCAGCTACCCATAAGCTACACGCTCAGCCCAAATGGGCAGGGTAAGTTTTTTAAAAGAGACAGGGTCTCGCTATGCTGCCCAGGTTGACCCAGAATTTTCAGGTTCAAGCAATCCTCCTGCCTCAGCCTCTCATGTAGCTGGGATGACAGGCCTTAATGTTTTTTAAACATTTACCAGAACAGCACTATCCAAGTTAAGTTCCAATTCTAGTTTTTCTAGCTACTGGATCTATGGCCTTAGTTCAGTTGTTTATCCTCTGTGGACCTCACTTTCCTAATATGTAAAATAATTATATATATTGTCTATGTTGTTTTGTGGATTTAATGATTTGTACTCCCTTGGGTGGTTTGGATTAAGTCAGTTTCTCTAGAAATCATAGCTATTTTTCAATCTTATTCATTAAAACCTATTATAAAAAAGAGTTTGAGAAAGATATTGTGCATTTTCTGAGTACAGTGTGCTAAAACTATGAGAAAGAGAATTTGTAGAAGAGAAACACTTTTTTTGGTGGTGCTGAGAATGGAATCCAGGGGTTCATGCATGGCAGGCAAGTGATCTAACCACCAAGCTATACCCCAACCCAAGGAGGAATATCAGAAGCACTGGTTTATCAACTATTTATCATAAGCAATTTTTTAAAAATTCATATTAATGGTATACTACCTGCCAATCTACTTCTTGAGTTGGTCTAGGAAAAACCAAGTAAGTGTCATTTTTCATAAAACACTAGAATGATTCCAGGGCTGTCTGATGACTTTGAATTAGAACAAAACAAAAATCAATTATTATTTTCCTATTGGAACAATATACACAGAGAAAATCAATAAAAACAATATAGGGTTTATACAACAATCTAGATTACACTGTTATTTACCAAAATATTTTGAGTTGCTCTAAATAGGAAGAATTAGTCTGAGTACAACAGTTATCCAAAAATCTAGAAATGTAATTCTGGGGTCTCTATTCTAATTTCAATGTTGCATACTACAAGTTGCTTAGAATAACAAAAAAAACTATTTATTATTTTTCTGTAAGTTTTATGAAACTATTTTAAGATTTATAAATAAATCCTGTTTAAAATAAATAAATGTATTCATAAGTATTTACTAAGCAAATAATAAACTTATAAGTGTTAAGCATCTCAAATATTTCTGGCCATGTTGAAGTAGAATAACTAGGATGCATATACAAATATACACATACTTGTTTACAAATAAACTGAATTCCATTAGGTATTTTGATGGCAAATGTTTTTATACAAGTTTTATTAAAATATGTATGATGGAATATTTATTGCAGCATTCATCATAAGAGTAATAATTGAAAACAAAAAACACTGCCTGAGAATTGGAGACTATTCTATTTTGTGACCTGGATGGTTACGTTTGCGTTTGCTTTGCATTAATTCAGTGTCTTATACATTTCTCTTTGTGTATGTTATCCCTCACCACAAAAGAAAAATAAAGTCCATGAGGAACTACGTTAAAGTGTTAATATTGTTCACACCCAGCAGTGGAAATAGGGAAGGTTTTTCTTCCTTATAAAAATATTTTTCTGTTATTTTCTATTTTTTTAAACAGAAATTTATCTCTTTAATAATTAAGAACAAGAAAGAGCAACAAGAACAAAACTTTGGGAATAAAGTAATGTGAGATTTCCTATATTTACATATGTTGTAGATTATATATAAGGTTTAGCCTTAGTGGAGAATCTACCCAAATGTAATAGTGAAAATTATTTTAAGACACTGTGGTATCGACTAAATTGGTGGTGGTGGTGAACAATCTTATTTCTCTCATATCCTACAGTGGCACATAAGGAACATTTCTCCCTGATAAGAACTTTTTGACTTTGCAGTTTCTAGATTTCAATAAATAGAGTATGTTACCCAATGAAAAAGCAAACAAACAAACAAACAAACAAAAAACCCTAGTTAACAAAAAGAAAAAAGAAAGTAACCTCACTATTTGTGTATGCATATGTGTATTTTATCTGTACAAAACCACATATAGTTATCTCTAAAGTGTATTAGAATTTTAGAAACCATTCCATGGCTGGGGTGTAAACCAATGGTAGAGTACTTGCCTCATGTGTGTGAGATCCTGGGTTCCATCCCCAGCACCATAAAACAAAACAAATTTCCAGAAATGGAAGCAGCTTGTATTACAGGTTTAACAAGCTGTAGCAGACAATTGTCTAATACCATCTCCTACCCTCCACAAGATATTCCATAGAAAAGATATCCATGCACATATTACAGAAGTTAGGTTCAGGGATGTTAAGTAAGTTGTCTTTTGTTAGTGTGATCTCAAAGAATCCAAAGGCTGCTTTGGGTGCTCTGGTCCCTGGTCCTGACCAAAGTCAGCATTTTTCCAGAAACTGTGACTGCCCAGAAGTTTCTATGACAAAAGTTACTTCTAAAAAGTGATTGTTTACTGGTCTTAATTTACCCTGAGTTTGATTGAAGAATGATTGTAGGGACATAGATTCTTTCATGGCACATCCTCTCACATAGTTTCTTCAGCTCCAATGGGTTGGGAAGCTGTGGCCTAAACCATAATTATGTGAGATCTAAGGCCCCTGGACATGTACTGGCCCAGTTCTATGGTTGCTGCAGGGTCTGTTTCAGGAAATGACACAACTCTCTGGCATGGGGATAGAGGGGCCTTTATCAAACACCGTTTCTACTGCAGAATCCAGGTTTCCTATAAACGAGTGTGTGTGTGTGTGTGTGTGTGTGTGTGTATGTGTGTGTGTGTGTGTCACAAACAACCAGGGGTGAAATTAATTTTCAGTGATAATCTGAATAAGACCTTCTGTTTTAGGGAGGAAAAACATTTCCTGTATCAAACTAGGTTCAAATGTCTAAATGTTTGGGACCTGCAAATTAACTGTCAGCAGATAGATCAACAGGAGAAAAGACAATGTTTTTTTTTTTTTTCCACATGCACTTTGGGAGCCTAAATAAAGAGTAATTTGCTGAATTAAAGAAAGGTTTCCTATACTGTTCAACAAAATGTGTGTGCTTGGGGGTTTGGTGTTAAGGCTTCAATAGGAAAGTAAGGAAGGTTCTATTGGGCCTTTTGATGCTAATAGAATAGTTAATCTCTTTTCTGGCTGGAAATATCCTCTTGGGGTGGGGTATGGCAGCTGAATTTGCACTTCCTAGCTTTAAAGTTCAGTCCTCATTCAAACAGGAAATCCCCTGAAGTTAAGGCAGATGTACTGGACTATGGCTGTGGCTCAGTGGTTGTGCACTTGCCTGGCATGTGTGAGACATGGGTTTTGTTCTCAGCACCACATATAAATAAAATAAAGGTCTATCAACAACCAAAAAAAATTTTTAAAAAGATGTACTTTCTTCAGGAGGTTCTGCTTAAGTTTAGGTAATGTTTCTGTCTGTGGCTGCTGTCTGTTCAGATGTTTTCAGTTTAAAATACTCATCATACCATTTTGGTGGGCTGCTAATTCCTTAACAATCATTCTGAATCAATTTCCTCATGTGTCGTGTAGAGGCAACATCTGTCTTGCAGATTTTCTCTGAAGATTTCATTGAACAATATACAAAAAATTACCTGATACAGAGGAGAGAGGGTGCCAGCAAAAACTACAGTTCCCTTTCTTTCTCTTACTGCTTGTTTCACCTCTTGGCCTCAGTTACCAATGTTAGATCTATAGTTTCCAGGCCAGATCTTACCTTAAATCACACTTCCCTCAAGTTTTCTTGGTTTAGCTTCTCCACTTCTAAAAACAGAGGTAATATTTTGTGAACCCAAAGGCAAAGTCTCTGGTCAAAGCTTTAATTTGGAAAGCAATTTCCTCATTATATGGATCCCTACAATTTACCACATCTCCCTCAAGTTAAATCCCAAGGGCATTTACTGGATCCCACCATGAGATTGGCCCTGTGCCTTCCCTTGTTTTCTACATTTCCTGCATATCAACAGCTCATTCTCAGCTTCTTCCCTTCCTCCTTTCCTCCACAGATGCCTCTATGTGCTCTGGGTTTCCTCTTCTTCCCCAGACCTTTGCAAAGGGAGAACAATTTCTGTCTTTCCCTCAGCCCCCTATCTGCATTCTTACTCCAGAAATCAGAACACAAAGCACCCTCCTCAGGATGCTCACTCTATAATAGTCATCAGTAAGGTGTAGATAACAATTGTTTTATGTTCTCAGAATAATTAAAAATATCCATTTTCCATTTGTTTTAGCAGACTGGTGTTCAATGTGTAGGCAGGGTTGTCGTCCATAGGATCTGGGAGTGGGCTGTGGGATGAGGAGCTGCTGATGGGAAGAGGAGATGAACTGAGAAGGAGAGATAGCTTGAGCACTGAGAAAAGGGAGGAAGGAATCAGAGGGAGTCACTTGGACTTCCTATAATGCACTCCATTGGGCTGAAGCATACAAAAAAATCAATAACTTGGTTTAGGGTCTTGATCGTCCTTGACACTTGTTTTGTAACAGTGTTCTGTGATACCTAACTTCTCTGGACCTTAATCTTATCTGTGGGAATGAATACAATATTTTTGGAAATGCTATTATGTGAACTGAAAGAAAAAGATACACAACAGTGTAATACACATCACTAGTTTACTATTACTTGTACTGAACCTTAATTTAATTTAAAATCATCATGAATACAAATAACCATAAATGCTGGTGAGAATTTGGGTGGGGAGAAGCACTAATACATTGTTGGTGGGAATGTAAATTAGTACAACCACCATGGAAACCAAAGTAGGAATGGAACCACCATATGACCCAGCTCTCCCACTCCTCAGTATCTAAAATAATTAAAGCCAGTATACTATAGTGATGCATGCATACCCATGTTTATACCAATGCAATTCATAATAGCCAAGTTATGGAAACAGCCTAGGTGCTCACCAACAAATGAATGGATAAAAAATGTGGTAGTTATACATAATGGAATTTGATTCAGGCATAAAGAAGAACAAAATTATGTCATTTTCAGGAAAATGGATGGAACTGGAGAACATTATGCCAAGTGAGACCAGCCAAACTCATGACCCAGACATGGGTCATGTTTTCTCTCATATGCAGAATCTAGAGAGAAAAAAGAAAAGGGAGCTCATAAAAATAGAGGAGAGAGCAGTAGACTAAAGAAAGGGGATCACAGGAGGGAGGATGGAAAGAAAAGAAGGGGGTACACGGGAATGAAACAGACCAATTATGTGTTATGCATGTATGAATACCACAATGAATCACATTATTATTATGGATAATAATAATGTACCAATAAAAATTACAAAAAATTCAGAACATTATTTTGTGTTCTCAGTTGTTAATTACAGAGTTATGTTTCATCTCAAATTGTATTTTTTTTTAAAATAAAAGAACATGTTAAGTAAATAAAAGTGCAGACTGTGCATAGTTAAAGCAAAAACCCTGAGAGATACGTGAATGATTGCGATCAAGAGAATAATGCAATAAATCATTATATGAACTATAATATGCTAGCTAATGTGCATTGCCAAAAATAATGAGTCAGATGTCTCTGTCCTCAAAACCTCACAGCTGATTAGAAAAATCTGTTTGGTATCTGGCACATAAAAACAAAATACATGGTACTTAAAACAGTAGTATTTCTGTACTATGTGCACATTGGATGAATGTTTTTCCTTGTTAGTGTTCTTTATACAAGTATAATTAGTTTAAAATTCAGTGGTGCCTAGCAGAATTTAGTGAGTTGGAAAAGGGACTCACAAAGACCAGTGAAATATGGCTGTCGCCTCAACGGTCTCACAGACTAGAGGGAGGAATAAACACATTCCTTGAATCAGCAAATATTTATCAAGTGAATACAATATGTCAGGAATTGTTCTAAAATCTGTACCACACAGCTTGGCTAGTGGGAGTGTCAGTTTTCATTCAGGATGTGTTGTCTCCAACCTGAAAATACGTTTTCATTTATAGCAAATGAAACATTTCTCATGACTTTATATATATATATATATATATATATATATATATATATATATATATATATATATATACTTAAAATCGGGAGTCTCTAGAGAAACTTTTTCTAGTGTCATTCCACAGGGGATCTCTGAGGGGAAACCTGTGCCCAGCTGTGAGTGGTCCAAATTTCTGGGTCAAATGCTTTGCTTCCCCTTTCCCAGGTAACAGCAGTTTCTGAAGATTGGACCTCACTGGGATGGCAGAAAGATAGGGGCAACTACAGTTTCACAGCTTTTCAGACCTGGCAAAATAATCTGCCTTCCCCAGAAGTGTCCAATATTGTGGGTCTCACTTTCCAAGCTGTCTGTTCCTTCTTGATACAAAAAACAGTCAGAAGTCTGGTTTAGTTTCGGCACACCTTATTTGAGCTTTGAGAGTGATCTGGCCTTTCTGGGCATGCCTAGCCATGCTCTGTGCCTGGATTTTCCAGGTGTGAATCATTAGGGAACAGGATGACTGTCTCACTGGGAATTACACATGCCACTACATATTACATACATAAAGTGTTGCCATAATGAATGGGAAGAGGATCAGCTTTAGTGTCTAACATACCTAGGCATGTAAGTCCCAGCTCTACTTCTCATAATCTTAGTCATTTGGCCACTTAGAGTTATAGATAACTAATCCCATCAAGAGAAATTATATGTATTATAAATTATGCAATTTTATATTATCAATAATGTGCTAAAAATTTATATATATATATATATATTACAAATTTGCATGGCACAGAAAAATCATCAAAAAGGGTATGATTTGTCATTTTATATTCATTTCCCTACTAAAACTCTAAAAACCTCGAGGGCAGGAACTTTGCTTTCATTTCTGTTCCCTCCACATGTCACACAGCACTTGGTGTCAGTGCATTTTAGTTGATTAGATACATTCTTGGTCTTTCCTTCTGAAAAATGATGTGATTCTATTTAGCAGTTCGTTTCAAAGCTTATATACAAAAACTTAATAGAAACTACTCACTTTCCATGCAGGAAAGTAAAAAAATCCCAGTATTGGGGCTTTTGAGTTGGTTATTTTTATTTAAGCTTTCCATTTGAATGTGGGTAAGTGTGGGCCAGATTTTTTTTCTTTATATTTCACACTAGGCTGGGTGATTTACACATCCAACATCTAGTGTACAATAAAGGCAATATAACAATATCATCATTACCTCAAAGAAATGTCATTGAATTAATTGGTGAAGGTGCAGATTTGTATCAAAATGGTTGTAGGAGTCCTGGTAAAATATACTATCCTCTTTTCTTCATGAAGTTTTATGCATGCTGACGGAATTGAGGCTCCAAGGTGTTTAAGTGGCTAGTCAAAATTACACAGCTATTAACTGGTGGGAATGTGATTGGAATGCAGATATGTATTAGGGTAAAGCACAAGATTGCTCATAATATCACGCACAAAAAGAAAAAAATAACACAGCAATACACTTTCCAGGGAACAAAGTGTTTTTAAGCAGGTGAAGGCCTTATCTAAGTTGCAAACTCTGTAGGACACTGAAAAGACGTCATAATAACAACAGCACTCAAAATGATTCTTTGTACCAGACAGGATAGTAGTGTGAAACTATAGTATTGGGGGCCCCAAAAACTTGAAATCAAATTCCAACTCTAATATTTGGTTTACTCTTATGTAATTAGCATTAATACTAAGATATTATGGGAATTAAAAGAGTTATAATATTTAACATAAAGCCTGGCACTTAGATTGTCCTCAACCAATGTTGAATGGCTTAAAACTCTTGCTTTCTCTTCCAACTCTAGCACAATTAAGTATTAACTCCCTTGACCATAGATGAAATTTCTATTATTAAACCAAATTTATTACCGTTTTTGTCTCTCTCTCTCTCTCTCTCTGTTGGTGGAACTAAATTATGGGAGTTAAAGTAGTTAGCAAATAATACTTATGCAATGCTAGTGAAATATTTAATAATTGCAAACCCAGACACTGGCATGTCATGCCCTTGAAAATTATTTTATTATTTTAAAAAATCAGGCAATTCCCCAGTCACTCAGGAGGCTGAGACAGGAGGATTGCAAGTTCAAAGGCAGCCCCAGCAACTTAGTGAGGCCCTACACAATTTAGCAAGACCCTATGGCTCAGTAGTTAATCACCTCTGGGTTCAATCCATACCAAAAAAATTAGACAATTTATTCTTAATTATTCTAATAGGTGAACATCAACATGGTCATGTCAAGTTCTGCAAACAAGATTCCATTAACACTTTGGTAGGGACTGTATTAAAATCTGTAAGTTGTGATCCTTATGTTCTATAAATGAGTTTTTCCCCCTGCCATTATTATTAGGGGGATGATCTAACCCACAATTCCCTCCCTGAGTTATCATGTTCTTTTCTTTCCCTTCTCCTCTGGTATATGTCCTTGTAAAACCAAAAATTGGAAGGACACAAATGTTTGTGGAAGTGCTGAATTATTCCACAAACTGACACATATATGAGACATGGGGACCCTGCATAATGATTGTGAGGGATCCATGTGATGCAGGTAGAACTTGGAGAATTTATAATTCAAGGTATCGTGAAGATATCCTTATCCCCCCAGCCACCCCAAATCTGCAATACTGTCTCCATTTACTATTCAAATATTCTTTCAAATTTCTCAAATTTTATCATTTTTACACTGAGTCCTTTTGTGAAAGTTATCATCTCTTCTATTTTTCTTTAAGTGTACATCTTGCTGATGCACACAAAACTATTGATATTTGAAATAATTACCATTTACTCTATCCTTTTGTAAAATTCACTAATACTCAATTTTTTACACTGTAATTAATGTATTATAAGGGTATACCCCTGTCTTCTGCAAGTGATGCTATTTTTTTCCCAAAAGTTCACTTTATTTCTCTTTAAAATCTCTTTACGGTAGAGAGAACTTCTAAAGAAATATTAAGTAATTGTGAGGATAATATATATGTCTTGGTCCTGATTTTTTTTAAAATAACATGGTTTTTAAATTTTATTTATTTATTTTTATGTGGTGCTGAAGGTTGAACCCACAGCCTCGCACATGCTAGATGCGTACTCTACCGCTGAGCCACAACCCCAGCCCTTGGTCCTGATTTTAACAGAATTCTTCTGTTGATATAAGATCATTCTGTGTTTTTTACAGGGGAAAATCACCTCAACATAGCTCATTTAATGATACTTTAAAAATATATTTTTAAAAATGAGAACAGCTGCTGAATTTTTATTGAATAACTTTGAAACATGCATTGGATCTATCAAGTAAATTATATCTGTATAATTCAGTCTTCAAATCTAGTTCTAATGCAAATATTTCAATTTATTCATATTACCTCTTATTCTCATTCCATTTAATAATTTTCTTGACATAGCACCCCCATATCTCTTACATTATTCCTAGATACTATGTGTTTATTGCCATTGTCAGCAAGTCATTATTTGTGGTATGTTAAGAAATATAAATTTGGGAGTATTTGTTGTGCCTGCAGACAATTTACTTAAGCACTCTTTCTAAGAAATTTATTTTCATCATTGAATTTTCCCCTTTTTCTAGATATATAATCAAATTTATTGACAATAATGAATTATTTGTTTAACATATCATGATGGCTTATGCTTATTTAAATTTTGCGAGACTCTATGCAGACCATATCATTCCTCTTTTTCCTCAACATTTCTGTCTTTAATAAAAAAAATTGAACTAAAATACCTAAGGCAAAAGCAATATATTTCAGCCAGGTTCACTGGTGCATGTCTGTAATCTCAGCAACTTGGGAGGCTGAGGCAGGAGGGTCACAAGTTTGAGGCTCTTAGGAACTTAGTGAGAATCTGTCTCAAAATAAAAATGACGGCTGGAGGTGTAGCTCAGTGGTAAAACATGTGTGTGTGTGTGTGTGTGTGTGTGTGTGTGTGTGTGTGTAATACAAGTATTCACCTACTATATATATATATATATATATATATATATATATATATATATATATATATAGAGAGAGAGAGAGAGAGAGAGAGAGAGAGAGAGAGACAGAAAAATGGCTGAATAGAAAGATGTGAGAGTATTGTGAGTGAAGCCTTGTCTTTCCTTTATTTTAATTATCTGTTTCTTTCATTTTTCATTTCTTTTTTGGTGCTGGAGATTGAATCCAGGGTCTCACACATGCTAGGCAAGTGCTTTATTACTAAGCTATATACCCAGCACTGTATTTCTTAATATGCTCATGACTCTCCAGTTTTAGAACTAAAAATACTACTAAACAATACTAAAAATCATTCAAACAAAAGATATATTTTTCAGTCCAATGATCTGGTGACTGAATAGGTGAAAAGTTAATATATAATCTTTTAGATTACATATATCAATCATACCATCAGACCTTATTTCTAGTGACCTTTATCTGAACTTGAATTAGACCCATTAGGGTCCATTTCAGATAGCTGTAATAAACCTCCATCAAGTTCCATCCTGTGAAATTACAAGCTTTTATTTCTATTTTTTCCACCCAGATAAAGCTGTGTGTGCTGAACAGCAAATGAAACCTGTGTACCGACAGAACTATGATAAAATTTTCATTTCTATGTGATACCTCCAGCCCCCAAAGTGGGCTTTAGCTGTGATAGTTTTTCTCAGAACTCTCAATATGTTACCTTGAAATATGTGATGAAGAAAACATAAGATCTGGAAAAGTATACATAGATTCAGATCTGTGTTTACTCATTTCTTAAACTTGGAGCAGTGTCTTGCTGAACTATATTTTCTTCATTCATAACATGAAAATAAAAATAATTATTGTAGCAGAGATGTAATTAGAACCTAGTGAGAAATAATGCTTATCCATAGGACTCAATCATTTTGAGTAGAAGGAAAAATATTGAGTAATTCAAAACATCCATATTTGATAAGGAAATGACCTTCACACTTATGAATAAACAAAGGAGGGGCTAAAAATTCAAACACACAAGGGAGGAATCCAACATTATAATAATTTTTCATGGAAATACATATAAACAAAACCAGCATCTTCTTTTTGCCTGACTGCTCCATTTTATACTGGGAATGGAAGGAATGACTATGAATGGAGATACCTTCCCTTCAGGAGAGGAAAAGGGTGGAGAAGTGGGTATGAAAGGCACAAGTGAAGGAATTTATCTTAGATTGAATAAAGGACACCTAATCCACTATACTAGAAAAGAAGGAGGATAGGATGGGTGCTATAATCATTTTCAAAAATAGATTCTCCACATCTTCCAGTATTCACACTCTTTTCCAATGTGGTTTTGAAGGTACTTACATCAAGAAGTGTCAACTAATTCTCTACAGATTGCACTGGGACTGGCCTTGTGCCTTGCTTTGACTAATAAGATGTGGGATGAATGGTATTATAGTTTGGATGCTCTCTCAAAGGGTCATGTGTTAAAGACTTGATCCAGAACTGATGGTGCTATTTGGAGGTGGTGGAAACATTAGGAGGTGGGGCCTGCTTGGATAAAGTTGATCATTCAGGGATTGCTCTTCTGTCTCTCTGTTTCCTGACCACCATGATATGAGATTTATTTTACCTAGTACTCCCCACTATGTTATTCTGCCTTGCCACAGGCCTAAAAGCAATGGAGCCAGACAACCATTGTCTGAAATCTCTGAAACTGTAAGCCAAAATAGATCTTTACTCCTTTTAGGTGTTTTTTCTCAAGTATTTGTCACAGCAACAGAAAGCTACTAACACAAATGACATTTTTTTTCTTAATCTAAGCATAAACCTAAAGAAGCCTTGCATATGTTTTCTTTTCTTTTTTTTTTTTTTTACTCTTGGAATCCTGCTCAGCTGCCATGTGAATAATCCTGGGCCAGTTGGTAGAAGGATGAGAGGCCACATGGAGCAGAGATGAGCCATCCCATCTGAGATGTTCTTAAAAATCCTACCACCAGTCAATCTATCTCTCAGTTGGCATCAGGAATATGAATGAATTCAGCAGAGACCAGAAGAATTGGTTAGTTGAGCTAAGCCTAAATTGCTCACCAAAACTAGCAAGAGTTAAATAAGTGTATATTATTTCCAGCCACTAGGTATTGGAGTTTCTATTTTCAGTGATAACTAATTAATAAGAGAGTGAATACAACAAAGTTCTTAGTTTTATAAGGAAATGAAGAAAATTCCATCTGATGGAGATGAATTCTAATTGTGGCAACATGAAGAGCTTGGATAATCCTCTCTGCCTGAAACAAGTAAAAAACTGGAAAATATTGTCAAAAGCAACTGTTTTAGGTCTCTGAAAATCTACTGAAGGGAAAAGACTTACTAAGACACGTTTATCCTTGAAAAACTACTAAAACTGTGTTTAATAATAATAAGAATCTTCTTGCATGAAACTGCTCCTATCCACTGTACTGTATCCTTATTCCTCAGCGCTGAATGTGAGAAAATTTTACCCCTATAGGCTCTCCCAAAGCCCCAAATGAGCAGTTTTTCACCAAGAATGAGTGAATTCCATTTAAGACAGTGAAAAGTGGGTCATTATTAGTTTAAATTGTATACTCATTAGGAACCATGGTAAAATCTAAGCATTTGATAGTTCAAGTTCTACTGAGGCAAGCAGTGAACCAGTCAAGAATTTAATGAAGAGATTTTGAAAATTAGAACACCATAGTTGGGCTCCATAGACCCTAGCTGATAGAGAAAATATGCACATGTACAGGATAGACCCATGAGAATCTGGAGAAAAATAAAAGTGAAAGGTAGACTTAAGAATTGGCTAAAAGGTTTATTGTGTTCCCCAGTCCACACACAGATTAGCTAAGGGTGGAAGCCTTACAGACTCAAGGTATTTTGAACACAATCTTGCCCAAATCACTGCCTGATCATTAAGCTATGAAAACATGGGGGGTGGGCAACAGGATTCTAGAATACAAAATAAAAATAAAAATGTAACAGAGATCTCAGTGGCTGTTTACCATGGGGTGACAAATAATTATGCAAAAGTCAGATAATTCTAAAAAAAATTCTAAAAAACCACAAAAACAAAAATCTCCCAAACTCATAACCAAAATACTCATGAAATTAAAACAGAATCCAGAATTGTTAATATATAATCTAAAATATCCAGTTTACCACCAGAACTTATAACAAAACAGGAAAAAATAAACCAAATAGGCAAGTCACTGATTTTGAGTGGATCCCAATATTTTATTTAACAGGCAAAGCATTTAAAGCAGCTAATATGTCCATAGATTTAAAATAAATTTGTATTAAAATAATTAAAAGAACCTATAATGATCATAATCAACTGGGTCTTAACCCATAACTTCATGGATGTTTTCACAATAAAAAGCCATCAATGTAATTCGCCCAAATTAACAAAATTTTAAGAAAAAAAATTGATCATATTCTTATGAAAAGGATTTGAGAAACTCCAAAATCTATTCCTGGTAAACACTCTCAGAAAATGAGAAATAGAAGAGATATTCTTCCATCTGATAAAGAGCATGGGTAAAAAGGATATAGCTAACATCATATTTAACAATGAAAACCTGAATGAACACACTTTATGCACAAGATAAGAGAAAAGACAGGAATGTCTACTCTCATAACTTCTATTCCACATTGTACTTGTAGCTCTAGGCAGTAAAATCAAGCAAAAAAAAAAAAAAAGAAAGAAAGAAAGAAAGAAAGAAATGAAAGGCACACAGAATGTAAAAGAAGAAGCAAAACTGTCTTTTTCATGGATTATATGATTGTTAAAACTTTGATGGAATCTCCAAAAATCTACTGGAACTAATAAGTGTATTAACCGGGTGTGAAGCTAAAAAGTCAAGATACAAAAATCACTTATATTTCTATATACTAGCAATCAAAATTCAAACCTTGAATAAAAAAAAGTTTATAAAAACATAAAAATGGCTGGGTATGGTGGCACATGCCTGTAATCCCAGCAGCTTGGAAGGCTGATACAGGAGGATCGCAAGTTCAAAGCCAACCTCAGCAGAAGGTGAAGTGTTAAGCAATAGTGAGATCCTGTCTCTAAATAAAATACAAAATAGGGGCGGGGATGTGGCTCAGTGGTCCAGTGCCTCTGAGTTCAATTACCAGTAGCAAAACAAACAAACAAAAAACATAAAAATGTAAAGTACTTGGTATAAACCTAACAAAATATAAAAAAGGCATGAATTCTGAGAACTACAAATATGTTTCAGAAAAATAATGAGGACTCAAATAAATGAAGAGATATATCTTATCCACCAAAGACTTGATGTTATTAAGATGTTATTTATTCTGAAATTGATTCAATGCAACAGCAATCAATATCACAGTAGGCTTTTAAAATAGACATTGAAAAATCAATGCTATAATTCCTATGAAACTTCAAAGTACTTGAAATGGTCAAAACAAGTCTGAAAAAGGAGAACAAAATTGAATACTTGGTTTTAAGTGTTTTTGCAAAGCTATAATAACTAAAACCCCATGATATTAGTATAACAAATAGATCTGTGGAACATAATAGAAAGTCCAGAAATAAACCCACGTGTAATGCATAACTCATCTTTTGTAAAATGAAAAAGACAACACAGTTGAGAAAGGAAAGCCTTTTTAAACAAACAATTGAATATGCATATGCAAAAATTATACTTAGAGACATACACTACTCCATAAAAATCAACTCAAAGTAGATCATAAAACCTAAAATCACAAAACTTCTAGAAGAAAGAATTAGAGAAAATATCCATGACTTGGGTTATGCAAATATTTCTTAGATACAACTCCAAAAGGATAATCTGCTACATAAAAGTTATTAAATTTGACTTCATCAAAATTATATAATTTTCAAAATAAAACAATAAAATAATGGAAATAAAGGCCACAGACTATGAAAAGATCTTTGCAGAGCATATATTTGATAAGAACTTTTATCCACAATAAAGAGCTTTTTAAACTAAAAAATAAATAATAAATAAATAAATAAATAATAAAACAAACAACCCAATTAAAATAGGGAATGCATTTGAACAATTGTCAAGCAAGCTCATGGAAATATGCTCAGCATCATCAATAATTAGGGAAATGCAAATTAACACTCCAATAAGACATCACTACCTATTTTGATGTCCACAATTAAAAATAGCTGACTATACAGCACTATTCACAATAGCTAAATTATGGAATCAACCCAGATGCCCATCAATAGATGAATGGATTAAGAAATCATGCTATATATACATAATTGAGTTTTACTCAGCCATAAAGAAGAAGGAAGTAATGGCATTATCTGGTAAATGGACTGGGAAACTGAGAATATCATGCTAAGTAAAATAAGCCAGATTCAGAAAATCAAGGGTCAAATATTTTCTCACATATCTGGAAGCTAGAGAAAAATAAAGAAAGAGGGGATGATTAGCTATCATAACGACATAGGGAAGATCAGTAGAGTAGAACAAGAAGATCAAGATGGAGAGAGGAGTGATGGGAAAGGGAAGGAAACACAAAATGATTTTTTAAAAAATCATGCTGTGTGTATATATAAATATATTACAGGGAATTTTACCTTTATGTATAAGCAGAAAGAAACAATCAAAAGTAAATAAATAGATGAGCAAAAAGAAGACCAAGAGAGTAGAGGAAAGAGAATGGGAGGAGGGAGAAGTGGGGGGCATGTGAACTGGAATTGAATTTCATGCATGAATGATTTTCTTAGGATGAACTCAAGTACTATATATAATGATAATGCTCAATAAAAAAGACTGACTATTGTAAGTGTTGTGTGAATGGAGAGGAATTGAAAGTTAGAGTGCCACAAGTGTTAAAGGGTACAACTACTTTGGAAAAACAGTCTTTTAGCTAAGTAACTAAAAATCTTGTTTTCCAATAGAAGTATCAGAGTCAGGTGTTTGTAGAGAGAGAAGAACAGGTGAAGTACAGGGTAATTTTTAGGGCAGTGAAACCATTTTGTATGATACTATAATGATACACTTGTTTTTAAAAATTTCTTTTAGTTGTTGTTGAACCTTTATTTGATCCATTTATTTATATGCAGTGTGAGAATCGAATGTAGTGCCTCACACATGCAAGACAAGTGCTCTACTTCTGAGCCACAACCCCAGCCCACATGTCTTAAATATTTGTCAAATCCCACAGAACACAAAAAGTGAAACTTAACATGATATGTGGTCTTCTGTTAATAATAACATATCAATATTGGTTCATCAGTTGTAACAGATGTGACACAATATTGCAAGAACTTAATAATAAGGGAGGGAAGTGGGGAGCATGTACATGGAAATTCTCTGTACTCATTTTTCTGTATGTATAAAAGTTCTGCTAATTAAAAAAATAAATAATTGCCTTCATCACAACATTGGTCTCTGAGATAGTTGATGTTGATGTTGGTCAAGTAACCTTCATACATTTTACAAATTATGAGTGCCTGCTATATTCCTGGCACCATTCTCTCTCTTCTGGCTTTTCCCATCTGAGAAATGGGAATAATAACAGAGACTATCTCATAAATAATGAAAAGCAATTTAGATAATTTTAGTTACCATCCTATTTTTCTGTTCTTTGTAACCACTGTCCTTACTTTTATCATTGTTCCCCTAGAAAATAACGCAGTAATTATCCATTTCTCTCTGTCTGTTCATTAATATGATAATTCATTGAAAGATGTGACATAGCTTGTGTCATGTGTGTTCCCAGAATTTGGCACATAGCCTAGCACTTGGTGTCCAGCATGTGGTTAACAAACATTCACTGTATAAATGATGATGCCCTGGATCTGAGAATTATTCCATAAAACCTAGCTACTATTCTATGAGCTGTTTGTTCACTGGAGAAAACAAAATCATGAAAATTAATGAATATAGGCTATATCTGTACTCAGGTTATATTCACTTAGAGAAAGTTTTCATACTGGATAATTGCTCTGTTTTTAGAAACTTCTAGGACAAGTACATTCTGGACTTAATGAACAATTTCAAAATGTTCACAGGGCAATCTGTTACTCTCTGAGCCTCTAATCTGACCTCACAGTTGGACTTCCTCTGCTAATTCTCTGAAAATTTAACAAATACAAAATAATTGATTTTTTTTGCAGTGCTGGTGCCTCATGCATGCTTGGCAATCACTCTACCACTAAGATATATTCCTATCCATCCAAACAATTGATTTTTAAAATAACATTGATCTTCAAATGACATTTTAAAAAATTATTTTTGACTGGTGACACATTTGAATATATGTGTCTGGTAATTTAATGATTTGATTTCACACAGTAAAGATATATTTAATTCAGGCTTACATTGACAAAATCAAGGAAAAGAACTCAAAGATGAAAGTAATTATCATTCATAGGCAGATACTCTCACATTAACACAGAAAAGAGCTCTTTTCTTTTTATCTCAATTTTTAGGCCATTCCTTTCTCTGTGTCACTTTCTGGATGTCCTTCATTTGGAGTACCAATGTATATTTCAGAACCCACAATTCCTTTTAAAATTCTTTTCCACTTATGTGTTTGCCTCTAATACAAGATTGTGAAATCCATGATTGTGAAAAATCATGTTTCAATGATCTTTCCATATTTGGGGTAGAGACCATTTCTGGAAATAAGGTAGGCATAATGGAGTGTTTGCTGTTTTAACAAATTAATATTTTTCTGGAGAGAGAAAGTACCCCAATTCTAATAGGGACTCAATATGCTACTGTAATGGCACCATTTGTATGGACTTTCTTTTATTCATCTACAAAAAAATCTGTATACACTTATATTTGTATATAAGCATTTGCTCTATCAAAATATGATCCTTATCAATGCCATATATTTATCTATCATCTCTGGAAGTATTCTCTGCCTTTTATGCCCCTGCCCTTGAGGTAAGAGTACTTAATATAGGATTTAACCTTTTAGCAAACTTTTTTTTGGTACCGGGGATTGAACTCAGGGGCACTCAACCACTGAGCCACAACCCCAGCCCTATTTTGTATTTTATTTAGAGACAGGGTCTCACTGAGTTGCTTAGGACCTCACCTGTTGCTGAGGCTGGCTTTAAACTCTCCATCCTCCTGTCTCAGTCTTCCCAGTGCTGGGATTATAGGTGTGTGCCACCACACCTGGCTAGCAAACTTTTTAAGTATCCAATACAGTCCTGTAAACTATAAGATCTGTATTGTATAGCAGACTTCCAGATCTCCCTTATTTTGTATAAATGATATTTGGTATGCTTTAACTAACACCATTCTATTTCTTCCTTCCTTTAGTCCCTGCCAAATACCATTCTACTCTTTCTCCTTCTATGTGTCTGGCAATTTTTAGATTCTATGTATAAGTGAAACCAAGCATTATTTTTCTTTCTGTGTCTAATGAATTTCATTTGACATAATCTCCATTTCTATCCATGCTATCATAAAAAGTATGATTTAATTATTTTATAAGGCTGAATAGTATTCCATTATTGATAGATAGTTTATTTCCATATTTTGGCTATTATGAATATTTATGCAATTAGCATGGCAGTGCTGATATCTCTTTAACTTCCAGATTTTGATGCATGGATATACCTACAAGTGTGATTTCCGGATCAATTTGTAATTCTATTTTTATTTTTTGATGAACTTTGATATTGATTTTCATGATGATTACACCAATTTTGTGTCCCATCAACAATTTAAAAGGGTTCTCTTTCTCCATATGCTTACCAAAACTTGTGTTTTTGAATAATTGTCATCATGACAGGTGTGAAGTGATATCTAATTATAGTTTTGATTTGAATTTCCCGGATTATTAATGATATTCAACATCTTTTCATCTACCCATTGGTCATTTGTACATCTTCCTTGGAATAGAAATGTCTATTCAGGCATTTTGCCCATTTGTAATCTTATTTTTGTATACAATTCTACTTACTTATTGTTGCTTTGATTGCTTCTGCTTTTAGTGTCATATTCAAGAAACCATTGCCTAGTCAATTGTCTAGAAGGCTTTCTCCTGGCTTTTTCTAAGACTTTTATTGTTTTGGTTCTTAGATTTACATTCATTTTCAACTGATTTTTTGTCTGATGTGAGATAAGGGTCTACTTGCATGTGACTACCTGATTTTCCCAGCATTATTTATTAAAGAAATATGTTTCACTTTGTGTAATATTGGAACCTATTTGAAGATCAATTGACCATATGTGCATAGATGTATTTCTGGGCTCTCTATTCTGTTCCAAAATTCTGTCATTATGTTTTTTTTTTACAGAAATAGAAAATATAAGTTGATTCCCAAGTATTTTTTTGAACTACCAAAAGCACTATACATATTTAATGCAATTCCAATCAAAATCCCAATAACATTACTCATAGAAATAGAAAAAGAAGTCATGAAATTCATCCAGAAAAATAAGAGACCCAAAGTAGCTAAAGTGATCCTTAGCAAGAAGAGCAATACCAGACCTTAAACTATACTAGAGAGCAATAGCAACAAAAACAGCATGGTATTGGCACCAAAACAGACTGGTAGACCAATGATACAGAATAGAGGAAACAGAGACAAACCCACATAACTACAGTTATCTTATATTAGACAAAGGTGCCAAAAACATACATTGGAGAAAAGATAGCCTTTTCAACAAATGGTGCTGGGAAAACTAGAAATATATATGCAACAAAATGAAATTAAACCTCTATCTCTCACCATGCACGAAACTTAACTCAAAGTGGATCAAGGACATAGTAATTAAGCCAAAGGCGTTGTGCCTAATAGAAGAAAAAGTAGGCCCAAATCTCCATCATGTCGAATTAGGCCCTGAGTTCCTTAATAAGACTCCTATAGCATAAGAATTAAAATCAAGTAATAAATGGAATGGATTCAAACTAAAAAGCTTCTTCTCAGCAAAAGAAACAATCAGTGAGGTAAATAGAGATCCTACATATTGGGAGAAAAGTTTTACCACACACACACATCAGATAGAGCACCAAATTCTAGGATATATAAAGAACTCAAAAATCTTAACACCAAAAAAAAATTAGATTATAAATGGGCCAAGAAATTAAACAGACACATCTCAGAAGATGATATACAATCAATCAACAAATATATGAAAAAATCTTCAACATCTCTAGCAATTAGAGAAATGAAAATCAAAACTACTCTAAGATTTCATCTCACTCCAGTCAGAATGGCAGCTATTAAGAATAAGTGTTGGCAAGGATGTGGGGAAAAAGGCACACTCATACATTGCTGGTGAGATTGCAAAAAAAAAAAATATACACACACACACACACACACACACACACACACACACACACACCAATATGGAAAGCAGTATGGAAATTCCTTGGAAAACTGGGAATGGAACCACCATTTGACCCAGCTATCCCTCTCCTCAGACTATACCCCAAGACAGCATACTACAGGGACACAGCCACATCAATGTTTATAGCAGCAAAATTCACAGTAACTAAACTGTGGAACCAACCTAGATGCCCTTCAGTAGATGAATGGATAACAAAAATGTCGTATCTATACATAATGCAAAACTATTCAGCACTAAAAGAGAATAAAATCATGGCATTTGAGGTAAATGGATGGAGCTGGAGAATATAATGCTAAGTGAAGATAGCCAACCCCAAATAAATAAATGCCGAATGTTTTCTCTGATATAAGGATGCTGATTCATAATGGGGTTGGTGGGGAGCATGGAAGGAATAGATGAACTCTAGATAGAGCAAAGAGGAGGGAGGGGAAGGGAGGGGGCATGGAGGTAGGAAAGACGGTGGAATGAGATGGGCATCATTACCCTACATACATGTATGAAGACTAGAGTGGTGTGACTCTACTATGGATACAACCAGAGATATGAAAAATTGTGCTCTATATGTGTAATATTGTAATGCATTGTGCTGTCATACACAACAAATTAGAATTTTAAAAATGTGGAAAAAAAGAAATAGAGAATGTTGGTCTGAGAATGTAGCTCAGTGGTAGAGTGCTTGCCTAGCATGCACAAGACCCTGGATTCAATCTCCTGTAGCAGCCAACCCTCCGAAAAAGAAAGACAATCTTATGGTTTACATAGAACCATGAAAGACCTACAAAAGTCAAAGTAAATTGAGCAAGAAGTACAAAGCAGGAGGTATCACATTTCCTGAGTTCATATGCATTAAAAACTGATAGTAGACAAAACAGGAAGAAGTTAAGCTATCTCTGGTTGCATTGACCCTATAGATCACTTTGGGTAGTATGGACATTTTTTATGTTTTTATTAGTGTGTAATAGTTACACATAACAGTGGGGTTCATTTTTATATAATCTTTCAGTGCTGTTTCACTATCTTGCCCAGGATAACCTTGAACTCATATCCTCCTATCTTAACTTTACAAGTAACTGGGACTACATGTGCATGTCACTGGGCCAAGCAGGTCTTTGGAACATTTAAAAAATATTAATATGTCCAGTCTATGAAAAAACTATCTATTTCCATCTTTTTCTGATTTAAAAACTATTTCATCTGTTATTTGCAAACAAAGACATTTTAATTTCTTCTTTCCCAATTAGGATTCCTTTTATTTCTTTTTCTTGTATAATTGCTCTGACTGGGACTTCTAGTAATATGTGGAATGGAAGTGGTGGAAGTGGATACCTTTGTCTTGCTCCTGATCTTAGAGGTAAAATTTTCAGCCTTCCACCATTGAATATCATATTAGCTATGGGCTTTTCATAGATGGCCTTTATTATTTGAAGGTCAATTCCTTCATACCTAATTTGTTGAGATTATTTATTATTAAGGGGCATTAAATTTTGTCAGTATTTTTCTGCATGTATTGAGATGGCTATGTGGTTTTTATTTTCACTCCACATGACAGAATTACATTGATTGAGTTGTCTATATTGAACCATTCTTTCATCACAGGGACTCCTACTTGGTCACGGTATATGACTCTTTTAATATGTTATTGTATTTGGTTTGTTAGTATTTTGTGTGAAGGGTTGCATTTATGTTCGTATGGAGTATAGGCATGTAGTTACCTTTTCTTCTGTTGTATTCATCTGGTTTTAGTTTCAGGATGACACTGGAATGAATTTAGAAGTTTTCCTTTTCCATTTCTTTCAGAAGAATTTAAGAAGGTTTAGAATTAATTCTCTCTCTCTCTCTCTCTCTATATATATATATATATATAATATATATATATATATATATATATATATATTAGATTACTGTTAAGTGATCTGATCCTCGACTTTTTCTTTCTTGAGTGTTTTTTTTTCATTCCTCCTTCAATACTTTATTTGGTTTGGTCTGTTTGAGCTTTTTATTTCTTCCTGATGCAGTCTTGGCAGGAAGTATGTTTCTAGAAATTTTTCCAGTTCTTCTAATCTATCCAATTTATTGGTATTTAATTATTTATAATAGCACCTTATGATCTCCCCTGACCCTGAAGGAGATATTATAATGTTTCTCCTTTGATTTCTGATTTTATTATTAAAGGCTTTTTTTTCTGTTTTTCATAGTCTAGCTAAGAGCATGTTGATTTTCTATTAAAATCTCTTAGTTTTGTTGATTTTATTAAATTGGTTTTCTATTTTTGTTTTCATTGACTTCTTCTCTATTCTTTATTATGTCCTTTATTCTGCTGATTTTGGGTTTGGTTTGCTCTTCTTTTACTAGTTCCTTTAGGTAGAAAGTTGGGGTTTTTGACATCTTTCTTCTTTTTAGAAGATATTTGCTAAAAATTTCCTTCTTAGTACTGTTTTTCTGCATCCTCTGTTTTAATATCTTGTGTTTTGGTTTTCTTGTCTTGAGATATTTTCTAATTTTGCTTTTAATTTCTTACTTAATCCAATAGCTGTTCAAGAGTATACTATTTACTTGCCATATATTTATAAATTTTCCTGATTTTTTCAATTATTGATTTCTAGTTTTATTCTATTATGATTAGAAAAGATGCTTGCAATTACTTCAGTCTTTTTAAATTTCTGGTTCATTTTCTTCAGGATTCAACTTTCTAATTTCCCACTTCAATCCCCTGCCTATACCTCATTCTACTTCCAGACAAGTCAAACCATTCTAGGTTCTCTAAACCCAGCAATCCTTCTCTCATCTATATATCAAATCTCTCCTCTATACACACCTATGTCAAATAATTCTCTATTTGTTATTCAAGCTTTACTCTCTTTACCACCTCAAAATATAGGTATTCTTTTGCCTATTTTCTGTCTCTCCACACTAGAATGAAATATTGATGAGAGTAGTTGGTCTATGTTGTGCTTACTGCTCTCATTCCAGAGCCTAAAGAGCCTAATAGTAAATGATCAACAAATATTTCTTGTATTAATTGTCTGATCTTTGAATATACAGTCTTGGATGTGTAGTCTGGTACATATAGGCTCCTATTTGAACTCTAGGAAACAAGAAAATTGGACAAGTTAATCTTTGTGGGAAGATCCAGCATCCCATGAGATTAGTATAACAGAGACTAATACAACTCTCTAGAGTCAGAGCAGGATGGAATTTTTCCTCCAGCTCTTATGATTTGTACTACTTCTCTGGGTCTCAGTTTCCTCCCCTCCATTTCCTTCTCTCCATTATCCAAAAGAGACATTTGAAATTGATCAATACTTTAATTTGTGCATTCAGCAAACACTTATTGAATGTCTCCTATCTGACAGGCACTCTGTGTCACATCTATCAGCTCTCAGTCTAATGAATGACACAGATAAATAGCTGTTTATAGCACAGTGAGGTTAAGGCCATTATAGTGAAAGGATACTATTATATGCTAGATCTCTAAATTTTAAAATTAGATATGTCTGCTTCTTTGTATGTTCCCCATTTCTTCTCTCCCACCCTGTCCCTGGCAACCACTGCTCTATTCTCTTTTATCAGAACTTTTTCCCTTTTAGATTTCATCTAAAATTAAAATTGTGCAGTATTTTAATTTCATATGTGACTCATTTCAATCAGCCTAATGCCTTACAGGTCTATCCATGTTGTAAATGTCAGGTTCTCCTTCTTTTTGCTGAACAACATTCCATTGCATATACACCACATTGTATTCATATATGCCTCAGTCCAAAGATACTTAGGTTGATTCCATATTTTGGCTATTGTGAACATGGGAGTGCATGTATCTTTACAAGGTGATGATTCATCTCCTTTGACTACACAACCAGAAGAGGGTTTACTAGGTCATATAGTATTTATGAATTTTATTCATTACCTTAGGAATCTCCATACTGATTTCCATAATGGCTATTCAAGTGTACATTCACACTAATAGTGTACAAGTATTCCATTTTTACCACACCTTCACTAACATTTATTATCTCTTGTCTTTTCCTTTTCCTTTTCCTTTCCTTTCCTCCCCATAGCCCTCTCTATCATTCTTCTGGTGCTGGAAGTGGAACCCAGGGTCTCATGTACACTAGAAAGTGCTCTACCAATGAGCTACACCCCAGCTTCTCTCTTGTCTTTTTAATAATAGCAATCTTAATGGGTATGAAGTGATATCTTAGTCATTTTTATTTGAAATTCTCTAGTGATTAGTGATGTTGGGCACCTTTTCATATTATGACTTGGCCATATTTATGTCATCTTTGGAGATATGTCTGTTCAGGTCCTTTGTCCATTCTTTGAATAAAATGAGTTTTTCACTATTGAGTTGTAAGAGTTATTTATATATTTTGGCTCTCAAACCCTTATTCAGACATGTAGTTTGCAAATATTTCCCATGTTCTATGTTACCTTTTTATTTGTATTACATTTGTTGTACATATAGTTTTTATTTTGAGGTAGTTTCATTTATTTTTTATTTTTGTAACCTCAGAATTTTATGTGATACCCAAAATATCATCACTAAGGCCAATGTCAAGGAACTTTTCTCCTATTTTCTCTTCTAGGAGTTTTAAAGTTTCAGGTTCTATATTTAGGTTTTTTATGCATTTTGATTTGATATTTCTGTTTATGGTGTAAGATAAGGGTCTCTCATATTTCTATTTCTATAAGCTCTGTGATACTGTTGGTCTTGGCTTGACAAGGTTAATATTATGATCTTGATTTTGTTTCCCAGAGATAGATCTCATGGACTGTCATTAGTATTTGATAGTATCAAAAATTATAATATAGCTAATGATTGTTTCCAAATGCACTTATGGATTCTTATTTTATCCACTGGGTTACAATCAATAATTGTATCATTCATTCTCATGCTCAAATGATCCCATTTAAAAAATTACTTCTATGCTAGACATTTTATGAAATACTTTAATTACTTTGAGACACACCTATGACAAAAATCCAATTTTTATGTGCCCCTTACATATTCAGTAACTAAAATTAAGGGAATTTTAGGGGATTGCAAAGAAATAATGTCAGTAGAAACAGGTATTTTAGAGTGCAGACTTGATTATAAACATCATTCTGTACTAAAAGAAGCCAGAGTTTCTTCGTCAAATGTCTGATTCCAGAGCCAGAGCAAAGAAAATACAAAGAGACAGGAATAGCTTTTATACCATAAAGTAAAAAAAGGTTGAAAGAAAAATGGAGACGTGTCAAAAGGACACAGCACCAGTTTCAAGGAGTTTCTAGTGGCCAAATGTGGGTCAATTTGAGCATCAAAATAAATGATAATAGATGAATAAAATCTATATCCAAGAAGGCATACTGATATAAATAAATAAGTGAATAAATAAATAAAATAGGGAGCTGGAAAAGCTCTTTATTACTCTGTAGTACCAACTTAGAAATGTCAAAGAAATATCGCTACCAAGTTCAATTTCAGCATCATTCACAATAGCCAAGGTATGGAATCAATATATACCAATCCAAATGTGAATGTGGATAGAGAAAATGTGGTATGTATACAAAATGGAACACTATACCTTCTTTAAAAATAAGGAAATCCTATCATTTGTGGAAATATGGACATATGTTCAGTGCAGTAACCCAGGCACTTGAAGTCAAATACTGTGCAATCTCACTAATATGTGGAATTTTTAAAAAGTTGAACTTATAGAAGCAAGGGCTGATGGGGAGACACCAGAGAGATATTAGTCAAAGGACACAAAGTATGTTAGATAGGAGGAATAAATTCAAGTGATCCATTGTACAACATTGGGAGTATTGGTAATAAAAATGTATTGTATTATTGAAAATTGCTGAGAGTAGACTCACTCTGCATTCTCACCACAAGAAATGGTAAGTATGTGAGGTAATACAAATGTTAATAAATTACCTTGATTGAGCCATTCTGAAATGTATAATTATTTCCAAACCTCATGTAGTAAATGATAAATATATGCAATTTTTATTTCTCATTTAAAAAATACATGCAATTTTTTTTAAAAAAGTGGAAAAATGAAGGAGTTAGAAAGGCATCATTTTCAGCCATTATATATTAGTGGATTCAGACAAGAATCATCAATGGATAAAATAGGGTCTCCCCATAGGATATTTAAATTTACAAAGGAAAACAGTAACTTTACATTGGAGTAGTCTGGTGAATACAACTTTAACCAAATGACCATATTTGATATCATCAGTTATGTAATGAGTAGATTTCATATGATAACTGTTATAATGCATTGGGAGGAAATGGTATTATTTTTATGATACTTCTGACAAAAATGTATGTGCTCAATTTAATAAAGAGAATAGAAAATCAGGTAAACTCAAATTGAAGGACACTCTATTGAGTTGCTAAAACTTTAAAAGTCATGATAGAGAAAGAAAATTTGAGGACTTGCTTCCAGATTAAAGAAGACTAAAGTGAAGTAACAACCAATTCGGTGTGGTTGCATACACCTGTAAGCCTAATAGCTTGGGAGGCTGAGGCAGGAAGATCTCAAGTTCAAAGCCAGTCTCAGCAACTTACAGAGGCCCTATGCAACTTAGCAAGACCCTGTCAAAAAAAAAAAAAAAAAAAAAAAAAAAAAAAAAAAAAAACTTGGGACGTGGTGGGGATGTGGCTCAGTAGTTAAGTGCCCCAGAATTCAATCCCCAGTACAAAAAATATATAAGTGAAAATAAGAAATAACAAAATGCACGATACTAAGCAGGATCATAGACCAGAAGATTAGAAAACATTTTGTAAATGATATTGTTGGAAAAATTGGCCATAATTGGAAAAGGTCCATAAGTGAGATAGACAATACTATTTTATCAATGTGACTTTATGGGTTTTGATAATTGTTGGGGGCCGCAATCAAGTCAAGATGGCGCCTGGCAGTTTGCCAGGAGGAGTGGTTTGTAATGGTGGGGAATCCTTATTGGCTGATTGCTGTATCTGGATGATGCTAATTGAGTCAAGCTGTGTGTAATCAGTTAGGTATATATACCTCTGCTGTTCAGTAATAAAGAAGTTCCCGCTTCAACCTTCAAGTTGCTTGTCACCTCCCGGTTATTTGGCCCAGCAGGACTGTGGCAGATAATCATACTGTATGTGTATGAGAACATCCTTGTTCTTAGGAAGATGATTTTGAACTTACAAAAATGTACCAAGAATAGTACAAAGAATTCCTGTTCATGCTGTATTTCCCCCTAATATGTCAATTATTAACATTTTCTATATTTGTTTACTTGCTCACCTTCAGTAACTCTGTCTCTGTCTGAAGTATTCAAGATGAAAAGATATGTCTGAAGCTTGTTCTCAAGCAGTTTAGAAAAAACATATATATATATATATATATATATATATATATATATATATATACATATGTATATGAATGTGCATTTATTCATCTGTGTATTTGAAGAGAGAGAGACAAAAAGACAAATATATATGTATACACACACACACACACACACACACACATATATATATATATATATATACACATATATATGGAGAAAGGGAGAGAGAGAGAAGGAGAGAGAGAGAGAGAGAGAAAACAGCAATTGATGTATTAGGTTGTCGTATAATGTAAGTGGGAGTTTCTTGTACTATTCTTGCAAATTTTTTGTAAGTTTCAAATTTTCTAAAAAAAAATTCTGCCCTTCAAAGGAAAGGGAGCTTCAGATAAGTATAGGGCTAATTTATTTGGTACTTAATTTATTAACCTGTAGCCTACCAAAAAAGTTAATTTCTGAATTCAAGGTTTTTGTCCTGGGGTCATGGTAAGGATTAAATGAAATGATTTATATAATAGATTTTGAGGAAAATTTTGGATAGAGGGGATACTCAAAACAAGTTAACTCTCATTACTGTCTTTTATTATTTTTGTTTTAAAAATACATACTTAATTTAGATATTTCTGGTTTGAAGGACTCAGATGTAACCATGTTCCCCAGGTTCCTACCAGGAGTCAGACTTTATGTGTTTTGTGGGGTATAAAATTGCACAAGAGGCAAATTTTCATCGTGATTAAAATTTATTTCTGCCCATAAGGTCTAATCTTCTACCACTCCAATTAGCTATCAGAGTCCATTTATATATACCTTCACACAATTATCTAGTATGCACTGAGGCTTCTAGTCTTGTATATATGTTGTCTATGTTATATAGACAAATTTTAATTATTTTTGACCCTTCCTTTTAACTTTCTCAATGTATCACGGTGCTAATAGCACCTGCAACTTGTTGAGAGCATACAGTGTTCCATGTGTACGACACTGGTGAGTAAATTTTAAATCTATATCTGTTTCAAAGGTGAATGCACAGGCTCAAAGTAGTAGAAAGACTTGCCAGTCAAAAGTCAGTAAGAGGTGGTACGTGGAATCTCTAATGCAATACTCATGATCTTGCTGCTACCCTAACTGTATTTGGTTCTAGAAATGGTACACTAACATTATGCACCATATTCACAAATACAGTCTCAACAAATGTAGTGAATACAGTTTAGCTCTCATTATATACCTTGGAACTTAGTTCACTAAGAAGCACACAGTAGGGGGCTTCTTTAAACTGGAAAGAGTGTTTGCTTTTAAACATTTCTATGATTATCTAGAAACAAATTAAATATGGTTGTTCTCTAAGTATGCAACAAAAACTCAGAGCTATGTTTCCACAAAGTAAAAACAAAACAAACAAAAAACCCCAAATTGAACCTAACAAAATTGATTACAGTTCTTTTCTTATGTGGCAAAGCTGTAATGAGCAGAAAGGAAGAGACTTGTAAGCAATGATGAAGATGGTAGATACCTCTCTGGAGGAGATACACAGTTATGGTCAGGGAGGGAAACATCATAGGCACTAGGGTTTTAATAATATTTAATTTCATTGTTTTTGGTTGAGGATGCATATGTTTTCACTTTACAATTATTCATATTTATCTTTCTATACATGTTTTATGCACTTATTTATTTGAATTGAAATCAGGAAAAAAAAAACAGGATTAGTCCCAGATCAGAAAAACATCAACATTTGAATAGAGAAATTAATATAGCTACATAAAGAAATAACTGAATTCAGTTCCTGAACGGGTTTGGAAGTATATTCTTTGGCAGAACCTCCAGATATGATCTTAACCCAGCTGGCAACTTGGTTTTAAATTTATAAGACCCTCAGCAAAGGATTAAGTTGACCCTGACAGATATCTGAGCTTCGGAAATTGGAAAAATAAATGTGTGCTGTTTGTGGTGACTTTTTTATGCAGCAGTAGAAAACTAAGACACAGGCATTGAAATTATTATTGTATTAAATCCGTTGTGGTTAAAGCAATTTTCTGCGTTATCCAACCTACTGGAGAGGATGAGAAATAATTTCTGGCTCAGCCATAACCACACGCAGCTCTAAGGTGTAAATTAAAATAAGCAGAGCCAAAGGCATAGTGCAGAGAACTCTAAATGTTGTGTATTGAAGATTAATTAGAATATAGAGGCAAGAACAGAGCTTGAAGTGTGTTAGCAACAACAAAGGACACTGCCAGGTAAGATGGGGCCATACTGCCTGGGAAGGGCTCCCATGCTGGAACTGCCCTTTCAGTTGCTGCCTTTTAAATGAGGTGCAGGTTTCAGTTCCAGGATTCTCCTGTGGGTCATGACCCAGAAGCAAAGCCAGAGGAATGTCAGGTAGTGACTCTGAATTAAATTGAAATAACTTAATATGAAAAAGGGTCTGTTGTCAATAGGCATTGCTTGAGGCTATAGAGTCAGACAGATGGGCTCCAACACCACTCACCTCTGTGCTCCAATCAGAGTTCCAAGTTTCTACATCATAAATCCCATATGTGAATCCACATATGTGTTAATCATATTAAAAAACATTTTAACAAGCTTTTACAAACCACTGAAGTTAAGATCCGCCTGCATGATTTTCTACACTAAGACAGCTGCGTAACACCTCAATGACGGCTCTAATCCTAATACCTACCACAGTGCACGGAACATGGGGAATTGCTGACTTTTATCCCAACTCCCATTTTTCCATAGCTTCTAGTACAAGTGCATTTCCTACTTCCCTGAATAATAATTGATGTTGGCTTTTCTGATAATCTCCTGTTTTCTCAGATGTTCTCACATGGGATTACTTTTGAATTTCACCTAGGCTTTGCAAATAAAAAGTGATTGATGCACAAAAAACTGATAAAATTTTAACTAGATAAATTAATGAATGAGTATAAGAATGCTTATTTGATTATTAACATGTTTGGATAGAAAGTATAAATATCTAGAAATATGAAATAAAGTCTGCGAATCCCAAAGCAATGGAAATTTCAGGCACAGACATGGAAGTTCATAGTTATAAGGAATAAGTTCTTTTGATTTCATTCCTGCTCTTATTTCACTTTTTCCCCTCAGTTTATTTCTCTGCATCTTCTTCTTTTCTCATCTTGGCAATGGCAAATGTACCTTAACTATTTTTATAATTCAGAATTTGCAGTTCTTTTCTGATTTCCAATGAGACAGTTATAGACTTGGGCCATATTTCATTTGGTTTTTGCACATTCCATATCACCTAGCATTCTGGAGACATGGTAAACATTGCAGAAGTTTTGCTGAATTAATATATTTCATGCTGAAAAATGAATAGCAAAAACTACTGGAAGCCAGCCAAAATGGGATCTCCATGGGCTGCAGGCTTCCAGAAGGTATCACCACCAAGAGCCCTGAATTTCTCACCACATTTCCAAATTGGAGGCAGGACAGAAGATACCTCCTATACAGCCAAACATTGGTATGCCTTTTGGGTAACAGATGCCATGAAAACTTTTTTAGAAGCTAGTATGTGTTAGAGGACTAGAAGTCTGATGCATTTATCCTTGTGCTTATACAAAATACATAGTATGCTTTCATGATTCACGCTTCTAAGATGCAGGCTGCAAGTAAAAGCTATTTGACTGAAGTAAAGCTAAGTTAAGAAACTAGGAGTTTGATTGCTATCCTCTTCTACCAACATTGTATTTTGGGAAAACTGCAAACACAAGTAGAGATTTTCAAGCTTGCCTGGAAATGAAATGGAAGATGGAAAGGAGAATAGGAAAAGCCATTTTCCTTCCAGTCTCTGTATTACTAGAGAATGATGGCAGCTTGAAGCCCATGGTCACACCTATGCTGCCATGATGCCAATGGAGCAGCTCTCCAAAACCGACTATTTTCTTGGTGGCACTTAGTTGTTATCTGTGGAATCATTTTCACAACCAGAAATTGGATACCAATGCATTACTTGTATGCGCCTTGACTTCATTGAATAAACCTTGAGAAGACATTTGACAAGTCATTGGTGAACCTGAGGAGTGCATTCCGATCTGAAGGAATGGCCAGTGGGTATACACTAGTGCCATGGACAGGACACCTGTTTTCCTTCCTGGACTAGACTGGTTTTTCTGGAAGGGAAGGCGCCCTGCCAAGTATGGTTTTCTCCCATACAAAACCCAGCTCTGCAACCAAGGACCCGCATCAGGATCCACCCTTATCAAAAACACTAAAGAGTTATCAGTAACATGTGATCTGTCTCTTTCCAGGGACCCAAAACAGTCACCTCCCCAATCACAGCAGGAACCAGTGTGGAATTTACCAAGATTTGGCCAAAGAAGCTGGAGGGAGCATTCCAGAATGAGGAGCTTCTGAAAGTGTATGTGGAGAGAGATGGAAGTGCTGCAGAGCCAGCAATGAGAGGAGGGGAGGGCACGGGAAAGAGAGGCAGGGGCCAGCCAGGTGGGATCTCCAGGTGCTGCAGGTTTCTGAGGGTGTCAACTCCAAGAGCTCTGAATTTCCACCCTCATCTGACTACTTAGAGTTCTTAGATATTGGGAAAGTTATATAATGCCTCGGATCTCAACATTCTCCAACATAAAATAGGAATAATAATATATCCTCTGAAGAGGTTTTCCTCAGGATTAAAGAAAAAAAGATAAATTAGGTGCGAAGTATAGCATACAACATGTGTCTTGTCATTAAATATCAGTCTCAATGTTATGTTCAACTATATTATAACATTGCATTGTTTCCACCATGCTCAATCATGCAATTATGTGTTATTCTACAAGATATAATATTACTTAAATAAAATATAATAGGTAAATTATAGTAGTGCTCTGCACAGATAAAGGAAAATCCATCGCCTACAGTGGGGTTTATGGTAAGAACTGCTGGCTCTGCCTACCAAGGTGCCACAGAAAATGAGGCCAACCTCCAGCTCTCAGACCTTCATGGCTGACTACAGTTTGTGGAGCACCTGGTTGCTATCTGGTGCTGATGTGGATGGCAGCTGATAGGATGACTGCAGATTGGAAAGAGAATGTTTTCCCAATGAGTGTCACTCTACAAGATTAATTAAATAAGCAAATCATCAGTGTTATCATTTTGATCTTCTCAGAGGCTGTCCTGAATGGTAGGCTTACAAAGACCATTGAAATGTGAACCTGTCACTCAAGACCAATCTAGCAGGGGAGGCAAAAATATTCAATATAAAGCTGAAGGAATTTCCTTACATTTTGGTGGGGAGAGGGATGGGAAGTAGGGGCACACTAGCACTGAGCTATATCCCCTTTACTTTTTATCTTTTTCCTTATGGTACTTGGGATGGAACCCGGCTCCTTCCACCTGCTAGGCAAACAATCCATCACTGAGACACATCCCTCCACATCCCTCCCACATGTAGTTTCTGGATGACTAAATCACGTGTGCTCCAGCAAATTCTGGGTGCTTCAAATACAGCAGTAGGCAAGAGATAGAAATCCTACCTCAAGAGCTTGTACTCTAGCAGGGTCCATGGGGAAGTAAAGGGAAAAACAACAAACAAAATAAGTAGGTAAGTTCAGTCCATTAGGTGATAAGTGCCGTGATCAAAAGAAAATCTGGGCCATCATAAAGGGATAAGGACCACCAGTGAAAAGGTTTCACAGAAGGGTGCCGTTTACAATATGCAACATGGTGGTCTGGGGAGCTGAGAACTTCAAGGCCTAGATAGAAGCAAGTTATAGCTTGGTGGACAAAAGAGAGGAGCCTTCCAGGCAGAGGGAATGGCCAGAAGAGAGGCACTGAGGAGGGCACCTGCTGGACAAAACACAGAGTATGCATAAGGATGCACAGCTACAGAGAGGGGTAGATTTAAATTCTGCAGAGTCCAGGCCAGCCTGAGGTAAATGAGCAAAGGGGAGACACTACTGGCAAAGTCAAAGAGGAAATGTGCCAGCTCTTTAAAGAGCCTTGTAGGCTTCTGTAAGGATTTAACATGTCCCTTGGAGGAAAGAAGATGAGCAGTTACAAGGGTTAGGTGCTGGCACAACAGTCAGCACACCCTGGAGCACCCGTGAAAGCAGGAACATGGCAATGGGGGGTGGGGAAGAGGTGGTGAGCAAAGACAGAGAATTCTAGGAATGAGAGTGGAAGAGCTCATTGGACAATTCCACCAAACACTCTGGCAACCACTTGGACCTGTGCACATCTCTGCCATGACTGCACAAATACAATCCTGTCTGCCGCTGTGATTCAACTAGGAAATGAACAAGAAAAACATGGGGGCAATTTGAATAACAGTCATTTTATATTTGAAAATTTTTAGTGAATAATGAAGGCACTTTTGTGTTCAAGGTAAAAAGGGTGTGCACTGTATATACAGAAACCAAGAACTGGAGACTTGCAGAGGTTGATAAGAAGGACACAGCATGCATCACTTCCCATGATGAAAGGCATATAGGGAATTGCCCTAAAGTAACAAATATTTCATTTCCGATCACTAATAGGGAAAGAACAGAAACAAGAATGAATATATTTTGTGGTCCTTGTACCTTCTGTCACAATGTTTCTTTCCATCCACATTTCTGAGACTTTGCAGGACATCAGGTCCCAGGCACTGTGCTGATTCAGATGGAAACAGGAACATTTCATACTGCCTCCCAATCCTCCCTTCTCACCAGAATACCAATGGAATGTTCCAGAACTCTTGATTAGAGATATGGTAAAATTCAAGGTGAAGGATGCCTGGAAAACCAGATGTGAGTGGTTTAAACCCAGTGAAAGGGTGACTGAGCACATGGTCAGAAAAGCCACTTTGGGAGAGATGAGGGTCATGAGGTAGGTGCTCATGACTTCCTGAGTACCTTCCACATTTTACAGATGAGAAAAACCAAGGCAACAGAAACATGAACTTGCATAAGGATGCACAGCTACAGGGAGGGGTAGATTTACATTCTAGGTCACTTGCAGTGCTGTGTGCCATGATTTTCCTCATTGATCAGTACTACAATCACTTCCATTGGCTTTGTTTCCCTTTTGAATATCCAGAAAGTCTGTCAGGTATGTCCTGGTGATCCCTCTCCTGACAGCTGGGCACAGCTAGGGGTATTGTCCAGTTCAGGGGCCATCACTCCCATTGTCTATACCAGGGAACAGTTGTTTCCACAGGGCTCCCCTCTCTCAGGGCTGTACTCCTGAAAAGCAGCCACAGAAGAGGCGCCTCCAGCTTCTTTGGCTTTCTCACTGGGTAAAGCCCTCAAATTCCCATGAGCATGCTTCTACTGCTGCTGTCAGTTGCCCATCTGCTCCTCCCTCCTAAGCCAAATGCAGAATATGAGGCCTAGGCTTGTTGGTTTCAGAGCACATCCTCTCAGCTTGGGTCCTGGCTGTCCTAGAATTTACATGGATGCAACATTCCCTTGGGAGCTTGGATTTTCCATGTGGAAACAAAATGTTGAGAGGAGGAGGACTTAACCAAAGGGAATGCCAGGCCACTGTGTATCTCAGCAAGCCTTAACAGGAGGGACATTTGCATACTGAGTGCCAGAGGGTTACCCTGGGACCCAGGGAGTCCCTGTGTCTGAATCCTAACTCCCACACTTACTGGATTATTGCTTTCACCTTTATCAGCCCATTTCTGAATCTGTTGTGGGGAGGTTGATACTCAATTTTCAGACTTATTGGCAAATGGAGATTGGGTACATAAAATACAGCTGACCATCCATAATTAAACACTGGCCTAGAATGACGACAAAATAGTGTCTTCTTTTCTGTATCACTGCATTGCATTGTACCTTACAGGGGAAACTGAAGCTTCAAATCGTTAGGTTCCATGACAAGTTGACAAAGGTATTCATTGCTGGAAATGGAAGGACACTTTTCACTTATTGTACACAAGAACACCATGAAGGACATTTTATTTCACCAAATTCAGTGATCCTGAGCAAACACCTTACCTAAGGGGCAAGACTGAACATCATCAAAGAAGGCCACAGCAAACCACAGCTCTGACAGAATAATCCATTTGACAAGACATGGTGATATTGTGACAGTGCAGTCTATGGAAACATGATACCTTGCGTTCACAAGCTCCACTCCAAGCCTCAGTGTTCCTTTTTATAAAATGGACATAGTATCTGCCTCCTTCCCTAAGAGTTAATGGGATGACAGTTAAATAACATCACTGGCTTACCAGGGAGCTTGCCACACAGATGCAATCAGCAAAGATTAAATGGCTTAACCTCATTCCTTTCCTTCTGACTTCAGCAAGGTTAAATGACATCCTTTGTAAGCAAAGGTTCGATTTCTAAGAAAATGAATTTCTCTGCTTTTGGTTGAACTTTGATCCAATTTAATGGTTAATATTTGTATCAGCTAATTTTAATGCATGACAAAGAACCCCAAAATATAGTACTTTAAAACAACAATTGCAACAATTGCCAAGGATTCTGCAGGTTGACAATTTCAGCTGGGCTCATGTGAGTGATTCTTTTGCTTTCTCAATAAAGCTTACACATGCATCTGGGACCTGTCAGCTAAGGGGCTTTGCTGGGGCTGAATGGCCCAGGATGGTCTCAGACATATGTTGGGCAATTGGTTCAGTGTCACCTGGGATGAATGGGATGAATGAGCCATAGGGCTCTCATCATGCAGCTACCCTAGGTTGCTGTCATGAGGTTTCAAGAGCCAAAAGAGAGAGAAACCCTAGTGTACAAGCACTTTTCAACTCTATGTTTACTTCATATTTGTTGTTATGCTGGTGGACAAAGACAGTTCCAAGGTCAAGCCCACCAACAAGGAGAGAGGAGACACTGCCCAGCAGGAATGCACTGCACTCATTGCCCTAAATGTCTAGTGCCACAGTGATGCAGAATTACACAGTTTAGAAAAACAATTAAATATGAATAAGCCAGACTCTGCAATACTGAACTTGTAAAAATGATTTTTACTCTTAAAAGTTATTTAGTTTTTTAAATCATGGTCATTCTCACCACATTCCTCTCAGGTGAATGACAAAATTATTTTGTGAAATTCTGAAAAAAAACCTAACCTGGAAATTTCCTTGTTCTTGTATCAAACGAGTAAGTTGTGGAACTCCCTATCCAGAAACATGCTATGACTTTGCCACCAGGAGTCCAGCCTGCATCTCTTTCCACATTCAAATGTTCCTGTTCCTCTAGCGTGCCATGGATTTGTCCCCAGCAGAGGCATGTTGCATAAGCAGAGTCTTCTGTGGAAGAGATGGAACAAACTAGAAAATGGCACCTCCGGTGAGAAAGGGAGATGGGACCTGCAATGTGAAGCAGACCTGGGTCATGGCTGGGGCCTGGGTGGACCACACCTGCTCAGACACCAGCCCAATCTGCCAGCTTTGCTGAAGAGCCAGTTGCTTTTCTCAAATCATCTTTCAGAGCCATGAGCAGAAGTGCTATCATGCACTACGAACTCCTCGCCATACTTTTTAGGATCTCTTGGGATTTTACACATTTTGTGGTGGTTGACACTGCCAGTTTGATAGTCATCATTTCTCCTGATGGCATGCATGAAAGCTTCACATCTTCAAAAGATCAGTGTTTCATTCTTCTATTAAACAATTTCTTTGTAAAATTTTTCCCCTGAGGTGTGTCCTAAGAAAATATTCTTTTTGTCAGGAAATCATGATAACATTGATTTCACCAGTTTGGACTTTATTGTTTATAATCTCATCATACCAGAAAGAACTTACAAAAATATTTAGTAATGTGGACAAGAATAGGCATATTTATGTTCATCACGATTGTAATGGAATTTTTCTAGGTGTTTAACGTCATGTGTGTAGTTGCGAGTTAGTGTAGCATGGAGGGATTTTATTTTCCAGCTTGTTTTCAATGAACAGGTTTGGGTTCCCTGAAAAACTTTTTGATCATCCATCCATCTTGAACATATCATCAGTAGAAACAGTATTTTTGCTGAAGGCACTGTTTTCATTTGATCAGGTTCTTCATGTATGACCCAGTCCTTTTTGTCACTTCATGCCCTAGATAGTTCAGGCTTTTGTGGTCCTTGGGAAAAGACCATCATCTTCATTAGCAATTCTGGGTACACACGGAATCAAGCAGATGCCTGGAAACTAAATGTTTCATGACTGGTTTCCATTTACTTTTCAGTGTCCATCTTCCCGAGAGGGAAGGGATGATTTCAACAAAAAGGTCGGTTTCTATGACCTCCCCGGGGCACTTGGCTGATGTCAGCAGCCTGTAAGAGAGAGACAAAGGTCCTTAGTGTGCAATACGACAAAGTTAGGGACATCAGACTGCTTCTCTATGAGGCTATTACTACTCGAAGGAGGGACCGGAGAAACACTGAGAAGAAATAAATGGAGAGGGAAGGCTGAAGGCTGCTAACTCTGGCACCTCTGGTGAGGTGCCATTTCTCTTCCAAGTGGACAGGGTGAGCAAACAGAGGCGAGAGAGCGCCCAGTGGCTTTGCTGGAGTCACATACCAGACTTTTTCAAGCCAAATTGTAAAACCTGAAGACTGCCATGGAGCGCCATGCACAAGTTTCCCCCAAACGCTGGCAATGCTTATGAATAAGAAAGACAGAGAAGGGTAGGGGTGTGGATTCTTGGGATTTGGTACAAAACCACCGGGGGTGGTTCCCTAGTAGTGAGGTGTCTATGACTGAAAGTTGAAAGGTTTGGAACTGGCGAGAAATGGCCTCGGGAGGAAACTGAGGATCAGAGAGGTTAGAGACGACTTAACTAGGGGTTTAAGAAATGCGTTAAGGGAAGGCTTGTGCCAAGCAAGGCGCCTGGCAAGGTGGAGAACCTGTTGAAGAAAGAAAACCGCATGATGTGACTCAGCAAGATGATCTTGCCAAGAATCCCGCTGGTCATCTTGCGGACAGGGGGCTCTTCCCATCTACAGCCAGTGCCTTCCATCTCGGGAGATGAGGCTGAGGACCCAGCGGCCCCGGGGGTGTGTAAAGACCCGCGTGTGCTTGGCGCAACGTGGGGGCGGGTGGGTGAGGAGCACCGTCCGGCGGCACCACAGCCACAGCCACGCTGGGCCGAAAGACACACGTGGAACGGTCTCCCGGGCAGGTGCCAATGCGGCGAATCTCGCTGTGTGGGCAGGAGGTTCCCGGCCCCAGAGGTGCGGGGCGCCTGCGCAGTGGGCCTTCGGCGTCGCGCGCTGCGGGAGCCAGGAGACCCCCGCCCCCGCCCCTCGCCCTCCGCCGTGGACGCGCACGCGGACCGGCCCGCGAGCGCGCACGTGAATGCGCCTCACCTCGCTCAACCCCTGCCCGGCGGCTGAGCGACAGAGGGCGGGAGCGGCGCACTGGCGGTGGCGACGCGGTGGGCTGCGTGCGGAGTCGTGGGCTGCCGGGTCCCGGGAGGCGGCGGAAGCGGCGCCTCCAATCAGGCGGCGGGTGGGGACCCTCCGCGCGCCCGGCCGGCGGCTGCCCGCCCCGCGGACTGACTGACGCGCCGGCTCGCCCCCGCCCCCGCGCCCGCCCCCGCGCCCGCCTAGTCTTCCCTCGGCCGCACTCGCTGCTCCCGCGACTCTCTCTGGAGCCCGAGCCTGAGCCCGATCGCTCTCGCTAGCTCTCGCCCTCGCCCTCGCCCTCGCCCGGCCCTTTCTCTGCAGACCGGCTGCTCTGCTGCTCGGCGGCGGCTCCGGCCACTCTGGCGGCGGCCTCCAGGATGAAGTGCAAGCCGAACCAGACGCGGACCTACGACCCGGAGGGCTTCAAGAAGCGGGCTGCATGCCTGTGCTTCCGCAGCGAGCGCGAGGACGAGGTGCTGCTGGTGAGCAGCAGCCGGTACCCGGACCGCTGGATCGTGCCCGGCGGGGGCATGGAGCCCGAGGAGGAGCCCGGCGGCGCGGCGGTGCGAGAGGTGTACGAAGAGGCGGGAGTCAAGGGGAAGTTGGGCCGGCTCCTGGGCGTTTTCGAACAGAACCAAGATCGCAAGCACAGGACCTACGTGTATGTACTGACTGTCACCGAGCTGCTGGAAGATTGGGAAGATTCCATTAGCATCGGGCGCAAGCGAGAGTGGTTCAAGATCGAAGATGCCATCAAGGTCCTGCAGTGCCACAAGCCCGTGCACGCCGAGTACCTGGAGAAACTGAAGCTGGGCGGCTCCCCGACCAATGGAAACTCCGTGGCCGCGTCCGCGTCGCAGAGCGATCCCTAGTATGTACCGCTCGCGCCGGACTTCGGTGGTCGCCTGGCTTCAGAAGAGCCCTGCCGGAGGGAGCACCTCTCCTGCCATGTGCGGTCGCACGGGCAGGAGAGAGGCTTCTTTTGTTTCCCTGGCAGACCTCTGAATCACGCTTGCAAATTGTCTCTGTTGCCAGGCACTGTTTTCAGACAATTTGCACGTTTTTCAGACGCTTTCAAAATCGCTTCTTGGCGACACTGTAAAATGTTTCGGTAAGCCAAAGCTGCAAGGGGTTTCGTTTAAAGGTGCCTTAAGTGCTGGCCCTGCTCTGCTCTTGGGGGTGGGTGTGTGCGCGCGCCTTGTGATGTTTTGGTTTGGGCTTTTTTTTTTTTTTTTTTTTTTGTACTTCACATGTTCGTGCGTGAGTGTGCGTGCGCATTTTGGATAGCAGGCGTGTGGTTTGTTTCGGAGTGGAGGCCTTTAAGTGCGCCCTGCTTGATCGTGTGGGCATCTTCTATTATTTTTCCCCCGAAGTTTCCTTTCCCTTCACAGCCTTTCTTCATCCTTGCCAGCAAGCTCTTCTGTGGTGGGAGTTGGTTGGGATCGTTTTAAATTAGAAAAATGGGAAAATTTAAAGCTTGTGCTCTTCCTGCAGTCAAACAGAAAATTTCGGCTTCAGAAGTGGGATCTGATGTGCCTCTTTCAGAAATGCCTGTGTCTATTCATACGTAGATCGTTTGATTTCTTTTTTTTTAAATTCCCACCTTAGGTGGTTTTTCACTGCTGACTAGAAATTTTCATTTCCCATTGAGTTTATGAGGTATTGCCCTATAAAGTAGATATTTCTGGGGAATTGCTAGCAAAATGCATGTGATGTCCACCTCTTATAATGAAAACTATATTCATAGAGTATGATTTAGGCTGCTGGACTTCCAATGCCCAGTGCCTATTTCTGGACACTCTGGAAGAACAGTCATTCTCTCAGCATGCATTCGTTTTTGAAAGTAAGTCATGGCCCATGTTTGAATTTAGTGATAACCTGGTTAAACTTCCCTGACTGGCAGTAACCACAGGAATGGAATCTTTTATGGTGATTGCATCCCAAGTGAGTGAGTTAAGTCTATTTGCTATTCACTGTTACAGATGTTGCAACCTGTTAGGACACCTGAACGTTTTCTCTTCTTGGCAGAGGATAAGTGTTTTGTTTAACAGGCAAACTTTTTGGGGTGCTGAACCAGAAGCTATTAGGTTTTTTTCCCCCCTTGGTACTTGTTTGAAATCAGGAATCCCATCTATAATACATTAGTCTCTCTTCTGGAACTTCCTGTGTTTCCCTAGCCTTGTCTGAAATTAGGTAGAAGGAAAGCCTACTTTGTGAAGAGAGTATTGAGTGTGAAAAGAACATTCCATATCTAACACTTAAGCAATTTAACAACATTCTATGAATGAATGATGACTACAAATGGAAAGTAATGATTATGTAAAACAATTTGGTACAGCTCAAAATAACTTTTTTTTTTTTTTTTTTTTTTTTGCTGCTGCTATGCTGGGGATTGAACCCAGAGCCTCAGAAATGCTAGGCAAGCACTCTTCCACTGAACCATATCCTGCCTGAAGTAACCTTTTTTTTTTAACATAATTACTGCTAAAAATTTAATAGAGGTACCCTTATAAAATTAGTGAATTTTTTGATGTACATCATACATAAGAACAATTCACAAGTCTTAACTATACAGCTTAATGAATTGTTACTTAGTGAACACATGCAGAAACTAGCATTCAGATCAAGAAATTAACATTGCCCATGACCCAAAGACTATTGCATTTCTCCAAATCATTACTCTGCTCTCCCATCTTAATATCAAAGAATAGATCAGATTTTGAACCATATGTATACTCCTTTCTGCTGCCCTCTTGTGTACTTTCTGCATTTTACCCTTCCAAGCATTCAATATTTTTCTCCATTTGGTTTGCATTGTAATTTTACAAATTAATATTCTTATATGCTGATAGAAAGTGGGTGTCATTGCATTTATAAAGAAATGTGTTTCCCCTTTTTCTAAAAATTTTATTTCACATTTAAATAGAGATAAAGTACATTATTCAATTCAGAAAACATTTCTGCAGTAATGCTACCAAAGGAAAGGGTAACTTAAAAAATGGTGACTTTTAAAAAACAACAGTTTTATTAACTGAATTATTTAGTCCAATAAAATATCAATATTTTTTCTGCTTTTTTCTAACAAAGTGATATATATTGAATATATATTTGAATCATATTTTTTTACAAGTCACAGGAAAAAAAGACAAATCTATGGACACTGCAGATTATTGGTTGTCTGGGACTAAAGATAGGAGCTGAGTGCAGAGAATAAAGGGAATAATTCCAAACAAATTGACTTTTATTATTCACACAATCTCAAGACAGATCCTGTGCACCCACTCCCCATGACCTAGTTACTCAAGATTAAGTTCTATATTACCATCCACAGTATACTTACTAGATTCTACTTATAGATTTTTGGGTAAATAGAACCCCTTCCACCTGTAACACTGACACAGGAACTTGGAGGTTTAACATATACTTGCTATTATTAGAGGAAACAATGCATCATATTATATAGTTTCTTCTTTACAGGTCTGATAAAGGCAAGAATGTACAGCATTGATAACCTGTCCTTAAGAATTGTTAGCCTATAAATATGTTGTGCCCCTCCTTTCTTCCTTCCTTCCTTTGTATGTACTTACTTTATTTAACCAGAAATGTCTAGAATAATATTTTTAAGTGATCCTAAGGATTGATTGTTAGGATCACTTGAGTGTTTTTAAATAAGATATTCTGTGGAACACAGTCTTGTCTGAATAATTAAAAGCTCAAATAAGTGGCATTTTTAAAAGACTTAAATCAGTAGATTTAGGCTACAACAGGTAACCAGAGTTAATACATAGACATTTCTACCAATTCAGTGCTCTAAAAGATGATGTACTGTTGGAATTTTTTTCCTTCTAAGAGTGTTACAAGTCACTTAAATATTATTTTTATGATTTCACTAAACATAGGCAGCTAGATTTTTATAGCCTTCCCCTGTCCCCATTAAGAAAGAAAAAGAATAGTTTCTGCAGATAATTGCAGTTTGCAGCTATAGATCAGAAACTTATTTTCTACATGGTTAATAAATAGCTTACGTTATCCATTTTCAGCTGGTCAACACCCTCCAACTGAGGTGCAAGGGATTGAACTCAGGGCCTCATGCATGCTAAACATGGACTGTATCATTGAGCTACATTCCCAGCCCCCTAGTCAAGTGCTTTTATTTTTATAAATGTATAAAGAGAAAACTGTAATATAGATATGTAGATTTCCTAGAAACATAATACTGTATAATTTTTTTCAAGAAATTTTGTGTATGACTGTAGATACAAAATCTATTGGGCTGTGGTTGTAGCTCAGTAGTAGAGTGCTTACTTAGCATGTGTTAGTCACTGGGTTCAAACCTCAGCACCACATAAAAATAAATTTTAAAAAAGGTTAAAAAAAAACTAAAAAAAAATCTGTTGGCCACACTTTTAAGAAGCAAACTAAAGGGAGAAAATTGTTATAAAACAATTCAGTTGCTCTTTTACTTTGAATAGATTCAAGATAATGGATACAAAGATTTTAATTAATTTGCATGACTTTCATTGAAAAGATTCATATACAAATGCCAATTTGTTCATAAAATATAATAAATAGCTACATATTTTTGTTAACCTGACCAGAGCTTTCGCCTCTAGGTTTCCCTTATTGTGGGGGATCTGCCAGGTACTACCAAAAAAATTTCAGTATTTTCCTGGTAGTTGTCTCATAATAAACAACTGTACTGCATTTAGAAGATTTTAGATGTTTTTGGCTCAAAACCACTATGAGAAACAGAAGTCACTATGTTGACTGTACCTAAATGTGATTTTTTTTTTTATGATAGAGAGCTTGATGTGATAGAAACTACATCAGGACTTGGAAGTCAGACAGACATAGTACCAGTTCTTAGTCACTCTAACTTCAGCCACGTTATCTAATTATCTGATGCTCAAGTTGTTTTTGAAATCTGTCATTAGAGAGAATAAAAAGAGGTACTTCATGTATATCTCTGGTGAGAACACTTTTCTGACCATGTGAAAAAAGCCCCTCCTGTGTGATGGTTCTCATAGTTTATTGGGCTTAATCTATTTGCAAAGCTAGGCGTCCACAGGTCCACAAATCCTTTGGTGGTTGGGAATAGTCTGATTTGGTTCCATAAACCTAGAGTCCACAACATGGAACTTAGGATTTGTCTGTGCTTGTGGTACTGGGGAATGAACTCAGTGCCTCACACATTCTAGGTTAGTAGTCTACTTCTGAGCTATATCCAAAGCCTGAATTTAGGATTTGTGGGTTTTTTTCTTTTATTTGTATTGGGGATTGAACTCCTGGGTGTTTTACCAGTAAGCTACATCCACATCCCTTTTTAAGACAAGATCTCTTTTAAGTCACCCAGCCTGGTCTCAAACTCATGATCTTCCTGCCTCAGTCTCCCAAGTTGCTGGGACTACAGGTGTGTGCCACTGTGCCTGGCTTTTTAAAAATATCTTACATACTCATTCCCCTTTTGCAAAATTTTTGGAATCAGGTTTCCTGAATTTTTTTGTGTCATATTGGCCTGTGAATTCCTCAGCTGTTTATCCAGACTCACATTGCATCTGCATTAGATAATTCTGTGAAAGCTTTCCAAATGCCAAGTGATTGACACACATAATATGCCCTCGCTAAATTTGTCAGTTGGGAGAATTGTTAATATAAGCTTGCTAATTGTATGTTGGTTTCTTTTTCCAGATGAACAGTAAAGATGTTCAGGATTGCTCTGAAAGAATCATTGATGTGATCCTAGTGCTCAGTGAAATTGTCAAGTGCAGGTGAGCACTTGAAATGTTCCCAAGGAGACAGCTCATCTGGTTTTTCTCCTGCGTCTCGGGACAGACACTCCTTCTGTCTATTCTACTGACTCTTCTTGCTCTGGTTGTTGTACTATTGTACGTGAAGAGACTCTTAATTCAGCACCTATAGCCTTTTGTTGTGCTTTTTTGATGTGTCTGCCTTCTTCATTAGACTATATCTTTGAGAGCGAAGACTATTTTTCCTTACTCTTTTGCATATCCTGCATCTGAGACACTACTTGAAATATGGTTGGCTTCACTGAAGGTCTTTGATTCAATTAATATTTTGTAATCCCTGTGTGGCAAAACATTCCCCTTCCAATCTGGTGCTAGTAGAGTACATGTGTTCTAGGCACCATGGTGTAGCTTTTGTGTATCAGGTGTTTCAGAAACATTTCCAGGCAGTTGTGAGATGTTCAAGGCCAAGAATTAATCATATTTGTTAATCATATTTCTATATCATACCACACAGTGGCTGGCACAGTTTTACAATTATGCCATCGCTTAGAGAAACATTTTGTAGAATCAGTCCTTCATGTAACAACTTCAGTGTTTTTGTACTGTTATTAATTTGCTTAACATTTTATTCAGAAAATCACTTGCTATAAAGGTAATTGTAAAAATAAATACAATGCACACAAGATAATATTGTGAGTTTTATAAAAATAGATCTTAAAATAATATACACATAATACATTTAATTTTTTTGCAATGCCCTAACCACTTGTTACATGTCATCTTAACATCTCTTTGAGGAAAAGCTTTTTTTTTCTCTTCTTACAGATTCAATATTCTCTATTATTTGATGCCAGAGCCAAGAAAGACCACAGCATAGCCCGTTTCCAAAGTTAATTATGCCATGAAGTTTGCCTACATTTCTTTTGCCTCTCACGGTTTCAGTTGGTCATAGTTTTCATTCCTTTCCCAGTACACTCAGCTAACTCCTCATCCCATCTAGTTTCTACATCTGCAGTGTTGAGAGACCACACTGTTGTCACTTAGAAAAGGCATTTGGGAAAGAGACATCTGTAATAAGGGAACACAGTATGAAGGATTTTAAAGGGAAGACTTGGGTCAGCCACTTCCAGAACAACATTAGGACAGAGACAGTTTAGAGGAGAAATATCATTGTGTTTTGCTATGGAGTGTGTGACATCAGCACTCTTCCCCAGCTCCTTACAAGAGTCCCAATATGGCTGTAATGTGATGGTTTGCTTTATTATTCTTTTGCATTATAAAACAATTACATTGGGAAAAGCTTGGACTCTGTAATAGTGTTAACATCCTTCCTCATGGTACCAGTGAAATGTGTTGATTGTGTCCCCAGATTTTACAGAATTTGAAATAAAAACACATATTTCTGATATATTGGTTATTTTAGCTGTGATATGGTACTGTGATTATTTTTTTTAAATGCTTATCTTTTAGAGAAATGTACTAAAATTTCTAGATGATATGCTACTGGTATTTGCTTCAATATAATTCGAGGGTGGGGTAGGCAAGTGCATAGATGAAACAAGATTGGCTCTGACTTCATAATCGTTAAAGCTGTATGATGGATGCTTGAGAATTCGCTATCCTATTCTCTATACTTTTGTATATGTTTGAAATTTTCCATAATAAAAATTGAAGGAAAAAAAAACATTCCTCAGAGTTTCTCTTTCTAGAATTTAAGTATGGAAGGCTGGTGAGGAAACCAAATCCACAGCCCAAGAAAACTCATTTCTCTTCTCCAAAAACCTACCTTTTGTTCTTGAGCCAAACCTGTTGGCAGAGTGCTCTTCCCTTAGTGTGAATTTTTCTTTGGAGGTGCCCTCCCTGCACCCCACCCCCCATGACAAATGCAAAATATTTTAGCACCACCACTATGCCATACATGACCAGCAATCTTTCAACTCTAGTAGTGGACATAAGTTGAGGTTTACCAATGGAACAACACTCCTTATCCTACAATTTATTAATTTTTTAATATTTATTTTTTTACTTGTAGTTGATTGGACACAATACCTTTATTTTATTTATTTTTATGTGGTACTGAGGATGGACCCCAAGGCCTCGCATGTGCTAAGCGAGTGCTCTACCACTGAGCCACAACCCCATCCCCCTACAATTTATTTTTAAAAAGACACTGAATGCTGGGGCTGGGGCTGGGGTTGTGGCTCAGAGGTAGAGTGCTTGCCTAGCATTCACGAGGCACTGGGTTCGATCCCAGCACCACATAAAAATAAAATAAATATATTGTGTCTACCTATAACTAAAAATAAATATATTTTTTAAAAGACACTGTTTTTCTCTGATTACAAAATTAATTCATCTCCAGAAAATTTGTGCAATACAAAAACTAAATAAATTTTCACATACATATGATGTGTATACACATATCTTTTAGTCTGTTTGATTTGCAAACATAAAAAAATATGTAACTTAAACAAGGAGAATATTTCAAAAAATCCATGATTTTTTTTATTGTTAAACACTCACCACACAGGCACCTTTGCTATTCCTTATCATTTTTAGGCTAACACTCAGGCTCATTGTGGAATTTGTGCTATTTCTGCCCTGTCTGGACAAATGCAGAAAGCATAACAGAAAACTTGGTTCTGAAATATAGACCTTATTCTATTCACCAAGTCCTCATGCAAGGTGAAAGAAACTTGTTTTCTTTTGCTTTTGTTTCCTAATTCCCACACATACTTTCTACTCATTAAGCAGTAGGCTGGGGTAAGGCATCAGTTCAGACTCTTTGCAAGTAACACAGTTTAAACATAATTGGCTAAAAGTAGACCTGCTATTACCTATTTACAGAATGTTCCATTTTGACTAGATCCTCAGTAAGCTACCATATCCCTGCCCTGCTGTAGCCTCTGACCCCTCTGAGCAGTGTTTTCCAATGAGTAAACAAGGACACTACCATTCTACATTCAGGGAAAGGAATCCTGCTCTCCCCTTATACCGCCCCCCCTTTTTTTTTCTTAATGCAATGCTGAGGTTCAAACCTAGGACCTCATGAATTCCTTCTACATTTTAAAATAATGATATAAGATTTTAATAAGGGATTATTTACACACTGATTACTTTATAACTCATCTATATTTTTATCCCAAAAGGTGCTCTCACCCTTCCCTAATTTCCTATAGTATATGAGCAACCAGGCCATGACTTTTAATGAGATTTTACTAAAGATAACCAGATTATGTGAGGGAAATGTAACAAAATGGACACAGTTTACAACTAATGCACAGAATATACTAGAAGGATCAGATCCTTTTTAGGTTCCTTTACTAGATTTTTTTTCCCTAATAAAGGTTGACTTCAAATGGCTTAGGAAAGTCCCTCCACCTCAAAACACTGCTCACTATGAAAACTAGTTTTTGGTTTCAACTCAAATCATGAATGGAAAGCAGCTCCCTAAACCCAATCTCCATATAATACTTGAAATATCTCAAATTTATATTCTCAGAATCCAAGATATAAACATGAAGTCAATGAAATGAATTAAAGAGCTAAAATGGTGGGGGAAAGAAATCAGTTTTATCTTCCTCCAACTTGCATGCTTTTTAGATGAAGATTAAAAATAACAGGATTGACAATACCTTACAGTAAACTCAGTGCTACTCCTCTTTCTGGGATGGTAAACAACATGGGGAATCAAAAAACCCAGCAGGGTCCAAGATGACTGATTATAGCCTGTGTTCTATGTAATTGTACACAGCAATGTGAAGAAGTTTAATAGTACCTCTGGGAGTTTAGACTTCTTTGGGGCCAGTGCTGAGAGGACAGAGGCATCAGGGTAGGGTTGGTAACAATTTTCTCTTTTCTTATTATCTACTAAAACTTAAGCCTCATCTCTTGGGTGTTACAAAGACAAGATAGAAAATTGCAAAATCATTCTTAACAGGTGGTTCCAGCAACGGCACCTTGCCTCCTACTGGACATTTGAGAATAAGCTCCTGACATTTAAATAGAATATGTAATTAAAAATCAATAACATAAAGAAATGTGGGAAACTCACTAATTATCTATCTATCTATCTATCTATCTATATAAATTAATAACATTCCTAAATAATCTATGGGAAAATAAGAATTCACAGTAGAAATCAGAAAATACTTCAAGTTGGATACAATAAAAAATAAAACTTGAGGTGTAGCTTATTCAGTACTTACTGGGAACTGATAATTATAAATTGCAACAAAAGAAGAAAAAACCCACAAAGCAAGCAGAAGGAAGGTAATGTTAAAGATTGGAATGAAAATTAATGAAACATAATAGAAAAACAGAGAGAAGGAGGTGGGGATGTAGCTCAGTGGTAGAGCCCTTGCCAACCATGTGCAATGTCCTATGTTTAACTCAAGCACCCTCTAAATAAATAAATAGATAGATAGATAGATAGATAGATAGATGAAGGAAGGCAGGAAGGAAGGAAGGAAGGAAGGAAGGAAGAGTTGGGGTATAGCTCAGTGGTAGAGCACTTGTTAGCATGCCTAAGGAACTGGGTTCAATTCACAGCAAAACACACACACACACACACACACACACACACACACACACACAATCAACCACCTGGATTGTAAAGAACATTTATAATTCAATAAGATAAAGGCAAATAGTAGCATTAAAACGGGCAAAGGATTTGGATAGAATTTTCTCCAAAGGGATATACAAGTGGACAACTATAGTGAAACATGCTCACTAAGTGAACAGATGCTGAACTAATAATAAATGATTATTAGTTACTGGGGAAATACAAATTAAAACCATCACGAGAAACCATTTCTCTATGGTCATTAGAATGACCATAATCAAAAATGAAAAATAATAAGCATTAGTGAGGATGTGGAGAATTTGAAGACCTCATACATTACTGAGGGGGCAAGAAAATACCACAAATCACTTTGGAAAATAGTTTGACAATTCTTTAAAATGTTAAACAGACTTACTATATGATCCATCAATTCAAATGCTAAATATTATCCAAAAGAAATGAAGACATATTCCAAAGACTTGTACATGAATATTCATGGCAGAATTATTCACTATAACCCCAAATGGAAACAATTCCAATGTCCATATACTATGAATGAATAGTAATCTTCCCTTATCCTCAAAGAATACATTCCAAAATCCCAGCATGAAACTGCATATAATGTCTCTCTCTCTCTCTCTCTCTCTCTCTCTATATATATATATATATATATATATATACACACACACACACACACACACACACACACCTATGTTAAAGTTTATAAATTAGGCAGTCTGAGAGATTAACAAAAGTAATTAATAATAATAAAATAGACTACTTATATCAGTAACAGTACACTATAATAAAAATTATTTAAAACATATATTATTTATTTTTTGAATTTTTTCAATATTATTGGACCTTAGTTGACCATGGGCAACTGAAACGCAGAAATGAAAAGTGTAGATGAGGCAGCTACCACTGGATAACCAATGTACTATACCCATACAATGGGATATTTTAAGCAATAAAATGGAATTAAGTACTTACACATGCTTTAAAATGGGTGAGCTTTGAAAACATTCTAAGTGAACAAAGTCAGATATATCACATAGAATTCCACTGATATGTAATGTCTAATATGGGAAAATCTATTGAGTCAGAAAGTAGATTAATGTTTGCCTATAGGTAGGGGGAAGAAAAATGGGGATTGACTTCTAATGGGTACACATTTTCTTTTTTTTTAACTGAAGGATGATGAACATGTTCTAAAATTAGATGATCATGATGGATGCAAAATTATGAGAAGGATGAATACAAGGGCAGGCTAGTGAGGCAGATGGTGGTGAGCTGGGGAATGAGTGGAAGATGAGGATCTGGATTCAATGAGTCTAAATAATCCATTCAAATACTTTGTAAAGGAGAGGAGAGAAACAGGATAGTAACTCAAGGGTGACATCAGATTGAAGGAGAGTTTTAATATTTTCAAGGTGTCACAGATTTGTGAACCTTTGTTCTTGATGGGGAGGAGAGAGTACAAGGGAAAGCCTGAAGACACAAGAAGATGTGGTAATCAATGGAACAATAGTCTATGGTTTGGATGTGAAGTGTCCCCCAAAAGCTCATGTGTGAGACAATACAAGAAGGTTTAGATGACGAATGATTGGGCTATGAAAGCCTTAACAAAATCTTCAAATTAATTCCCTGATGGGATTAACTGAGTGGTAACTGAAGGCAGGTAGGGTATGGCTGGAGCAGGTGGATCCCTGGGGGCATACATTTGGCGTATATATTTTGTCTCTGGCAAGTGGAGTCTCTGTCTTTGCTTTCTGGTCATCATGTGAGCTGCATCCCTGCACCACACTCTTTCACCATGATGTTCAGCCTCACCTCCAGAACTGAGGATTGGAGCCAGCTGTCTATGGACTGAGACCTCTGAAACCATGAGACTTAAATAAGCTTTTCCTCCTCTACAATTGTGTTGGTCGGGCCTTTAAGTCACAGTAGCAACAAAGCTGACTGATACAGTCTGAGAAAGTGGAAGAACTTGGGATGTGGAGTCCAGTGATGGAATTCATCTTAGATGGGGAGAAGGCTACTTCCTTCACTGTACCAGAGGGAAAAAGAAAAGGAAGAATTAGGATATAATGAAGATTGTGGGTTTACGTTATTAAACTGAGGTATGTTAAAACTTGCAGCTTTATTTTTCTTGGAGATTAAAGAGTCAAAGTTATTCACTGAATATGAGGTGAGAAAGCATAGGGAAGATAAGAGGTTAAGAGAAAAGGGAGCAGTATTACAGCTCTGTGGAGAATAGGAAGAATTTGGCAGAGGAAACAGCAAGATTTCTAGGCAGCAGTGAGGGACTCAGGTGAAGGTAGAAAACATCTGTGTGGTGAAAAGTGGCTACAGGCACACAGATGCTCTATTTAACATGACCCTGCTTCTGACAGTCAATTGACACAAAGTAAATGAAACTCTCCTGCTTCCTATCTAAAAGAAACACCATTATTTGAATATATTTTATCCTTTATTTGAAATTTGCACTTCATTTATGTTGGGAAGTTCAAAAACCCACATATTCAAAGACCGTTCTCATGAATAGTCTTAATAGCACCCTGCTAGAAGATGGAACATGTGTGCGCTAAAGGACAATGAAATAGAGAATAATATCAGATGAAGGGAATGTAGAGGGAAGTTCCCAAGGAAATAAGAATAAATTTTGTGATCTCACAACTTCATTCGTGCATGTGTGATTATGTCAAAATGAACTCCACTACTATGTGTAACAATATGTACTAATAAAATATTTAAAAACTCAGAATAGGGGTCATATCTCAACAGGACAATACATGGTACTAGGGCTCTGAAGCTGCTGCTGTGCTCCTCTGGCCACAGGAAACTAACCTAGGTCAAAGGCCACACCTGAAATATTATATACCTACAGATCAGCCATCTTGACTAAGCCATGCTACCATTGTCACTCTTCAGTGGGCAAGTAAGACAACATTTCAAGGAACTTCAGTACTCAACAGCAGACTTTTACTTTAAAGTTAAAAATTAATTCTAAACCATTTAAATAAGTCATAGCATATTTTTAAAAATCAGAACTCTGTAAGAGACTACTTATGTAATAACAACTATTATTTATTTTCATATTCTGTGAGATTTGCAATAAAAATTTTTTAAAGAGAGAGAGAGATAGATAGAGAGAGAGATAACTTTTAATATTTATTTTTTAGTTTTCGGTGGACACAACATCTTTATTTTATTTTTATGTGGTGCTGAGGATCGAACCCAGCGCCCTGCACATGCCAGGCGAGTGCGCTACCACTTGAGCCACATCCCCAGCCCTGCAATAAACTTTTAATTACATATTTTTATTTTCCTTTTCTCCTTCCTTTCTTTTTTTATTCTCCATTTCATTGCCCTTTGGCACACACGTTTTTAAATATTTTATTAGTACATTATTGTTACACATAGTAGTGGAGTTCATTTTGACATAGTCACACATGCATGGAATATAAATTGCTCCAATTCAATCCCCAGTACTTCCACTTTCCTTCCTCTCCTACCTCCTCCAGTTCTTCTTCCTCTATTCTATTGGTTTTCCTTCTATTAATTATTTTAAAATTCTTTTTAGGTATATAGACCACCAGGATATACCCTGACATTATCACAAAAGTATGTAACACAACCCACTCCATTTCAGTCTCCAGCACTTGGCTCTACCCCCACTCCCTTCCCTCTACTCCACCAATCCCACTTCACATAGCATGATAGTCTCCAGTTCCAACCATTTATTGGCAAATGACACAATGTCATTCTTCTTTATGGCTGGGTTGTGTATGGCTCCACTGTGTATATATACCACATTTTCTTGATCCATTCGTCTGTTCCATAAATTCCATTTATGGTTTACTTTTTTAAAATATTGTCCTGTGGATACACCTGATGTCAGGACCCACCATGCCACATATAAGTATGCACATAAAAAAGTCAGATTTATTACATATCCACAATTATTCCTTTTTCCTGTCCCTCCTTCATTGTCCTCAATCCCCTTTATTTTGTCTACTGATTTTTCTGTATTTTGATGAAATTCCTTCTTTATCTTTGCTTTTCTCTCTTTCTTCTCTTTTTAAAATTCACTTTTTTATTTTGTATTATCAATATCCAGAACATACAAAGAACTCAAAAAACTTAACACCAAAAAAAAACCCCCACAAATAACCCAATTAATAAATGGGCAAAAGAACTAAACAGATACTTTTGAAAAGAAGAAATGGTCAACAAATGTAGAAAAATATGTTTACTATCTCTAGGAATGTCCTTCAATAGATGAATAGATAAAGAAACTGTGATATATATATATATATCATATACATATATATATATATATATATACACACACACACACACACACACACACACACACAATGGAATATTACTCAGCATTAAGAGAGAATAAATTTATGGCATTTTCAGGTAAATTGATCATGCTAAGTTAAGTAAGTCAATCCCCAAAAAACAAAGGCCAAATGTTTTCTCTGATAAGTGGATGCTGATCCATAATGGGGGTGGGGGGAGCATGGGAGGATTAGTGAACTCTAGATAGAGCAAAGAGGAGGGAGAAGAAGAAGGGAGAAGAAGGAAGAAGAAAGACAGTGGAATGAGATGGACATCATTACCCTAGGTACATACATGAAGACACGAATGGTGTGACTCTACTTTGTGGACAACCAGAAAAATGAAAAAAAATGTGCTCCATTTGTGTACTATGAACTGAAATGCATTCTGCTGTCCTGTAGAACAAATTAATTAATTAATTACTACATTGAAGTTTCTTCTAATTAGTAAAAATGGCAGTTATCAAGAATAAAAATAATAATAAATGTTGGTGAGCATGCGGGAGAAAAGGTCCACTCATACATTGTTTGTGGGACTGCAAATTGATGCAGTCATTCTGGAAAGCAGTGTGGAGATCCTAAAAATAAATAAATAAATAAAAATTAAAGAAAAAATAAAAAACAAAACTAGGAATAGAACCACCTTATGACCCAGCTATTCAACTCCTAGGTATACACTCCAAAGATTTAAAATCAGCACCCTAGTGTGACACAGCAACATAAATGTTTACAGCAGCATAATTCACAATATCCAAGCTATGGAACTAGACCAGATGCCCTTCAACAGATGAATGGATCAAGAAAATGTGGTATATATACACAGTGGAGCCATATGCAACTCAACCATAAAGAAGAATGACATGTGGCATTTGCCAATAAATGGTTGGAACTGGAGACTATCATGCTATGTGAAATAATCTAGTCCCAAAAAGTCAACAGTTGAATGCTTTCTCTGATATATGGAAGCACATATTTTAATATGTTAAACTGCAAACAGTTAACAGTTCCTATATTCTAGATACTGTATTATAATACTTAAAATATTAAGTCATTGAGTTTTCATAAAAATCCTGTGAGGTCGGTACTACTAATTTAATATGGGTTTTTATAGATGAGAAAATTGGGAAGTTAAAAATTGCTCATTCTCTTGTAGTAAGCACTGAGTTTCATACCCAAGGATTCAAAACTCCAGAATCCATGCCCTCAATCACTGTGCTATGTCTTAAAAATTTTTGATACAGATTTTTTGGGGGGTTAGATTTTGAAAAGTTATTAATTTAAAATTACTGTTATTTTTCTTACTGGGCATTGAACCCAAGTTTAGTTAATCATTGAACCACATTCCCAGCCGTTTTATTTTGAGACTGGATCTTGCTAAGTTGCTTAGGGGCTCACAAAGTGGCTGAACCTGGCTTTGAACTTGCAATCTCCTGTCTCAGCCTCCCATGCTACTGGGATTATAGGTATTGTCACTGCTTGTTGCTAGTTAAAATTACTTTAAAGCATGAGTAAAATGGGATGAAAAGAATTAATTTTCAAGGTTGAAATTTTGCTATTTGCCAAGGCTGGCTTTAAAATCCTACAATCAAGAAATCCTCCTACCTCAGCCTGTCAAATAGCTGGGCTTGTACATATATGCCACTATGCCTGGCTATAATATTTTTAATCTGATCAATAATGTTGAGGAGATGGTGTCTGTAGACATAATTTCTCATACAAGTACTTTGAATAATAATGTCCATCATATTCCACCATCATTTCTAACCCCATGCCCCCTCCCTTCCCTTACAACCCCTCTGCCCTATCTAGAGTTTGTCTATTCCACCCATGCTCCCCTTCCCTACCCCACTATGACTCAGCCTCCTTATATCAAAGAAGATATTTGACATTTGGTTTTTGGGGATTGTCCAACTTCACTACTCTACTCCATCAATTTAACTGCAAATGCCATGATTTTATTCTTTTATTACTGAAACATGAATTGGTGTGAATATACTTTGTATACAACCAGAGATATGAAAAAAGTGTGCTCTATATGTGTAATAAGAATTGAATGCATTCCGCTGTCATATATAAATAAAAAATTAATTAAAAAAGACATAATTTCTCAAGGTCACAAAGCTCAAATATAGTAGGATGAGGATTTAAGCTGAGTTTGGAATGACAGAAACTGTTTTCTTCCATAATTATTTTTCCCACTTCATGCCATATACAAGGCATTAGACATTATTATGATTTATTCACTTACATGTGGAGTCTGCCTCCCTTCCCTAATACTTTACCTCCTCCTTGGATCCTTGTTTTGGTGAAAGACACTGCCATGGTTCTCAGCAACTGAAGCAAGACACTTCACTATTTCAATACTCTATTGCCATCTCTTCCCATTTAACATTAAAATGAAATTCCACTGTGAATCCTTCAGGTCCACGAAGAACTTGTCTGATTCACTCACTAAACTAACTGTGGCAGAGAAGGCAGCATGGCTTTTTTTTTAATAGTGAGGAGCCAGAAGATAGAGAGAGGATGAAGACATTGGAAGATGTAGTAATTAATGGAATAAGAACCTGAGACTGTAAAAGGACTTGGGAGTACTTGTCTGAATTGTACTAGGCATACATTTCTACCGAGTATTCTGTCACAGTCCTTGTAGTTATTTGTTTTCAGGTTTTTTTCCCTATTAGATTATGAGTTTCTTGAGAGAAAGACCATGTTTTATCCATTTAAATCTCAAATTCCCAGTGTAGTGTCAGACATCATTTATTATGATTTCCAAATGGGTTAAGATTGCATAAACTCATTGGTATAATAAAACATATTTAATACTGTATTGTATAGTAGGAATTGGGCTTGAATATTCTTTGCTTTTATAAAACTTGCCTTTTGTATTCATAGTGTGCCAAAAAGTTTCCAGAGAGTGTATAACTCATTGTTATGGTTAGATATAAGGTATCCCCCAAAAGCTCAAGTGTGAGAAATTGCAAAAAAGCATAGAAGTGAAATGATTGGGTTATGAGAGCTGTAACCTAATCAGTGCATTAATTCTCTGATAGATATTCACTGAGTGGTGACTATAAGCAGGTAGGGTGTGCCTGGAGGAGGTGGTTTCCTGGTGGCATACTTCTTTAGGGTTTGTATTTTGTGAGCTGAGTTTTGTCTCTATCTGATTCTTGGTGCCTTGTCCCCAGCTGCTTTCCTCTGCACACACTTCTGCCATGATATCCTGCCTCACCTCAGGCCCCAAGGTATGGAGCCAGCTGTCTATGGAAAGACCTCTGAAACTGTGAGCCCCCAAATAAACTCTTCCTCCTTTAATTGTTCTTGTCAGGTATTTTGGTTGCAGCAATGAAAAAGCTAACTAAAACACATATATGGCCCTTTATTATTCACAAAAGAATTTATATGTATATTATTATGAAACCCAATCCTCACATGATCTCTGAGAAGTGGTTGCTATTCTCAACATTTTACAGAATGGGAAACCAAGAATCAGGTTGAACAACTTTTTGACAGACAAAGATCTTATACGATTGAAAATGTACCATTCAATCACACACATACACTCACACACACACATACACACTTATAAGATTTTTTGGTTATCGCAGTGTTTCTCATGATGGACAGTACTAGAGGTAAAAAAGAAAAAACAAAGTTTTTAGTCTTAAATTTTGGGGAATTTTAATGTGTGTGTTTGTGTATGTTTTCATTCTGAGATAAAAACACTACCTCTGGGCCGTTGATTCCTAATGACCAAAAATGTAGGGGGAATCCATCCAGGAGTCCCATGAGAGGCATGTTTTTTCCTTGTGGAGAGGGTACTGGGGATTGAACTTAGGGGCACATGGCCACTGAGCCACATCCCCAGCCCTATTTTGTATTTTATTTAGAGACAGGGTCTCACTGAGTTGTTTAATTCCTCACTTTTTCTGAGGCTGGCTTTGAACTTGTGATTCTCTTGCCTCAGCCTCCCAAGCTGCTGAGATCACAGGCATGCACCACTGTGCCTGGCAAAGCATGCCTTTAACTGGCCCTTTTAATTAAAATCTTTTTGCACCTGCTAGAAAATGGCAATGGTTTAACATTGCTTTTGAGCAGAAATTTAAAAACATTCCAATTTTACATTGTTGAACAATCAATTGGATGGTGTTTTATGGTTAGAAATTCTGGTATGCTTACATAGAGCCATATTAAAAATAAAAAGAATAAATGATCCATATTTAATGTTATTTTATTGAATTTTGAGAAAGCATTAGTTAAGAGTAATTTTAAGTTTGGGTGACATTGGACAAAAAATATTTTATACCAAAGGTTGAAATGACAATTTAGCATTTGTTAGTCTGAAGAAAAAAATAATAATTCAATAGTTGTCATTTTGTGCTCAGAATCCTGTACAGTTCCAGGGCTTAGTTGTTAGAACTGTGTAGGTGTATTTAAACAAAAAAACAAAATATAGATTCTTTTTTTGACTTACCTGTAGATTATAATATGTAGGTTTAAAAACTTTTTGAAGCAAGCAGAGCCACATAAAATTAGAGAGGTGGCAGTCAAATAAAAAAAAATAAGATTTGGGAGTCCAAGTAGATAAAAATTGACATGTAGGTTGATGATTCAATGAAATTGTGAGGAGTGCTATGATGAAAATAAGCCTAGAGGATTATGGGAAACAGGAGGATTCCTTAACCTACGTGTCCATGAAAGAATTTTCAGAGGAGATAATGCTTATGAATGGAGAATTGTTACGAGTCTCAACATGAGATTAGAAAATTGGCGATCAGAAGTAACTTGTCCAAGATAATATGGATAGTAAATGATTGAGCGGGGTTTCATTTTTACCTAGAAATAGCCACAGATGTAAACCCAATGATGCACTGAATTGTCAAGCATAGCTGAGTGCTCTTATACTCAAAAGGACATAGTTCCCTCATTCCCTGCTTTTTCTTTTTCATTTAGACAGTTGTTTTTTTTCTATTTTACTGACTACTTTTGTATTTTGTTTCTTCTTGCATTCTTATTACTTTCACAGATGTCTTAAGTTTGCACCTGTAGCAGTCTTTTGTGTTTTTCAACATATGCATTTGTCTCCCATGCCTGACCATAAGTGCACCTAGGACACTGCCTGACTCATTCTAAGCATCACTGGATTTTTTTATTTTATTGTAAAAACTGTTTATTTTATTTTCATACTGGGGATTGAAGCCAGGGACACTTAACCACTGAGCCACATCCCCAGTCCTTTTAATTTTGAGACAGGATGTTGTTAAGTTGCTTGGGGCCTCCCTAAGTTGCTTTGAACTTGGAATCCAATACTCCTGCCTCAGCCTCTGGAGTCACTAGGATTATAGGCATGCACCACCACATCCAGCTAAAAATTCTTTATTTTGAAATAATTTAGGATTCACAAGAGGTTGAAAAAAATAGTTCAGTGATGGAACTTCTGGAATGGCAGTGTGAAGAGCTCGGCAAATCCTTTCCTCTAGAGAAAAATCTATTAAACAAAGTTCCAAAAAAAGAGTCTTTGGAGATTAACCAAAAGGGCTTATACTGATTGAGAAAACTGTATTCAATGAAATCTACTAAAAGGAAAGCACTCACCTGTATTTGACAATTTGGTGGATCACTGGGTTTACATCCTTGGCTATTTCCATGTAAAAATGAGAACCAACTCAACTTTTTAGTACCCATATTATCTTGGACAAGTTACTTCTGATAGTCAATTTTCTAATCTCATGTTGAGGCTCGTAACAATACTCCATTCATAAGCATTATCTCCCTTGAAAATTCTTTCATGGATGCCTAGGCTAAGGAGTCCTCCTCTGCATTTTGATGGGGATAGCATTAAATCTATATATTACTTTTAATAGTATGGCCATTTTGATAATATTAATTCTTCCTATCTCAGAACATAAAGAGCTGTTTCCATCTTATAAGGTTTTCTTCAGTTTCTTCTGTGTTCTATAGTATTCATTGTAGAGGTCCCTCACATCCTTCATTAGATTAATATTCATGTATTTTTTGAGGTTTCTGTGAATTGGGTAGTCTTCCTAATTTCTTTTTCAGCAGACTCATTATTGGAGTATAGAAAAGCTATTGATTTATGTATGTTAATCTTCTGTCCTACTACTTTGCTGAATTTGTTTCTCAGCCCTAGAAGTCTTCTGGTGAAGTTTTGGGTCTTCTAAATATAGGATCACATAGTTACCAAACAGAGATTATTTGGACTCTTCCTGTGCTATATGTATCATTTTAATTTCCCTCTCTCATGCTGGCTAGAGTTTCAAGAATTATGCTGAATAGGGAGTGATGAGAATGGGTATACCTGATTGTTCCTGTTTTTAAATGAAACACTTTGTTTTTATGCAAGCAGTATGATGTTGGTCTTGGGTTTGTCATATATAGCCTCTATAAGGTTGAAGTAAGTTCCTTCTATCCATAATTTCTCTAATTTTTTTTTAAACAAATTGGTGTTACATATTGTCAAATTCTTTTTTTGTATCTATTGAGATAATCATGTGATTTGTGTCCTTAACTCTATTTATGTGGCATTACATTTATTGATTTGCATATGTTGAACCTGGGAAAAGAGCTACTTAATCATGATGCACTATATTTTAATGTGTTTTTGTATATGTTTGCCAATATTTTTTTCAAGAGTTTTAAGATATTGGCCTAAATACTCTCCTTGATATGTCTTTGTCTGGTTTTGGTATCAGGGTGATACTAGCTGCATAGAATGAATTTGACAGTCTTTCCTTCCTTTCTATTTCATGGAATATTTTGATGAGGATTGGTATTAGTTCTTATTTAAAGGTTTGGTAGAACTTGGCTGAGAATCTGTCCAGGTCAGGGCTTTTCTTTGTTGGAATACTTTCGATAGCTCTTTCAATTTCATGACTTGATATAGATCTGGCTAAGCTTTCTATATCCTCCAGGTTCAATCTGAGTAAGTCATATGTCTCTAGGAATTTGCCAATATCTTCAAGATTTTATAGCTTATTGGAGTATAAATTTTTAAAATACTCTCTGATGATCCTCTAAATTTCAGCAGTGTTTGTGGTGATATTTCCTTTTTCATCTCTAATTTGTTTACTTAAATTTTCTCTCTATTTGATTTAGTTTGGCTAAAAGTTTGTCAATCCTGTTTATCCTTAAAAAAAAAAAAACAACTCTTTGTTTCTGATCCTTTGTATTTTTTTTTAATTCTTAATTTCAGCTCTAATTTTAATTGCTTCCTGTTTTCTACTGATTTTGGTATTGTTTGTTCTTCATTTTTTACAGCCTTGAGGTATAATATTAGATTATAGCACCTAGCTGAGTTGTCAAGGCTGGCTTTGAACTTGAAATCCTCCTGTCTCAGCCTCCCAAGCCACTGGGATTACAGGTATGTGCTACTGCACCTGACCCAATCTATATCTTTTGATTGAAGAGATTAGATCATTTACATTCAATGTTATTATAGATATGATTTTTATTTCTTTCCATTTTGTTTGTTTCCGATGTTTAATTCAGATTTGGTTTTCCTTTAATCACTATTCTTGTGCAGTTCATCCCTATGATGGTTTTCATTTTATTTTCATTTCTTCATGAAATATTTCATTGAGTATGCTTTGTACTGAAAACTTTGAGGTTATTAATTCTTGAGCTTCCATTTATCATGGAAGATTTGTATTTTGTTTTCAATTTGGAAGGATAATTTTTCCAGGTATAGTAATCTAGTTTGACACCCATTTTCTTACAGAGCTTTGTATATATTATTCCAAGCCCTCTTGGCTTTCAGAGTCTGGATTGAGAAATCAGTTGAAATTTGAATTGGTTTAACACTAAATATGACCAGCCATTTTTCACTTGCAGCTTTTAGAATTCTAAATTTATTTTGAATACTAAGAATTTTCATTATACTGTGTCTTAGGGCTTATTTATTGTAATTCTGTATATTTGGAGTGTTGAATGCATCTTATATTTGAATTTCCATCTTATTCCTAAGATTTGAAATATTTTCTAAAATTATTTCATTGAAAAGATTGTGCATTCCCATCCCTTTAGTTTGTATTTCAGAGCCTTTATCTACCCCAATGATTCTTAAATTTGGTCTCGATGTTATCCCAGATTTCTTGAATATTCTGAACATGGGCTCTTAACATATTTTTGTTAGTCTACTTTATTGTCAATATTATATACTTTGTCTTCAAGGCATGAAAATCTATCTCTAACATGTCCTATTCTATTGGTCATGCTTTTCACTGAATTTTTAATTTGATTTATTGAGTCTTTCATTTCTAGCCTTTCTCTTGGGTTCTTTTTCAGAATCTATCTCTATTGGAATGATCTTTCACTTCCTATATTTTCTCTTAATTTGACTCCTTATATTGTCTTTTACCTCATAGATAAGTTTAATTATGAACTTTCTGAATTCTGACAATTCCTCCACTGTGGTGTTGATGGAGTCAGTTGTTGAAGCATTATGTGCTGTTTGGGATGGCTTGTACCCTGCCTTTTCATATTGTTTGGATGTGTAATTATCTATTGGGATGGTTATTGCTTTTTTTTTAAAGCAAGGAACTACTTCATGAGATTCTTTCTCTTCAGAGCCCTGGGTTGGGTGATTATTCAGGTATTGATACTTTAACTCAATGTGGGGCCTCTGCTGATCCCAGTATCAGCACCACTTTGAGAGGACTCACTGAACCCTATTAATTACAAACACTTCAGAGCCAAGTCACATAAAATCAACCTTATGAAAAGCAAAAGTTATTGATATTATTTTCCATAGTTCCTTTAATCCAGGTATAAAGTTGTAGTCAAGTTCTCTCAGATCAGTTGTTCTTTTGCTTCCTCCTTTCTATGTTGTAGGGAAATTAGGAATTGCTACCTAGCTCCATTCTGCCGTCTTCAGGACTCTTCCTATATTTTCTTTATCCATTAATCTGTTGACAAGGCATGTGGGCTGATTCCATATCTTAGCTATTGTGTAAAATTCTACAATAAACATGGGTATGCAAGTGGGTTTTTTGTATGATGACTTTAAACCACTTTTAAAAATATTTACATATATCACAAAGGAGCATTGAAATAATTCACAATTTAATGTGGGCTAAAGAATATGCTCTAAGAAATTAGAGTCTTCTTCCCTTTAGGGGCCATGAAAAATTTTTTTTCCTTTTTTGGATTTGTATTTACCTTTATATCTCTGTAGAAAATCTATCCTTGGCAAATGGAGAAAATCAGGTAGCAACACCAATACACCCACTCATCTCCAGCTCTCACTCCATAATGCAAAGTTTCTGACAAGGGATCAGAGGTCAAACCAAGAAGTATTACACCTTTCTGGCCTTGCCTAAGAGAGTTGACAATATTTGGATAAGAGAATGGCAGAATTTAAGGCCTACGTCACTTTTTAAGACAATAGAACAATCAGTTAATAATCAGAGTAGGTCAGCCTGAAATCTAAAATGAAGTTCAGTGAAAGATAATTGAAGAAGGCCATGTGAAAACCCTACAGGACAGAGCACCTGTTCAAGTTAGCACTTTTTCAGGAATAAATAGTGTGAGAACTTCTGAGCTAAGAACTACCATCCCCTGGCTGGCTTAATTTATAAACTTTGAAGGCCATCTCTAAATCACACACTTATGTAACACAAAGTCAGAAATCCTTGGTGGCTCAGGAATCTTAAGCATAATCTCTGACCAATCAGTGACTGATCATAAGCTACTCTGACCCAAGGACAACCAGGGTTAGCAAAGGTTAAATATGAAAACAAAAAAGAGTTCTGGTGTCAGGCTGGTGCTTTCTGGGGAGCAGGGAGTTAGGTTGGCTGTGCCGTGAGGCCTGGGACGCCTTGGCAGGCAGCTGTGGATGGGTTCCCCACTAGCCCCAGTCTTGGTGCTATGCTCGGACTGTGACTGTGTTACTGTGTTCTGATGCCATCTTGTACTAGTCTGGCTACTGGAACCCCCAGGAATAAAGTAAAATACTCAAGGCTTTTCCACACAGATGATGGCTACATTGGTGTTCAGTTTAAGAAAAGCCCTCCTAAGATCCCTTATAAAGCCATTTGCCACTGTGCTGTTTTTGATTGGCACCTTTCTCATTATCACAGGCTCCCTTCTGCTGTCAGGCTACATCAGCAAAGAGAGGGGGCAGGGAAAACGGCTGTTCCTGTCCTGATCCTTGGCATTCTGGTGTTCCTGTCAGGATTTTACCATCTGTGCATTGCCTACTATGCACCTAAAGGCTACCAGGGTTATTCCTATGACGACATTCCAGACTTTGATGACTAACATTTACTTTGATAAGTCACAGTGGGACTGAACCCAGCTTTAAGATGTTCACATTGAACAGAAACTATTGACTAAGGGTTGAGGAATTATGCAGTTTGCAGATGTTGACAGAATAATGGCCAGAGTTCATGGGTCCATCTCAAAAATGTTCACTAAGGTTAATTATCTAATCAGGAAACACTCTGTTTTTCATCTGGCCCTGGCAAAACTCAACAAGTTTTTCCACATGAATATGTATCATGGAAGAATAACAATGCTAACTGTCTGGAAAAGCAGGACGTTATTCTGTAGTGTAAAGTGTTACTGTTCCCTCCTTCTTTAAGATGAGCATTTCTTTTAAATAGCCTTCATTGTCAATTTGTTATTACAGCAAATGAAAGAGAGTAGTATGTCTAATTTCTTAGTTACTGAGTAATATATTTTTAAAATATCAAAAGATCTTATTCCCTACACTTATCTCTACCTTCACATTCTGGTGGAAGACCTCCATAAAATCACATATTAGTGTGGATCCATCTGTAATATTTTTTACTTTGTTTCTTAGTGACAAGGGTTCAGGAACTTTTTAAGCCATGGAGTATGTTTTTAAAGCATAAGCACTGTCTCTGATACCCAATCCTGGGCCAGCTCTAATCTTGTTTCCCAATAGGTTGGCTTGCATATAACTTGGGTCATTCTAGCCTTTGTGGATCAAGATGTTCTATATATCATGGTTTTAAAGACTTTTGGCTATTTCCTAATGAAAAATGAAGATAAGTGGTTGCTATTTAGAGTGTGTAACCCTATTGCTAGCACCTGGTACTATAGTGTCCTCTGCTGAAGATCTCAAGACTTGGCTTGTATCCCTGGAAGACCACATCCTTAGGTTGATTCTGTTTCTTCACTTGAAAAAAAATGACTTATATTCAAAATAAATTAAAATGTCAGAATCCAAAAAAAGGAGAAACAAAAACATACAACAATAACAAAATAGAATCCTTTCTTTTGGCCTTGTTGCACCCCTAATAGCAAGATGGGTCACTAGGAGCTCTACTGGAGCCACCAGCAAAATTTGACTAGGGTTATTGCTCTTGCAGCATCTGCTCAAACCAGAATGGTTTCATTCAGAAGTATGGCCTCAGCATGTGCCACCACTGTTTCTGTCAGTACACAAAGGATATAGGATTCATTGAGTCAGATTAAATGATCTTCCTTGAGTGAACTTTTCAAGACATCCATGCAATGCAAGAAACCACATTAGCTAATTAGTGTGTAAAAGTCATTCAAAAAACCAAGTAGAACAATCTGAGGAAAGGATATCAGCACTTCAATATTCAAAAGAAATGGACTTTTCAGAATTAGTCTAGCCAAGTCACTATAAAAATAAACCACAATAACCCTCCCCAGAAAACGAATAGTACCAAGAGATGTTGCAATATATTAACTAAAATGTCCAATTTTTCAATAAGGAAATTTTTAACAGACAGTGAAACAGGAAAGTGTGACTCATACACAGGAAAGAACAGGTACTAGAAGTTATCTTTGAGAGGGGCAAAGGTTGTAAAATATCTATTATGAGTATGTTCATAGAACTAAAGGAAGCTCTGTTTAAAGAATTATAGGAAGGTAAGATAACAATGACTCATCACGGAAAATACAATTCAAAAAATAGAAATTTTTCAAAAAACAACAACAAAAAAATCTGGATCCAAACTATAATTTAATAAAAAAAAATCACAGGAGGTACTCAACAGTAGATCTAAGGTGGCAGAAAAAGAATCAGTAAACTTAAATAGCTCACCAAATATGTGTAAGTCCTAAACCTTGTAACCTATGAATTCAGAGGCTGAGGTGATGGCTTTGAAGAAGGGAGAAGGGCTCATGGGACAAAGAATTCAGGTAACCTCTAGAAGCTGGAAAAGGCAAGGAAAGAAGTTTTCATTTATTTTTCTTCTTTATACCCTCCAAAGGGAGTATTAGCCTGGCTGACATCTTGATTTTCGCATAAGATGGTTGACCTTCTGACTTCCAGAACTGTAACACACACACATACACAGACACACACAGACACACACACACACACACACACACACACGATATATATGACAAATTTTCTTTTTAATTACTTTGTCTGTGAGAGGGGCAAAGGTTGCTTTATCTGTGAGACAAAGCAATGAAAAAGAAAACTGCCCCAAAATGTTGGGAGAATAATTAAAGGATTTAAAAAGTATATTGGAAAATATCTACTTAATACAAAGACAGAAAAAATGGAACATAAACAAAAATTATAATGAAGTCAATAGAAACCAAAAGCACAATTACAAGCATAAATCAAGATATATCAATAATAGCATTTGATGTGAGTGAATCAAAGTATTCATTCAAAAAGGCAGTGATTTTGTGGATAGAAAAACAAGATCTAATTCTAACTATACTGTCTGCAAAAGACACATTTAATATTTAAAGACACAAATAGATTGAAAGTAAAAGGAGGGAATAAGACATGTTATGCAATAGCACCTGTAAGAGAGCTGGAAGTGCTATATTAATATCAGAAAAAAATACATTTCAGGTCAAAAAAGATTGCTGAAAGGATATTGTATAATGATAAAATGTCAATGCTTCCAAAAGATATAACAATTATATAGCATATTCATATAAGAACAAAGTCCCAAAATACATGAAGAGAAAAAAGGCATAATAGAATAATTCAATAATTACAGTCAAGAATTAAATTTTTTTTTGTACCAGGGATTGAACTCAGGGGCACTTGACCACTGAGCCACATCCTAGCCCTATTTTCTATTTTTTTATTTAGAGTCAGGGTCTCACTGAGTTGCTTAGCACCTCACTGTTGCTGAGGCTGGCTTTGAACTCACGATCCTCCTTCCTCAGCCTCCCCAGCCGCTGGAATTATAGGCATGCGCCACCACACTGGCTGATATCAAATTTTTAATAGTGGATAAAGTATCTAGGCAAAAGATCAACAAAAGTACAGAAAACTTGAATAACAATATAAACCAATTATAGTTAATGAATACCTATAGAATAATTTCCCCTACAGTAGCTGAATAATATTCTTATCAAGTATACATGAAACATTCTCCAGGATATTCCCATAGGCAAGGCCATAAAATAACCCATAATCAAGTTAAAATTATAGATATTACACAAACATATCCTCTGACCATAATAGAATGTGATTAGAAATCAACAGCAGAAGTGAATTTTATAAATTAAAAATGTATGGAAATTAAGCAATGCAATTTGAACCAATCAATAGATTTTAGAAGAAATCACAAAGGAAGTCATCATAGATGAGTGAAAATAATGTCAAACTTATGAGATGTACCTTAAGCAGTGTTAGAAGGAAATTATTTGCTGCAAAAGGCTACAAAAGTTCTCAGATCAATAATGGGAACTTTCATCTTAATAAACTAGAAAAAGATAAAAAAACAAAATGAGACAGAAATAATTGAGATTATAGTGCAAATAAACTAAATAGAAAATTAAAATAATAGAGGAAATTAGAAAACCAAGTTGTTTCTTAACAATGATTATCAAATTGGCGAATTTTTCATTAGATGGAACAAGAAAAAGGAGACAAGACATAAATTAACAAGACTGAAAATGGAACAGATAGTAATTCTAGCAAATTTATAGAAAGTGAAAGTATCATTAGGAAATTTATGAGCAATTGTAATCAACAAATTGCATAACAGATTATATTAACAAATTCCTACAAAAAGCGAATTGCCAATATGGGTGTAAGAAAATCGAAAGTGAATAAATAAATAAATAAGAGATTGAATTAATAATTCAAAATTTCCCACAACAAAAAAATGCTCAGGTCCAGATGACATTAGTGATAAACCCTAATTAACATTTAAATATTAATTAATGTCAATCCTTCACAAATTATCCCAGAAAATAAAATAATTAATAATTGAACAATGAGGAAAATACACTTTTTTTGGTGCAACAACTGCATTTCAACAAATGATGTAGGGATAACTGGATGTAATATGCAAAAGAATGGATATTTACCCATACTTCATAGCATTAGGATCATATTTATAAGAATTAAAAATATAAACTTTTGCTTTTCCAAGATAAACAATATTGATAAACACTTAGCCAAACTAACCAACTAAAAAAGGCGATCCAAATCAACAAAATTAGAGATGAAAAAGGAGATACCACCATAGATAATTCTGAAATTCAGAAGATCATTGGAAACTATTTTGAAAATTTATATTCCAAAAAACTGGAAAATCTAGAAGACATTGAGAAATTTCTAGACACATGAGACCTGTCCAAATTGAACTAGGAAGATACAGGAAACCTAAACACACTAATATCAACCAATGAGATTAAAGCAGCACAAGCCCAAACAAAAAAAAAAGCTTAGGACCAGATAGATTTCCATGAGAGAACTAACACCAGTCTTCCTCAAATTATTTTATGAAATAGAAAAGAAGGGTACAATGCCAAATTCATTTTATGAAGCCAGTATAGCCCTGATACCAAAACCAGACAAAAACACATCAAGGAAAGAAAATTACAGGCCAATATCCCTGATGAACATAGATGCAAAAATCCTTAGTAAAATATTAGCAAACCACATTCAAAAATTTACAATAAGAAAATAATATACCATGATAAAGTGGGTTTCATCCCAGGGATACAAGGTTGGTTCAACATGTGCAAATCAATAAATGTAATTCACTACTTCAATATAATTAAAGAATCACATGATCACTCAATAGATGCAGAAAAAGCCTTAAGAAAGTCAATCACATATTCATATTAAAAATGCTTGAGAAACTAGGGTTAGAAGAAACTAATCTCAACATTATAAAGGCTATATGCAATAAAACCAAAGCCGACATTAGACTGAATGGAGAAAAACTGAAAATATTTCCTCTAAAATGAGGAACAGATAAAGATACTCACTCTCACTACTTCTATTTAGTATAGTTATTGAAATTCTAGTCAGAGAAATCAGGCAACAAAGGGAAATTAAATGGATACAAATAGAGAAAAAAAGTTAAATTATCTCTACTTATTGATGACATGATCCTATATTTAGAAGACCCAAAGAAACTCCACCAGAAGACTTCTAGAGCTGATAAACAAATTCAACAAAACAGCAGGATACAAGACCAGCACTCATAAATCAAAAGCTTTCCAATACTCTAATTATGAATTTGCCAAGCAAGAAAAAAAAAACTAACCCAAAAGATGAAAGACCACTATGATGAAAACTATGGGACACTGAACAAAGAAATCTAAGAAGACCTTAGAAGATGGAAAGACCTCCCATGTTCTTAGATAGACAGAATTATGGCCATACTACCAAAAGCATTATACAGATTCAATGAAATCCCCTTCAGTATACCAATGAATTTCTTCATAAGCTTAGAGAGAGAGAGAGAGAGAGAGAGAGAGAGAGAGAGAGAGAGAGAGAGAGAGAGAGAGGTTCTAAAATTCATTTGAAAAAATAAAACACCCAGAATAGTCAAAACAATCCTGAGTAAAAAAAGTGATGCTGAAAGAATCACAATACTGGACCTCAAATTACACTACAGAACTATAGTAACAAAAAGAGCAGGTCACTGGCATCAAAACATATATGAAGACCAATGGAATTTAAGACACAGAGACAAATTCACATAGATACAATCATCTGATTCTTAAAAAAAGGTGCCAAAAATATGTTGGAGAAAAGATAGCTTTTTTTTAAAAAATGATGCTGGGAAAACGGGGAATCTATATGTAGAAGAATGAAAACAGATCCCTATCTCTCACCCTGAACAAAAGTCAACTCAAGAGGATTAAAGACCTAGGATGAGACCAGACACTTTGCAACTGGTTGGAAACAAACAAACAAAAAATAGGGTTGACACTCCAATGCAATGGCATAGGTCCCAACTTCTTATTTCCCTCCCTCCCTTCCTTCCTTCCTTCCTTCCTTCCTTCCTTCCTTCCTTCCTTCCTTCCTTCCTTCCTTCCCAGGGGTTGAATCCAGTGATGCTTAAATGCTGAACCACATTCCTAGTCTTTTTTATTTTGATGCAGAGTCTCTTAAGTTGTTAAGATACTCACTAACTTGCTGAGGCTGGCCTTGAGTTTGTGATCCTCCTGCCTCAGCCTCCCACTTCACTGAGATTTCAGGTGTGTACCACCACACTAAGTATAACTTCTTAGCAAGACCAAACTTCTTAACAAGAGCCCTAACACTTAAGAAATAAAATCAATGATCAATTAATGGGACATCATCAAATTATGAAGGTTTTGCAGGGTAAATTAAACAAGAGAATGGAGAAAGAATCTACAGAACCGGAGAGAATCTTTGCCAGCTATTTCTCTGACAGGGAATTAATACCCAGAATACATAAAGAACTAAAAAGCTTAACACAAAAAACTAATATTCCAATCAATAGGCAAAAGAATTAAACAAGAATTTCTTTAAAAATGAAATAAAAACGACCAACAAATACATGAAAAAATGTTCAACATTCCTAGCAACCAGGGAAATGCAAATCAAAACTACATTGAGGAGCTGTGGTTGTGGCTTAGTGGCAAAGCACTTGCCTCACTAACGTGAGGCACTGGGTTTGATACTCAGCACTGCATAAAAATAGATAAACAAAATAAAGTTATTAAAAAACTATATTGAGGGCTAGGGTTATGGCTCAATGGTAGAGTGCTTGCCTAGCATGCACTGGGGTTTACCCTAAGCACCACATAAAAATAAATAAATAAAATAAAGTTATTGTGTCCATCTACAACTAAAAAATATTTTTAAAAATTATATTGCAATTTCATCTCACTCCAGTTAGAATGGCAATCATCAAGAACACAAATAATAACAAATGCTGGTAAAGACATGAGGAAAATGATATACTCATATGTATGTTGTTGGTAGGTCTGCAAATTAGTACAAGGCACTTTGGAAAGCAGTATGGAAATTCCTCAAAAGACTAGAAATACAACCACCATAGACCAAGCTATTTATCCAACTCCTTGATATGTTTCAAAAAGAACTAAAGTTGGCATACTATAGTGACAGAGCCACATCCATGCTTATAATAGCACAATTCACAGTAGCCTAATTATGGAACTAGCTCACCAGATAGAAATCTGTCAGTCTGTCAGTAGATGAATGGATCAAGAAAATATGATATATATCATATTTCATATATATGTTTCATAGAATCATTTTTTTTTCTCTCTCTCTCTATATATTTCATAGAATCATTTTCTCTCTCTATATATATACTCTCTCTCTATATATATATATTTCATAGAATCATTTTCTCTATATATATATTCTCTCTATATATATATTCTCTCTCTCTCTCTCTCTCTCTCTCTCTCTCTCTATATATATATATATATATATATATATATATATATATATATATATATAAAATAGTAATAAAACAATGAAACAGTGGCAGTTGTTAGGACATGGATGGAACTGAAGAACATCATGCTAGGTGCAAAGTGCCAGACTCAGACAAGTGTCAAATGTTTCCTCTCATATACAGAGGCAAGAGCAAAGTAAGGAACAAAATGTGTGGTGGGGCAAATGTCATGAGAATAGAGGGGAGCACAGTCAAATGGGATGGAGGGGAGGGATGAGGGAAGGGAAAGGGAGTGACCATGGAATGAAATTGACCACATTATGGTCTGTGCATATATGAATACACCACAGTGAATTCTACCTTTATCTACATCTAGAAAACACCAATTAAAAACAATAAATAGAAGGAAGAGCAGTGAAGTAGAGGAAGGGAAAAAGGAGGGAAGAGGAGAGGGAAAGAGAAAGCACAGGGGACAGACTGCAATGGATCAAGTTATACTCCATACATGTGTGATTGTGTCAAAATGAACTCCACTATTGTGTGTAACTATAATGCCCTAATAAAAACACTTAAATAACATTTTGGAAGAAAACATAGGAATAAAAATTCCTGGCCTTTTGTTGATCATAGACTTTTCAGATATATACCAAATGTGCATGCATTTGAAAATTTGATTACATATAAAATTTTGTTTCAAATGAGATCATCCAGAAAGTGAAGACACCCCTCAGAATGAGAAAAATATTTGCAAATCATATATCTGATAAGAGACTTGTCTCCAAAATTATAAAGAACTTTAAAAGTCAATAATTACATAAATGGTCAAAGGATCTTATAGGTATTTCTTTCTCTCTCTCTCTCTCTCTCTCTCTCTCTCTCTATCTATCTATCTATCTATCTATATTTTTTTTCAAAGCCAAATGTGGTGGCACATGTTTGCCATTCCAGCTACTTTGGAGTTTAAAAGGATCACTTAAGCCCAAGAGTTCAAGACTAGTCAGGGCAACCAGAAAAACCCAGCCTGAAAAAATAAGCAAATGTCCAACAACTATTTGAAACCATGCTGAACATCATTAAGTGTAAGGGAAGTATAAATTGAACCAACACGAAGAGGCAAACTCATAAACAACAGAATTGTTTGAAAATAATTTAAAATACAGACAATTAAGTGTGTTGGTGAGAATTTGGAGAAATAAGAACATTGCTGGTAAGAATGTGAGATGGTGAGGCCTCTTTGGAAAACTGATAGTTCCTCAAAATATTAGAGTTACCATGTAACCCAGCAACTCCACTCCTAGGTATCTATCCAAGAGAAATGAAATACTATCTTAGAACACAAAGATTTGTATATAAATGTTCATAGAAGCATGATTCATAATGGGCAAACATTCAACCCACTTAAATGTTCATTAATGGTGAGTGGATAAACACAATGTACTATATTCTTATAACAGATTTTTATTCATCAATAAAAAACATTGAATCACTGATATTTTCTGAGACAAAGATGAACATTTCACTTATGAAAAGATAAAAGCCAGTTATCAAAGACCACATATTGCATTATTCAATTATATGAAATGCTTATAATATGCAAATCTAGAGAGACAGAAAGTATATTAGTGGTCCTCTAGGTCTAGAATAAGGAAATTAGAAAGTGATTATTATTAAGAGGTATACGTTTCCTTTGTAAATTATATTTCAATAAAGCTACTGAAAATAGCAGAGTACCCTTTATTCAAGTTGCCCTAATGATAATTTTTTTCACATCTATAACTACATTTTCAAAAAAGAGTAAAAGATGACATTGGTACAATACTATTCACTAAATTCTGGAACTTACTAAGATTGCACTAGTTTTTCATGTGTCCTTTTTGGTATACAGTATTATAAATTTTTTATCACATGTATTTATTTGTGTAACCACCACTAAAATTAGGATATAAAATTATTCCATCATCATGGAAAAACTCCTCTGTGCTACTCCTTAAGAGTAAGGCCCTCCCCTGCCAACCCTAAACCCTGAAAACCACTTATCTATATTTATCATAAATTTATTATTAGGAATATATCATAAATGAAGTCATGTAGCATGTAATCTTATGAGATTGACTTTATCACTCAGCATATCTTTGAAATTCATTCAAATGTGTTATATGTATCAATAGTTCATTTTTAAATGGATAAGAAGTATTTTATTATTTGAATTACCACAGATTACTTATCGATTCACCCACTCAAGGACATTTGTTTCCTCTTTGGGGCTAATAAAAATAAACTGATATAAACATTCACATATAGGTTTTTATGTGGATATGCATTTTTGTTTTCCTTGGATAAATATCAAGAAGAATGATTGCTAGATTGTATGGTAAGTTTATGTTAAATTTTATGAGAACCTCTCAAACTTTATAAGAAACTGCAGAGTTACTATACTATTCTATATTTTAATGGAAATATATGAGATCCAGTTGCTCATTATTCTCAGAAGTGCTTAATATTTTGTGTGATATACATACATACACACATATATACATACTCTATTCTGATGTGTGTGCAGGGTTATGTCACTGTGACTTCAGTTTGTTTGCCTAATAGTTTTTGCAGTGCTAGGGACCAAACCCAGGGCCTTGTGCATGCTAGACAAGCACTCTACCACTGGACTACATCCACAATTCTTTCCATGCTTTTTGTATTCTTCTTCTATATTTGCTCTTTTTAAAATTTTCTTCCTCCCACCCCCACCAATACTGGAGATTAAACCCAGGGTGCTCTACCACTGAGCTACATCCCCAGACAGATTTTTTTTTTTTTTTTAATTTTGAGACAGGGTCTCACTAAGTTGCCAAGGCTAGCCTCGAACTTGTGATCCTCCTGCCCCGGTCTCCTGAAGTTGCTAGGATTATAGGCATTCACCACCATGCCTGACTGGTATATACTCTTTGATAAAGTGTCTATTCTTTTTTGCTTATTTTCCATTGATATCACATTTAAAAAATTTTTTTGAGCTTACAAGATTACTTATATATTCCGGATATGAGTCCCTTGTCAGATGTATGTTTACAGACATTTTCTCCCAGTCTAAAGCTTGTATTTTCATCCTATTAATAATGTTTTTTTGGGGGAACTTTTTATTTTTAATTTTGATGAAGTGATTTTTTTTCTGTGCTAGATCATACATTTGATGTCACACCTAACATCTTTTCATCAAACCTAGTTTAGGAATATTTTCTAATATTCTTAATTAACTCTAAAAGTTTTATAACCTTACAATTACATCTACGATCCATTTTGAGTTAAATTTTTGGCCTATAGAAGTGCAATTGTTCTAAGATGAGTTAGTGAAAATACTTTTCATCCTCTATTGAATGACTTTTGTAACTCCTTCAATAATTATCTAGCTGTATTTATGGGAGTTTATTTCTGTATTTTTGGGGGAGGTACTGGGGATTGAACTCAGGGACACTCGACCACTGACCCACTTCCCCAGCCCTATTTTGTATTTATTTAGAGACAGGGTCTCACTGAGTTGCTTAGTGCCTTGCTTTTGCTGAGGCTGGCTTTGAACTCATGATCCTCCTATCTCAGCCTCCCGAGCCTCTGGGATTACAGGACTGTGCCACTGCACCTGGCTCCTAATTTATTTTGAAGTATGTTTATAAGTGAGTTTTGGGTGGTGCTGTGTCTGGAAATAAAGGCCTTGTTCTTTACCACTGAACTATACCCTTGTCCTTGTTTTTAAATTTTTGACTTCCACATGTTGTGTTTCTTTCTTTGAAGAAGGATAGTCTGCTTTTTAAAAGTTCATTGACATCACTTTTGCTTTTGTCTCTTGATCTTATAACCTGGGACCTTGCTAAATTCACCAGCAGTTTTTGAAAGAAAGAATCTTTGGGATTATGACTCCATCAAATGGATTAATCCACAGATGAGGTCAGAGCCCTGGTCATCTAATATTTTGACCTCTGAACACTGCTACATTGCCTGACACATGAAATTTCAGATATAAACCATAAAAATATTAAGTATGAGATTACCTATGGATTTTTTTGGTATATGGTCTTTGTCAGGTTGAGGAAATTATCTTCTATTTATTCTTCACTGAGATTTTTCCCTGATGAAAAGGGATTATATTTTGTCAAAATTTTTATATCAATTTATCGGATCATGTTTCTTTACCTTTTTAATATGATCGATTACATTGATTGGCTTTCTAATATTGGATTAGTCTTGCATAACCGAAATAAATTCTAGTTGGTTGCAGCACATTATTATTTTATTTACTGATGGATTCTATTTGTTAACAGTTTTGCTGAAGAAATTTGCATCTATGTTCATTAAGAAAAATAGCCTACATTTTTCTTACTTTGTAATGCTTTTTTTCTAGTTTCTTATCAAGGTTATCTTATGCTGTTAAAATGATGTTGAAAATGTTCAATATGCTTTTATTTTCTTGAATTTCTTTTGTAGAAATGATATCTGTCAGGGAAACCATCTCTATTTAGAAATTTATTTTCAAAAGGAGTTTAAATGACAAATTCAATACCAATATTAGTCACAGGACTGTCAAGATATCTACTTGAGTTATATTCCAATTGAGTACAGTTTGCTTTTTTTGATATTCAGCTGTTACAGGTTTCTTAAACCATAAGGACACCTGAACCACTTACTTAAATGACTGTGGATTGGAAGTACCATGTGATCCAGATAATCCTCAGTATAATCCAGAAAAGTTATAGTCAGCATACTCTACAGGCATGTTTGTAGCAGTGCAATTCATTATAGCCAATTATGGAACCAGCCTAGGTATCCAATGACAGAAGAAAAAATAAAGTGTGTTATATATACACAATTTTTATTCAACCATCAAGAAGAAAGAAATTTTGTCCTTTGCAGGAATATCAATGAAACTGGAGAGTATCATGCTAAGAGACATAAGTCAGACTCAGCAAGTTAAGAGTCATAAGTTTTATCTCATATTTGGAAGGTAGACAGAAAAAGATAAAAAAAATGATCTCATGAAAATGGATGGTTGGGGAAGTGGACTGGGGGAGGGATTAACTGTGGGAAAGGGAAAATATTGGGGAATGTGATTGATTGAATTGTGCTATGTCATGTACAAATATGTCAAAATGAATCCCAGTATTATGTATAATTATAATGCACCAATGAAAAAATTTTAAAAACTGTGGCATACACCTGCAATCCCAGTAACTCAGGAGGCTGAGGCAGGAGGATTGTAAGTTCAGTCCAGCCTGGGTAACTCTGACTGTGTCTCAAAATAAAAAAAATAAAAATGACTGGGGATTAGCTCAGTGGTAGAAAGCCCCTGGGTTTAATCCCTAGTACTATGTACAAATAAACAAAAATTGTGGATATATATGTTGTTTTACACAACAATTTTTGGCCGGTGTCAAATTAAGGATCCTATGTTAGGATTGGCACTTGCTTGAAATAAGGAATCCCATCTAATAATACAAAGATCTCCCTTCTAGAACTCTATCTTCCCTAAGCCAGATCTGAATATAAGGTAAAAGAAAAAAACATTTTCTTTTTTGGTACCAAGGACTGAACCCAAAGGCACTTAACCACTAATCCCCATTCCCAGCCTTTTTAATTTTTTTTTATTATTAGATGTTGAAAACATTACATAGCTCTTGATATTATATTTCATACATTTGATTCAAGTGGGTTATGAACTCTCATTTTTCCCCCATATACAGATTGCAGAATCACATCCACGTTGTTACATACTGCCATACTAGTGACTGTTGTATTCTGCTACCTTTCCTACCTCTACTATCCCCCTCCCCTCCCCTCCCCTCCCATCTTCTCTCTCTACTCCATCTACTGTACTTCATTTCTCTCCTTTGTTTTTTTCCACTTTCCCCTCCCTTCCTCTTATATGTAATTTTGTATAACAATGAGGGTCTCCTTCCATTTCCATGCAATTTCCCTTCTCTCTCCCTTTCCCTCCCACCTCTCATCCCTGTTTAATGTTAATCTTCTTCTCATGCTCTTCCTCCCTGCTCTGTTCTTAGTTTATTTTATTTTTTATTTAGAGACAAGGTCTCACTAAGTTACTTAGAGCCTTGCTAAAGTACTGAGGCTGGCTTTGAACTTGCAATCCTCCTTTCTCAACCCCAAACTGCTGGGATTATGGGCATGTGCTATCATGCCTAGTAGGAAAGCCACTTTTTAAAGATTGTATTGGAATCAAAAGATTACTCCTATTTTATAGATTGACCTAGATAATATAATGTCTCCTAAATATTGTTGAAATACCTTTTGTGTCACCCAACTATCTTTTTGGATCATTGTAATGTGTTAAGAATTTTTTTTTCTGTTTAAAATCTAGAATCGGGGCTGGGAATGTGGCTCAAGCGGTAGCGCGCTCGCCTGGCATGTGTGCGGCTCGGGTTGGATCCTCAGCACCACATACAAACAAAGGTGTTATGTCCGCCGAAAACTAAAAAAAATAAACAAATAAATATTAAAGAATTCTCTCTCTCTCTCTCTCTCTCTCTCTCTCTCTCTCTCTCTCTCTCAAAGAAAAAAATTTTTAAAAAAAGATTTAAAAAAAATAAATAAAATCTAGAATCCTCTCCTGGAACTTCTTAGTTTCCCAAAAAGTTTGAGGAAGAGCCTAATGTGTGAAGAGACTATGGTCAGGGGCTGGGGTTGTAGCTCAGTGGTAGAGTGCTTGCCTAACACGTGCAAGTTACTGGGTTTGATCCTCGGCACCAAATAAATAAATAGAATAAAGGTATTGTGTTCATTTACAACTAAAAAAAGAGAGAGTATGGTCATCAATATCATTCTACATATAGTTCTTAAATTGAATAAAATATTCTACAGGCCAAAAAATAAATATAAACCAGATATTCAATTATTATTATTTCACAAATTAAGATTTTTACAAAGAATTAAATACTGGCAAAATGAAATACTATAACTATACTGTTCCCATTTTAAAAATAAGAAATTGACATACATAAATATGGCTTACTAAAGTATATAATATACTTATCAAAAATTAAATTGATGCTGTCAAGAAATAAGTAAAGGAGAGAAGGCATAAATTTTTAAGGCAGTTATGTACTTTCATATTCTATGTTATTCAGAATGACCAAATATTATTCAAGTTATGTCTTTCTTTGTACAAAAAGGTATGTCCTTCTTTTCCTCACAATATCCCTTACAAAATAGAATAAACAATGAATGAATTTTTTACTTTTAAAGTTACATTTCATCTTTTGATAGTGTCTATGTAACTCCTTGTGAAAGATAAGTAGCATACTTATGCTTTATTTTTATTGATTTTTAAAAATATGTTTTAGTTGTAGATGGACACAAGACCTTTGTTTTATTATTTTATTTTTGTTATGCTGAGGATTGAACCCAGTGCCTCACATATGGTAGGCAGGTGCTCTCCCATTGAGCTACAACTCCAGCCCCTTATACTTCAGTTTTTCCTCCCTTCTTGCCAAGTTATGATTTTGTTGATATATTATTATAATTTATTTTATTGGTATATAACACATCTGCATACATTTTAGCATTTGTCTTAGTCCACTCAGGGTCCTATAATAAAATATTTTACAATAGGTAGATTATAAACAACAAGTTTGATATTATTTCTCAAAGTTCTGGAGGCTAGAAAATTCATACCAAGGTGCTGGCAGATTCAGTATCTCTTTCTGGATATCAGTGACCTCTTTCTGGTTCACAGACAAGACTTTCTTGCTATGTCCAATATGGCAGAAGAGGCAAGGCAGCCCTCTGAGGCCTCTTTTATAGGGTGCTAATACCATTCATGAGGTGGGAGGGATTAACAGTGGGAAAGGTAAAGTACTGGGGAATGCAATTGATTGAATTATGCTGTGTACATGTACACATATGTCAAAATGAATCCTAATATTATTTATAATGCACCAATGAAAAATTTTAAAAAATATGGCATATGCCTGCAATCCTAGTAACTCCTCCTCAAGGCCACACTTCCTAATACTATCACACTGGTAGATAGGTGGTTAACATATGAATTTGGGGGGCACAAACATTCAGACCATAGCATTGTGTCCAGAGCTTCCCAAAACTCATGCCTCTTGCATATAATACGCATTCATTATTTCCTAGGATCCCTGCAAATCTTAACTCATTCCAGCATCAACTAAAAAAGTCACACATTTCATCTAAATACCATCTTGATCAGATATGCATGAGATTCCATTCAAAGTACAGTTAATCCTGAGACAAACTGTTTTCCAGCTGTGCACCTGTGAAATCAAGCAAACTATGTAGGACTGTCAATTAGTACAACTACTATGGAAATCAGCATGGAGGTTCCTCAACAAACTAGGCTTGGAACCACCATATGATACAGCTATACCATTCCTTGGTATTTACCCTGAATAATTAATGGCATCTTACTACGCTGATACATGTATACCCATGTTTATAGCAGCACAATTCATAAGAGCCAAACTATAGAACCAGCCTCGATGTCTATCAATGGAATAATGGATAAAGTAAATGTGGTATATATACACAATGGAATTTTATTCATTGATAAAGAAAAATAAAATCGGCATTTACAGAAGAAGGAATGGAACTAGAGACCATCATGTTAAGTGAAATAATTCAAACTCAGAATATTATACGTTATATGTCATATGTTTTCTCTCATGTGGAAGCTAGAGAGGAAAAAGGAAAAGAAAGGTGAGGGAAGGTAGATCTCATAAAAATCAAAGGGATATCAGTAGAGGAAAGGGACCAAGAGGTAGGAGGTGGGGAAGGAGGAGAGAAGTGCTAAGGAGTAATGTTGGCCAAATTATATTGTCAAATTGTGTGCATGTACGAATATGTAATGACAAATCCCATTGATATCTACAACTATAATGAACCAACACAACATGTGGAAAAAAAATATGTGCTTCCAAAATACAATGGTGTGAGAGGCAAAGGATAAACATTTTTCCCTTTTGAAATGGGAAAGAGGAAATTGGTAACAGGTCACAAAGAAGTCCAAAATTTGAATACTTACAAATAATTATTTTATTTGAGAGTCTGTCTTCCAGACTCACTGGATTGGAAGTCTCACCTTCCCAGGTTTGCTGGCAGGAGTTGGGCCATTAAGGTTCAGGTCAGCCCTACCCCAGGAGGTTGAGCAGCCCCATCCCCATGATTTGGAGTTGGGTGCCTGTGGCTCCCCATAATCACATTTTGGTAGTACTACTGATCTGGGATCATAGAAGTAGCCCTATCCCCAGAGTTCCACTAGGCACTGTCCTGGTGTGCATTTTCTGCACTGACCCTGGCCTCATAGTAGCCCTCTGCCTGGGTTGCATGCTCTGGGTTCCAGGTGGCTCCATCTGTTGGGAGCTATCTATGAGCTGTGTATGAACTGAGTAACATTCAAGCCATCAGGCAGTGAAGCTGCTCCTTTGGGAACTCCTGGGTGGAATCCACTATTTGAGAATGCCCAAACCTAGCTCACAGCTCCAAGTTTAAACACAGCCTCCCAGAGGTGGGCGTAGCCTGAAAAATGCCAACTAACCTGTTTACTACAAGACCTCTGACACACTGGGAAGCCAGCACGGAAACAAGACTCCTTCCACACTGAAGTCTTATACCTATTGATCCCCTTTGATCTGTAACTGCTATAATATCAAGCAAGCAAGGGCTTTTTCTTAGAAGCCAAACCCCTCTGGTCGGCTCTGCCCCTGCTTTAAAAATATTCTTGCCTTTTGACTTTATTTTTGGATATAGTACTTTCATAGCTTTTATTTCACAGCCAGCCCAATCCCACAATGTGTACCCATTCCCTTGCCCACGTTAGATGTATGTGAGATATCGAACCTTTGAAATCTAGGTAGAGGTAGTCATGCCTCCATAGTTCATGTACTCTGAGTACCAGTAGAGGTGATTCCATGGGGTACTACCAGGATTTACTGCCTGTGCTCTCTGCAGGGGTGGCCACTGTAGACAATAATGGACTTGGACCCACAGGAGCAATACCTGGGATGGCCAAGGAGCACTGAGCCAGAAATCAAAGAGCATAGCCTTGAGGTTCTACTAAGCAAACCCTGAGAACCCATGTGTGCCCTTGGCTCTTTTGAAATCATTCTGCCTGCAAGGTACTTGCACTCTGGGCTTAACATATTAATATATATATAATATATTCATCATTTCCACCTGATATTTCATAAGAATGGATGTTATCGTCTATATTTCTACCAAAATTCTGCTCAAGAAGACTCAGATATTCTCTAAGAAGACAGAGGTTTTCTCTACAGCTCTCCTCCATTCGTGACAATGTAAGCTTTTTCTAACATCCACCTCAAATACTATTTCCAGTCTCTACCCATTACCCAATTCTAGAGCTACTTCCACATGTTAGTATTTGACAGAGCAGCACCTCTGCTTCCTGGTACCAATTTTGGTCTCAGTTCATTGGTCTGCTATAAAGAAATGCCACTAAGTAGCCTATAAACAATAGAAATTTCTCTTTTTATTTGTTCTAATTAGTTATACATGACAATAGAATGCATTTTTACACATTATACATAAATGGAGTATAACTTCTCATTATTCTGGTTATACATGACATAGGATTACACAGGTCATATAATCATATATGCACATAGGGTAATAATGCCTCAGAACCCCTTCCCTCCCTTCATTCCCCTCTAATCCAAAGTACTTCTATTCTTCCTTAGTGTTCCCCTATTGTGAATTACTATTCATATATCAGAAAAAAACATTGGGCCTTTGGTTCTTTGGGATTGGCTTATTTTGCTTAGCATGATATTCTCCAGCTCCATGCATTTACTGGCAAATGCCATAATCAGAAATTTATTTCTCATAGTTCTGGAACCTGGGCAATTGTTCAAGATGAAGTTGTTGGCAAATGAGGTATCTGGTGAGAATTCACTTTCTGGTTCATAGCCTTTTCACTGTGTTCTCACATGGTGGAAGGGAAAGGTAGTTTTCTTTTGAAATTTTGAGAATCTTCCATACTGTTTTCCAAAATGGTGGTACATATTTACATTCCCACCAACAGTGTGTTAGAGTTCCCTTTTCTCCATAACTTTGACAGGACTTATGTTCTGTTTTGTTGATTATAGCCATTATAATAGGGGTGAGGTGATATCTTATTAAGGTTTTAATTTGCATTTCTCTGATAGCTAGTGATGTGGAACATTTTTCATATACCTACTGACAATTTATCTTCTTTTGTGAAATGTCTATTCAGGCCCTTTGCTCATTTATAAATCATATTTTTGTATTCTTGCTATGGAGTTCCTCATATATTTTAGATACTATCCTCTTATGAGATGTATGGCTGCAAATATTACTCCCATTCTTTATGTTGTCTCTTCACTATGTTGATTGTTTCTTTGGTAGTGGAGAAGATTCTTAATTTTACATTATCCCATTTGTCTATTTTTGCTTTCACTGCCTGTGCTTTTAAAGTCATACCCCAAATTTAGGGTCCAAACAAATACTATTGAGCTTTCCCTCTTGTTTTCTTTTAGTATTTTTAAAGTTTCAGGTCTTATGTTTTAGTTTTTAATCCATTTTGATTTGATTTTGTGTGTGTGATGTGAAATAAGGACCCAATTTCACTCTCTGTATGTTGCTATTTTATTTATCCAATATCATTTATTGAAGAGACTATCCTTTCTCAATTGTTAGTTCTTGGTATCTTTGTTGCAAACTACCATTATTAATGCATGGGTTTATTTCTAGAACCTCTGTCATGTTTCATTCATCTATGTGTCTGCTTATGTGTCAGTACCATCCTATTTTAGCTGCTATAGCTTTGAGGTATATTTTTAAGTCAGACAGGGTGATGTCTCCAACTTTGTTATTTTTGCTCAATACTGCTTTGGTTATTTGGGTTCTTTTCTGAATTACTTTGGATACTATGGATATTTTAACAATACTAATTCTTCCAACCCATGAACATAGATAGATCTCCATTTATTTGTGTCTTCTTTAATTTTTTCCAACAGTGTTTTATAGTATCCATTGTATAGACTGTTTACCACTTTGGCTAAAATTTTTCCTAAGTAATTTTTTTGTAGTTAAATGGTTTTGTATTATTGATTTCTTTTTTGAATAGCCCAATGTTATTGGTATAGATTTTTGTATGTTGATTTTATTTTCTGTAATTTTACTGAATTTTTTTTATTCCAACAGTTTTTTGGTGGTTTTGGGATTTGGGGTATTTAAGATAATGTCATGTACAAAAAGTGATAATCTAATATCTTCCTTTCCAACACGTATTTCTTTTATATATTTATTTTGCCTAATTGCTCTGCATATGACTTCCAGTACTGATTTTAAAGGAAAATCTTTCAACTTTTCACCACTGAGTATGCTGTTATGTCTGGATTTATCATATGAGGCATTTATTATGTTGAGGTACATTTGTTCCATACCTATTTATTAAGAGTATTTTAAAATCCTGAAAGGATATTCAATTTTATCAAATGTTTCTTCTGTCTATTGAGATGGTCATATAATTTGTGTTTCCATTGTGTTAATGTAGTGTATCATATTTCTATATTTGTGTATGTTGGACCATCCTTGTATCCTTGGGGTAAATTCCACTTGATCACGGTGGATGATCAACTAAATGTGCATTTGAACTTTGTTTGCTAGTATTTTGTTGAGGAGTTTTGTTTTGAGAATCTGTTGAGGTCAGAAATAGGGAGTTACTAAACAATGGGAATGAAATTTCACTAAAGCAAGATAAATAATCTCTAGATATGGGCAGTTCAACATAGTGCCTTATCCCAACAATAATTTATTAAACACTTGAAACCTGTTAGGAGGATATGTTAGATGTTCTTGTCACAATGAAACAAAATAATTTAATAAAAGACTCCAATGACTTTTTACCATTTTCAAATAAAATCCAATATTTTGGGTACTAAAAAATGAGGAGGAAATGAAGACTTTCCCAGAGAAGCAAAATCTGAAATAGTTCATTACTACCAGACCTGCCCTATAAAGAATCCTAAAAGGAGTCCTTCCAGTTACTTAAAATAAAGAATGTTAGATAGCAAAATGAAAGCATTTGAAAAATAAAGTTCTCTGATAGAGATAAATACAGAATATACACATGGAATCCTATACTATTACAACATTAGTACATAAACAACTTTAAATTCTGCTAGAATTCAAAAGAAAAACTTAGAAAACCCCCGAATCTATATTAGTAGAGATACACAAAACAAATATGCGTACCTGACATCAATCACATAAATGGACAAGTACATTGATGTAAAGGAGTTTTTTTTTTTGCAATAAAACTTAAGTTTTTCTCACTTTAAAATGTATTGTTACAAAAAGTTAAAAAACAGACTGTTATAACCTTAAAATATCTTATGTAATCCCCATGGTAACCACAAAGCAAGTACCCATAGAAGATACAGAAAAGAAAATGTAAAGGTAAGATAGCAGGAAAGGAAAAGTGGGACAAAAAAGCTTTTGATAAGGATATATAGAAAATAATTAACAAAATGGCATCATAAAGTTCTTTCCTATCAGTAATTATTTTAAATGGCAATGCATTAAACTCTGTAATCAAAAGAAAAATCAGTAGAACAAAGTGAACGGAACTGGGAGTGAGATGGGGAGGGAAAGGGGAAGTCCTGGGGAATGAATTAGAGCAAATTATATTCCATAACTTTATACTTATGTGCAAATGAACCCTAATGTTATATATAACTAAAGAGAATCAATAAAAATATAATAGTGAATAAATATCAAGTATTTTTTCTGACTCAGTGGAATGAAAGTACAGTACAACAACAGAAGAAAAATCAGAAAACTCAAATATGTGAAAATTAAACATCCTCTCCGACAACCATACTCTCCAACTTCTTTCTTCAAAGAAGAAATCAGAAAGAAAATTAGAAAATATCTTGAGAGTAATGAAAGCCCAGTATATTAACCTTATAGAATGCAGTGAAAGAAGCACAAAAAGGAAACTTTTTGTAGTAAATGCTTATATTAAAAAGAAAATGGGGCTAGGATTGTGGCTCAGCAGTAGAGCACTTGCCTAGCACATGTGAGGCACTGGGTTTGATCCTCAGCACCACATAAAAATAAATAAATAAAATAAAGTCATTATGTCCATCTACAACTAAAGAAAAATATTTTTAAAAAAGAAAATGATCTTATATCAACAATCTAACTCTACACTACAAGGAATTGGGGAAGAGAAAAACAAGCTAAATTCAAAGTTGGCAGGAGGAAGAGAATAATTAAGATTAGAGCAAAATAACTGGGTACCTCCCCCAAAAATATTACAGCAATAATGTTAAACAACAAAACTATAGTGGGTTCTTTTAAAAAGAACAACAAATTTGAAAAACATCTGAATTTACAAAAGAAGATGAGAAGATTCAAATAACTAAAAGAAGTGAAAGGAGATATTACAACCAAGGCATATAAGAGACTACTATGGCTTTCTTGTTCTCGGTTGTTGGTAAAATTAATGTATTGAATGATATCTTAAAAGCTATGGATACCATGTGGATTACCATGAGAAAAAGAGAAGGAAGGAAAGAGATGCTCTTGAATGTTCAAAGAAAGCCAAAAAAAGAAAAAAGCCTGAGGCTAAGCTCTACCATAAACAGTGCCATGCTGAGAAAATATAAATGAGAAAGACTATCAAGATGCACAAAAAGAGAAAAACCACATAAAAGATCAATGAAAGATTGTGCAGCAGCAGTAACTGTCTATCTGCTAGGCAGAAAGAGTGAGTCCCAAGCCAAAGAACAATTCAACATGATTAAACAAAAACAACAAGGGAAGGTAGGCAAATGGGAAGTCACTCTGCCCAAAGTTCATGTGCAGGGAGAAAGAGAAGTATTAAAAGTGATTCAAGGGCCGGGGCTGTAGCTCAGTGGTAGAGTGCTTGCCTAGCACGTGTGAAGCACTGGATTTGATCCTCAGCAGCACCAAATAAAAACAAACAAATAAAATAAGAATATTATTTCCATCTACAACAATAACAAAAAGTTTTTTTAAAGTTATTCAAAAAAGGAAAGAGAAAAAGGAAGGCGTGGAAGAGGATGGTTACTAAAGTCTACTTTGTTGGAGATGACTTTAGGAGAAAACACCTAAATATGAAAGATTCATTAGGCAGATGGGATTATGTTTCCAAAAGGGCCAGGGAACACATCCTGAACTGAAAGCCATATTTTGCCTGCAAGTACTTGGTGTGAAAAAGAATTTCTCATCCTCACTATACAAAACTTTGGATGTTATTATTAAAGGTATTGTCATTGAAATGAACATGAGTGAGTCCAGGCTTGTAATACAAGAAGGCAAAGTTATTTGGGGGAAATATGCCCAGGTTGCCAACAATCCTGAAACTGATGCATACATAAATATGGTCTTACTGGTTTGACAGCAGTTTCATATTCCTTATAATTATTGAAGATTACAACCAGTTAGGCAAACTACCATTACTGTGATGTTTCTGAACACTATCAAACAGCCTTAGATATCTGTAATCATCAAGAGAACTATTTATTAAATTGTAAAAAAAAAAACATTAAAATGACCCAGTTTTACAAATAATTCTTTATTTGGGGGTCTGTTGAGGGCTTAAATGTTAGTAAGATTGAACAGGGCTGGGGTTGTGGCTCTGTGGTAGAGCGCTCGTCTAGCACATGCGAGGCCCTGGGTTCAATCCTCAGTACCACATAAAAACAAATAAATAAAGGCATTGTGTCCAACTACAACTAAAAAAACCCATAAATATTTTTAAAAAAGACTGAATAGCTGAAAAAGCAAACCTTCAAATATCAATATCTGGTTAAAGAGTGGATATTCAGCAAAAAAGAGACTGTTATGAACAATTATGCACAAATTGGATAATCTAGAAGACATGGATAAATTCTTAGGAACATACAACCTATAAAAACTGAATCATGAAGAGATCTGTAACTAAGAAGGAGATTGAATCAGTAATCAAAAACTTCCCGATAAAGAAAAGCCCAGGATCCAATGGTATCACAGCAACTTCTACCAACATTTAAAGAATTAGCCCATGTCCTTGCTAAACTTTTCCAAAAAAATTGAAAAGGGGAAAATATCTGCAAACTCTTTTTATGGTGTCAGCATTTGTGCTTAATTATACCTTTCTAGGGTTTGTCAAAGACATTACAAGAAAACTACAGATACAAATATTGATGCAAATGTTCTAAAAAAAATAACCAACCAAAAATAAATAAATAAATAAAAATAAACCCACTAGCAACAGAAATCAGCAACACACTAAAAGGATCATACACCATGACCAAGGAGAAATTATTCCTGAAATGCAATAATACCTCAATAAACTAAAATCAATCAATGTGTATTAACCAGATAAAGAACACACAAAAATGCATGATGTCTGAAGTGATGCAGAAAAAACATTTGAACAAAACTCAATACCCTTTCATAAGAAGAACTTATTTGAAAAACTAAGACTAAGAGGAAATTACCTCAACACAATAAAGGCCACATATAAAAAGCCCCACAGATAATATAATATTCCCTGGTGCCAAAAGGAAAACTTTTCCTCTAAGATCAGGAACAAAGCAAGGATACTCAATTTTAGCCTTTGTATTCTTCAAAGTACTGAAAGTCCTAGACAGAATAATTGTGAAAAAATCATGCTAATTGAAAGGGAAGAAGTAAAATTATCTGTGTTCACAGATGACATACGAAAATCAACTGTATTTCTATATATTACAGTAAATTATCTGAAAAGTAAATTAAGAAAAATCCATTTATAGTATCATCAAAGAGAATAAAACTTAGGAATAACCTTAATTAATGAGGCAAAACAGCTATACACTGAAAACAATAAAAATTGCTAAAAAATAAAGATGGTGGAATGAGATGGACATCATTACATGTATGTACATGTATGACTGCACATATGGTGTGATACTACATTGTGTACAACCAGAATAATAAAAGGTTGTGCTGTAATTGTGTACAATGAATCAAAATGCATTCTGCTGTCATATATACCTAATTAAAATAAGTTAATTAATTTTTAAATTTGCTGAAAATTATTAAAGAAAACACAAACAAATGAAAAGACATCCTTAATTCATGAACTGGGAGATTTAATGTTAAGTCATTCACACTACTCAAAGTTATATTCAGATTCCATGAGATTCCTATCAAAGTCCCCATATACTTTCTTCCTGAGGGCCAAAGGAAATGGAATAAAGAGGAACAAACTGGCTACAGTTGGATCCTCCAAAGGGCTATATTCCACAGGTATAAGTCATCTGTTATATAAATTGAAAAGGGAAATATATTGGGTCTTGCTAGTAAATTTCATCAGGTTTCCATTTTTCTATCCAACAATCAATGTAAACGCATGTATATTAGCTTTCCTTTTCAATAGCAAATACCCAAGATAATCAACTTCTTTATATCTCTTTATAGACAACATTTATTTTAGCTCATGGTTTTACAGGTTTCAGTCCATGATCAATTGTCCCTGTTGCTTTTGGGCCTACAATCAGAACAAGGTAGGGATACTCACTTTTACCATTTCTATTTATCATAGTAGTGGAAGTCCTAGTCAGAGTAATTGTGCAAGAAAAAGAAACAAAGGTCATCCAAATGACTTTTGAGGCTATACTTCACAGCAGGGCGTACAAGGTGGAGCAAAGCTTCTCACCTTATGGCTGGGACATTAAGGAAAGAGGAGAAGGCAGGGGCCTGGATCCCAATACCCCTTCAAGGGCATGCTTCCTGTAAACTAAGACCTCTCCCCTAGTCTCCACCTCTTAAAGTTTCCCTCACCTACCAATAGTGCCAACCAGGGGACTTTGGGAGACATTTAAGGCACTTAAGATCCAAAGCATAGTATCATATAAGGAAGAAATTTGGATCATCCTGACATACACATTTGGCTCCCATGGCTCTATTTCACTCTAATTTTATGAGTTTTATTTTGTGGAGGGCTGGGGGGGGGGAAACAACTTTAAATTCACATTATATTGTTGGAAAATGTATATCTCTGTAATCTGCTCAATTACTCTCTGGAAAAAAAGATGATAAATATGTAAATGAAAACGTTCTAATACATATACACACAGGTTAAAATTAAAGGAGTGGAGAAAGAAATGCTGGACTGTATTGTGAAGATATAATCTTCACCAAGGAAAGGCTTGACAATTTCTCTTGGTTCTAAGGAGGTGATATGCAGACCTTTGAAATGTCCTGCCTGATAAGTGTCTTTGTTCACCTAGGGGACTTCACCTATGCTGGATAACTTAACAATGTGAGTTCTGATGAGGGCTTTGTGCCATATGGTATGCATGCTACCTCTGGAGGGGTTGGAGGCTACAAGGGAGCCATGCAGGCAGTGAATCACATCTACATGATTGAGCCCCAATAAAGTCTCTGGACATAAGGCCTACATGAGTTTTCTCAGCTGGCAATATGTTATGGATATTCTCACACATCCTTTGACAGGAAAAGTAGTGCTGCCCATGAATTCACTGAGGGAAGAAAACTGGAAATTCCATACTTGAAACTTTCATGGACTCCAGCCTATATATATCTTCCTCAAAACAATTTGGGAAGTTTTAATCTAATCTTTATAACAGATTATAACTTTACTACCATGGGTATTATTGATTTCCTGTATGTCCTTCTAGAGAATTACTGAACTTCATAGTAGACACTGTCATCCATAACTTTCAGGTTTGTTTCTAAAGTGTGATTCCCTAGACAAATCCTGACTCACTGAAACATATGTTTTGAGACCAGAAAGGATGATAGTTCGGGAGTTAATAAACTATTGATCCCTGAGGGACACTGGGTTAACTATGTTATAAAATGCAGCTGTACTGAGATCAGTTACTGGAGGTAAAATTTACCAATGAAATTTAAAAATTGTGGATAAAATCCTTGAGGGGTTACATCACTGAATACATAAGAAAGTGCACGATAACATGAAATAAGCTTAATATAGAATTCCTTATTTTTAAAAAAATAATCTTATATTTTATTTATTTATTTTTTATGTTATGCTGAGGATTTAACCCAGTGCCTCACACTTGCTAGGCAAGTGCTCTACCACTGAGCCACAACCCCAGCCCAAATTCCTTGTTTTTTAAACCTGTATTACCTAAATAATCCCTTGATTATTGTTTTCTTCAATACCTAAGAAAGAGTGTTGGGAAAGACTTAGACACATGGACCAGCTTGAATTCTATCTATACTGAGGTATATCTATTAGCCATAAGACTTGTTACAAAGGGGAAAAATTATGAAAAAAAACCCCTAAGAAAAATAGAGTAATTTCCAAGCATATAGAGAAAGACAAATTGGATAAATAAGAGGCTTGTTCTAGCAAGATGAAAATATTTAAATGGTTGTTAAGAAATGGGGATGAAGCTGGGTATGGTGGTGCATCTGTAGTCTCAGCTATTTGGAGGATGAGTCAGGAGAATTTTTTTGTGCCCTGGATAATAAAGGGAACTTGGGCAACATAGAGAGACCCTGTGCGCACGCACACACTCACACACACACACACACACACACACACACAAAAATCTTTCCCCCACTCTCTCACACACAAACAGAAATGGGATGAATGGAGTAGAAGTGATGGGGTAAAAAAATATCAATGTCACACCCTTGGAAGTTGAATGGACCTATAGGAGGCTCTGCTAGTCCCTTAATATTGAAGAACAATAAACATGTCTCCTTTATTTATGCTAATTTGGAGGAATTTTCAAAAGTTGTCAAAAATGCTAATGAGAAACTACAGTGGTTTGGATCTGGAATGTTCCCCAAAGGTTCATGTGTTGAAAGCCTGGTCTCCAATGTGTCAATGTTTGGACGTGGGGCTTTTGGAAGATGATTATATTATGAGAATTCTTCCCTCATCAGTGGATTAATCCATTGATAGTTTCATAGCTTATGAGTTAAGGGAGGTTACAGACAGTTTAGAAGGTGGGGCTTAGTTGTAGGAAGTCAGTCACAGGGGTCATGCCCTGGGGTATTTCTTGTCCTGGTATCCTTTGGTCTCTCTGTTGCCCAGCCACCATGATGTGTGCAGCTTTGCTGTACCATGCCCTTCCACCATGATGCTCTGCTTTGCTACAGGCCCAGACACAATGGAGCCAGTTGACCATGAACTAAAATCTCTGAAACTGTGAGCCAAAATATTTTTTGTCCTTTAGGTTGTTATTCTCGGGTGTTTTGTGATGAAAAGCTACCTGGCAGAACTACCTGACTTCAAAATGTCTGGGTTCACAGTCCCACAAACTAAGAAACATTAATGAAAGGATAGGATTTCTTGGCCCTTTCAGTGCCATCTGAGGACTCAAGATCTTATGCACATGTGTTAATGGTAATAGAGTGGAGAAGAGACTTTTTGAATTTCCATGGCAATGGAGCCCAAAGCTCTGTGATTCCAAAGCCACTTAGTGCAGTTTGTTTACTCAGTGTTTCTTTCTAAATATACATGACAGTATATTGCATTTTGACATAAGTTCTAGTGGAGGATATATTTGTTTTCATTTGTCTCACATTATATTTTAAATTCCTTTGCAATTTCTCCTTGCCTTATTTCACTAGCTAGAATCTCCAAAGAGCTAACATCTTTTTCTTGTTCCTCACCTAGGAGGAAAACATTCTTTTGCCATTAAGTGTGATGTTAGATTTAGATTTTTCAGACTCCTTTTATCAATTTAAGGGTGTTTATTTCTATTATTACACTGCTGAGAGACTTATGAGGAATCAAATTTAGATTTTTGTCAAATGCCTTTCCTGCCACTACTGAGACAGCTTTTATAACTTGTTGATTTGGTGAAATACATTAATTAATTTTTTAGGCATCTTTGTGTGATTTTTATTACTCTTTTATTCTTTGTGTTCATTTATTTTTTTATGTAGTGCTTAGGATCAAATCTGCTTCCTCACACATGCTAGCTAGGCAAATGCTCTAACACTGAGCTATAAGCCCAGCCCACATTAATTCATTTTTAAATGTCAAAACCTCTTGTATTCCTGAGATAAATTATAATTGGTGGTAAGATGTATTATCAGATGATATACATGAGATATGATGTTGCTATATTGTTTACTTCAATTTGCTAAAATTATTGTAAAACTATTGCACCTAGTGGGTGGTGTTGTAGTTCAGTGGTATAGCGTTTACCTAGTACATATGAGGCACTGGGTTCAATCCTCAGCACCATATAAAAATAACTGAAATGAAGTATTGTGTCCATCTATAACTAAAAACAAAATGTTTAAAAAATATTGTACCTGCATCTCATGAAGGATGTTAGTCTGTAGTTTTTCACTTAATTGGTATGAGAGTACTTTTGGCTCTGTAAAGTGAGTTTAAAAGTAACCCCTTGATTTTTTTCTGGAGGCATTTGTTCTGCCTTATGTATTTGTCAGAATTCACTAGTAAGATCACCTGAGCCTAAAATTAATTACAAATTTCAGGGAAGATTAATTACAAATTTTTTGAATGGATACAGGGCTTTTTAAGTTTCCTTCCTTCCTTTCTCTTTTTTTTTTTCTTCTTTTTATTTTCTTTCTTGCAGTGCTGGGGATCAATCCCAGAGACTTGCATATGTTAGGCAAGTGCTTTATCACTAAGCTATACCCTTAGTCCCAATCATTTATTTTTGAGTCTTGTTTCATGCTTTTCTCTTTCAAGCGCTTTGTCAATTTCATCCAAACTATTGAATTTATTAACATTAATTTGTTCAAAATACTCATTTATTTTATTTTAATATCTGTAGAACTCAAAATGATGTTACCAATCCTGTTTCTGTTATTGCTAATTTGTGTCTTCTATCTTAGTTGGTTTTGTGTTGCTCTAGTAAAATATCTGAGGATGGAGACTTCATAAGGAAAAGAAGTTTATTTGGCTCATGATTCTGGTGGCTGTTCTATCTAAACAGCACTATGCTGATGTCCTGGCAATGGCCTCCTGGCAGCATCACAGCATGGCAGAGAAACAGAGAAACTGCTGGGTGCATAAGGGGCCAAATATATAGAGTGGAGTCACTATATGATCACTGTTGCAAGAACTAATCCATTCACACAAAACCAATCCTACATTCATTAAAACAGCATTACTTTATTCATGAGGGTGGAGGCCTTATGGCTTTTTAAGCCCCACTTTCAGACTCCAAATTTCATTTGTTGTGGTGCTGAGATCAAACTTCTGGCCTTATGCATGATACACACATTTCAAAAGCTTCCACCACCTTTCAATAAGTCACATTCAGGACCATGTCTTCATACATGACCTTTGAGGGGCAGAACATATCCAAAACATAGCACCTTCTCATTTTCCCCCTCATCACTTTGTCTCCACGTTTCTGAATTTTATTGATCTTCTGAAATGCTTTTGGTTTCATTTATTTTCTCTATTTCTGTTTTATAATTCATTAATTTTATGCTAACATTTATGTTTTTTTTTTTTTTTTTTTTTTTTTTTTTGCAGTACTGTGATTGAACACAGGGGCCCTCTACCACTGAGCTTCATCCCTAGCCCTCTCTTGTACTTATTTTTTAAAAACTAAAACACTTTTTTCCTGGATATCAAATAATTACATCTTGCTTATTAACCCAGACAGATAGTATATTTATTTTCAATGAGATACTTAGATCATTTACTTTGAATGTCATTATTAACATGGCTGTTTAAATGTATCAACTTAACATTTGTTGTCAGTTTTTCCTATCCTTCTTTTGTTCCTTTTCTCTGCTTTCCTTCTGATTGAATACTTTGATTAATTCATATTTTAATGATATTGTATTTTTCATTGTGATAAAATGTAAATAATATAAATTATACCATTTTACCCATTTTGAAAAAAATTAAAAATATTTTTATAGTTATAGATGGATATAATACCTTTAATTTTATTTATCTTTATATGGTGCTGAGGATTGAACCCGGGGCTTCACACATGCTAGGCAAGTACTCTACCACTGAGCCACAACCCCTGCCCCCATTTTACCCATTTTTTAAATATTTATTTTTCAGTTTTCGGTGGACACAACATCTTTATTTTATTTTATTTTTATGTGGTGCTGAGGATTGAACTCAGTGCCCCGCGCATGCCAGGCGAGCACATTACTGCTTGAGCCACCTCCCCAGCCCCCATTTTACCCATTTTTAAATGTGCAAGTTAGTGACCCTAAGTTTATTCATAATGTTGTGTAACCACTATCCACTTACAGAACTTTCTCATAATCCAAACAAGAAACTCCACCAATCAAACAATAATTCTTCATTCCCTCTGATCTTTCATTTTCTGGTAACATTTTTTCCTACATCTTGTCTTTATGAATTTGCCTATTCTAGGTTCCTCATATAAGTAGAAGCATAAATTTGTACTCTTAGTGTGGCTTATTTATTTAGTACAACTTTTGAAGGTTTACCCACATTGTAATATTTATCAGAATTTCATCATTTTTAAGACTGAAAATTATTCTATTGCATATGTATGACACATTTTGTTTATTTATTCATCTGTTGTAGACATTTGGGTTGTTTGCACCTTTTGGCTATTGTGAATAATGCTGCCATGAATACTGGTATACAAGTATCTGTTTGAGATTCTGCTTTCAGTTCTTTGGGGATATATATGGATGAATTGAATTGCTGATCATATGCTAATTCTATATTTGATTTTTCACAGCAACTTCACAATTTCACTTTCCCACCAGTAATGTATAGGGCTCTGATTTCTCTATATCTTCACCAATATTTGTCATTTTACCTTTTAGAAAAATCTTAGGCAGGATAGAAGATGGCATCCCCGCTGCTCCTCAACACTGGATTTACAAAACAGGAAGTTGGTTTCTCAGTGAGGTGCATAACTGAGGAAACTCACTGAAAGCTAATACTGAACTGTAAAAAAAAAAAAAAAAATTCTACATCATCACAGAAGTCAGAAATGTGAACATAATAATGCCTTAGAGAAGTACCAGCTTGGGCAACAGCATGACTGCCAGTGGCAGTAGTGAAGGGGAAGGGGAGTGCAGGCAAACAATGGAGAAAGCAAGGCTGGCAGGCAAATAAACAAAAATTATTTGGGGTAACCTGTGGATTAGAGAAGGAGGCTGATTTTAACAGACACCAACTTGGTTGGGGAAGCAAATCAGTGAAAACAATTCCCAAAATAACTCCCACAGAAGAAGAGTTCAGGGTATGGAAATACGTGCCAGGTTCCCTGGGAAAGCTGCTTGGGTGGCACTGCCCCCTGCTGGGGAAAGCAAGAGCTTCCCCCTACCAGAGAAGGCAGCTATCTGCCTGTTACACTGACACTACCTGAGAAAGCAATCACCCAATGACTTCCAGTAGCCAGGGTCTTGCACTACTGCCATCCTGTGGTTATGGAAGCATGAGCTAGCACTACTGGAGAAAGCAGTCATCAGTTGAGTTCCTGCAGCCAGCGGACAGTACACTGACACTACCACTACCACTACCAGTACCAGCACGCCTGTAATCCCACTGACTCCAGAGACTGAAGCAGGAGGATCATGTTCAAAGCCAGCCTCAGCAAAAGCAAGGTACTAAGCAACTCAGTGAGGCCTTGTCTCTAAAATGTAAAAAGGGGGATGGGAATGTAGCTTGATCACTTGATGCTGAATACTTGATCTAACCCAAAGTTTTGTATTGCTGGTACTGATGTTAAATGCTGACCCCACCATTCTCATATAGGTTGCATTTAGTGTCGCAGATGTCAAAGGAGACCCTGGACATTTATCTCAAAACTATAAATCTTCTGTAATATTAGTGCTATTCCTGGGTCCTCTCCCTCTCTTCTAAGAGGGGCCAGAATGTTATTAGGACACTTTGAGATGACAGAATAGAGATGCTGCTCCCAAGAAACACTCACAATCCAGTCAAGAAAAAGTGAATCATCTCACCCCACACAAGACATAGCCACACCCAAGCCTAAACATTACTTGAACACATAGAACTGGGGAGACAAAAACCCAAAACAAACAAAAAAAACAGGCCCCAAGGAGAAACAAACGGAGAGGAACTTCAGGTCCCACCCCTTGATGTCTACTCATGTATCAAAACCAAAGAAAAATCCCAGAATAAAAAGAACTGCACATGAAAGGATACATGTGTAAAAGAGGTAGGGAGATCCATCTTAATGAATGAACAAAGTCTAGGATCTCTGAAAACATGAGGAAACAGACAAACAAATCTGTCCCCCAAATTCACAATTTCTCAACAAAGGATCCAACGGATATGGGAGAAGATGAAATTACAGAGAAAGTATATAAAAAACTGATCATTAAAATGTTCAGTGAACTAAAAGAATATCTGTGGAATGAATTAAGAAAGTAAATATGGGAGATGAAAAATCATTTCAATAAAGAAATAGAAATATTGAAAAGAATCCAATCAGAACTCCTGAACATAAAAGATATAATAATTAAAAAATTTACTTGAAAGTATCACTGACTGATTAGATTGCATAGAAAACAGAATTTCAGTGCTTCAAGACAGAACTTCAGACCTTAAAGACAGGATATATGAATTTGAATATAGGATACAATAAAGGGAAAAATAATAGGACATGATCAGAATATATAAGAATTCTGGGACAACAGTAAGAGACCAAATGTGAGAATCATTGGGATAGAAGAGAATATGGAGATGTAAGATAAAGACATTAAAAACCTTTTTTTCAATGAGATAGTCACAAGACTCCCCTTATACATTAAAGGAGATATCCACATACAGGATGTATACAGTAACGCAAATGGACCTCATCAGAAGAGAAGTTCTCTAGGACACATTATAATCAAAATGCATAAGATAGAAAATAAGGACAGAATAATAAAAGCTGCAAAAGAGAAAGAAACATGTCATATTTAGAGGCAAACCAATAAGGATCACTTCTGATTTCTCAATTCAGAGACTAAAAGCAAAGAGGGCCTGGAATGAGATACTCCAAGCTCTAAAAGAAAACAAATGCCAATCAAGATTGGTATACCAAGCAAAGCTCTCTTTCATAGTTGATGGGGAAGTAAAAATTTTCCACAAACAGGATAAACTAGTGGGCTAGTGTTGTAGCTCAGTGGTAGAGTGCTTGCCTAGCAAGTGTGAGGCACTGGGTTTGATTCTCAGCAACACATATAAATAAATAAATTAAATTAAATTAAAATATTTTTAAAAAGGATAAACTAAAATAATTCGTGACAACCAAGCCAGCATTACAAAGAATTCTCAAAGATAAACTGCTCACAGAGGAACCCAAAAACAAATCCAATAATTCCCAAATAGATGATGATCAATAGAAAACTAATCACCTAAATGAGAAGAAAGATTTATATATGACAAAACTAAAATATGACAAAAACATATCCAAAATAACACTAAATATAAATGGTCTCAACTCCCCAATTAAAGGATACAGATTAGCAGAAAGGATCAAAAACAAGATCCAACTAGATACCATTTGCAAGAGACTCATCTCATGCACAAAGATACTCACAGGCTGAAGGTAAAAGGAAGGAAAAAAAATTCCATGCAAAGAGAGTTCATAAATAAGCCAGAAAGTCTATTCTCATATCTAACGAATTTGATTATAAGAAAAAATTAATCAAAAGAAACAAAAAAGCAATTAAACCCTGGTAAAGGGAAAAATCCAACAAGAATATATGATAGTAAATTTATGTGCCCCAAATGTCAGTGCTCTCAATTACATCAAAAAAGACTCCTTGACATTAAACCCAAGATGGACCCCAATACAATAATATTGGGTTATTTCAATACACCCCATCGCCAATAGACACATGATCAAAGCATAAAATTAATAAAGATATTTCTAACATAAATAATACAAAATATCTAATTGACTTAGTGGACATCTAGAGAATATTTCACCCCCAAATAGCTGAATTTACATTATTGTTAGCAGCTCATGCAATCTTTATCTAAAATAGACCATATCATGGGTCACGATGTATGTCTTAGCAAATACTAAAAAAATAATAATATAATCACATACATCCTATTTACCATAATGGAATGAAAATCCAAATTAACAGCAAGAAAAATACAAAAAACACAAAACACAGGAGATTAAACAATACTCTTTTTAAAAATTTTTAATTTGTTTTAATTAGTTATACATGACAGTATAATGCATTTATGCACTTTGATATACATAGGTGGGATATAAGTTCTCATTTTTCTGAGTGTGCATGTTGCAGAATCATATTGGTCATGTAGTCACATATATGCATACAGTAATAATGTCTGTTTCATTCTATCTTTCCTATCCCCACATCCCCTCTCCTCCCCTCCCATCACTTCCCTCTACCTAATCTAAGATAATGCTATTCTTCCCTAGTGTTCCCCACCTAATTGTGAGTGAGCATCCTCATATTAGAGAAAACAATACTCTTTTAAGTGAATAATGAATCAAAGATGAAATGAGAGAAGAAATCGAGAAATTCTTAGAAACAAATAAAAATAAAAATATAACAAATCAGAATCTCTGGGCCAGTCGTGGTGATGCACATCTGTAATCTCCAAGGCTTGGAGGTTGAGGCAGGAGGATCACAAGTTCAAAGTCAGCCTCAGCAACTTAGCAAGGCCCTAAGAAACTTAGAAAGACCCTGTGTCAAAGTAAAAAAATAAAAGAAAATAAAAAGGGCTGAGGAAGTGGCTCACTGTTTAAGTAACCCTGTGTTGAATCCGGGTACAAAAAAAAAAAAAAACAACAACAACAAAAAACCCTCTGGGACATTATGAAAGCTATTCTAAGAAGAAGCTTTACAGCACCACTGATTGCCTACATTAAAAAACAGAGATTGAACTTATGCTCCACCTTAAGACTTAAGAAAATGAAGAACAAAGTAACACCCAAAGCAGAAGACAGGAAATAATAAAAATCACAGCCAAAATTATTGAAATAAAAAAATACACAGGATCAATAAACAAAGGGTCAATTTTTTGAAAAAAATAAGATTGATAAATTCTAAGAAAAATTAATCAAATGTAAAATGGACAAGATGCAAATCAACAAAATTAAATTGCAAAAGGAGATATCTCCACAGACATTTCTGAAATCCAGAGTATCACTGGAAACTATTTTGAAAATTTATTCTCAAATAAACTGGAAAATCTAGAAGACACTGACAAATTCCTATACTTTTATAACCTTCCCAAATTGATTCTGGAAGATATAGAAATTTAAACAGACCAATATCAGTATTGAAATTGAAACCACAATTAGAAACCTACCAACAATGAAAAGCCCAGGATCAGATGAATTCTCACTTGAATTCTACCAGCCCTTTAAAGAACTAATACCAGTCCTTCTCCAATTATTCCATGAAATTGAAAGTGAAAGAACACTCCAAAATTCATTCTATGAAGGCAGCATAAACCTGACCAAAACCAGAGAACGACACATTAAGGAAAGAAAACTACAGATCAATCTTCCTGACGAACATAGATACAAAACACCTTAATAAAATATTAGCAAAAAGCATTCAAAAACATATTAAGAAGATAATCAAGGACATGCAAATAAAATCTACAATAAGATTTCATCTTACTCCAGCCAGAAAGGCAATTATCAAGAATACAAATAATAATAAATGCTGGTGAGGATTTTGGGGAAAAGGTACACTCATACCTTGTGGGGACTGCAAATTAGTGCAATCACTTTGGAAAACAATATGAAGAGTCCTGAAAAAAACTATGAATGGAACCACCATATGACCCAGCTCATCCACTCCTCAGTATTTATCCCAAAAAACTAAAATGGTCATATTCTAGTGATACAGGCACATCAGTGTTTATAGCCACACAATTTACAATAGCCAAATTATGGAATCAATAAAGATGCCCATTGATAGATGCATGGAACAAGAAACTGTTGTATATACACACAATAGAGTTTTACTCAGACCTAAAGAAGAATGAAATAATCGCATTTACCTGTAAGTGGATGGAAATAGAGAAAATTATGCTAAGTGAAATAAGCTAGACTCAGAAAATCAAGGGTCCATTGTATTCTCTCATATGAAGGAGCTAGAGCAAAATAAAGGAAACAAGGCATTGCAGAAGGGAATCGGATATCATAAAGAGATAGGAAATATCAGCGGAATAAAAGTAGGAAAACAAGAGAGTGGGAGGACAGAAGGGAAAGAGAAAGAAATGTGGAAATGATTTAACAGGATCCTGTTATATACACACATAAATGTACCAAAGCAAATTTCTCCTTTATGTAGAAAGTACCAATAAAAAATAAATAAATAAAGGAACAAAAGGAGGATCAGTAGAATAAAGGAGGGGGAAAGGGGGAGTGAGGAGGGGAGTAAGGGGGGAGATAGGGATTAAAATCAAATTCCTTGTATGTATGATTTTTGTCAAAGGAACTCAAATACTATGCATAATTATAATGCTCTAATAAAAAACTGAAGAAAAAATATTAGCCATACTCATGAGTGTGAAGTGGAATCTAATTTTGTTTTCTTGTGCTTGTATTTTTGTAATGATTGGTGATGTTGATTATCTTTTTAGGTGCTAAATGTCCATTTTTATACCACTGAAGATTTATGGCTCTAGAATATAACAAGATTGGAAATGCAGAACACTTAGAAAATATATCCAGTCAGATAAACATAAAATGGCCAGGCACTTACACAAAAGCATACACACATGCACACACACACACACATTCTGGATAAATAATACCTTCTAATTTTAGCAATGGACATGAAAGTTTATAATTAAGTAGTTAAAATATTATATTCTGGGAGAACTGATCACAAACAATGCTGTCCTTGATTTCAATCCAATTAACTTCCAACTGATACACACGTCACAGGGAATTTCAATGTCATATTTCTTGATTTAGACAAATGTTTCCCATTTAGTCAATGAGAATTATCATAAACACATATTTTATACAGAAAGTACTAACACTTTAGAAAGACAAAAAAATCATATCCCCCTGTGGAGAGAAGGCTGTGCCCTGCTCTGAGTTATTCCAGAATGTATATAAGAGTAATTTTCAGGCTGTACTTAAAAGTATTACTCCATTTTGTAATGCAGTAGTTTGCCATAAAATACTCCATTTTAAGTTAAAGTGCTGAGGTGGAATGTCTCTATACATTGTTTTTTTTTTAAAGAGAGAGTGAGTGAGAGAGAGAATTTTTTAATATTTATTTTTTAGTTTTCGCAGACACAACATCTTTGTTTGTATGTGGTGCTGAGGATCGAACCCGGGCCGCACGCATGCCAGGCGATCACGCTACCGCTTGAGCCACATCCCCAGCCCCTCTATACCTTGTTCACACAAGTAAACAACCACCATTTGCCTGGTACAACCACAAGGCACAAATGATAAATAAATTAATCATGCCGATAAAAATGACCATCTGTGAACTTATCAAATTAATCAAAAGAACATGAATGCATGGGTGCACCAAACTCATAGCAGAAAAACCAGGCCCAAGAACTTATCAAAAACATCAGACTACTGAATGAAGCAACTCCTTCAATTGAGGTCCATAAAAAGAGAAGGACCCTGAACCTGGACATGGGAGCATCCTGACCCATCACCAGATCACTCCTAATATCAACCTTGCCAAGAAAAATTGTCACAGCAATGAACCTATGAATCTTTGACCTTGGACTTCAGTAGTATGCAGTTTCTCTTACTCAGAGTGACCATGCATGAGCCACTCCAGGTTGATACTGAAACTTTAGGATCCTGGCCTAGAATAAGTTCCTGTCCTTTGACAGCTTGGCTCCCTGAAAAAGTTCTTTGGCTGGTTCTTAATCATATCAGATTTCCCACAGTGACTCTTTGCATTTTTATCTGCTCTCTTTTTGCTCACAGCTCATCGTCCTAAATGCCTGTGGATGCCTTAGTCTTTCTGTAACCCACACATATTTTTGTAAAGTACGATGTGTTATGCTATTAGAGATTAAGACTGGAATGAAAGAACATATGATTGCCTGGCTTATGACTACCAGGTGACCTACAAGTGTTTCATGGACTGCCACCATTCAAAGAGGTGTAGCCTATAAGTTTGTTATTCAATTGATTCTGACATTGTGGAAACATACAAATGTGTTTAGTCTATGTCAATGACATAGCTTGCTCATGACACCAGGCTTTTAAAAATCATTTGTTTTTATATCTCTTATTCATTTTGATCAAATATAATATATTGTCTTAAACCTAAGTATAACTAAAGATCTTCAAGCCATTTTGGTCCTCCTTTCTAATCAAAGTTTGGTCCATGGACAACCACCTAGGAGACTTGTAAGAATGTAGAATCTCAGGCTCTACCCTCTTCTTTCTTGAACCCAAATCTGCATTTTAACAAAGATGCCTTTGACATTTCTATGTACATGAAAGTTTGAGAAACACCTATGGTAATATCTTTCAGTAGGGAGCTTATCTAATCTTCAAATGTGATTTTGCATATATTTGTTCTGATTATGTAGTTAATTAATTTTTTTGTGGCACTGGGGTTTGATTCCAAGGGTGCTCTACCTTTTTAAATTTTTATTTTGAGACAAGGTCTTGCTAAGTTACCCAGGCTGGCCTCGCTCTTGAGATCCTCCCCTCTCAAATTCCCAAGTAACTTGGATTCCAGACATGTAGCACCAAGCCAGACTAATTTTGTAGTTAATCTTTACAGTACCATATCCAACTTATATCCAAGTTTTCCTGGTTGTACGATGTTTTCTACCACATGTGTCCAAATGAAAATGACTTATCTTCTGATGATTTTTTCCTAGTTTCAAATTGCATAAAGACTAGAATATATCAAGTTTTTTTTTTCACCAGAGATCAAGCTATATTTACATTTCAAATATTAGGCCACTTGGAGGAGGCATCCCAGTTATCCTGAATATACTGTTACCATGTAGGGTATTTTGAAAATTAAAAAAAAAATAGACATGCCAACCTATAGCAACAGCTTAACATATATTGAATTCTGTGAACAATTCTAAGACAACTGTACATATTAATTCATGAATCTTCTAATTTATAATGCTGAGTTAGTGGATGTTATTATCAATGTCTTACAGAGGCAGAGAGAGCTTAAAACAAATATCTTAACACTACATATCTAGTAAGTGGCAGGAACTGAATTCAAATCCAGAGATCTATAATTGACTACTCTGTTTTTCCTCTTATAATAGATTTCCTATATTTAGTTTGTTCAGAAATAGTTTTACAATGATCAATGCTACTAGTCTTTTTACTTATTTCTAACACTTATACCAGAGAAAGGCTGTGTTAAGGAAGCAGCTATTAAGAACACAAGCAACAATAAATGTTCACAAGGATGTGGGGGGAAAGGCACACTTACATTGCTGGAGGGACTGAAAATTGGTGCAGCCAATATGGAAAGCAGTATGGAGATTCCTTGGAAAACTGGGAATGGAACCACCATTTGACCCAGCTATCCCTCTTCTCACTCTATACCCAAAGGTCTCAAAAACAGCATACTACAGGCACATAGACACATCAATGTTTATAGCAGCACAATTCACAATAGCTAAACTGTGAAACCAACCTAGATGCTCTTCAGTAGATGAATGGATAATGAAAATGTGGTATATATACACAATGGAATATTACTCAGCAATAAAAGAGAATAAAATCATGGCATCTGCAGGTAAATGGATGGAGTTGGAGAAGATAATGCTAAGTAAAGTTAGCCAATCCCCCCAAAACAAAATGCTGAATGTTTTCTCTGATATAAGGAGGCTGATTTATGAATTTATGTGGTTAGGGGGAGTATGGGAGGATTAGATGAACTCTAGATAGGGCAGAGGGGTAGGAGGGGAAGAGAAGGGGTTAAAAAAGATGGTGGAATGAGATGGACATCATTACCCTAAGTACATGTATGTAGACACAATTGATGTGAATATTTGTATACAACCAGAGATATGAAAAAATGTGCTGTATGTGTGTAATATGAATTGTAATGCATTCTGCTGTCATATATAACACATTAGAATAAAAATAAATTAAAAAAGAATTTAAAATAGTATGCCAAAGTAGAATGTATTAATAAATATAAAATACATTTTATAATTTATAATACATTTTATAATTTTAAAAAGGAAGTTTAGAGTCACAAGATCTCATTACAGATTTGATTTTGTCACATAAAATCAACTTTTTGTTAAACATTTTGTTTTGAAATAATTATAGATACATACTCACTCAAAAGAACATAGAAAAATCTTGTGCACCCTTTACCTAGTCCCCACAATGATATCATCTTGAAGAACTGTAGAGAAATATCACAAGGATATTTATATTGATATGATCTACTTATTATAATTTCCTTAGTTTTACTAATACTCATTTGTGTATGTGTGTTGCTTCCATTTGATCTAATTACATGTGTGGGTTCATTTGTTCACCACACCTGTCAATATATAAAACAGTTTCATCATCACAAGGATCCCTTGTATTGCCCTTTTATAGCCACATCCACTTCTTTCCATAATCTCCTTATCTCTAAACCTAGCAATATTATATAAATGGAATCATACTTATGATGAAAATCTGTGTGTATTTGTATAAACATAAGCTTTCATTTCTCTGGGAGAAATGATGCATAGTGCAATTGCTGCATGGTGTTATGGTTTGCTTCCTACATATCTTTCAAAAACTCATGAATTAAAAATTTGATCCTAGCTGATGATATTATTGGGAAGTATTGGAGATGTTATAAGGAGAGACCTATCTTTAGGAAGTGGGCCATTGGGAACATGTACTTTAAGAGTATATTGGGAACCTGACCTCTTCTTTCTATTTTTTGCTTCCTGACCACCATGATATAAGCAGTCTTCCATAACCATGTGCTTTTTCCACAATTCACTGCATTGCCATAGGTTTAAAAGCAACTAGGCCAAGTGACTATTGGCTGAAATGCTATGAGCAAAATAAATCTTTCCTTTTCAATGATAACTGTTCTTAGGTATTTTTTCACAATGTTGGAAAGATAACAGAAAATTGATACCAAGAAGTGGGGTCATTGCTATGTGTGTACCCAATAATATGGTTTAAAAGCCTTTGGAATTGGTTTGCAGGAAGAGTTTGGAAAAAATTGGAGAAGCAGGCTGATGAAAGCTTAGAGGCAGGCATGTTGGTGCATGCCTGTATTCCCAGCAGCTCTGGAGGGCAAGGCACTAAGCAACTCAGTGAGACCCTGTCTGCAAATAAAACACAAAATAGGGTTGGGGATGTGGCTCAGTCGTTAAGTGCCCCTGAGTTCAATCCCCAGTACCAAAAAAAAAAAAAAAAGAAAGAAAGTTAGTTTAGAATATTATAAGCAGAACTTAATGAGTGATTCTGATGTGAGCCCAGAAGAAGAGAATGCTGATAAGAATGTAGACAGTAAAGGCTGTGCTCATGATATTTCAGATGGAAATAAGGACTCTAATGGAAATAGAGCTAGAGGTCATTCATGTTATAATTTGGGAAAACAACATGAAGTTTTTTGTCCATGCTCATGTCCTGAAGTTTTATGTGAGGCTGAGTTTAAAGGTTATTGACTAGTGTATCTGGGAGATGAAAATTCAAGGGAGCATAGCATTCAGGCAGCCATGTAGGTACTGAGAGCTGCTTTCAGCCAGATTTATAGTGAGAATTGGAGGAAAAGTGAAGAAAAGAATGATTTTTAAAATTTGCAGTTTTGCCAGAAAAATAACAGTTTAAAGTTGCAGCCAAAGAGTATATGACTGCTAAAGAAATAAGTGTCATTAAAATGAAGCCAAGCACTTCACACTGGGACCAAAGGAAAGATGACTTGAGCATATCCCAGGAATCAGCAAGACCCCACCCATCACAGAATCAAAGACTTTTGCCTGGCCCCAGGCACCCTGCCTGGCCCCAGGCACCCTGTCTGCCCAGAGCTACCAATTCTTTAGGATTCATTTTCCCGTGTTCAGCCATTCAGCCAGTAAAAGATTGCTGCAGCCATGGTCTAGCTGGGACTGGCTACTCTTCAGGTTGGTGGCAGAAACTAGCATTGTCCATGTGGTGCTGGTTTTGCAGACATGCAGAATGCAGGACTTATGGGGGTCATGGAGGCTTCCACTGAGATTTCAAAGGGAAGCCTAGGAAGTCAGTCAATGCATGGCAGGGTCATAATACCTGCAAAAAGTCCCTGAGAGAGTGATATGTGAAGCTGTGAGAGGGAAACCAAAGCTTCAATGCTTCTGACTTCTTCAATGCAAGAAGTCAGAAAGGTGTCACCTACAAAAGTTTCCACCATCTCCCAATAGCACCATCAGTTAGGGACTAAGTCTTTAATATATGAGCTTTTGGGGGCCATTTAATATCCAAACCATAAAAGCAAATGACACAGGAATGTCTGCTGAAGAAAGCCACAGTGAATAGAGCCAGCCAAAGCAAGATTCCATATGGGTTGCTGACAGCAAGATCACAGGGCTGCCAAGCCCTTTGGAGTTCAAATCATACCATCACGTGTTCCAGATGCTGGACATAGAGATAGAGAATTTAATGTTTACTTTGCTGTGTTTTCATATTGCTTTGGTCTAATCATTCATTTTGGAGAAGGAATATTTACCTTGTGCCAGTGGGTTGGAAATATTTCTCTCTCTCTCTCTCTCTCACACACACACACACACACACACACACACACACACACACATATATAAAAACACACATATAAATATATATATTTTAAATTTTTTACAGGGGCTCACACATAAGAGTTTTCCTTCAATCTCAAAGACTTTGGACTTTTGAGCAATGCTGGAGCTGTTAAAACTATGGGAACTCTTGAAGATTGAATGAATGCAGTTTACACTGTGAGAGGGACATGAGCCTTTGTCACCAACAGTGGTGGAATGGTATGGTTTGGATCTTAAATGTCTCCCAAAGGCTCATGTGTTGAAGGTCAGGTCTCTAGCTGATGGTGCTATTGTGAGGTGGAAGATATGGGTCCTAGTTGGAAGAAGGAGGACATTGGGATCATGCTCTTGATGGGTATATTGGGACTCCAGTCTCTTTCTCTTTTTTTTTCTTGGTGCCTACCATGAGTAGCCTTCCTCCACCATGCATTTTCATCATGATGTACAACACTGCCATGGGTCTAAAAGCAACCAGGCTAAGTGACCATGGACTGAAACCTCTGAATCTATGAGCCAAAAAAAATCTTTCCTCCCTTTAAGTTTATTTTCCTCAGGTTTTTTTGTCACAGCAATAAAAAGCTAACACATATGGTAATTGCACATTTAGTTTTATACAAATTTCCAAACTGTTTTCTTTTACTTTTTTTTTGTACCAGGGATTAAACCCAAGGGTGCTTAACCACTGAGCCACATCCCCAGCCCCTTTTTATTTATTTATTTTTTATTTTGAGAGAGGGTCTTGCTAAGGCCTCGTTAGGTTGCTGAGGCTGGCACTGAACTTGTGTTCCTCCTGCCTTAGCCTCCCAAGCTGCTAGGATTACAGGTTTGTGCTACCACACCCAGCTTCCAAACTATTTTCAAGATTATTTTTATTTGTTTTGTTTTTGTAGGGGTACTGGGTATTGAACCCAGAAGTGCTTTATAACTGAGTTACATCTCTAGCTCTTTTTATTTATTATTTTTAAGACATTATCTCACTGAATTGCTTAGGGCCTCGCTAAGTTGTTGAGGGTGGCATTGAAATTGCAGTCCTCCTGCCTTAGCCTCCTGAGGTTCTGGAATCACAGGTGTGCACCGATGTGTTCAGCTTCAGGGTTATTTTTAAAATATAAATGAAATCCCCACATAAATGGGTCAATAGGTACTGTTTGAACACCTATTATATCTTTGCCATTACTTTGGGCCCATAAAAACTTACTTTTCAGGTCTTGAACTTCCTGGAGCATAAATGAACAATGATAGCATCTGGAGTGTTCCAAATCCATTCCCATATTTGCACTGAAACCATACTTCCTGCAGGCTGCTCCCAGCCCATGACTAGTGTGGCAGAAATAGTAAGGCATGCCATTCTTAGAGACATGGGTTTCCTCTTAATGGGGGACTGGGATCTAGGCTTCTATGATAACTTACTGAACTTTCATTAGAACTACATAACAGTTTAAGTTACTTCTATTTGACCATCATTCCCTCTCTCATTCACTCCAGGTCAATCTAGGATCACAGTGTAAGAGTTCTTTCAGTTCTCTCTGTTCCGTCCACATTTTCTGCCACAGGCCTTTACTTTAAGAGATTTCTTGCACAATTAATTCTGCCTTAGCATATGTTACTCTGAGTACATGAATGAAATACAAGAGTGATACATCATGGCCATTGACTTTAGTCAATTAGAGTTTAGGGGAAAAAAGTCTGTAATGTCATTGTATATTACTGGAAAGAGAGGAAGTTTTGAGCAGATAGGCCTTGGAACCAGATAAATCCTCTTTAGCTACTACTGCTAGTATGCTAGTCTATCAATAAATGGTTGCTACAATTACTAATAGTGTACTGTTCAGAATGAAAGATAGAAAATTATTAAATGCCATGCATGTCATCAAGATAAATGCCAAGTGTCTTTAGTTTATTGTAACATTTATAAATGTTGATGTGACTATCTATCCCATGGAAACAATGTCTGGTAGCCAAATAGAGTAATAAAATTAATATGATAGCCACTTTGTGAGAAATATCCAAATTATCAACAATAACAATGATACTAAAAATCACAAGAGCTAAATTTTATAGAGTGCTCAAAATGTGCTTGACATATTTAAAAGCACTTTATGTGCAATATCTTATGTGATCCATACAACCTTATAATGAATGATAATATTCACTGGATAGGTAAAGAATTTGAGGATCAGAGACTAAGTGCTTTGTACAGGCTGCAATTTGAGTCCAATACCTGCCTTTGAAACCACCAAGTTCAAAAAGTGTCTGTGAGATACTGATCTTCCTTAACAATTCCAAGCCACTTATTCCCCATCTGTATTAGGAAGAAGAAAGTAAGATAAATCTCAGGAAGAAAGTAAGACATGTCTCAAGAAGTTATGAGGTTTAAATGAGGAAATACATGTAAACTACTGGTGCTGTGTTAAGTGCCACTCCCATTTTATATCACAAAGATACCCAGGAAATACAGGGAAATCTTAGTGAAAGATCAAGTAGGTATCATTGGCATTTAAAAATACTGGGACTCTATGCAGAACATATAGGTCCCAAAGAAATTTTCCCTCCTCCACATGTTAAAAACAGCACTACACTTTCTGTTAGCCTGTATTCATGCACCCACAAGACAAAGTGACTAAGTTCTAAGTCTTTCCCTGTGTGGCTAGTTTGGAATGAGGTGTGAAGAAAGTTGACCCTAGAATGACAGTCTAGCTACCCACAGAGGGAAGGTATAGAAGCCACACTGAGATCTGTCAGGGCTTTTACCATCTATATAACTCTGCAATCCTGCCACTATCAAGGACTTTAGTTGTATGAGGAGTTAAAAAATATGGTCCAGGGGCTGGGGATGTGGCTCAAGCGGTAGCGCGCTCGCCTGGCATGTGTGCGGCCTGGGTTCGATCCTCAGCACCACATACAAACAAAGATGTTGTGTCCGCCAAATACTAAAAAAATAAATATTAAAAAAAAAATTCTCTCTCTCTCTCCCAACCTCTCACTCTTTCTTTAAAAAAAAAAATATGGTCCAAACGGAGTCCTATCTCCATACTAAGAAAGTAATCCTGTTGCTGCATCTCTCCATACAGTCTTTTCAACAAAAGGTCCTAGAAATCTGAATATTTACATTCAAAAGAATGAAGTTTGGGGGTTGTGGCTCAGTGGTAGAGGGCTTGCCTAGTACACATAAAGCACTGGGTTTGATCCTCAGCACCACATAAAAATAAACAAACAAACAAATAAATAAATAACGAAATAACAACATTGTGTCCATCTACAACTAAAAACAATAATAAAAAAAGAATGAAGTTGGTTCTTACCTAAAACTACATATAAGAAGTAGCTCAAAATGAATCAAAGACCGTATAGTAAGAGCTAAAAATATAAGACTCTTAGAAAACATATGGGGGACATCTTCATAACATTGGTTTGGGCCATTATTTCTTGGAAATAACACAACAGCACAGGGCACAAAAGAAAAAAATAGGTAAATTGGATTTTAGCAAAATGAAAACTTTTCATGTATCCAAAGACACTAAAGAAAATTAAAAAATGTTCCACAGAATTGGAAAGGATATTTCCAAATCATATATCTAATGAGGAATTAATATCTAGAATATGTAAAGAACTCTCATAACTCAACAAGAAAAAAATAAAAATTGATCAATGATTTACAGATAAATTTCTCCAAATGATATATATTTGCTCCATGAAGTAAACATGAAAACATTGGAAATGAATGAAAAGTAGAAGTTCTCTGCAGAGTAATATACTATTTATTTAGTTAGTTTTGGTGCCTCGTAATTTAATTCCAAAATGATTCATTTGTGGTCCACGAAAAGCTATGGAAGAGCATCCATTCCTTTAGAACACATGAGCTGCTAATGAAGCATTGCACAATGGACTTACTAAGCTCTGTGAAGGTCCAAGGAGAGGGAAGGTACAGGAATCCTTTAAGCCATCTCTTCACCTCCAAATTTGTCCTTAAACCTCGAGCTCATATTGTCAATTAGTTCAAATCATGAGACTATATGAGTCTATATGATACAGGTATTCAAGGAGTTTTAAGTTCTTTACTATTTGATCCATTCCGGGTACTCTAAGAAACGACCAAAGGGTAGGAGTATTATTTCTATTTAGGTAAATATGAAAATGGAGGTTAGAGAAGCCAGATGACTTCTTCAAAGGTATACAATAGTTAATGGTAGAAAATGGAAGATCAGTGTGAGGGTCATAAGTTGTTGAAACTGAGAGGAGGTCTCCTTCACTCTGTTGCCATAGAAGCCTGAGTCTAGATGGATTTGATCTTAGGTTCTCATCTATATCCTTTGTTTATATGCCTCAAAGATGAAGCCTGAGGGTCTGTGGCTATGGTTCAATGGTGGAGCACCTGCCTTGCACCTGGGAGACACTGGGTTTGATCCTCAGCACTACATAAAAATAAATAAATAAAGATATTGCGTCCATCTACAACTAAAAAAGATTTTTAAAAAAGATGAAGCCTGGGGCAGGAGAAGATGGTGGAGTACAGCTACAATAAGCCCAGGCCCTTCCACAGCCCAGAAAGAAGGCAGTGAAGGAACAGCTAACCAGAAAGATATGAGATAGAATAAATGTTCTAAGACTCAATGCTAGACAGTCTGAAACTTGGAGAGAGTTGAAGTTAGGTTACTGGAGCTTTACCTACCACTACCTCAAATGCCCCCCATCCACCTTTTTTCCCTTCTTTTTATCTTGGTTTATATTATTATTTTCTTGTTTTTATTTATTTCTTCCCCTCCTTCCCCTCCTTTCATCCTTCTTTCCTTCCTTTCTTTCTTCCTTTCCTTCCTTCCTGTTTTTCCTCACTTCTTTTTTCCAGTTTTTTGATTCTAATTTGTTATATATGACATCAGAATGCATTACAATTCATATTACACATAGAGCATAATTTTTTATATCTCTGGTTGTACACAAAGTAGAGTCACACCATTTGTGTCTTCATACATTTACTTAGAGTAATATGTCCATTTCATTCCACCGTCATTCCTACCTCCATGTGCTTTCCCTCCCCTTGACTCCCCTTTGCTCTATCTAGAGTTCCTCTAATCCTCCCATGCTCCCTACCCAACCCTATTATAAATTAGCATCCTTATATCAGAGAAAACATTCAGCATTTGATTTTGGAGATTGGCTAACTTTTAAAAAAATTTTTTAGTTGTAGATGGGCACAATATCTTTATTTATTTTTATGTGGTGCTGAGGATTGAACCCAGTGCTTTACACTTGCGAGGCAAGCACTCTGGCACTGAGCTATAACCCCAGCCCAAGAATGGCTAACTTTACTTAGCATTGTATTCTCCAACTCCAACCATTTACCTGTAAATGTCATGATTTTATTCTCTTTTAGTGCTGAATAGTATTCCATTGTGTATATATACCACAGTTTCTTTATCCATTGATCTCCTGAAGGGCATCTAGGTTGTTTCCACAGTTTAACTATTGTGAATTGTGCTGCTATAAACATTGATGTGGCTGTGTGCCTGTAGTATGCTGTTTTTAAGTCCTTTGGGTATAGACCAAGGAGTGGGGATAGCTGGGTCAAATAGTGGTTCCATTCCCAGTTTTCCAAGGAATCTCCACACTGCTTTCCATATTGGCTGAACCAATTTGCAGTCTCACTAGTAATGTAAGGGTATGCCTTTTTCCCTACCAATACTTATTGTTGCTTGTATTCTTAATAGTAGCCATTCTGACTGGAGTGAGATGAAATCTTAGAGTAGTTTTGATTTTCATTTATCTAATTGCTAGAGATGTTGAATATGTTTTCATATATTTGTTAATTGATTGTATATAATCTTCTGAGAAGTGTCTGTTCAATTCCTTGGCCCATTTCAATAAATGGGATGGGTTCAAACTAAAAAGCTTCTTCTCAGCAAAAGAAACAATCAGTGAAGTAAATAGAGAGCCTACATCTTGGTAGCAAATTTTTACCACATGCACATCAGATAGAGCACTAATCTCTAGGATATATAAAGAACTAAAAAATCTTAACATAAAAAAACAATCAATAAATGTTTTTCCTCACTTCTGTTGACTAATTTTTCCCCTCCCCATATCAGGCCTTATATAATGTAATAACATTTAATAAATATTTTTTTCAACCTATTCCAGAATATAACTACAATTTTATACCTAGACTAAGAAACTGTGGATAACATTATCAACAAGTTTTTGTTTTTCCTAAGTTGATTAGTAAATGGTTTTCTTCTGAAGTTATTGTAGAAAATAGTATTCAGTGTCTTCTCTGAAATTGGTGCTGATACCGGAGATTGCAGAGGATACACATTGAATGAAAGTATGAATACCTGAATATTTGCCCAGCTTGTGGTGCTTAAGAGAAAGAAGCTCACTAAATAGTGCCTTGAATAAAAATAGAAGCAATAATCATACCAGCAGATGGATAGACATACAACAAATATGAAAAAGCAAGAGAATAAACCATCCAAAAAGCCCATAATGCTTCAACAACTAATCCCATTGACATCACAGAGGAGGAAAAGTTGGCAAAAGCATTTAGAAATTTTAAAGTTCAAAAGTTCAATGAGCTAAAAGAAGCTGTAAGAAATGAACTTAAAGAGAAAATACAGGAAATGAAAGATAATTTCAATAGAGGGAGAGACACTGATAAAGAAAGTAAAAATCCTGGAAATGAAAGACTCAATAAATCAAATTACAACTTTGATAGAATGATCACCAATAAATTAGATCACTTTGAAGACAGATTCTCAGTCTTTAAAGACAAAGTATTTAATCTTGAAAATAAAGTTAACATTAAACAAAAGATGTTAGGAGACATTGATTGGAATATTCAGGAAATCTGGGATAACATTAAGAGACCAAATTTAAGATTTCTTGGAGTATATAAGGGCTGAAAAATACAATTTAAAGGATGCACAATCTTAACAAGAAAAATTTCCAAATCTTAGGAACAAGATGGAAATCAATATATAAGCTGTATCTAGAACCCTGAAGAGTCAAGATCAAAATATCTTCTCGATGATACATTATAACAAACATGGCTAATATACAGAATAAGGATATAATTTTAAAAGCCACAAGAAAATACAGCAGGTCTCATTTAGAATAAACCAATTCAGAGTTCAAGTGATTTCACAACCCAGACCTTAAAAGCCAAGAGGATATGCAATGATATATAACAAGCCCTGAAAAACAGGGATTGCCAACCAAGAAAAACATTCCTTCAGAATTGAAGATGAAATAAAAATCTTCCATTCAAAGCATAAACTAAAGAATTCATAACCACTAAGTCTGCCCTGCAAAACATACTCAATGAAATATTTCATGTGGAAGAAATGAAATTAAAAATGAAAACCAGCATGGGGATGAATTACACTATAATAATTATCAATTAAAGGAAAGTCAAGTCTCAATTAAGCATTAGAAGTAAATCAAAATGGCAAGAAAAATATCATCTCTCTATAACAACATGGAAGGTAAATGGTCTAAACAACTCAATCAAATGATATAGGTTGACATATTGGATTGAAAAACAAGATCTAACTATATACTTTTTACAAGAAACACCTTAAAGGGAATGACATCCCCAGACTGCAAAAGAAAACTGAAAGCAAGCAGGGGTGTCTATTTTCATAACAAACAAAGTAGACTTCAAGACAAAAATTATTAGAAGAGACAAAGATCACTTCATACTGAGAAAGGGAATCTCATCCAATAAAAATATAATGATTCTATATATTTATGCCCCAAGCAATGGTGCATCTATATACATAAAACAAAACATTCTCAATATGAAGACTAAAATATACTACAATGCAATAATATGGAGTGATTTCAATATACTCTATCACCATTAGATCATCCAGACATAAATTAAGCAAATATTCTTTATGATCAAAAAATACTATTAATCTAAGGTTGGGATTGTGGCTCAGTGGCAGAGAACTTGCCTAGCATGTGTGAGGCACTGGGCTCAATTCTCAGCACCACATACAAAAAATAAATAAATGAAATAAAGGTCCATCAACAATTAATAAATATATTTTTTAAAAAACTATAAATGTAATGGACCCAACAGACATCTATAGAATATTTCATCTATTGACAAATGAATTCACTTTCATCTCAGTGACACATGGCACTTTAGATAATATTTTAGGCCACAGACAAAATCTTAGTAAATACAAAAATCAAAATTAACTCTTTGTATCCTATCAGATCATAATGGATTGAAATTAGAAACTAACAAAGCAAAATAGATACCATTCTAATGCCTAGAGATTAAATAATACACTTTTGAATTAGGAAAGGATTAGCAAAGAAATCATGGTAGAAATAAAATTAGAAAAAAAGAGAATAGAGATACAACATATCAAAATCTCTTGAACAGTATGAATGCAATTCTAAGGGAAAGTTTATAGAACTGAGTTCCAACATTTAAAAAAATGGAAAGATACTAAATAATCTAATTTTACACCTCAAGGCCCTTGAAAAAAGAACAAACTAACACCAAAATCAGTAGAAGAGAAGAAATTATTAAATTAGAGCTGAAATTAAAATTGAGAATAAAAATTAATATCAAGGATCAATGAAACTGAGAGTTGGATCTTTGAAAAGATAAACAAGATTGAAATCCTTAACAAAATAATCAAAAGGGAGAGAAGATCCAAATCAATAAAATTAAAGATGAAAAATGAGATATCATCAAAAACTCTTCTGAAATCAAGAAGATCATTAAAATTTTATAGTCCAATAAGCCAGAAAATGTTGAAGATATTGACAAATTCCTAGAGACATATGATGTACCCAAATTGAAACATGAGGATATCGAAAATTTAAACAGACCAATATCAAGCAATGATATTGAAGCAGTTATTAAAATCCTTCTAACAATGAAAAGCCTAGGACCAGATGGATTTGCAGCTGAGTTCTATCAAACTTTTAAAGAAGAACTAAGGCCCATCCTCCTCAAAACAGTCTATGACAGAAAAGGGTGGAACACTGCCAGCCCATTCCATAAAGCCAGCATTACCCTGATACCAAAACCAAACAAAAAAAACATGAAATTAAAACTTCCGACCAATGGCCTGATGAAACTAGATGCAAAAATCTTTAATAAAATACTGGAAATCTGCATTAAAATACATGTTAAGGGGCTGGGGCTTAGTGGTAGAGTGCTTTCCTCACATATGTGAGTCACTGGATTCAATCCTCAGCACCACATAAAAATAATAAATGAAGATATTGTATTCAACTACAACTAAAAATATTTTAAAAATCATATTAAGATAGTGCACCATGATCAAATGGGTTTTATCCCAGGGATACAAGGTTGGTTCAACATAGGCAAATCCAGAAATGTAATTCACCACGTAAAAAGAGTTAAGGACAAGAATCACATGATTATCTCAATAGATGCAGATAAGAAATTTGATAAATTCCAGTACCCATAAGACATAATCTGGAACAAGACAGGGATGCCCTCTCTTACCACTTCTGTTCAACACAGTTCTCGAAACACTGGCCAGAGCAATTAAACAGACGAAAGAAATTAAAGGCATAAAAATAGGAAAAGAAGAACTTAAATTATCACTATTTGCGAATGACATGATTCTATACCTAGAAGACCCAAAAGGGTCTACAAAGAAACTACTAGAGCTAATAAATGAATCCAGCAAAGTGGCAGGATATAAAATCAACATGCATAAATCAAAGGCATTTCTGTATATCAGCGACAAATCTTCTGAGATGGAAATGAGGACAACCATCCCATTCACAATATCCTCAAAAAAATAAAATACTTGGGAATCAACCTAACAAAAGAGGTGAAAGATTTATACAATGAACACTACAGAACCCTAAAGAGAGAAATAGAAGAAGATCTTAGAAGATGGAAAAATATACGCTGTTCATGGATAGGCAGAACTAACATCGTCAAAATGGCAATATTACCAAAAGTTCTCTATAGGTTTAATGCAATGCCAATCAAAATCCCAATAGCATTTCCTGTAGAAATAGATAAAGCAATCATGAAATTCAAATGGAAAAATAAAAGACCCAGAATAGCAAAACAATTCTAGCAGGAAGTGTGAATCAGGCGGTATAGCGATATCACACTTCAAATTATACTACAGAGAAATAGTAACAAAAACAGCATGGTACTGGTACCAAAAAAGGTGGGTGGACCAATGGTACAGAATAGAGGACACAGAGACCAATCCACAAAATTAGAACTATCTTATATTTGATAAAGGGGCTAAAAGCATGCAATGTAGGAAGGATAGCATCTTCAACAAATGGTGCTGGGAAAACTGGAAATCCATATGCAACCAAATGAAACTGAATCCCCTTCTCTCACCATGCACAACAGTTAACTTAAAATGGATCAAAGAGCTTCATATCAAATCAGAGACTCTGCATCTGATAGAAGAAAAAGTTGGCTCCAATCTACATATTGTGGGGTCGGGCTCCAAATTCCTTAATAGGACACCCATAGCACAAGAGTTAATAACAAGAATCAACAAATGGGACTTACTCAAACTAAAAAGTTTTTTCTAGCAAAAGAATCAATAAGACAGGTAAACAGAGAGCCTACATCCTGGGAACAAATTTTTACCCCTCACACTTCAGATAGAGCCCTAATATCCAGAGTATACAAAGAACTCAAAAAAATTAAACAATAAGAAATCAAATAACCCAATCAACAAATGGGCCAAGGACCTGAACAGACACTTCTCAGAGGAGGACATACAATCAATCAATAAGTACATGAAAAAATGCTCACCATCTCTAGCAGTCAGAAAAATGCAAATCAAAACCACCCTAAGATACCATCTCACTCCAGTAAGATTGGCAGCCATTAGGAAGTCAAACAACAACAAGTACTGGCGAGGATGTGGGGAAAAGGGTACACTTAAACATTGCTGGTGGGACTGCAAATTGGTGCGACCAATTTGGAAAGCAGTATGGAGATTCCTTGGAAAGCTGGGAATGGAACCACCATTTGACCCAGCTATTCCCCTTCTCGGACTATTCCCCAAAGACCTTAAAAGAGCGTACTATAGGGATACTGCTACATGGATGTTCATAGCAGCACAATTCACAATAGCTAGACTGTGGAACCAACCTAGATGCCCTTCAATAGATGAATGGATAAAAACATGTGGCATTTATACACAATGGAGTATTACTCTGCACTAAATAATGACAAAATCATGGAATTTGCAGGGAAATGGATGGCATTAGAGCAGATTATGCTAAGTGAAGCTAGCCAATCCCTAAAAAACAAATGCCAAATGTCTTCTTTGATATAAGGAGAACAACTAAGAACAGAGCAGGGAGGAAGAGCATGAGAAGAAGATTAACATTAAATAGGGACAAGAGGTGGGAGGGAAAGGGAGAGAGAAGGGAAATTGCATGGAAATGGAAGGAGACCCTCAGGGGTATACAAAATTACATATAAGAGGAAGTGAGGGGAAAGGGAAAAAAGGGGGAGAAATGAATTACAGTAGATGGGATAGAGAGAGAAGATGGGAGGGGAGGGGAGGGGGGATAGTAGAGGATAGGAAGGGCAGCAGAATACAACAGTCACTAGTATGGCAATATGTAAAACAGTGGATGTGTAACTGATGTGATTCTGTAATATGTATACGGGGTAAAAATGGGAGTTCATAACCCACTTGAATCAAATGTATAAAATATGATATGTCAAGAGCTATGTGATGTTTTGAACAACCAATAATAAAAATTTAAAAAAATACATAAACACTAGAGAAACTAGGAACAGAAACAACTAACCTCAACATTACAAAGGGTAAATATGACAAACCAAAAGGCCAACATCATACTGAATGGAGAAAAACTGAAAACCTTTCCTGTAAGAAAAGGAATAAGACAAGGATGTTCACTGGCACCACTTATATTCAGCATAGTCCTTGAAACTCTACCCAGTGCAACCAGGCAAGAAAAGGAAATAAAGGAGTACAAATAGGAAAGAAATAAGTCAAATTATCTCTGTTTGTTTATGACATGATCCTATATCTAGAAGACCCAGAAAACTCCATCAGAGGACTTCTAGAGATGATAAACAATTTAGCAAAGTAGCCTAATAGAAGATTAATATACATAAATCAAATGTTTTCCTGTACTCCAATAATGAAACTGCTGAAAAAAAACTAGGAAAACTATCCCATTCATTCTTACTTTTTTTTAGTTGTAGTTGGACACAATATCTTTATTTATTTTTATGTGGTGCTGAGGATTGAACCAGTGCCTCACATACATGAGGCAGGCATTGTACCAATGAGCTACAGCCCCAGCGCACGTTCATGCTTATTTTTAAAAAAGAAACATATCTACTGATGTAGGTGAAAGATCTCCACAATGAAAACTATAGAAAAGTGAAGAAAGACATTAATGAAGATGTCAAAAGATGAAAAGACCTCTCATGTTCTTAGATAGGTAGGATTAATATTGTCAAAATGGCCATACTACCAAAAGATTCAATGTAATCCCCATCAAAATGTCAATAACATTCTTTACAGAATTAGAAAAAAAAAACAGTCCTAAAATTTATTTAGAAGAATAAGAGACCCAGAACAGCAAAAGCAATCCTGAGCAAGAAGAAAGTTCCCTGGGGGCATCACAGTGTTTGACCTCAGATTATATTACAGAAATAGAGTAACAAAAACACCATGGTATGAGGATGTGGCTCAGTGGTAGAGTGTCTACCTGATATGCATGAGGCCCTGAATTCAATCTCCATCAACACACACAAAGATAAATAAATAAACAATTAAAAAAAACACCATGGTACTGGCATCCAACCAGACATGAAGACCAATGAAATATAATAAAATTCACAGAGACAAAGCTACATAGATATAGTCATCTGATATAGTCATCTGATATTGAACAAAGTTGTCAAAAACATACATTAGAGTAAAGATAGCTATTTTAACTAATTATACTGGGAAAACTAGATATCCACACATCAAAGAATGAAATTTGATCCCTACTTCTCACCCTGCACCAAAGTCAACTCAAAGTAGATCAAAGACCTAAAAATTAGACCAGAAACTCTGCCACTGCTAGCATAAAACATTGGCCCCATACTCCAATATGTTGGCAAAGGCACTGTCTTTCTTAAGAAGACTCCTAAATTCCAGGAAATAAAACCAAGAATCAATAAGTGGAATGACATCAAATTAAAAGCTTTTGTATGGCAAGAGAAATAAGAGCATGAAGAGAGAGCCTACAGAATGGGAGAAGATCTTTTCCACCTATTCCTCTGATAGGTCATTAATACACAGAATATATAAAGAACTCAAAAAGCTTAACACCAAAAGGGAATAAACCAGTTAACTAGGATCTCAGTCTTGTGGATGTACATAATGGCAAGATTCACTATGGTGTATTCATGTATGTACATAGGAAAGTTATATCAGATCCATTGTACTATCTTTCTTTTTCCCATCCTCCCTCCCTTCCCTTCATTCCCCTTTACCTAATCCAATGAACTTCTATCTTCCTCTCCCCGCCCCCTTATTATTGTAGGTTAGCATCTATATGTCAGAGAAAACAGAGTAACCCAATTAATAAATGGGCAAAAAACTACAGAGACACCTCTCAAAAGAAGAAATACAGCCGGGCATGGTGGTGCATACCTGTAATCCCAGTGGCTCAGGGGTTGAGACAGGAGGATTCCAAGTTCAAAGTCAGCTTCAGCAAAAGTGAGGCACTAAGTAACTCAGTGAGATCCTTTCTCTAAATAAAATACAAAATAGGGCTGGGGATGTGGTCCGGTGCCCCTGAGTTCAATCCTTTGGGCCAAAAAAAAAGAAGAAGAAGAAGAAGAAGAAGAAGAAGAAATACAAATGGCCAACAAATATATGAAAAACCATTCAACATCTCTAGCAATCAGGGAAATGCAAATGAAAAATACATTGGGGGGCTGAGGATGTGGCTCAAGTGGTAGCGTGCTCGCCTGGCATGCGTGCGGCCCCGGTTCGATCCTCAGCACCACATACATAACAAAGATGTTGTATCCGCCGAAAACTAAAAAATAAATATTAAAATTCATTCTCTCTCTCTCTCTCTCTCTCTCTCTCTCTCTCTCTCTCTCTCTCTTTTTAAAAAAAATACATTGGGATTCCAATTCACCCTAGTCAGAATGGCAATTATCAAGAATACAAGTAAGAAAGGGGGAGTGTTCATGAACTGAAATTGATTTCCATGCATATATGAGTTTGCCTGGATGGAATCAATTACTATGTGTAACCATAAAGCTCTAATAAAAAAGAACACATGGGGATGAGGCTGTAGCTCAGTGGCAGAGTGCTTGCCTTGTAAGTGTGAGGCACTGGGTTCAATCCTCAGCACTACATAAAAGCAAACAAATAAAATAAAGGCATGCTATCCATCTATGACTACAAAAAAATTTAAAAAGAATCCAATTAATAATAAAAGCTGGCAAGGATGTGGGTAAAACAGTTCACTTATACAGTGTTGCTGTGACTGAAAATTAGTAAGACCACTTATAATGCAGTATGCAGATTCCTCAAAAATCTAGAAATGGAACCACCATATGACCCAATTATTCCATTCCTTGGTATACATACCAAAGATCTAAAATCAGCATACTATAGAGATGGAGCCAAATCAATATTTCTAAGAGTATAATTCATAACAGCCAAGTTATAAACCATCCCAAATGTCTATCAACAGATGAATGAATGAAGAAAATGTAATATGCACATAATGGAATTTCACTCAGTCATAAAAAAGAATGAAATTATGGCATTTACTGGTACATGAATGGAACTGAAGAACATCATGATAAACGAAATAAACCAGACCCAGAAAATCAAGGGTTAGATTTTTTCTCTCATATGTGGAAGTTAGAACAAAATAAGGGAAAAAAAGCTGGGGCAGGGAGAAGCCCATGAAAATAGAGATCAGTGGAGTAGAGAAAAGGGGTTTGAGAGTGAGGGAAAAGAGATGGGAAACGGAAGGAACTGTGCAATTAAACTGACCAAATTATCTTGTGTACATATATGAATATATTGTGAATTTCACCTTTATATCTATAATGCACAAATTTTAAAAAACTATAAATTAATGAAAGAAATACCAGTAGAGCAGTGGAAAGGGGAGGAGGGGCTGGAGTACAGAGGGGAAAGTGGAAGTACTGGGGACTGAAATGCAGCAAATTTAATTCCATTCTTGTAATTAAATTATGGCATTTGCCAGTAAATGGATGGACTGGAGACTATCATGCTAAGTGAAATAAGCCAATTCCAAAAACCACAGACTGAATGTTTTCTCTGATAGACAGATGCTAACACACAATAAGCTGGGTGGAGAATAGAAGTTCATTGGATTAGACAAAGTAGAGTGAAGGGAAGGTAGGGGGATGGGAATGGGAAAGACAGTAGAATGAATTGGACATAACTTTCCTATGTTCATATATGAATACATGACCAGTGTAACTCCACATCATGTACAACCATAAGAATGGGATCCTAATTAGAATAAGTTACACTCCATGTATATAATATGCCCAAATACACTCTACTGTCATGCATATCTAAAAAGAAAAAAAATGGCTGGGGAGACAAAAATTCCATTCTTATATAATTGTATTAAAATTGTATAAATGTATTAAAATGTTATGTGTAAACAGTAATGTACTAATAATTTTAAAAGAATAAAAAACAATAGTGATTTACTATTGAGGAAACAATTGTTCTGTCAGGATGCCATAACAGGTAGCTAAATATTACAATGTCATTTTTACATTTACCATAAAATATTACAATAAAGCTGTTTCTGAAACCATCTTTTGCCACCTCTGACCTCTATTATTTTATATATCATCAAACCGAACTCCCCAATCATAAAATTAGTTTATGAGTTTTTTCCCCCAATTTGTGCATGAGAGGAGGATCCTAGAAGACATGATAGTTATAAGTAGCAGTTACATTCATTCAATTGCTTAGAAGGGAAGGAATGAAAGTTAACTTTGATAGAAATTAAGTGAAATTTGTTTCTGATGTCACTCTGTCCTTTTAATCTTTTTCACATTTATTATTTACATTTTTCAGTCATTAACAGTCTGACCTTAAGCTGCCTTTTGACTAATTGAAATCACCTTGTGTTTCAAGCAGGGTTATTTGATTCCAAAATGCTTGGACTTCATCCTATAATTCTCTTTCTAACATGAATCCAGCTGCATTTGATAATTTCCTGTAAGAAAAATGAAAGTAGATTTGATAAATTTCTTTATTTTCCTAATGCTTATTTTGAGTATTATATCAGTACATATATATTTTGTTTTATCAAAAGTTTACTCAGCTATCTTGTAAATGTTCATACTAACAAAAAAGAGAGGGAGAAACACACAAAAAAAATCAGAATGAAAACAAAAAAAAAAAGGGGGTCTAAGATTTGGGCCAATGGATGTCACTCGGTGATGGAGTGCTTGCCTAGCATGTGTGAAGCCCTGGGTTTAATAACCAGCAGAGCAAAAAAATATGGTCTAAGATTTATATTTTTCATGATACTGAAAGAAAGCAGAAAGTTTGGTGCAGAACAAAATATAAAAAGAAAGTACTGGCCTGTTGTGGTGGTAGATGCCTGTGATCCCAGCTACTCTGGAGGCTGAGAGAGGAGGATTGCAAGTTAAGGTCAGCCTCAGCAACCTAGCAAGACCTTGCTTCAAAGTAAAAAATAAAAAGCACTGGGGATGTAGCCTGCCACAGTCTGGCTGGGCACAATTCACTAGCCACTTATCAAGCAGGAACGAACTTTATTTTCAGAACACACAGCTGCACCACACAAAGCTCTTCAGGAATTCCTTCAGAGCCCAACTGCAACCACGGGCTTCCTGTGAGCCTCTCAACCTCCCCCACTCCTCCTGCTCTTGAGGCCAATTGGCTGGGTCATGTGGGCAGAGCCAAAAGAGTCCCCCAGTGAGCAGCTCCGTGGTCTGAAAGGGTGGGGAAACAGCCCAATGAGCATCACCACAGAGGAGCCAATCAGCTGGCAGCTGGAAGTTTGCTGGGGCTGCGGTGAGCCAATCAGCTGGAAGTTTGCTGGGGCCCCTTCGGCTGTGGCTCTCAAAAGTAGCCCATTAGTAGAGTGCTCCTGGATTCAAGGAAGGGGGAGGAGAAGGAGGAAGAATTACTAAGGTTAGACATCTTAAATAACAAAGGAAAGAACTCAGAGGACTCTCTATTGGGCAAGAAAACTATTTGGTGAAAATTATTAAAAATAAATCAATGAAACTCTCTGGAATTTAACTAAGGATATATGGAGGAATATTCATTCAAGAAAATTGACAGCATCTTGGTAAAATTCTTTATCATCGTCCTCCAATTCCTGCTACATGTTATGGAAGTTCTATTTCATCAATGCACAGCTAAAAACACAGGGGTCTCCTCTTCTTTGAGCTTCCAGTTGGGGGTGTGGTTTTACCCCAAGAAGGGAAGGCCACCAGTAACATTCCTCTCCCCAGCTACAAAAGACATACCCTGTTTTCCAGGAAGTGGATGCTGAGAGGACTAGAGTTTCATTCTTTTTCCCAGCTTCAATTGACAGAATGTAAGTTCTACTCCCAGATGAAGCAGGTTAAGAATATAGGGGGCACTGATTGCCTCCATTCCAGAACTCTCTGTTCCTCTTTAGAGCAAAGTTTCCTGGGGTAAAGAGGCAAGCTGATAAGACCAGAGGCTGCTATTCTCACCCAGTGCTCACTTGTAGAGTAGGGCGTTATATCTTGGAAAATCACATTCCTATTCCCAGCTCCAGCAAACTGGTGAATATAATAAAAAGCACAGAATTTTACACTTGAAAAGAGACAATATTATAAGTTTTTAATTTCCAAAATAAAGAAAAATCTCAATCTAAAAGAAAACAGAAAAAGGGATCAAGCAACAGATTGGACAAATAACAAATACTAAGATGGTAGATTTAAATTCAACCACAATAGTGATAAAATGAAATATATTTGTAAATGATCTGATCATCTGGGTTAATAGGCAGATACCATCAGGCTTGGAAAAAAACAAGACATAACTACATATGGTCTACAAAAGATCCACTTGAAATATAAAACCACAAATAGCTTAAAGAGAAAAATTTGGAAAAGATAATACTCATCAAAAGAAAGCTTGAGTGGCTGTTATTAATTCAATAAAGTATGATTCAGAGCCAGAATACTGAGGGTCACTTCACCACTTCAGAAGGGCAAAGTGGTCAATTCATTATAATGAATAAAGTTTTCCAGGTATGGTGGTGCACGCCTGTAATTCCAGAGACTGGAGAGGCGGAGGCAGGAGAATCACAAGATCGAGGCCAGTCTCAGCAACTTAGAAAGGCCCTAAGCAACTTAGCAAGATCCTGTCTCAAAATAAAATCATAAAATATTCAATATGCATACAATTAAAGACAGAACTGCAAAATTAATAAGCAAAGATAAAAGAATAAACATAAATGAATAAAAAGATTAAAAGTTCATAAATATAGTCTAAGATTTCAATACCATGTTCTAAATAATTTATAAAACAAGGAAACCCAAAAATGGTAATATAGAATACTTGAACACTATCAAAACATATTATAACAGAAGAATATATCTTCTTTTCAATTACATATAGAAAATTTACCAAGGTAGACCATACCCTGAACCACAAAACAAGACTCAGTAATTTTTTTTGGTACCAGGGATTGAATCCAGGAGCACTTTGCCACTGAGCCACATCCCAGCCCTTATTTTTAATGTAATACTTTAATATCTTTATTACTTAGCTCATCTAGAAGTTTTTCAATAGGCAGTCCTTTTTAAATTTTGAGACAGGATCTTGCTAAGTTGCTTAGGGCCTCGTTAAATTTCTGAGGCTGGCTTTGTACTTACGATCCTCCTGCCTCAGCTTCCTGAGGTACTGGGATTACAGGCACCACTATGCCACAGCAATAAATTGAATAAATTTAAATTCATGTCATACAAAGTATGTTACTAACCACAGTAGAATTAAAATAGACATAAATACTAGAAAGTAGGGTGGAAAATCCTCAAATATCTAAAAACCAAATAACAAAGTTCATTGGGTTTAACAAGATATCAAAAGAAAAGTTAGAAGATTTGAACTAAATGAAAACCAAACATTTTCTTTCAAAATTTGTAGGATTCAGTAAAGTCATGCTTAGAGAAATTTTGATAGCAATAAAATATAATATTAGAAAATAAAAATTGAAATTGATAGCCTTAGTTTTTACCTCAGGATTTGAGAGAATAAAGGGGCAAATAAATTCAAATTAAGCAGATTACAGAATAAATATCAAAACAAAAATCAATGAAATACAATAAAATAGTGATATGCAACATTTCTTACAGTAAAAAATGTCTGATGGTCAAATAAAAAAATAGAAACTAATAAATGACATTAAAAATGGTTCTGGGATGGGGTTGTGGCCCAGTGGTAGAGCTCTTGCCTAGCACATGTGAGGCACTGGGTTCAATTCTTATCATGATACATAAATGAATAAATTTAAAATATATATATATATATATATATATAGGCCTTTTGGTACCAGGTATTGAACTTGAACTCACTCAGGGGCACTTGACCACTGAGCCACATCTCCAGCCCTATTTTGTATTTCATTTAGAGATAGGGTCCTACTGAGTTGTTTAGCGCCTCACCCTTGCTGAAGCTGGCTTTGAACTTGAGATCCTCCCGTCTCAGCCTCCCCTAAAAAAATATTTTTAAAAAATGATTCTTTGAAGCCAGACATAGTGTCACACACCTGTAATCCTAGTGACTTGGCAGATTGAGGCAGGAAGATTACAAGTCCACAGCCAGCTTGGGGAATTTAGTGAGACCCTGTTTCAAAATAAAAACAAAAAGGCTTATTTCACTTAGTATGATGCTCTCCAGTTTCATCCATCCACCAGAAAATCACATAATTTCATTCTTCTTCATGGCTGAGTAAAAACTCCATGGCCTTTTCTTTATCTGTTCATCTATTGACAGGCATCTGGGCTGGTTCCATAATTTGGTTATTGTGGATTTTGCTGCTATAAACATTGATGATGTGCCTGTACTGTATCACTAGAGTATGCTGATTTAATGCTTTTGGATAAATGCCATTGAGAGGGATAGCCAGGTCATATATTGGTGCCATTCCTAGTCTTTTGAGAAATTGCCATATTGCTTTCCAAAGTGATTATATTAATTTGCAGTTCCACCAACAATACATGAGTGTAACTTTTCCCCCACATTCTCACCAGCATTTATTATTTTTATTTTTGATAATTGCCATTCTAACTAATGTGAGATGAAATACCAACATAATTTTATTTGCATTTCCCTAATTGTGAGGATTATTGAACAGTTTTTTCATATATTTGTTGGTCATTTGAGAAATGTCTGCTTAGTTCTTTTGCTCATTTATTGATTGGGTTGTGTGTGTGTGTGTGTGTGTGTGTGTGTGTGTGTGTGTTGGTGTTTTTTAAGTTCTTTATATATTCTGTATATTAATCCCCTGCTGGCAAAAATTTTCTCCCAGTCTACAAGCTGTTTCTTCACCCTCTTGTTTCCATCACTGTGCAGAAGCTTTTTCATTTGATGCCATCCCATTTACTGATTCTCTGTTTTATATCTTGAGCTTTAGGGATCTTGTTAAGGAAGGCAGTGTCTTTGCCAATATGTTGAAGTTCCTACATTTTCTTTTAGCAGTTGCAATGTTTTGGGTCTAATTCTTACACCTTTGATCCACTTTGAGTTGACTTTTGTGAAGGGTAAAAGGGATCTACTTTCATTTTTCTATATGTGGATATCCAGATACCATTTGTTTTTTAACAAATGGTGTCTGGAAATTTGTTTTTTTTTTTTTTTAGCCTTTTTAGGCTATCTTATCTGTATATACATATACAATGGAGTTTTACTCAGTCATAAAGAAGAATGAAATCATGACATTTGCTGGTAAATGGATGGAACCAGAGCATATTATGTTAGGTGCAAGAAGCCAGACACAGAAAGCCAGAGGTCACATGTTTTTTCTCATATGTGAAAGCTAGAGAAAAATAGGGGAAAAGAAGGAAGGAACAGAATCCCATGAAAATACAAGGAAGATCATTGGTAAAGAAAGTGGATAGAGGGAGAGAGGGGAAGGATGGGAAAAGGGTAGAACTTCAGAATAAAAATTTAAAAATAATGCTCTATGTGTGTGTGTGTGTGTGTGTGTGTGTGTGTGTGTGTGTACCAGTGAATTTCATCTTTATGTATATCTATGAAGCACCAATAAAAAGAGTAGAAAAATATATGGAAGAATAGAAGAATAGGGGAAAGGGAACAGGAGAAGTGAGGAGGGCATGTAAAGAGGAAGTACGGGGGATTAAAATGGAATTAATTATATTTCCTGCTTGTATGATTATATCAGAATGAGCCCCACTATTAGGTATAACAATATTGCATTAATAATAATAAAAATAAAAAGTGCTTGGATTATATCTCAGGGGTAGACTGCCCCTGAGGTCTATTCCCAGTACCACAAACAAGCAAAAATGTGTTTGTTTGAGAAGATCAATGTAATTGATAAACCTCACTGGGTGCGGTGACCCATGCCTATAATCCCAGCGACTCCACAAAGTTTAAAGTCATCTTCAGCAACAGCAATATGCTAAGCAACTCAGTTAGACCCTGTCTCTAAATAAAATACAAAATAGGGCTGAGGATGTTGCTCAGTGGTTGAGCGCCCCTGAGTTCAATCCCCAGTAACTCCCCCCGCCCTCCAAAAAGAATTGATAAACCTCTAGTCAGAATGCTCAAGAAAAATAAAGAAAACACACATTATTAAGAAAGTGAGAATGAGAAATAAAACATAACCACAGATTGTACAGCTTTAAGAATTAAGGGAATAGAATCAATTTAATGCTAGGTAATTAGAAAATTTATAAGAAATGTAAAAATTCATTGAAAGTCTTAAAGTATCAAAAGTCACTCAAGAAGAAACAAACAGGGCTGGAGATGTAGCATAGTAATACAGTACTTGCCTAGCATATTTGAGACCCTGGGTTCCTTCTCTGGCACTGCAAAATAATAATAAACAAACAAACAAAATAAAATGAGTTAAAATTTGAAAATCCCTGTATATATTTTAAAAAGAGATTTTCTATTTACAAACCTCCCCACAAGAAAAACTCCTGGACCACAAGGTTTTCAGTGTTGCATTTTACCAAATAATTAAGGAAAAAAATACCTGTTCTAAGCAAATTCTTCCCGAAAATTATATAGGGGGCTGTTATCATTTGCATCTAGAAATAACCTCTGAAAAGCTCATGTTTTGACACCATGACACTCAACCCAGGAAGTTTCAGAAGTGGGGCTTTTAGGCAAAGAGTTGTGATCTCATTTGTGGATTAATACATTTGATCGACTAATAATTTGAAAGGAATATTGGGTTGGAGATGTATTCAAGTGGGGCATACCTGGAGGAAGCAGGTTTGGGGGGGGCATGTCCTTGGAATTATATTTTGTCCTTGGCTCCTCCCCACCTGCTTACAGACTATCAAAAGAAGAGCAGTTTCTGTCAGCCACCCCCTTACACTATGATGTTCTGCTTCACCTTGGGCCAAGAACAATGGAGTCCATGGTTATGGATTGAGACCTCTGAAACCTTGAGCCCCAAATTAACATTTACTCCTTTAAGTTGTTCTTATCAGGTATTTTGGTCACAGTAACTAAAAGGAAAACTAATCTGTAAATAGACTGTAGATAATTGATTTCCTAGGGATAGAGTGGGGAATGGGTAAGGAAGAGGGATATTTTTTTTGTTTGTGGTACTGGGGAGTGAATCTTTATCACTGAGTTACACCCCCAGAGCTTTTTATTTTCTATTTTGAGACAGAGTATCTCTGAGTTTCCCAGTCTGACCTCAAGCTTGTAATCCTCCTGCCTCAACCACCTGAGTCACTGGGATTACAGGAGAGTGCTACCGAGATTGGCATAAAGGGATTATATTTAATGCATTTTATTGTATCTCTGATCATATTTCCATAAAGGTGCACTGTTGTAGAAATTTATAAACCAGTTCTAAAATTCTTAATCAAGATAGCATAGATCCAACATGGCGGCGGGCAGAGAGGCTGCGCTTTCAATACACCCCCAGTGATGGGGTCATAAAGTCGCAAGGATAACTCTTGGATTCTACCAACGGAGAATCTCCTAGCAAAATTCCACTGAAGAGAGACCGGCCGGGAGCTACTAGGATTTTTTTGAAGCATCTGTGTGACCCGGACGAGCAAACCCTGCCACAAGACGGGGATCCACCAGCCACAGTCCGCGCACCGTGGGCACAGCTGCAGATCCGTCCACCCGTCCGCAGCCAAAGTGACTGGGTCCTGCTAGACTCCGAGATGCAGCTTGGCAGGAAGAAGCCTTTAGCCAAGCCTCCACGAGACAGGAGCGGAGGCCAACCGGGCAAGACCAGTCCCACCCCTCCCTTAGGACACTCCAGCAAGGAGCCTGGGGCCCGCCTTAGCAGAGAGGTGACGTCATCGGAGTTCGGCCAGCGGAATTCCTTCCCAGCAGAATCCACTTTAGCAGGTGCGTGACTCCCCATACTGATACAAGCAGCCAGGAAACTTCATTAACTTCTCAGGGATCCTGTCCGTAGGGAAGCAGAGGGGATCCCCGACCCCCAGCCCCCCATATCACCAGCGGTGACTCCCAAGGTTTTAACCGCCAGTTTACCACAGCACTGGGGCTTAAAAGGGACACGCGGTGGGGCTGCAAGTGTAACTAGATCTCTGGAGAATCACTTCTGGAGAACAGGACCTGGCTGGCAGGCTGATAGGAGGAAGGGGGTTAAGGGCTGGAGAAGTGAAATGGCTCTGGACTGACAAGTCCGAGAGACTCCCAGGAGATGCCTTACAGAGATAGCTCTCGGCAGGTAGAGAGCAGAAGCTTCGCTCGGAGGGCACAGCTCCACCTACTGGAAGAGAAGAAGGTGGATCTCTAAGACTTTAATTTGTTGTTGTTGTTGTTGTTGATATTTTTTTTCTCTCCATCTTCTCTCTCTGTTCCTTTCCCCCCTTTTCCTTCTCTCTATCTATCCCATTTCAAGTTTTATTGTTTTTTTCATTCCCCTCTGAGCTATCTCTCTATCCTTTTTTCTTTTTAACAGCACCTTCATTCCCCTACCCCCCAACTTTCATCCCAAGCATTACATCTTCCATTTCGTGTAATTGTCTAAATGCAAATAGGTGAATGTCTCGAGGCTGTCTATAAGACTCCTAAATACCTAGCTACTATCAACACCCTGATCCAATTGCCTGGTAGTATCCACCTTCAGTGGAGCAATCTTCTAAAGTAGCCAAGACATACTAACCATCGTACCACCAGAGCAGCTAACCTAAACATATAGTCCTAAGAACAAACAGCAAATCATTATATGCATACAGAACCTAGAAGCCTTATATGAATTGAATGAATCAGCTTTAAAGTACAACAAAGCCCAACATTTCTAGGCATAATCTCCCACCACAAACGAAAGACAACAGAGAAATACAAAGCCAAAATAAATGTATAGGAGAAAGCAGTTACAAAGCAGTCAAACAGAGCTGGAAAGCAACGTGAACAATATGAAAAAACAAGGGAAAAAAGGGTTACAAACAATGCAGAACAACCTAAATATACAGGAGGACGTAGAAGAATCAGAAACATGGACAGGGAAAGAAATCAAGGCATTCCTAACTCAGATGGAACGGAATATTAGAGAAGACATGAGACTGCAAATCCAAGCATTGAAAGTATATTTTGAAAAGGAACTAACCACACAAATTCAATCAGTAAAGAATGAGCTTTACCAGGAGATAGAGGTGTTAAAAAAAATCAAGCTGTAATCATAGAAATGCAAAAAACCATAAATCAGATTAAAAGCGCTAATGAGAATATTACAAACAGACTAGATCAAGTAGAAGTCAGAACATCAGATAATGAAGACAAAGTTTATCAACTTGAAAAGAATATAGTCAACACAGAAAAGATGCTTAAATCTCACGAGCAATCTATCCAAGAGATATGGGATCTCATCAAAAGACCAAATTTGAGAGTCATTGGGATAGAAGAAGGCACAGAGGTTCAGTCCAAAGGACTATCCAGCTTATTAAATGAGATAATACTAGAAAACTTCCCAGAGATGAAAGATGGAATGGATTGCCAAATCCTGGAAGCTTACAGGACCCCAAACATCCAAAACCATAATAGACCAACTCCAAGACACATAATTATGAAGATAGCTAACATACAGGACAAGAAGAAAATACTAAAAGCTACGAGAGAAAGGAGGCAGATTACATTTAGGGGTAAACCAATTAGGTTAACGGCTGATTTTTCATCACAGACTTTGAAATCGAGAAGATCCTGGAACAACGTATTTCAAACACTGAAAATTAATGGATTCCAACCAAGATTACTGTATCCAGCAAAACTAAGCTTCAGATTTGACAATGAAATTAAAATATTTCTCGATAAACAAAAGCTAAAAGAATTCGCAGCCAGAAAACCAGCACTGCAAAGCATTTTGAGCAAAATATTACAAGAAGAGGAATTGAAAAATAGCACCCAAAACTAACAGTGGGAGGTATCTCAGTAAAGGGGGAGAAAAATAACCAAAGAGGGAAAACTAGCCAATCTAAAATAAATAAATAAATAAACATGACTGGAAGTACAAACCATATTTCAATTGTAACCTTAAATGTTAATGGCTTAAATTCACCAATCAAGAGACATAGGCTAGTAACCTGGATTAAAAAAACAAATCCAACAATATGCTGCCTTCAGGAGACTCATATGATAGGAAAAGTCATACACAGACTGAAGGTGAAAGGTTGGGAAAAATCATACCACTCACATGGCCCTCGGAAGCAAGCAGGAGTGGCCATACTCATATCGAATAAAGTCAACTTCAAACCTAAGGTAATCAAAAGGGATAAAGAAGGACACTATATACTGTTAAAAGGAACCATCCACCATCAAGACATAACAATTATCAATTTGTATGCACCAAACAATGGTGCTGCAACGTCCATAAAACAAACTCTTCTCAAGTTCAAGAGTCAAATAGACCACAACACAATTATTATGGGGGACTTCAACACACCACTCTCGCCATTGGATAGATCCTCTAGACAAAAGCTGAACAAAGAAACTATAAAACTCAATAATGCAATCAATAACCTAGACTTAACCGACATATATAGAATTTATCAACCATCATCAAGTGGATACACATTCTTCTCAGCAGCACATGGATCCTACTCAAAGACAGACCATATATTATGCCATAGGGCGACTCTCAGTAAATATAAAGGTGTGGAGATAATACCATGCACCATATCTGACCATAATGGAATGAAACTGGAAATCAATGATAAAAGAAGGAAAGGAAAATCCTGCATCACCTGGAAAATGAACAATATGTTACTGAATGATCAATGGGTTACAGAAGATATAAAGGAGGAAATCAAAAAATTCCTAGAGATAAACGACAATACAGACACAACATACCGGAATCTATGGGACACAATGAAAGCAGTTTTAAGACGGAAATTCATTGCCTGGAGGTCATTCCTCAAAAAAAGAAAAAACCAACAAATAAATGAACTCACACTACATCTTAAAACCTTAGAAAAGGAAGAGCAAAACAACAGCAAATGTAGCAGAAGACAAGAAATAATTAAAATCAGAGCGGAAATCAACGAAATTGAAACAAAAAAAAAACACCATTGAAAAAATTGATAAAACTAAAAGTTGGTTCTTTGAAAAAATAAATAAGATCGACAGACCCTTAGCCATGTTAACGAAGAGAAGAAGAAAGAGAACTCAAATTACTAACATACGGGATGAAAAAGGCAATATCACAACAGATGCTACAGAAATACAGAAGATAATTAGAAATTATTTTGAAACCCTATATTCCAATAAAATAGAAGATAGTGAAGACATAAATAAATTTCTTAAGTCATATGATCTGCCCAGATTGAGTCAGGAAGACACACACAATTTAAACAGACCAATAACAAAAGAAGAAATTGAAGAGGCCATCAAAAGACTACCAACTAAGAAAAGCCCTGGACCGGATGGGTATACAGCAGAGTTTTACAAAACCTTCAAAGAAGAATTAATACCAATACTTTTCAAGCTATTTCAAGAAATAGAAAAAGAAAGAGCTCTTCCAAATTCATTCTATGAGGCCAACATAACCCTGATCCCAAAACCAGACAAAGACACTTGAAAGAAATAAAACTATAGACCAATATCTCTAATGAACTTAGATGCAAAAATTCTCAATAAAATCCTGGCGAATCGAATGCAAAAGCATATCAAAAAAATTGTGCACCATGATCAAGTAGGATTCATCCCTGGGATGCAAGGCTTGTTCAACATATGGAAATCAATAAATGTTATTCACCACATCAATAGACTTAAAGATAAGAACCATATGATCATCTCGATAGATGCAGAAAAAGCATTTGACAAAGTACAGCATCCCTTTATGTTCAAAACACTAGAAAAACTAGGGATAACAGGAACTTACCTCAACATTATAAAAGCTATCTATGCTAAACCTCAGGCTAGCATCATTCTAAATGGAGAAAAACTGAAGGCATTCCCTCTAAAATCTGGAACTAGACAGGGATGCCCTCTCTCACCACTTCTATTCAATTTAGTTCTTGAAATACTAGCCAGAGCAATTAGACAGACAAAAGAAATTAAAGGCATAAAAATAGGAAAAGAAGAACTTAAATTATCGCTATTTGCGGATGACATGATAATATACTTAACAGACCCAAAAGGGTCTACAAAGAAACTGCTAGAGTTAATAAATGAATTCAGCAAAGTGGCAGGATATAAAATCAACACGCATAAATCAAAGGCATTCCTGTATATCAGTAACAAAACTTCTGAAATGGAAATGAGGAAAAACACCCCATTCACAATATCCTCAAAAAAAATAAAATACTTGGGAATCAACCTAACAAAAGAGGTGAAAGATTTATACAATGAAAACTACAGAACCCTAAAGAGAGAGATAGAAGAAGATCTTAGAAGATGGAAAAATGTACCCTGTTCATGGATAGGCAGAACTAACATCATCAAAATGGCAATATTACCCAAAGTTCTCCACAGGTTTAATGCGTTGCCAATCAAAATTCCAAAGGCATTTCTTGTAGAAATAGATAAAGCAATCATGAAATTCATATGGAATAACAAAAGACCCAGAATAGCAAAAGCAATTCTAAGCAGGAAGTGTGAATCTGGAGGTATAGCGATACCAGATTTCAAACTGTACTACAGAGCAATAGTAACAAAAACAGCATGGTACTGGTACCAAAACAGGCAGGTGGACCAATGGTACAGAATAGAGGACACAGAAACCAATCCACAAAATTACAACTTTCTTATATTTGATAAAGGGGCTAAAAACATGCAATGGAGGAAGGATAGCATCTTCAACAAATGGTGCTGGGAAAATTGGAAATCCATATGCAACAAAATGAAACTGAATCCCTTTCTCTCGCCATGCACAAAAGTTAACTCAAAATGGATCAAGGAGCTTGATATCAAATCAGAGACCCTGCACCTGATAGAAGAAAAAGTTGGCTCCGATCTACATATTGTGGGGTCAGGCTCCAAATTCCTTAATAGGACGCCCATAGCCCAAGAGTTAATAATAAGAATAAACAAATGGGACTTACTCAAACTAAAAAGTTTTTTCTCAGCAAGAGAAACAATAAGAGAAGTAAATAGGGAGCCTACATCCTGGGAAAAAATCTTTACTCCTCACACTTCAGATAGAGCCCTAATTTCCAGAATATACAAAGAACTCAAAAAATTAAACAATAAGATAACAAATAACCCAATCAACAAATGGGCCAAGGACCTGAACAGATACTTCTCAGAAGAGGACATACAAGCAATCAATAAGTACATGAAAAAATGCTCACCATCTCTAGCAGTCAGAGAAATGCAAATCAAAACCACCCTAAGATACCATCTCACTCCAGTAAGATTGGCAGCCATTAGGAAGTCAAACAACAATAAGTGCTGGCGAGGATGTGGGGAAAAGGGTACACTTGTACATTGCTGGTGGGACTGCAAATTGGTGTGGCCAATATGGAAAGCAGTATGAAGATTCCTAGGAAAGCTGGGAATGGAATCACCATTTGACCCAGCTATCGCCCTCCTCGGACTATTCCCTGAGGACCTTAAAAGAGCATACTTTAGGGATACTGCCACATCAATGATCATAGCAGCACAATTCACAATAGCTAGACTGTGGAACCAACCTAGATGCCCTTCAATAGATGAATGGATAAAAAAAATGTGTCATCTATACACAATGGAGTATTATGCAGCACTAAAAATGACAAAATTATGGAATTTGCAGGGAAATGGATGGCATTAGAGCAGATTATGCTAAGTGAAGCTAGCCAATCCTTAAAAAACAAATGCCAAATGTCTTCTTTGATTTAAGGAGAGCAACTAAGAACTGAACAGGGGGAAAGAGCATGAGGAAAAGATCAACATTAAACTGAGATGAGTGATGGGAGGGAAAGGGAGAGAGAAGGGAAATTGCATGGAAACGGAAGGAAACCCTCATTGTTATACAAAATCACATATATGAGGTTATGAGGGGAAAGGGGGGGGAAGGGAGAGAACTGCACAACAACAGATGAGGTAGAGAGGGAAGATGGGAGGGGAGGGGAGGGGGGATAGTAGGGGATAGGAAAGGCAGCAGAATACAACAGTCACTAATATGGCATTATGTAAACATTGTGAATGTGTAACTGATGTGATTCTGCAATTTGTATTTGGGGTAAAAATGGAAGTGCATAACTCACTTGAATAAAATGTATGAAAGATGAAAAAATAAATAAATAAATAATAGACTTGTTAAGAAAAAAAAAAGATAGCATGGCACTGGCACTTAGATATTCAATGGAATCAGATATGTCCAGAAATAGTTCAATTGGTTTACAACAAAAGTGTAAGGAAAATGGAGTGGGTGTTAATCTTTTCAATAAATAGTCCTGGAACTAAAAATAAAAAAATTAATGCTGATCTAGACCTTGAGATATCTAAAAAGTAAATTCAATCATAAAACTAAGCATGAAAGTTAAACATGGAGATTCTAGGAGACAAAAGCATAGGAGAAAGTCTATAAAATCTTGAGTTTGGGGAAAATTTCTTAGATATGACACTTAAAGTATGATTCATAAAAGAAAATGATAAATTAGCTTTCATTAAAATTCAGACTTTCTGAGGCTGGGGCTATGGCACAGTGGCAGAGCACTTGCCTAGCATGTGTGAGGCACTGGGTTGGATCTTTAGCACCATATAGAAATAAATAAAATAAAGGCATTCTGTCCATCTAGAACTATATATTTTTTTTAAATTAAGACTTTCTGTGTTGGGAATATAGCTCCATGGTAGAGTGATTGCCTAGCATGTACAAGGTTCTGGTTTGATAAACAGCACTGCAAGAAAGAAAAATGTGTTCCTGAAATGGTGGCTCACACCTGTAATCATGACTGCTCAGGAGGCTGTAGGAGAAGGATCACAAGTTTAAGATCAGCCTCAGCAATTTAATGACACCCTGTCTCAAAAAAAGGGGGGTGGGGATGGGGATGCAGCTCAGTGTTAAAGCACCCCTGGGTTTAATCTCCAGTACCATACACAAAAAATTAAATAAATATTAACTATGTTTTACCCACCTATTTCAAACTATTATATATTTACTCAAGAGGAAAGAAAATTTGTCTATACAAATATCTGTATATAATATTCTAATAAGCTTTATTTGTAGTAATAGCCAAAATATGAAAACAAAATATTCATTAACATCTTTTTAATAAAAAACAAATTGTAACATATCCATATAGTGGAAAGAAAGTAAGAAGTAGAGGAAGGAGGGAAAGAAGGAGGTAAAAATGAAGAGAGGATGGGAAGAAGGAAAAAGGATTGAAAGAGAAAAGGAATAGGAAGAAAAGAAAGAGCAAAAGAATTCAAAAAAAATCCCTTAAGTTTTCTTATGAATGCCTGAGATTTATGAAACACTATGCTTATTTAAGGTGTGTACTGAAAACCATACTACTTCCCATACAAAATGCAGGTACTTCTGGAGTTTGAATACCACTTAGAGCACAGGAACACAAAAGGCAGCAATAGACCAGAGACAGAAATTTCTGTGCAGAACATGGTGGCGCACACCTGTAATCCAAACAGCTCAGGAGGCAGAGGCAGGAGGATGGTGAGTTCAAAGCCAGACTCAGCAAATTAGTGAGGCCCTAAGCAACTTAGCAAGACCCTGTCTCTAAATTAAATATAAAAAAGGGGTGGGTATGTTGCTCAGTGGTCAAACACCCCTAGGTTCAATCCCCAGTAACAAAAAATTAAAATTAAAATTAAAAAAACAAAACAAAACCAACCAACCAAACACAAAAAACAAGCATAGCCAGGTGTGGTATCGCATGCCTGTAATCCCAGTGGCTTGGGAGGCTGAGGCAGGAGGATTGAAAGTTCAAAAGCCAGCCTCAGCACCTTAGTGAGACCCTAAACAACTCAGGGAGACCCTCTCTCTAAATACAAAAAAGGCTGGGGATGAGACTCAGTGGTTAAGCACCTGGGATTCAATCTCTGGTACAAAAAAATAAACAAACAAACAAATAAATAAGAAAATATTTCCCAAGAAGCAGCCTATTACTTTCACTTTCTAAACCTGTCCCTGTCTCTTGGCAGACCTATCTTCCTGCACCATAAATTATAGCTTCCCGCTATATTCATTTTTCACACGTGACTTTGAATTCATATTGTTGAGATTTTTCACCTTCAATATGAAGTTAGAGTTGATAGCAGTTTTACAGAACACAGAACAACATCATTACTTCCTAATAAATAGCAGTAGATAAATGTTTCCAAACCATCACTTTCAGAGTTGATAAAGTGGTAGTACTTTGTGCAGGGATATATCATGCAGTTTACTTCATAAAGAAAGTTTCTAAACTTGGACCAAGACAGAGTTCACAACTCAATGTGCCTTTCTTTCATGTTATATTTTATGTCATTTCTATTCATGGATGTCCTCATCTATAAAGTGGGTTTAATATGAACACCAACTTCCTAAGGTTATTTTTCCATATTAAATAAGTTTAGTGTATGCATAAACATTAAAATAATACTTAATGCACATAAGTATAACATGATTTTTTAACATAGATTTCCATGCTTTGTAATGTTTAAAGGCAATTTACAGTCAATAATGTTAATCCCAGGTATATTACATTCATCCACTAAAATGAATATTTTAAAAGAATTAAGGTATAAATAATGCCTGGAGGGAAACTACTACTTTTAAAAGCATTCACATAGCTACTTCAAGTCCAAATTTGTTAATTTCCTAGAATTTTTAACTTTAGAGACTTTACCCTCTATTTTTTACATTTTTGTTCAGTGGCCTCTGGTATTGCAAAAATGTTGCTCAACAACCTGTGTAAATGCCTTCCAATTTTAAAGTACAATAAAGATTTTCTTTTTCCACTTTTGAAAAAACCAGTTTGATTTTTAAAGTATTTTGCTTTGGAAAGATCAGAAAAATGTTAATAGTCTTGCTGCTGCAAGCAGGACTATCTGGTATGTGATCATAAACCTGATCATAATTGTAATCAGAATGAAACAGGCACTGATTATATGCCAGACACTGTTGGAAGCCCTTAACAAGCACCATTCATTTTAATCCCTACAACAATTTAGGAGCATGCACTACTGCTGTGCCCAACTGACAAATGAGGGAACACAGGATCTCAGGTTAATTAACTCAACAAGGAAGAGACAGTGAAGTAGTGAGGAAAACAGAATTCAAACCTAAGAATTCTGATTCTAGAGCTAATACCTATGAGATTTTGAAAAGCACAAAATTGGTTTGGGTTTTTGTTTTTATTTATTTATTTATTTATTTGTTACTGGGGATTGAACCTAGGGATGCTTAACCACTGAGCCACATACCCACCCCTTTTTAATATTTTATTTAGATACAGGGTCTTGCTGAGTTGCTTAGGGCCTCATTAATTTGCTGAGATTGGCTTTTCACTTTCAACATCTGTAAAATGTTGGGAATAAATGAAGGCCTTCCAACACTGGAAGTTGTGAAACTTGCATTAAAATTGCACAAAGTGATAGCTCAGTGGTAAAGCACTTGCCTAGCATTTGTGAGATTCTGGGTTCAAATTATAAAACTGCAGCAAAAAATAATATACTTATTATATTTGCCATTGACTATTTGTAGAATTATTCAAGCAAAAGAACTACAACAGCAAGAACTATTAAAATATGTATTCTTAAAATTTTCTTCAGTTCCAAAGATTTTTAGTAGCACACCCAATAGGTTTTCATTTTCATTCCTGAATTTGATTTTTTAAATTTTACTCCATTACTACATATTACAGATCCTATTTTGTACTTTCCTGAGTTATGAAAGGCCTGATTATATACATAGTGTTATCATCAGATACTGGGGAAACACCTGAGGAGGTGGCATATTTTCCAAGAAGTAAGAGCATTTGGTAGTAGATTCTGGGAAGATGGTGACAGTGGTGACTATACGGTTTTTAAGTATCTCCAAACACCCACATATAAACGGAGCAGTAAAGCACAGAAGCAAAATTCATGGGTAATGTTTTCATCAAAGCTAGTTTAACAAGGTTATCACCCAAAACTTCCAAATTCAAGTAGATAAGGACAAACCACCAACAGTCACATTACCTACATGATATGAGTACCTGTGTAGAAGGAAAAAGAAGTACAGCCAACCCTCCTCATCCATAGGCTCTGCACCTGCAAATTCAACCAACTGCAAATCAAAAACAATTAGGAAAGAGCTGGGAATGTGGCTCAGTGGTAGAGCACTTACCTACCATGCATGAGGCCCTACATTCTCTCCCCCAAAAAATGATTGAGGAAAAAGCCCTGTATCTGTACACATAGGGAATAATGACAAGAAATAGTCTCTAACAATATAGTATGACACCTATTTTCAAAGCGTTCATATTGAATTAGGTATTATAGTAAACTAGAGAGGATCTAAAGTGTATGGGAGGGCATGTTTAGGTTATATGAAAACACTGCTCCCTTTTTTTGGTAAAGGGGTCTCTTTCTTTGCATAGGCTGGTCCTGAATTCCTGGGCTCAAGCCAACCTTCTGCCTCAGCACCCCCCAAGGAGCTAGGATTAGAGGCTCAAACTATTGCACCCCACTACTATCCAGTTTTCTGTAAAGAAGTTTAGAATTACACAGATTTGATATCTCTGTGCGGTTCCTGGAATCAATCCCCTTCAGATACCAAGGGATGAGTATACTAGCACAGTGTCTGGTTAACTGGATAACATAAGAACTGCAAACAACCTAACTCATTGGAAAAAGCAGTGAAACTGGGAGGGTTTCATCCCTTTTCAATTCCAAGTGAGTTCAAAGGGCCCAGTTCAAGAGGCATTGGAACAGTATAACCCTGGGTAAATACCTCGGGGCACTATTCTGAGAGAAGCCTGCAATTATGAAAACATGCTGGAGGTAGATTCACAATTCAATGGGAAATAAGTGAGAGATTAAGGAAATGAGAATGTCCCATTCTATACTGTCTACTTATGTGAGTATCAAGCACTTGAAATGCGATCAATCAGAATTAAAATGTGTTGTAAAACATACCAAATTTTGAAGATTTAGTAGGAAAAACTATAAAATATCTCATTAAGTTCTATAGAGATCACATACTAAACTAATATTTTGGATAAGTTAAATAAATGATTAAAATTAATATAACTTGTTTCTTCATTATTCATTTACTTGACTACTTACTTATTTTTAGTACTGGGGATTGAACCCAGAGGTGCTTTCCTGCTGAGCTACTTCCCCAATCCTTTGTTTTTAATTTTTTAATTTTGAGACAGGCTCTCACCAAGTTGCTGAATCTGGCCTCAAGTTTATCATCCTCCTCCCAGGATCACAAACATGCACCACCATACCTGACTAGTTTTTTCTATATTTTAAATTTTAGCTACTAGAAAATTGTAAATTGTATATGTTGGCAGCCTTATATTTCCATAAGACAGCATTCCATATTACTGATAAGTGGATATGTGGACAAGTCAATCAGGCAGCAGGAGTAGAAGGGAATAGATGTAAGTGGATGTACAATATTTAGATTAACCAGTTTAAAGTGGGACACACCAGTAATTCCAGAAACTCAGTTAGCTGAGGCAAGAGGACCACAAGTTCAAGGCCAGCCTCAGCAACTTAGTGAGACCTTGTCTCAAAATAAAAAGTAAAAAAGGCTGGGAATGTGGTTCAGTGGTTAAGCACCCTTGGGTTCAATCTCTGGTATCCCCCAACTCCCCCCAAAACATTTAAAAATGTGAAACTAGATGGAATTTCCTAGGAAGTAAATTTATATAAGGAAAAAATCCAAATACTGAGGCCTGGGCATTTCAGCACTCAAAATTATGAAAAGTGAAAAAAAAAAAGTACAGGAGAATGCAGGGTGAACACAAAGAAAGCAGTCTCCAAAGACTAAGGAAAATCATTTATCAAGGAGTGAGGAGTTAAAAACTGTGCCAAATGTTGCAAGCAAGATGAAGTTTAAGAATGTGTATACAGGCGGGCAAGCAGCCACATGCCTGTAATCCCAGCAGCTTGGGAGGCTGAAACAGGAGGATTGTGAGTTCAAAGACAGCCTCTGCAATCGCGAGACACTAAGCAATTCAGTGAGACCCTGTCTCTCAAAAAAAAAAAAAAAAAAAAAATGAAAAAAGAATCACAGGTCCTGGATGCAGCTTTGAGGAATAAGTGTATCTGAAAATTTTACATAGCTGTCAGGGTTTTGAGACCTGGTGGGAACATCTCCTTGTCCCTGTGGACAAGTAGCTCTCTGATGTGCATGCAACAGGAGCAGGACCTAAGGATTTCCTTCCAAAATGTAAGGCCTAGGACTAGGCTTCTACTGCACACACACCAGAAAAGCAGAGGGAAATGAGAAAAGAGATTACACACACACACACAGCACTACGGATTGAACCTAAGGGTGAATAACCACTGAACCACATTCCCAGACACCCCCTTCCTTTTTAAATTTTGAGATAAGATCTCATTTAGTTTCTGAGGCTGGCTTTCAACTTTCCATCCTCTTGCCTCTGCATTCTGAGCTATGGGATTACAGGTGTGTGCCACGGCACCAGAAAGTACCATGTTTCCATAGATTTCTATTTTTTTAAAGCAGCTGAATTTCATATAGAGGTAGTTACATGGTCAAAGTAAAGAATGTAGAATATAAAAGTTAAGACAATACCAAGAGTTATTCCAAAAACCAGCATGGTGTATGTTCAAACATCTCTCCAAAATTCACACGCATGCTTTCTCTCTCTCTCTCTCTCTCTCTCTCTCTCTCTCTCTCTCTCTCTTCTCTCTCTCTCTCTCTCTCTCTCTCTCTCACACACACACACACACACACACACTCTTTTATATACTTGCTCACAAACTCAGTAACAACCCTTTTTACAACAAGATTATCCATCAATGTGTATTTTTGTTAAATATCTAACCATTTTCCCATGAGTTATTAACCTCAAATCCCCCAACCCCAGACCTCCAGAGGCCCTTCTCAGCAAATAAACATTTACCTCCAGTAGAAAATAGAAGAGCTCTTCTGCCCTCAGGCTCCGGGTTCCTGCCCCCACTCCCAGACCTCTACTCTCATCTGGGTCATGTCCCCGACACTCCCCCACCCCTTATTCATGCCCTCCCTCTTTTCTGATCCTGGAAATCTTCATCATCTCTCCTTGCACTCAGTCACCTTGTGTTAAATTGTGCCCCTTTTCTTACTCAAGTTGCAAATCACCTATACTAAGAAAGTATACAGTGCCTTAAGGAGGAACTTACCCAGCAGAACTCCATTTCTGGCAGTGGCAAAAAAAAGGTTGCTAAAGCATATTTTATTCTTTCTTGCATCCAAACAGACAGCTAGCATGCTAATAACTTTCTTTAAAACAGGATTGAGGACGACAATAAAAAAACTCTACATTTTTAAGGTGAAACCAACAGCTTTATTAAGGTACTTCATTACATAAAAAGCTACTTAGGGAAACAATTGTCAACTCAGGGGCAAAGGCAGGCCCTTTTGAGGAAGAATGGGGCTTGAAATCAAGGACAAACGGCAGGTAAGTGCTGAGCAGCGGGGTCATGGGGAGAGGATGCTTCAAAATTGCTCAGGATATTGATTAATAGCTAGAACTCTTGGAAAATCTCACAGGTATACAGGTATGCATAGAATAATCTATTCATGCAGCTGTTGGATGCTGATTCCTTCTGTGGGTCTTGGAGGACGCTCACAGAAGAGGTCACAGCACAAATGGTGTAGGGGCATGAGATGATCCCCCTACACCTGTTCTCCTCCCTGTTCCCCGGGAATTTCTGAGCTCGGGGCATCCAGCTCAGGCAGCAAGGCACGCCTAAGGCTGGAAGGGCTAGGAGTAGAGATAGAACCCAAGCCATAGCATGGAGGAGAAGAGGATGAGGAACCCTGGTCAGGAAACTTGGTGGGAGATGAAGAGGGGCTTAAGCCAGGAGATCTAGTTGGGGAGGAAGAAGGGGAAGAGGACAAGGAGGATGAGGAGGATGAGGAGGATGAGGAGGATGAGGAGGACGAGGAGGATGAGGTGGAGGCAGAGATGCTCTCACTGCGCTGCCTATGCAAAGGAAAGAACCTACCAGGGGGTGAAGGAGAGGAAGCACGCATACGGACTGCATGCCAGACATACTGAGAAGGCACGCTTCCAACCTCACGTTCAGAAGAACTTGAGCTACTCTGAAAGACATGCTGTAAGGGTGCCCTAGAGGAAGGAGGAGGTCTCCTGCCACCCGGGTAACGCAGAGAGCCTCGACTGGGAATGGCCGACCTTCCAGATGACCTCTGCAGGGTGGGGCGTCTCCTCCGGGGACCAAGGCCTGTGGTTGAGGTTGTGCTGCTAGGAGTAGGGCCGGACTTTGTTGCAGGTCTTCTGAGGGTGGTGTCTGGCCGGGATGCACTGGTGCGAACAGGAACTGATGAAGTGCTGCCACTGCGAAGATCAGCACCTGGTCGGGTGGCACGGCTCCTGGGAATAGTGGCTGGTGCAGATACTGGACGTGGAAGAGCAGGACCTGGCTGGGTGACATGGCTGCGGAGATCAAACCCACGCTGAGAGGCACCATTCTGGGGAACAGGGCGGGGCCTGGATGAACCACTGCGGAGAACAGGACCTGGTACAGTGGAGCGACGGCGGAGACCAGGGCCTGGTGCAGATGCATGGTGTTGATCAGGGCTGGGCCTGGATGCACCACTGCGAAGAACTGGGCCTGGTGGGCTGGCACGGCGTCGAAGAGCAGGCCTAGGCCTGGATGCACTGCTACGCAGAACAGGGCCTGGTGGTGAGGCACGACTGTGGTGAGCAGGACCTGGTGTAGATGCATGGCTTTGGGGACCATGGCCTGGAACGGTGGTGCCACTGCAGAGGGCAGAGTCTGCCCTGAGGGCTTGGCTGCGGAGAGCAGGTCCTGGACCAGTTGCATGATTCCATGTAGAGGATTGAGAACCACGGCGGCGGCGGCCGGGCTGAGAAGATGGCGGCAGAAGCACAGACGCCTGCGCAGAAGCCCCAAGAAGCAGGTGGCGCCTTGTAGGCTTTTCAGCCTGGTCTCGGCTGGGCTGGCTGGGCTGGCTGGGCTGCTTCTTACGACGTTTGTTCTCAGGGCTCTTTTTCTGGGCCTGGGGTTGCTCCTGGCCACTGGTCTCAGGTTCCTCACGTCTAAGGCTTGCCTGGGAACCACGGCTGTCCTGGAGGTCAACACGGCGTTTTGCTGACATACTGTCCATGGAGGGCAGCACAGGGTCTTCACAGGCAGAGGTAGCAGAACCTGCTGTGCTGCTTTGATCAGTGTCTCCAAACACAGCCTCATGGCTTGGGGCTGTGGGGACCAAGGCAACAGGATCTTGATATACCCTCCCAAAGACATGGCCAGGGGCTAGGGTGGCCTCATTCTTCTGCCCTCTGGGTGCCTCACCCTGCTGGGGCTTCTGCTGCTTCTCTCGAGGTGCCTGAGTAGCCATGCTATAGGATTCCAGCTCTGACCCAAGTGAAGGCTCCGAGACAAAACTCCGGTGGCAAGTAATGCCGCCGGCTGGGTCCAGTCAGAGCTGGTAAAGAAGTATGGGTGGGGCCAACTGTTCTTCACCTCTGATTGGCGAGCTGGATATCACGTGATGCTTCCCACCATCCTGTAGCCGTAGCCTAGCAGCCCAATGTAGACCTTTCAGGCGCCAGCCAGGAGGGTGTATCCACCCCTCCCTTCAGCCTTAGAGCTATAGGAGGCGTTTCCCGCCTTTGGATTCTTGTGCTCCCCCCACCACCACCCATTTTGTCCTCTGGGGTCAATAGTGTGAATTTCTCTAGTCTCAAACCTGGCCCCTAATACAGTATGGTTCAGGGAAAGGGTTTGGGGTGTGGAGTCTATCTGTGTGAACCATTTGAGGTACCACAAATCATCTTGTTAGTACCACTCCCCTCTCAAAACCTCAAAAGATCAAACTCTTGAAAGATACCAAGCTGGCTGACAGGCTTTATCCCCAAGCTAGGGTGGGACCCCATAGAGGATTGTTCAAGAACCCCTTCAGGCATCTGGATAACCCCAGACTGGATCTGGTGTATTTTAAGTTTGGTGAGAGGCATGAAGGCAAGAAAAGAGATGGGGTCCACACTGTATTGGCTTGAGCTGTTCTGCCTACCTCAAACAGCAGACAGAGATTTAGAGTGTTCCTTTAAACTGCTTCTCCCTACCTTTTGCCCTGAGGCCAAGGTTTCTAGGATTAAGGCTGATACCTTTCTTAACATTCATCAGCATTTTTAAGGGCTGCATAGGAATCCACTGATACATGCACGTTCATTTATTTGGACTAGGCTCTAGTTTCTTTTAAATATGCCCTAATGTACAGACTTGAAGTTTCATATTTGGACCCTCATTCTTAGTCACTATTTCAAAAGGTCGGCTTCTTTCAGTGCCCCAAACAGAAAAACAAATATGAGAAAAGCACCACTGAAATTCTCAAAACGCCCACAGGCAAATACTGGACATACTTCTTTATATCTCGGTAAAATGGCCACTCGCACGTTTCATAGTTTTGTTTCATGAAAATTGAACTATTTATGATTACATGTTGTTTTATTAACCTGTTTTGGGGGTTCATATCTCTGAATATATCTCCCATATCTCTGAATAAATTTCCACAAGGCCATTTTAACTAAAAAATATACCTATTAAGGAGGAAGCTTATATTTTCAAATATTCCTGTGTCAACCAACATTTATGTTTCCCAAATTTTTACATCAATGTGAGCCACATCCTTCTCACTTAAAAACTATTCTTATCCTCAGTTTTGTCCTTGTTGCAAAGTCCCAGAAAAAGAAATTCATGGTACAGTCTATGCACACTTGTAATTCTTTGATAAAAATACTGGCAAACTGTTCTGAAAGTTGCTGTTATAACAATTTTAGCAGGATAGAACAAGATATTTATGAGAATGAAGAGCAACTGGACTTCAACACAACTCAAAAATAGAATGGAATGATATGTGGAGTGTTAATGTGGAATGGAAAATGGATTTGAAATGGAATGCAGCAGGGGATGAACTGGAGACTGGAGTGAAACTGGGAATGGAATACAGACTTGAACAGGATGTGCAATGGAAAACTGAAGAGACTGGACATAGAATAGAATATGATAGAATTAGAAAATGGAATGAAATAAAATGGAAATAAAATGTCACGAAATAAAATGCGTTATATGAGAAAGGGGATGAAACAGTATAGTGTTAAATAAAATATGAAAGAAAATAGAAAATAATCAAAATAGGAAGGAATATAAAATGGAACAGAATGTGCAATTGCCTGAAATCAATGCCTGTGAAATATGTCCTGAAGATTTTAAAATATCAGAAAAGAATAGAATGAAATTTGGAATGAAATATAGAATCCAAATTTATGAAGGATGAACTAGGAATTAAATAATAATGGAAGATGGAAAATGAAGGACTGATGAAACACAGGATGGAATTAAATGAACAGTAAATAAATACAATGTGTTCTGCTCATGTACCATTCCATAATTTAGTGTCATAGAACAATGTCCACTTTATTTCATATCATTTTGTAGAGATAGAATTCAAACAGTACATAATGGTGATGGCTTGTGTATGCTACACAATGTCTGGGACCTGAGCTGGGGAACTTGATTGGTTTTAAGGTTATGGGGGAAGGACAGCAGTAAGTGATGGCTCCTGCATTTTGGTGGATGATGGTGACAATGAAAGAGGGAAAACTTGCCTAGTGGAGGAGATCAAGGAGATAGTGTGAATCCATAATTCTCTTATGACCACGTTGACACCTATAACCCTGTATAGGCATCCTAGTCATTTAAAGGTATAACCCTCAATTCATCTCATAGCTATTCTCATAGATCTATAAGTTAACTTTCACTAGTTTCATGAATCCAGTTTTCCTCTAGGGAGTCATTTCACTTTATGGTCTAATACTTTTCTTCCTTTTTTAGAATTCTTGTGGACCTTAGCCATTATTCTGTCTTAATAATAACTAAAATGACTCTCCTGTATATTCTTCCACCTATGAGATCTCTAAGATCTAAAACTTTATTCTAAAGAAACTTCCTCTCTTTAATTCCATTTGTGTCTTCAGTATTCTGTTCTTTATCATTTTATGACTTCCATTTAAAGTATTTATGTATGTATGTGCTTATAGAAAAGAAGTGGGAAGAGTGATTTTTTAATTCTCTCATATATTCTGAGTTTTTCCAATGAGCCTATATCATTCTTGTACTAAATAAATACCTACTTGCATTTTTAAAAATAATTACCTTACATGAAAATAAAACAAACTTAAAGAGGTTTAATTAGGTTTTAAGCTTTTTTAAGAAAATAGGCTCTCTTATATTATTGGATGGGATTATAAATTTGTAGCACCTTCCCAGATGAAAATTTAATGATATGAAGATACATTAAAAAAAATTCTTTCCCGGCATGGCGGCACATGATTGTAATCCCAGGCTCGGGAGGCTGAGGCTGAAAGCCAGCCTCGGAAGAAGCAAGGCACCAAGCAACTCAGTGAGACCCTGTCTCTAGACTCTGTAGTAGTATTGCTAGATCAAATGGTTATTTCTAACTTTTTTTTAGGAATCTCTACTATGTTTTCCATAATGGCTGTACTAATTTACATTCCCACCAAATGTGTATAATGTTTCCCTTTCTCTGCATCCTCACCAGTATTTTCTTTTGTCTTTTTGATGATGGTCATTCTAACTGAAGTGAGATGATATCTTATCACACTTTTCATTTGCATTTCACTGATGATTAGTGATACTGGACATTTTTCATAGAACTTTTAGCCATTTTCATGTTTTCTTTTGATAAATGTTCAATCCCAATCAAAATATCAATGGCAATATTCACAAAATAGAAAAAAAATCCTAAAATTCCTCTGAAACAACAAAAAAACAACTTCCACACACAAAACTACCCTATAAAAAGCCAAAGAAATCCTGAGCAAAAGACCAAAGCTAGAGGTATCATTTAACCTGAAGTCAAAATACACTACAAAGCTACATTAACCAAAATAGCATAGATACTGACATAAAAACAGACCTATAAACCAATGGAAAACAGCAGAGGAGCCAGAAAAAAAAATCCAGGTATTTATAGCAAACCGATTTTCAACAAAGGTGCCAAAAACACATATTGGGGAAAGGACAGTTGCTTCACCAAATGGTCCTGGGAATGATGAATACCCGTATGCATAACAATGACACTCCACCCTTTTGCCATGTTGAAAATCAACTAAAATGGATTTAAGACTGAAATTCAAGGCCAGAAAGTATGGAAGTACTAGAAGAAAGCATAGTGGAAATGCTTTGGAATGTTGATCTGGGCAGATATATTTTGGGGTATGACCCCAAAAGCATGGGAAATGGAAGCAAAAATAGACCAATGGGGTTGTATCAAACTCAAAAGCTTTTCTCCACAACAAAGGGAAAAATCAAGAGAATTAAGAGACAAACTGCAGAATGAGAGAAAATATTTGCAAACTTCATCCAACAAGGAATTAACAACCAGGATCTACAAGGAACTCAAACAACAACATTCAAAAAACAACAAAAACCACTCAAATTATCTGATTGAACATGGACAAAAGATGTGTAGAATGCCATTTCTTTTTAAAAAATCTGAAACAACCTCAATTTCCAATAGTATATCAGATGCCCACAGAACAAATTTATGTAACTTTTTAAAAAATATTTTATTAGTTGTTGATGGACCTTTATTTATTTCTCTAATATGTGGTGCTGAGTATCAAACCCAGTGTCTCACACATGCAAGACAAGCATTCCACCACTAAGCTACAACCCCAGCCCAAATTTATGTAACTTTTACAGGATGTTTTTGAAAAACTTTTAATGTTATGTGAAAGTGTTTATAATATTGTACAACACACACACACACACACACACACACACACACACCATGTACCCTATTTTCTACTGATCTATACTTACATGTATCTACTTTACATTTACCTTTTTATATACATTTAAATTTCATCCACTATAGTGCTGTTGTTCTCAATGGGGGGCACATTTTGCCCCTTGGAATATTTAGAAGTGTCTGCAGAATGACAGTTGGGGACAGTGCAGTGCTATTTGCATCTGGTTGTGGATCAGGGATGCTGCTTTACACCTTCAATGCACAGGAAAGTCTCCAATAATACAAAATTATCTGGCCTCAAATGCCAATAGTGTCAACTTTCATAAATATTGCAGTACAGAATTTAGATAATTCAGAAAAGCTTAAGAAAATTTAAGTTGGGACAATTCTACCAGTAATTAAAAACTATCATTAAAAATTTAACAGATTTACATGTTCATTTTTCTGTGATCATTTGACACTTCTTTATTGGCACCTGGGGTACTTTGGAAATAAACAAATTCATTTGGGGGGTGCTTCAGATTGAACCCAGGTCTTTTTGCATGCTAAGCAGGTATTCTAACACTGAACATATTTTTAAAGACTTCTTTCTTCCTCAACAAGCTCTGAATATTTTTCTCATATTAAGCACTCTAGTAGTTGCTTAAGAAGTTACACAACTTTAGAACTGTAATGTTAACTCATTCCACAAATATCAATCCATCAACATTATCTCTTCATTTTCAAAGGTCTAATCAAAGCATTCATTTCACCGGGCATGGTGGTGCACGCCTGTAATTCCAGTGGCTCTGGAGGCTGAGATAGGAGGACCGCAAATTCAAAGCAAGCCTCAGCAAAGGTGAAGTGCTAAGCTACTCAGTGAGACTCTGTGTCTAAATAAAATACAAAATAGGGCTGGGGATGTGGCTCAGTGGCTGAGTGCCCCTGAGTTCAATCCCGGTACCCTCACTATAAAAGGGCATTCATTTCCCAATGTTGTGTTTTGTGTGTGTGTGTGTGTGTGTGTGTGTGTGTGTGTGTGGGGTTACAATTAAACAAAAAACTTTGGCTCAGTGCAAAGTATCTGATCTATAAAGAGTAGTATGGTCAGCTAACCAAGTTACAGTAATCTGACTCCCACTCTGGTGAATAGCTTGCAAATGGGCATTTCCCAGTCAATGAGATGGGAGGACATCCTTTGGGTTCTCTGGGGAAAGATTTCTCAGCTCTTTTTTGGTGGGGGCAAGGCTACCAAGAATTGAACTCAGGGTCACTTGACCACTGAGCCACATCCCCAACCCTATTTTGTATTTTATTTAGAGATAGGGTCTCACTGAATTGCTTGGCACCTTGCTTTTGCTGAGGCTGGCTTTGAACTCTTGATTCTCCTGCCTTAGCCTCCCTAGCTACTGGTATTACAGGCAGGTGCCACCGTACCCTGTGATTTCTCAGCTATTAAACAATAAAAATATACAAGATATTGTTTACATAAAAACTTAAAGAATATACATATCAAATATTAAAATAAAAAACAGCATGATAACTGGACATAAAGTAAATATTACACAACTGAATTATATTTCTATATATTAGCATCAAAAATTATAAAGGGAAACATTTTAAATGCAATTTGCAATAGCATGAGAAAGCATCAAACGCCTTGGAACAACACTATTAAAAATTCAGAAGACTATTGTCCAGAAAGCTCTAACATTTCTGAAAGAAATTAAAGAAAACCGCATTAATCAGAGATGCAGTGTATTTATTGATTATAAGACAATATTATGAAAAAAATCTTAAGACAGAATTCTCATCCAAATGATCTATGGATTCAATGTAATCCCAATAAAAATTCCAGCAGACAGTTTGTAAGTAAAAATTGGCTAACTGATTATAAAATATGGATATCAAAGATGCAAGAACAGAGAAAGTCATCCAGAAGAAGAAATTTAAAGACTATCACTCAAAGCCAGAGAGTAAGCAAACTATAAAGCCATTATAATTAAAATAGTGTGACTTTTGTATAAGAATATTTTGATATGTAAGAATAGAATAGATAAAATAGACATCTTCATCTATTTAGATTTAGATATTTAAATAGACCAACAAATAAGGAGTCCAAAAAGACACATGTAGCATCACCTTACAACGGAGGCATTAATACAGTTCTCAGGAAGAAGGATGATCATTTAAGGAAGTGGAGATGGAATAATAGGATATCAAGCCATATGGAAAAAAATAAATTTGGCCTCTAAATTTAACTATACCCAGTAATTTCAGAAGATAAAGTTTTCAGAAAATAACGTATAAGGATATCCTGATGATCTTGGAGTACGTCATGGTATCTAAAACAGGACACAGAAACCACTAATGATAATGGAAAGCATCAACCTCCCCACTCAACGTCCAGCAATCCTCTATATACAGAATAAAACCAGGAAGAAAAAAGTAAATTCAATTAAGAACTAGAACAATATTTCAACTTTACTTCGTAAAGTGTGATATTCAACTGACCAACAAAGAAATAAAAATCTGCTCAAACTCAGTCACCCAGAATATACAAATCAAAATCATAATGAAATATCAGCAAAGATCTACCAGGCTAGCCAAAACAACTATTGCTATCAAGAGTTTGAGATGATAGGGGATAGGGATATGGCTCGATGGCAGAGGGTTTGTCTGGCATGCATGAGGCCTGGAATTCAATCCTTAGCAAAACACACACACACACACACACACACACACACACACACACAAAATAACACACAAAAAAAGATAGGGGAACTGAAACTCTGATGGTGGGACTATAAATTGGAAAACTGACAGTATGTGTTTAAGCTGATTTTATGCATTTTCTATAACTCAGGAATTCCATTTGTGTTAATTTTCTATTCCTGTTTAACAAATTATCACAAAGAAAGTGGCTTTAAACAGTGCCAATTTGTTTTCTGAATTATGTAGGTTCAGAGGCCCATGCTTGGCACATCCAGGTACTCCATTTAGTGTCTCACAGGGTGAAATAAGCCCATAATATGAGTCAGCCAGGCTGTGTTTCCTTCTGGCGCCTATGAGAAGGAATATATTTCTAAATTCATTGAGGTTTTAGGCAGAATTCAGTTCCATGTTTACCTGTTTACCTCTACAGGCCTCATGCAATTCCTTGCCACATGTACCTCTCCAAATTTCCAATCTCTCAAGAAGGGCCATAGCAATACCACAACCTGATGAGGTCTGGCCCACCCAGATAACCTCCTCACTGGAACATCCACTGATTTGGGACCTTAATACATCTACAAGTATCTATTTTCCCATATAGCACAACATAATTTCAGGAGTAATAGCTCATCATATTCACAAGCTTCTCATTTTAGAATTCTCCCTATGTCAAGTCTGTTCCACATAAAAATGTTCACCTCCCCCACAGTCTGCAAATTCCTCATTATATTACATCATCAGCTGTACTCCAAATCCTCATCTAAATCAGACATGGATGCTGCGCCAGGATGTTGTTCAGTGGCAGAGTTCTTGTCTAGCAAACATGAGGCCCTGGGTCAATACTCAGTCCCACAAAAATTCATTATAAATCAGACATAGATTAGATTTCTGGCTATAATTCACTCAGTACAATTCCTGGTACACAATTACTCTCCAACTAAAGTGTTAAGCTGTCTTTCCCTGGCAGTCCAATATATAACAATGGGACAGACACAGAACAATAGCTATAAGCATTCTGGTTTCAAACAGGAGTAAATGGAAGGCAGAAAGGAATTCAAAGTTCCTAAACAGTTTGGAAATACAACTTATTCCAACTAACAGTCTTTCTAAGGCAATTAAAGTATTTTCCCAAGATGACTCAGGCTTTCTCTATCATGCAACTCAAAATTCTCCCAGGCTTCACTCAACAGAGTCCTACCCTCCCTCAGTTCCAGGGACCAGACTCTCCACAGGTTTCCCATTCACTACAGCACTCAGCAGCTGAATCTGCCACTCACCAGCTCACAGTTGCATAGGTCAGACATTAGCACACAGCCTGCCTGTTTTCATGTCTCAGAATGCAGGGTGTGGGGTGGTGTTGGACTGGCTGGGTTCCTTTCTGGAGGTTCTGGGGAAGAAGCCCTTCTAGACTCATCCACATTGACAGCTGAATTCAGGTCCCTGCAGCTGGAGGACCAAGGCCCCTGTTCTCTTGCAGGATGTAAACTGGGTTGGCACTTGTCTCTGAGAGGCTACCTCTAGTTCTTTGCCATGTGGACCCTGCTAATATCCTCTCATGATCTAAGTCTCTCTTTCAACAAGGACTTAGGCCCATCTAAGCGCTCACCTGAATAGGTCTAGCCCACCCCAAATAATCCCCCTCTCTTTTTAAAACATTTTTTAGCTGTTGATGAACCTTTATTTTATTTATTTATTTATACAAGGTGCTGAGAATTTAACCCAGTGCCTCACATATGCTAGGCAAGTGCTCTACCACCAATCCCCCTCTTTAAAAAAACTGATCTGTAATCTTAATTATATCTGAAAAAATATTTTTGCCATAAAGGTAACATCATCAAAGGAGTGATATTTCATCATATTCATACATTCCATCTCAACCCAATTGGAGGAGATAGTTCAAAGACAAGTGTTACTGGGAACCATTAGAGAATTCTGCCTGCCACACAAAATGGATATCCAACAGACATGCATGTACTCCAAAAGATATGAATAAAGATGTTATTATTATGGCATTATTGGAAATAATCACAAACTACAAACAAACTAAATATCAACTTTTAAGTGAATAAATTGTGATATATTCACACAATGGAATACTATACAGCAACGAAACAAGCACATATCCCTACATGCAACAAAATGAACATGTTTCAAAACCAACCATTAATATTGAGCAAAAGTAACCAGATGTAAGAATATACATGTTTTATAATGCTCTTTATATAAAGTTTAAAAAACAGAAAAAATAAATTACAGTGACATAGATCACTTTCTAGGGTAATAGCTAAATGAGGGCATAACATAGGTTTCTGGCATGCCACTAATGTTCTATACCTTGGTCCTGGTGGTTGTTACATACATATATTCATTCACTTTGTAAAATGTCAGCAATTTATTGTCCTTACAAGTGTACACTCTAGATTTGAATATTGTACATCAATGAAAAATAAAAAGCTACCAAAAAAGCCCATGAAAATAGGCAAGAAGAATTGACAGAAATATATTCCAGGCTCACAATCCCTAAAGGACAAGTCCAAAATGCAAAATGAAAAAAAAAAACTTACTTTTCTTGATTAATTTGAACATAAAATCTGACCTGAATCAACATAATGCTATTTGTAATCTTCAGATCTTGCAGTGAATATTTATATGTTTAATTACAGACATACTGTTTAATTAGATTCAGCAGTATTATTCTAGGCCTTGTTAAGGATGTTAATGGGATAAACATTATGAAGCATTTGATTCCAAGGGCTTTAGATAAAGGATTGTAAATGTGTAGTAGTAGAAGGGTTTAACTTAATTGTGTCAGCTGGAGACACATCAAATGTACAAGAGACTACAGAGAGTTTATCAGATTGCTTCAATTTATTGAATGGTTTCAATCATATGGTCAGATGATCATGATTTTTTTCTCTTCTGACCTATCAATATAATGGATTAATTAAAATATTTCCTAATATTATGTAATGCTCTCATGCCTAAGAAATGGCAAGGATGTGGCTATGTTTTGTCTACTGTTGAATTTTATTCATTCAAACTTTATCAATTCAAAAATGAAATCTATGTTAATAAATGAGATCATACATCTATGGGTGTGGTATAATATTTGGAATCAGATTTTACACTCCATTCATTAAATACATTTGGAAGATTCCTATCTTTGCTTCTAGAGTCTCAATCACTTGTTACTAGTGATTTCTTTAAAAAACTGGATGATTTTACTCAATTATCCTTGAAATTTTATCAGTAATTTGATTCTCAGTCCTAGTGGAAGAATAACACCATTTTTCTGATAAAGGTGTGGCTATCCAAAAAATACAGAGAGAGAGGGATACTGCAAATAATAGAGATGTGATATTAAATGGACTTCAGAGACTGTGCCAGTTTCAGCATTTACTTAATGCATGACTTCCAGCCAGTTAATCTTTGGAACCCTAGTTTATTCATCTGGGAAATGGGAATATAGTCCCTGAATGTCTTGTTTTTGCCCAAATTGAGCAAAGTGCAATTTTCACATTATTAAGCCAATCAATATGCAAACCTACCAAGACCAACAGTAAAACATGCATTTTATCAAATTGTCACAACTAATGAGTAAGAGACAATAACTCTTTTAGGAATTGTATGTATGTTTGAGGATTTATTTAATCTTAAATTAAGCTTAGTATTTCTGCATATTTTCAATATAGAATTTTCAGATTATTTTTATATAAAATGCATCACCTATTCTTTAATTTTCTCTAATTAGTACACATACATAATCTTAAAAGTTAAATAGTAATGTCAACCTTTAATGAAACCAGAAATCATTTGATTCTAATGCACATCCTTCCCCCAGTCCCTGAGACTTTCAACTTTTTTCTCTTTCTCAGGTAATTACCATGCTATTTCCTAATCATAGGCATATACTGATTGTAGCATACTGCAAAAATGGCCACAAGTGAGATTTCTGGTTTAAGCTCCCCAATATAAAGAAGTTGGAAACACACACACACACACACACACACACACACACCACCTTATTACAACAATAAAACGCTGAATCCATGCCTTTTTCTTTTTAACCCATTCAAGCACTGAGGTTGAAGGGTAAACCACCACCCTCAAAGACAGATTCAGAATCACAATGAAGATTTGTTTACCTGGAGCAGTTGTCTCCAGAGCCATTAACATATAATTAACACAGCTCATCAACATAGAATGCACAGAATACATTTGAGGAATCCCTTGAGGATAAATATAGACTAGCAGGAGGGTGAGGGGCCTCCACGTTTCAATGGGCTTTACCTTCAGAAAAATGTTCCTTTGTCCAGGCATTGCAGGTCGACGCCTTACTCCAGGGGAGTCAAAGACAGCCTTGTGGCAACTCTGCACCCCGCACCTGCTGCAGACAACGTGCAGCGCGAGGTGCCTTTTGGGTCGATGCTTGATGATGCTCTCCACGCCCTGGAGGAGCAAGAGGCCAGGAGGTTGCCAAGTGGGAGTGCAGGCGCTGCTTCTTCCTGCAAAGCCTGCAGCATAATCCAGGACTCTTGGGGCTGCGAGGGCTCAGTTCTCAATTGAACCGTGCCGCGCCAGAGTGGCAGCCCTGGGTGTGGTACACTAGACTCGGGACTCAAAGGTGTCCAGCATGAACTTGGCGGCGCCCGGGCAGCTGAGGCCCCGCAGCTTCCTGAATGTCTTCCAGCGCTCGCGCTGCGCGCCCAGGTCTAGCTCATTGGTAAACACCTCCAGCATCCACGAGTTTGGGGCGGCGCGTAGTGCTGTGGATCTTTGCCTTGCCAGCCTGCCAGCTTCCTTTCAGTAGTGCTCTTTGCCGCCTTTAAGCTCCTGCCCCGGACTTGGACCGCCTCGTGCCGCTGGAGCCCGTGACCACTGTGGCTGGCTGGAGCTTGGGGGTGGGGAACAGGGAATCCCGGGCTGCTCTTAACTGCTCAGTTCAGCGGCAGTTCTTTTCCTTATCCTGCCTATAGCATCCTTAGTCATAAACCCAAATTCTGGCAAAGTTGTGGCCCTGCATTGCTGCGGAAGCGCAGGGATTGGGGGTAGGGAAGCGGTTGTTGCGGGATGGGGCGGGGCGGGGGGAGCAGCTCAAGTTTTAAGAACTTACTGGGCCGCTTTATTGCACTACCAAGAGTGACCGCTTGTTGCAAACGAAGCCAACACCCTCTTCATGCTGTTAAAATGAGTTTTACTGGCATAGCATGGCATGCTGTATCTGCAGCCCCTTCTAAGAGATTTTGGACACCTAGAAATTACCTGTACTAACATGCTTGTGATACTTTGTGTGAGTTGGCATGGCATACCTGAAGTTTCCATGCACATTCTGTTTCATACCAGGCCTATGATCATGGAAATAGTCCTGAAGTTCTTTAGTTCTCGGTAATTGCATATGGAAAAAAAGGGAATAATATATCTCAACTGTAGCTGAAAGTAAATGCAAGAACATATTTGGAATATTTAATAAGACAAAAAGAAACTGGATTTATTGTATATTATTTCTAAACTTTTTCCAATAATTTTATTAAGTTTAACAAATTTTTGTTTGACTTCTTTTTACCTTTCTTCTATTCCAAGATCCAGGAAATGTTCTGGATGCTGACTGGGGGAAAAAGCCAGTGTAACTTTATCCTTTTCCTTAAACATCTCACAAGTCTGGTTTGGTAGACAAATTATTTAAAGTGAAGAATTAGAAGTTTGTCAGAGTATCATGTGATTGCAAAGGAAAGATCAATGAAGAAGTTGCCTACTGGGAAGGACCAGGAATGAGTAGTCAAAGAACAAACTGGAGACAGCTATCTCTTTGTGAGTGTGGGGCTCATCTGTATCTGACAATCCCACTAATCTTTGGGTTTACATTCTTGATTCTGTCAGTAAAACCCTAAATGCATCTTTGCAAGAACAGGGGAGTCTGGGAACACATACCAAGATCCCTTAACCACAGCCAGAGGGATGAGTGAGCAGAATCAGGACAGGCCCTTCTCAAAGGAAGTGATTATGAAATAGATATTATTATCACCTGCAATTTTCAAATGAGGAGACTGATGTTCAGAGGTTACGTGATTTGTTCAAGGTCACAAAGCAGGTGGAAGTAGGATGAATTTTCAACCCCAAGTCAGTTTGGCTCCAATGCTCATGCCATTTGCATTATCCACTCTTAATGACAGTCTCTGTTTTTATTTACAGCAACCAGCTTCTAGGCTCCGCTTCCCTTGAAATTGTTAAAAAAAAAATTGCTGAGTGAAAAAGCTTATTTAAGGTCATTTCCCAAAGAAAGACCACTGAATATTAAAGCTTTATTAAAAAGAATGACTTAAATAACAGGTGTGTGCTGTCTGACTTCCATTCCTGTGTCATTTTCACTACATGTGTGGATGCTTAATATTAAAAACCTCCTTCACTTCTCTTCCGAAAGGTTGAAAATTCACCAGGATTAGGGAGGTTTTTTTTTTTTTTTTCATTTCATGTTGTGATTTAGAATGATAATTTAGTGGTCAGAATTTATTTTTTCTATTTCGGTTACATCCCACTTAGTTTCATTGTAAAAATGCATGAAGGTTCTCTATTTGGAGTATATCAATTAATAGTAACAAATATCATTTATTCAGCACATATATGCTTCAGATAGCTTTGAAATAAGTAATATTGTGATGCCTATTTTGCATAATAATAATTGCTAACTTTACTGATTTTCACAGTGCTTGATAGTCTATCAGACTTCATGCATTTAATCCTCACAAAAGCCCTAAGAGGGAAGAATTCTTACTATCCTTATTTTTCAGATGAGGGAACCAAGGCACAGAGAATTTCCCGTGGTCACACTGGATGCTAGTAATGAAGCTCATGTGAACCAGCCAGCCTAACCCTGGAATTTGTCCTGAGAGTTAATTTACTACATGGAGGGGGACACAGGAGCTTGGTCATAACTTTTCAGCTATGAAGTTGGTAGCAGAGATTCAAATCCAGGTATGTGTGATTTGAAATACCCACATTCTAGCATCCTCTTCCTCTCCCTCACATGTGCTTATTAGGTGGTATCCTCCTCCTCTACTCTACTTCATTGACACTGGTAAAGGAGCAGATATTTATTACACACATGCGTAATGGGGCTGGAGAGGAAAACAGAGCTTTTGTCCTCAAGATTATCACAAAGTAGGAAATACAAACACATTAAAAACTAATTTCATTAGAATACGGTGGGTGTTATAATAAAGGCAAACTTTCTGGAAGAGTTTTCACCTTACTTGTTAGTGGATAAGTAGAAGATAAATATGGGAAAGGGATGTAGGGGTAATCCAGAACCCCCCCCCCCAAAAAAAAAACCCGTAACAGCAACAGTCCAGAGCTTGCAGATAGAATAGTGTATGAGTGAAGGGGAGGTACACACACACACACACACACACACACACGTGTTAAATGTGAACAGAAATGGTGCAGGAAGGTTAGCAAGATTAAGAATATGAGGGGCTTTGAATGCATTGCTAAGGACACATCTGCTATAACCTTCCTTTCAAACCCCCAATCACGCTATCTCAGAATTTCCTGAGGTGAGCTAGAACAGGATCTAAAAGGCTGATATTCTTGATTCCTAGAGGATGTGGTGGGGCATTCAGAAGTGATAAGCCAGAGGCAGGAGGGAGTACATGTAGGGACTAGCTAAAAGAATGGTTGGTATTAGTGTGTAAGAGAAAGAAGATTTTAGAAAGAGATTGACAATTTCCTGAAATCCTCAGTGCTGGATTCTTCCTTAGGCTAGTCCCACAGTAGCTTTGTAAGTTTCAAGCTTCACATCTGGTGAATTTGAAAGGGGTGTGTGTGTGTGTGTGTGTGTGTGTGTGTGAGAGAGAGAGAGAGAGAGAGAGAGAGAGAGAGAGAGAGAGAGAGAATGTGAAATGAGTCTGCTTTCTAGATCATGTTAATATATAAAGAAAAGAGACAGGTTGTGGTGACAAGGAACCAGAGAATAGGGTGTGGAAGAGCTGATTTCTATTTAACATTTCTATATCTATTTTATCCCCATTAATAACATGAGACTGAAGATACCCCCCAAACATATCTTGTAAACCAGTGTTTGAAAGGGAATCACCAATGTATTACCTTCTACCACCTACCATTTGACTTGCACATACTTTTAGTAGATAGAGAATGTCTTCATTTTGCTCTTACCCAGGAACCAGTTTTATTTTATTTTATTTTTTTTGAGTAAACAAAGTTATGCAACTCCTAAGTGCACAAACTGGTGTTTGTTCATCACAAAGCTTACACGTTAATGTAACTAAAACCTACCTCAAGATATTGAGTTTCACTAGCACTGCAGAAGTTTCTCTCCTGCTTCTTCCCAATCATTAACCCCTAAAACAAGGTCTGGTTGGACTGACATATCTACACAATAGTTTTGTCTGATTTTTTTCTTTCTTTTTCATTTTTGGTACTGGGGATTGAACCTATGGGAACTTTGTCACTAAGCTACATCCCCAGCCCTTTTTAATTTTTTAATTTTGAGACAGGGCCTTGCTGAGTTGCTTAGGGCCTCTACCAATAGAATGTGGTAGAAGTGGCACTGTGACTTCTAAGGCTAGGCCATAAATTGCAATGTGGGATGCTTGCTCTTGGAACCTACCATCATGTTGTGAAGAAGTCAAAACTACATGGAAAGACCACCTGTGGGTATTTCAGCCTATAGCCCTGAGTAGGCACTAGCTGAAAGCTGACATCAATTGCTAGACATGAGAGTGAATGATCTTTTAGATGTTTTCAGCACCTAGTCTTTGAATTTTCTAGGTGAGGCCTATGATAGTCCAGACAAGGCCCAAATATTATGTCACCAAAATAGCCATCTCAGCTGTGCCCTGTCTGAATGATAATAAAAGACTATAGTTTTAAGCCACTAAGTTTTGGGATAAATTGTTATGCAGCAACATAGTCACATATATCATTTCAAGTTAATGACAATTATGCATAATGCTATTATAAACATCTTTGCACATATAGTTCAGTAGCTATGTACATATTTCTATTAGGTGTAAACCTTGAGTCACAGGTTACATACATATTCATCTCCAGTAGATGCTAACAAAAAGTATTCTAAAGTGATTGTATTAGTTGACACTTCACCCACAGTATCTAACAATTCCAGTTCCTCTACCTTTCAATTAACAATTTGAATTTTCAGCCTTTAAAAATTAAGCCATTCTTTCTCTTTTTATGAAAATGATGAAATAAAACACACATGCATATAAAAATGCAGAAAATATAAGTGTGCATCACTAATCATCAGGGAAATGCAAATCAAAATCACAATGAGATATCACCTTATTGTAGTTAGAATGGCTATTTTTTCTTTTTTAAACTTCTTTTTAGTTATATATAGCATTAAGGTACATTTTGACATAATTACAATAGCATGGAATATAATTCTCTCTAAGTCAGTCCCCAGCACCTCCCCCTCCCTCTTCCTGCTCCCCTCCCTCTATTCTCCAGATCTTTCTGTAATTTATTTATAGTTTTTTTTTTAAAATTAGGGTCTTGTAGATATACTTCATGTTGGGAATCACTGTGCTATATTTATGTATGTACATATCAAAGATCAGTCTGATTCATTCATTCCACTGTTCTTCCCTCATCCTGCCCCTCCTTCCTCCTCCTTAATCCCCTTTATCTACTATACTCATCTTTCCCCTATTTTGGTGAAATTATCCCTCCTTTTTCCTTTTCTCTCTTTCTTTCTTTTTATGCCCCCCTCCTATTTTGTATCAGCTTCTACATGTCAGAAAAAACATTCAACCTTTCGCTTTTAGGGAGTGGCTTATTTCACTTAGCATAATAGTCTCCAGCACCATCCATTTACCATCAAATGCCACAATTTTGATTCTTCTTTATGCCTGAGTAATACTTTATTGTATAGATACCACATTTTTAATCCATTCATCTGTTGATGATTGGTTCCATAGGTTGACTATTGTGCATTTTGTTGCTATAAATATTGATGTGGCTGCTTCCTGTAGTATGCTGATTTTAAATCTTTCAGATATATACTGAGGAATGCAATACCTGGGTCATATGGTGGTTCCATTCCAAGTTTTCTGAGAAAACTCCATAATGCTTTTCAGAGTGGTTGCACTGGGCTGGGGTTGTAGCTCAGCAGTGGAGTGCTTATCTAACTCATGTGAGGCACTGGGTTCAACCCTCAGCACCACATAAAATAAATAAATAACAGTATTTAAAAAACAGAGTGGTTGCACTAATTTCCAGTTTCATCAGCAATGGATAAGTGAATGTTTTCCCCACATCCTCACCAACATTTATTGTCATTTGTGTTCTTGATAATTGCTGTTCTGACTGGAGTGAGATGAAATCTCAATGTAGTTTTGATTTGTATGTTCTTAATTGATAGAGATGTTGAACATTTTTTCAAGTATTTGTTGACCGTTTGTATTTCTTCTTTTGAGAAGCATCTATTCAGTTCTTTTGCCCATTTACTGATTGGGTTATTTTATAGGTCAGTGGTAGTATGCTTGCCTAGCATCCACCAGACCCTGGGTTCAGTCCCCAACCCCACCAAAAAAAAAAAAAAAAAAAATCCCATTTAGAATGACTATTATCAGGCAAAAATAGCAAGTGCTGGTGAGAATGCAGAGAAAGGGGAATTGTTATGCATTTTTTTTAATACCAGAGTTTAATCCCAGGGGCACTTAACCACTGAGTTAATTTTTTGTTGTTGTTAACTTTGAGACAGGTCTTGATAAGTTGCTGAGAGTCTCACTGAGATGGTGAGACTAGCCTCAAACTTGTGATCCTATTGCCTCTGCCTCCTGAGTCACTGGAATTACAAGGGTACAACACCAGGCCCAGCTTTAACTCTATGCATTGTTGGTGGGGGGGCATGTAAATTAGTAGAGCTTTAATTGAAAGCTGTATGAAGGCTCCTCAAAAAGTTAAAGGCAGAAATACCAAATACCCTATGATCTGGCACTCCCACTACTGGGTATATATCCAGAGAAATTGAAATTGATATATAAAAGTGACATCTATAGTTCTACATTCATTGCAGCACTATTTATAATAGCCAAGATATGGAATCAACCAAGATGTTAAAAATGTGGTATATATACACAATGGAGTATTATTTAGTCACAGAAAAGATGAAATCCTGTAATTTGAAACAACATGGATTGAACTATAGAACATTGTGTTAAGTGAATTCATCCAAACACAGGAAAACAAAGAAGTAACAATAGAATTGTGGTTATCAGAGGGTAGGAAGGGAAGGGGAGGAAGAATAGAGAGAGGATGGATATCTGTACCAAAAAACAGAAGTTGGAATGTAGTTCTAATCCACATCACAATTGGGTAACTGTAGTCTACATCGATTCATCATATATTTTTAAATAGCTAGAGAAATATTTGAAGGTTTTCAACATATAGAAATGATAATACTGGAGGAGATGGAAATGCTTATTACCCTGATTTGATCATTACGCATTGTATATGTATACCAAATTATAATACTGCTCCTCAGATAAGTATAAATATTGTACATCAATTAAAAATTAGAGAGCTGGGACCATAGCTCAGTGATAGAGTACTTTCCTGGCACGTGAGAGGCACTGGGTTTGATCCTCAGCACCACGTAAAAAATAAAGAAATAAAATAAAGGTAGTATGTCCATCTATAACTAAAAATATTTTTAAAAATTAGAATTAAAAAGCAGTATAAAATGTTTGCAGCTTAACAAATATCTATAAAGTAAATATCCTCATAATCACTACCTGAGATGAAACAATATAAGCATCCCCCAAATTGTATCATAGCACTCTCACTGATCACAGTGTATGGATCCTGAAATATTATAGTTTAGTTCTCTGGGTTTTAACTGTATTATAAGGAGCTATAGTACCTATATCAGCCTTACATGTTAAAACAACTTTAAAGTATCTCTGTGCTATTTTTTGTTTTGTTTTATTTTGTTTTGGTACTGAGAATCAAACCCACTGATACATTACCACTGAGTTACATCCCCAGTCCTATTTATTTATTTATTTTAATTTTGAGACAGAGTCTCACTAAATTGTCATAGCTGGCCTCTAATTTGTCATCCTCTTGCCTCAGTCTCCCAAGTTTCTGGGACTTTAGACATGTACCACTAGGGCCAGCTCTGTGCTAATATTATAGTTAAAATTCAGAAGCTGATTTTCCCTTACTCTTAAATTATCCTGGAGTGTTTTGTGTTTGTCCTCCATGTACCTTCTCTGGAAACATAACTGATTTTGTGGTTTTGCTCTGGCTTCTAGTTTTGTGAATGCTGGTATAAGAAGTCCTTTCTTTTGGTGTTACACATTCTCAAGATCTCAGGTCAGATCGTAGAAAGGAACATTGTAAGCAGTTTGAGGTCATATCTCATTTTTTAAAAAATATTTTTAGTTATAGTGGATACAATATCTTTATTTTATTTTTATGTGGTGCTGAGGATCGAACCCAGTGCCTCACACATGCTAGGCAAGCGCTCTACCTCTGAGCTACAACCCCAGCCCCCCATATCTCATTTAAAAATAACTCTCCATTAGAGGATAATTTGAAAGGAGGTGTTTTGTTTTATTTTGATTTTTTTTGCTAAGTGTTCATCAATGCCAAAGATAATATTAAATATAAACATTTAGGGGGTTGCAGTTGTGGCTCAGTGGTAGAGCACTTGCCTAGCCCGTGTGAGGCACTGGGTTTGATCCTCAGCACCACATAAAAATAAATAAAGGTATTGTGTCAATTTGCAACTAAAAAGTATAAGTAAAAATATTTAAACATTTAGTTAAAGATTAAAGTTTGCTAAAGACAAACCTATAGTAGTCCTGTTTCTCTTTCAATTAAGTTCTCTGCATCTCCTTTGTTTAGAAATGACAAAAAGCTTGCTATTAACCAAGCTTTCGGTTTTTCTCCCATTGTTCTCACTTATGACACAAAATGGCTCTTCTGAAGAGCTTATGATTATAAAATATCCTAGAGAGTCAATCCTCTTGTTATAAGATAAATTGTCAAAGGTAACTTTATCTATATGCTTAGGAGAATATAAACCTTGATGAGAGAGGAAGAGGTGAAGGAGAAGGAGAGCGGGAGATAGAGAGAAATACAGAAATAACTGTTAATCCAACACTCACTACTGACATTGAGTGACTAGCTATCAGGTGTTCTATAGACATATGGGTCAGGCAGAACTGCTATGCTACTCTTAAGGGCTTGTCAGTAGTAGCACTTGAACTCTGCCTCCTTTCTTTTTCTCCCTCTTTTTGTGATACTTGGATCAAATTCAGGGCCTTACACATGCTAGGCAAGTGCTCCACCACTGAGCTACAGCACCAGCAAACTCTGCCTACTTTCATAAGATTAATTTCTTTCCAGATGAGCATCTTGTCTTATCTTCGATGATATCATGTAACATTCGCCATAGGCTGATTTGGGCCCTGTGGTCAACTAAGGCATTGGGATTCTATATTATTTTCCTGTTGTTGCTGTAAGAAAACACCACAATCTTGGTGTTTTGAAAAACCAAAATATGTTATTTCACAGCTCTGTATTTAAGGAGACTGAATGTGTGCAAAAGGCCAAGTTCCTTTTGGAGGCTTTAGGGGAGAATTTTTTTCTTGCCTTTTTTTTTCTGCTTCTAAAGGCTGCACACATTCTTTGACTTGTGAGCCTTCCTTCATCTTCGAGGCCAGTTATATAGAATCTTCTTTCTCTTTCTCCCTCTCCTTCCATTGTCACATTTCCTCTTCTTCACTGACTCTTCTGCCTCCATCTCACTTATAATTATATTTTGCCCATCTTCATAACCAAAGATAATTTCCTCTTATCAAAATCATTAATCATATCTGCAAAGTCCCTTTTGAGATACTCCCATTGGTCTCAGGCACATTGAGATCAGACATCCCAATGTCTAATCCCAAACCTCCCACAGCCAAATTGTGACCTCTTGGGACTGATATAAAATATGGAAACAAGGGAGGATTACCCCAGTGTGACAAGCTGGTATGTCTGGGTTGTATCTGAGGATAGTGGGCTGTTCCTATCCAGATATTTTCAAATCCTGCCCACCCAGAGGAGAAAGATCTGAAAAAAACTCTACATCATGTGTGGGGACTCCTACCACCTTTCTGTTCACTTTAGACTCTTGTACATATTTCAAATCTAAGCTTATACATAATGTTTTTTTTCTTGGAATCCTTCTCTGGTCCCCACCTGAATCCTGTAGCAGTGGCCTACCTATTGTTCTCAAAGCAGCCTCTATTTCCCCTGTGACACTCCTAATCTCCATTACTTTTATTTTAAATACATTTAAAAATTATCATATGGTTTTGTTTTCAGCACATTTATTTAAATTTATGTTTATTATCTATTTATATTTTGGCAGGCAGTTTACTTGGCTGAATCCAAACTGCAAATTCCATCTCTCCTGTGGTATATTAATAGCTTAAATATCAATTCATTTTTTTACCCTTTTAGGGATACTTGGAGTCTACCCCATGCATAGATTTGGAATTCAGAGATTAGCCAGTAATTTGGAAAAGGCTATATGATGAATTTAGGTACTCGTCTTTGGGTCACTCTTTACCAAGATATACCTTCTTGATTTCTTCTTACTATGATTGCCCCAAATAGTGTACTTCAGTTCTTTAAGTCACCAAGGCTGCACATTTTTCATTAGAGTTTTTAGCCACCCTGTGGATGAAGACTGAAACTTACTCTCAAACTAAAATTTACAAATAAATGGTGAGCTCGTCCTTCTCATAAATGTCATTCTTCTCCAATTTTTGGATGTTTTTGTTCACTCCATGTACTTTCACATAAATGTGTGTCTATTGTGTGTGTGTATATATATATATATATAGCCAGTGGGAGAGTTGGCCTGATAGGAAAATTTCAGCCATATCAGAACCTAAACTTGGTGAATATATTTATTTTTAATTTTTCAAATTTAATGACAAAATAATATAATATCAACTAGAGATGATTAATTATGAAACAATCATACAAAATTCTTGCTTTCACCATTCCAAAGAAAGCTGGAGTAGCTATATTAATTTCAAACAAAGCAGACCTCAGAGGAAGGGAAATTATTTGGAAAACGATAGACATTGCATAATGATAAAGAGGTAATTCCCAAAGGAGATGTAACAATGCTTAGTATGTATGTATATACTTAACAAGGGTGTCAAAATACATGAGGCAAAAGCTGAAAGAACTGTAAAGAAAAATGGTCAAGTCCGCTATTATAGTTGAATACTTCATCATCCCTCTATCAAAAATGGGCACATTCAGCACACAGAAGAATCACTAAAGATATAGTAAACTAAACAGTACCATTAATCAACTGTTAGGATTGACATTTATAGTGTACTCCATTTAAAAACAGTAGGATGATATACATTTTTCCCTCAACCTCACATGGTACATCACTAGGCTAGATCATATTCTGGACTTAAAACACACTGTGACAAATAGAAAAATAGAAATCATACAAAGCATGTTCTCAGGCCATAACTGAATTAAACCAGAAATAAGTATATAGCATTCAGTATATGTATGAGGATAGAAGGCAAAGCAAAACATCAGTAATCCAAACTTCTGCTTTAGGAAACTAGAGAAAGAAGAACAGTCAAATCCAGAGTAAGCATAAGAAAAAGAAAAGTAGAAATCAATGAAACCGAAAGCAAGAAATTCACAAAGAAAATCAATGAAAACACAGTTGGTGCATTGAAAAAAATCAATGGAATTATAAGTCTCTAACTAGGCTAACAAAAACAAAGAAGACACAATTACAAATATCAGCAATTAAGGATTGACCTTCACAATGATCCCACGGACATTAAAAGAATAATTAAAAATTACTGTGGAACAACTCTGTGTCCTCAAATAAGAGAACATAGCAGAAGCACACAAATTCCTTTTAAGGGGCAATCTAGCAAAACAAGAACTATATAATCTGAATAGGCCTTTATCAAAGACATTGGATTAATAGTTAGTAACTGTTCAAAATTGGAACACCAGGCCCAGATAGTTAGACCAGTCAAAGATTTAAAGAATAAATGATAACAGTTTTCTTCCATTCTCCTAACTTAGTCTACTGATTCAATGCAATCCCAGGCAAATCCTAGCAAGTTATTTTGTGGATAGCTAGTATCAGTTAATTTAAAGATTATGTAGAAGGACAAAAAAAATCTAGAATAGGGAGCACAATACTAAAGGAGAACAACAACCATGAAAAACAAACATCAAAATTTACTATAAAGGTATAATAACCAAGACATATTTATGAAGTTAACTCAAAATGGATCAAGGAGCTTGATATCAAATCAGAGACACGGCGTCTGATAGAAGAAAAAGTTGGCTACGATCTATATACTGTGGGGCCGGGCTCCAAATTCCTCAATAGGACACCCATAGCACAAGAGTTAATAACTAGAATCAACAAATGGGACTTACTCAAACTAAAAAGTTTTTTCTCAGCAAGAGAAACAATAAGAGAGGTAAATAGGGAGCCTACATCCTGGGAACAAATCTTTACTCCTCACACTTCAGACAGAGCCCTTAATATCCAGAATATACAAAGAACTAAAAAAATTAGACAATGAGATAACAAATAACCCAATCAACAAATGGGCCAAGGACCTGAACAGAAATTTCTCAGAGGAGGACATACAATCAATCAACAAGTACATGAAAAAATGCTCACTATCCCTAGCAGTTAGAGAAATGCAAATCAAAACCACCCTAAGATACCATCTCACTCCAGTAAGATTGGCAGCCATTATGAAGTCAAACAACAAGTGCTGGCGAGGATGTGGGGAAAAGGGTTCACTTGTTCATTGTTGGTGGGACTGCAAATTGGTGCAGCCAATCTGGAAAGCAGTATGGAGATTTCTTGGAAAGCTGGGAATGGAACCACCATTTGACCCAGCTATTCCCCTTCTCGGTCTATTCCCTAAAGACCTAAATAGAGCATGCTACAGGGACACTGCTACATCGATGTTCATAGCAGCACAATTCACAATAGCAAGACTGTGGAACCAACCTAGATGCCTTTCAATAGACGAATGGATAAAAAAAATGTGGCATTTATACACAATGGAGTATTACTCTGCATTAAAAAATGACAAAATCATAGAATTTGGAGGGAAATGGATGGCATTAGAGCAGATTATGCTAAGTGAAGCCAGCCAATCCCTAAAAAACAAATGCCAAATGTCTTCTTTGATATAAGGAGAGTAACTAAGAACAGAGTAGGGACGAAGAGCATGAGAAGAAGATTAACATTAAACAGGGATGAGAGGTGGGAGGGAAAGGGAGGGAGAAGGGAAATTGCATGGAAATGGAAGGAGACCCTCAGGGTTATACAAAATTACATACAAGAGGAAGCGAGGGGAAAGGGAAAAATAATACAAGGGGGAGATATAAACTGCAGAAGAGGGGGTAGAGAGAGAAGAGGGGAGGGGAGGGGAGGGGGGATAGTAAATGATAGGAAAGGCAGCAGAATACAACAGACACTAGTATGGCAATATATAAATCAATGGAAGTGTAACTGATGTAATTCTGCAATTTGTATACGGGGTAAAAATGGGAGTTCATAACCCACTTGAATCAAAGTGTGAAATATGATATATCAAGAACTATGTAATGTTTTGAACAACCAACAATAAAAAAAAGAAAAAAAGACATATTTATGGTATTGATAATAGGCAAATAGATATGTAGAGTAGAATATATGCACACACAAATATAGTTTATATTTATAACTGATTCCAAACTAAAATGCCAAGGGAATTAAGTGGAAAAAGGACAGTATTTCCAACAAATTGTACTGGATCATTGAGACATGTACATACAAAAAAGAAAAAAGATCTAGACAGACCTTAAGTCTTTCAGAAAAAGTATCTCAAAATGAGTCACAGACTGAAATATAAAATACAAAATATAAAAATTCTAGAAGATAATGAAAGAACATTTAGGTGATCTTGGGTTTTGTGATGACTTAATAGATAAAACATCAACAAGCACAATTTATGAAAGAAAAACATGATAAGTTAGAACTCATTAATATGAAAAATGCTACTTAAGAAGACTTAAGAAAATGGAGGCACATCCACAGACTACAAGAAAATATTTGCAAAATAAATATCTTATAAGGAATTGGTATCCAAAATATATCAGAATTCTTTAAAGCTTGACAGTTAATAACACAACCCTGGTGTGGGTACAGCTCAGAGGTGAAGTGCATGCTTGGCACTTGCAAAGTTCTGGATTTGATCAGCAGTACCCTACTCCACCAAAAACAAACCAAAGTAAAACAAACAAACCAAACCCAGTTAAAACTATTGGAAATATATCTAAACAGATACTTCACCAAAAATTAATAATAATACAGTTGGCAAATAAACATAAGAACAAAATTCTCAGCGTCATGTCAGGGAATTGCAAATTAAAACAGTGAGATACTATTATACATCTATTACAATGACTAAAATCCAAAACACTAACACCACCAATTGCTAAGGTCATGGAAAAATAGGAATTTCCATTCACTACTGTTGGGTGTGCAAATTGTTAGGCACATTTTAGAAGACAGTCTGGAAGTACTATTGAAATTTTGGATTATTTAGATCAGGATTCTTGTTTCTATTTACATGCAGTTGAAAGAAATTGGTTTTAGGTATCACGAAAATTAAAAGATATTGTATGGGAAATACCTAATAAATATTTTGACCATTATCTCATAGAACAGACCATGATCATTTACTGTATATTATTAGAAAAAAGCAGACCAATTCACCTTCAAGTATAGCCCTTTAAGCTGGGTGCAGTGGTGCATGCCTGTAACCCCAGCAACTCTGGAGGCTGAAGCAGGAGGATTGCAAGTTCAAAGCCATCCCCAGTGAGGTACTAAGCAATTTAGTGAGACCCTGTCTCAAAATAAAGCAAATAAATAAAGAAATGAAAAGGGCTGGAGACAAGGCTCAGTGAGTAAGCACCCAGGTTAACCAATCCCCAATATAAAAAAAAAAAGTACAGCCTTTAGCATTCCTCAGATACATATGTTGTAAAGTTCTATGACATTTAATTTTTACAGAACCCTAAATATGTTGTTCTACTTAGAATAATTTTTCTTTTCTGCTTAGATTTTAGCTCATAGTCAGAATACAGAATCCCTGATTCAAGGAGTTGATGTGATCATCAACAATTCCTTGTTAAGTAACCTTCTCTGAAATAATTAAGTTCTCTAGGCTTCACATATATTCTATGTAAACTGGAGTTAAGAATAATGCCTACTTTGTAGAATTGTTTTCATAATGTAAAAGTATAGAAGATTTAAAGTATTCAAGCCACTGTCAGGCATATGGTGAGTTCTTGATAATGGAACCTCTGATTATTATCACTAAATTTTATTAGTAACATGAAAGCAAAGTCATGATTTCTCTAATCCATGCCTTTCAATGCAGCCAATACATTATAGTGCATGTGAGACATATAGTATGATACAAAAAGCTCTAGGGAGATATGGGAGAATATGAGTCTGCTTTGATAAAGTTGATAAGGTAGTTGTCACAAGAGAGATTTTTTATAGCTAAGAATGAGAAGAAAAGTGGGGACATAGTTCTGCTTCAAATTAAGAATACTAATTAAGGGGTGGGGGATGTAACTCAGTGTTAGAATTCCTGCTTAAAATGCCCAGCATTGCCAAAGAAGTTTAAAAAAGAAAAAAATTAGTAGTTATTAAATGCAACTCATGATGTAAGAATTGATTTAGGTCAAGATACTCAATGAATCACAAAACATTAGTGAAATATTATTAGGGAATAGGATATTGAAATTACTAACTTGGGGCTGGGGATGTGGCTCAAGCGGTAGCACACTCGCCTGACATGCGTGCAGCCCGGGTTCGATCCTCAGCACCACATACAAACAAAGATGTTGTGTCTGCCAAAAACTAAAAAATAAATATTAAAAGTTCTTTCTCTCTCTCTCTCTCTCTCTCTCTCTCTCTCTCTCTCTCTCTCTCTCTCTTTAAAAAAAAAGAAGTTACTAACTTGGACTATAGTCATACCAACTTGAATGTGCCTGATCTTGATTGAAGTTATTAACATAAGGATTATTGATTATTTACTAATGGAAAAATGTATATTTGACTAGAAAGGTGCTCACTATCTTTTTTTAAATTTTTCAATAATGTTTTATTAGTGCATTATAGTAAAACAAAATAGTGGCGTTCATTTTGACAAAAATCATACACATATATGGAACGTAATTTGCTCCATTTCAGTCCCTACTACTTCCTCTTTCAATCTGCTCATCCCACCACCTGTTCTCCTTCTTCTACTCTACTGGTCTTCCTTTTATTTATTTATTTAAATTGGTGCTTTATAGTTAACCATAAGGTGGAATTCACTGTGGTATATTCATATACATGGAATCATTTTGGTCAATTTCATTCCACGGTTTCTCCCTTTTCCCATCCCTCCTCCTGCCCCCTCAAAACTCAATGCCCTTCTTCTATTCCACTCATCTCCCTTCTATTTGCATGGCAACCTCCTTCTTTCCCTTATTTTACTCTAACTTCCGCACATGAGAGAAAACATTCAATCTTTGTCTTTCTGGGTGTGCCTTATTGCATGTAACATGATGTTCTCTATTTCCATCCATTTACCAGCAAATGACATAATTTCATTCTTCTTTTTGGCTGAGTAAAACTCCACTGTGTATATAGAACACATTGTTTTTATTCTTTTGCCTGTCGACAGGCACCTGGTCTGATTCCATAACTTGGCTATTGTGAATTGTGCTGCTATAAATATTGATTGATATGCCTGTATCACTATAGTGTGATGATTTTAGTTCTGTTGGATAAATACCAGGGAGTAGGATGGCTAGGTGATATGGTAGTTCCATTACTAGTTTCTTGAGGAATCTACATACTGCTTTCCAAAGCGATTGCACTAATTTGCAGTCCCACTAATTACATATGAATATACATTTCCCCCTACATCCTTGCCAGCATTTATTATTATTGGTATTCTTCTTCTTTTAATTTTTTTTCACTACCGGGGATTGAACCCAGGGATGTTCAACCACTGAGTCACATCCCCAGCCCAGTTTTTTTAAGGGGGTACCAGGGATTGAACTTAGGGGCAGTCAACCACTGAGCCACATCCCCAGCCCTATTTTGTATTTTATTACAGGCAGGGTCTCACTGAGTTGCTTAGCACCTTGCTATTGCTGAGGCTAGCTTTGAACTCATGATCCTCCTGTCTCAGCCTCCGAGCTGCTGAGATCACAGGCGTGTGCCACTGCGTCCGGTTCCAGCCCAGTTTTTATTTTTTATTTTGAGACAGGATCCTAATAAATTGCCGAGAGCCTCGTTAAGTTGCTGAGGCTGGCTATGAACTTACAATCCTCCTGCCTCAGCCTCCCACGTCACTAGAATTAGAGGCACCACTACTGCACATGACTATTATTTGTATTCTTGATGATTGCCATTCTAACTAGAGTGACATGAAATCTCAATGTCGTTTGATTTGCATTTCCCTATTGATATGGGTATTGAACATTTTTTTCATATATTTATTAGCCATTTGTTTTTCTCCTTTTGAGAAATGCCTTTTTATTTCTTTTGCCCATGTATTGATTAGATTGTTTTTTGGTGTTCAGTTTTTTGAGTTCTTTGTATATTCTGGATGTTAATCCCCTATCAGAGGAGTAGCTGGCTAATATCTTCTCCCATTCTGTAGACTATCTGTTCATACTCTTAATCATTTCCTTTGCTGTGCAGAAGCTGTTTAATTTGATACTGCCCCAGTTATTGATTCTTGGTTTTATGTCTTGAGTTTTGGTTAAGGAAACTATATGCATTGAATATTAATTTTAATCATGGAGTGTTGAGTCTAATTTTTCTTCTAGCAGTTGCAAAATTTCTGGTTTAATTCTTATGTCTTTGATTCACTTCTATTTGACTTTTGGGCAGGGAAAGAGACAGTGAGCTAGTTTCATTCTTCTCTACATGAATATCCAGTTTTCCTAGCACCATTTGTTAAAAAGCCTGTCTCTCCAATGTGTGGTTTTGGAGCCTTTTTGACTCTATCTGTGTGGGTGTGTCTCTGTGTGCTCTATTCTATTCCATTGGTCTATGTATCTATTTTGATGTCAATATCATGTTGTTTTTGTTTCTGTAGCTCTCTATATAATTTGAAGCTGGGTTTTATGATGTTTACAGCATCATTGTTCTTGCTCAGGATTGCTTTGCCTGGTGTGTGTCTCTTTTATTCTTCCATGTAAACATGAAGACTGTCTTTTCTCTAGTTCTGTGAAGAATATCATTGGTCTTTTGATGGGGCTTGAATTGAATTTGTATAGTGCTTTTGGTACTACAGACATTTTGATAATATTAATTCTGCCTATTCAAGAACATTGATAGGTCTTCCCATTTTCTGAGGTCTTCTTCAGTTTTTTTTTTTTTTTTTTTTTTTTTTGCTTCAGTGTTCTATTGTTTTTATTATAGAGGTCTTTCACCTCCTTGGTTAAATTTATTCCCAAGTATTTTTTTGGTTATTGTGAATGGGATAGTTTTCCTGATTTCTTTCTCAGCCAAATCACTATTGGACTATAGGAAACTATCGATTTATGAATGTTGATCCTGTATTCTGCTACTTTGATGAATTTGATAATCAGCTCTGTAAGTATTTGGGTGGAGTTTTTGGGGACTTCTAGATATAGGATCATGTCATCATCAGTGATAATTTGATTTTTTTCTTTTCCTATCTATATGCCTTTAATTTCCTTCTCTTGCCTGATTGCTCTTGTTAGAGTTTTGAGAACTATATTGAATAAAGGCACTCACTACTTTCAACCAATAGTGGGGATAACATATTCTATACCTTTTGATGTAAAATATTAAGTGTTTTATTCTTTTTTAAATATTTACTTTTTAGGGTTTTTTTTTTGGTGGACACAAATCTTTATCTTATTTTTATGTGGTGCTGAGGATCGAACCCAGTGCCTCACACATACCAGATGAGCGCACTACCACTTGAGCCACATCCCAAGCCCCAAAAGTGTTTTATTCTTGAAAAAATATTTAAACTGAATCTAATTTTGAGGAAAATGAAAAATTCGTTTATGGGACAATTTTAAGGAAAACTAGGTTGAAGTATTCAAAAATTCATTGTTATGAAAAACAAAACAGGTTATGAATTTGCTTCAGATTTTTAAGAAAGGAAAAAAGAATGGCATACAGCCAAAAGATTGAATGATTAAATCTTGTATTGGGATTTTTAAAAGTCTATTATATGGCAGGGGAGATACCACTAGCTAGAGTTCTTGCCTACCAAACTCAAACCCATGCCCAGAACCACCTACACACAAGAATAAAATCTATTAAAGACATTTAAAGAACATTTGAGAAAATTAAAAATAGGCTTTTACATAATGTTATTGAATTAATGTTAATTTTCTTAAGTTTGCTAACAGTAATGTAGAAGAATATTTTTTTAAAGAAATGAATGTTGACGTGTTTAGGAGTGATGTTTCATAATATCTGCACTTTCCCTCAAATAGTTCAGAATAGCATTTACATAGATAATTGATATATGATAGATGGATAGATATAAATAACAAAATAAAGTGCATGTATACAAAAATATGGAAGAATATTGATATGGATCTTTGGATACTCATTTTAGTCTTCTTTCAATTCTATCAAATTTTCCATAGGTTTGAAATATTCCAAAATTACAAGTTGGAGGTAAATATTTAGTTATAGCATAAGCTGTATTCCAGAAAACAGAAACCAGTTATCTACTAGTTTTCTAAATATTATGTTGGGGCTTGGGAATTGCTATAAGCAGTCTTATAACTACAACACATACCAAGGCAAGACATGGAGAACACACTTTTAAAATGCCTCATATATTCCATGTAACCTGGACAAACACAAATGTTAATGCACAATACAAAAGGAGAATTATTTATAATTTCAGTATTGGAAGTATGTGTTTCTAAATATATAAGTAAATTTTTTTCTTTTGGGAAAATACATCATTTCGAGAGGACAAATTAAATTTAAAGCCATTGAATATTAATTTTAACCATGATTTGTGCATATATTCAGGAATCTTAGAACACCAACTGGGGTAATTTTGTATATTTGTTGAACATCTAGTGCTTATCAAATCCATGGAAAATTATGGACTTCTTTTTTAAAATATATATTTATTTATTTTAATGTGGTGCTGAGGATCAAACCCAGTGCCTCACATGTACAAGGCAAGTGCTGTACTACTGAGCTATAACCCCAGCCCCAAATTATGGATTTCTTAATGTAGGTGTATAATTTTATATTTAGACCTCAGACAACATTAACTTATGTCCATTTGGGGAAGTAAACAAGACTATCAGACCTTCATTAGTTGGTTGTAGGCTACATCTAAGAGTGTTACTCCTTTTCCCACATCTCTCACACATACTTTTTTCATTGAGTTGTCAAATTAACTGTATAAATATTTATGATTCTTTGCACCAACTATCTCTTTAATTATCACAGTCTCAAGTTTCTTTCATCAGTTAGTAAAGCTTCTGAACACAGGGTAAAAGTTTTAGTGGAGAGCAGTGAATCCAGAGGTGACTTATAAGTCAAAGCTGTTTGCCATGTGGATTTCCCTGAATTTATAGTTTCCCCACAATTTGCAGCATTGGTTATGGGTTCACAAGGCCATTTAATGGGGTTAACAAGATCACATAACTTAATTATCTTACCAAAAGTTAGTTTTCTACTCTTATTTACTCTTTAATGAAAAGCAGGGTTTTACATGGATTACAGAAGCTATGATATTATTGCTCTGAAATCTAATGGAATGTGTTTGTATATAGTTGTGTTTGAAATTTTTCTGTTTTAATTTTTAATATGCTAAGTATCAGTTGATATGACACATATAAATAAAATCACTTTAACATTATAAGAGTATGAAAGGTTTCTGAAACCAAAATATTTAAGAGTCATTGCTCTGTTTTATTCATTTTAAAAAGTTACTGAGAATATTATGTGCCAGACCCTGTGACATATGATCACAATACAAAGATACACAAAATACTGTTAGTTGATTAACCTACATAATTCAACTTAAAACTCTAAGAAACCTTTGAAAAAGTAATTTTCACCTTCATTTTTCAAATGAGGAAACTGAGTCTTTATGACCAGGAATGTGCTATCATACTCTAAAGTCAATATAAATTGTTTCATGTATGGATGTATAATATTCAGTTCTCTTTCATGTTTTATTTTTCTTTTCCATGAAGCCAAAAACTCAGCAGAATTGGAGTGAAATTTTTGCCTGAGATAAAATCTTAGGATGAAAGCCTGGAAATGTAATTCAGTGGTGGAGCACTTGCCTAGCATATGTGAGGCCCTGAGTTCCATCCACAGCACCACAAACAAAGAATGAAAATGGAATTAACACTTTAACAACTCCATCCACAAACATGTATCCTTTTTTCCATTGGACCAATCCTTCCTTTCAGGGTGCACTTAGTTAGAATACCTAATTACTGTAGCTCAGTTTCTATAGGAGGCCAATATTATCACTTCACTGAAGAAATGTTGGATCAAATGAAACAACATTAGTAGTGGTTTCTAGACTAATATTAATTACCAATGATTATTGAGTTTATACATTTGCTTATAGTAATCCAGAGGTATTTTATTTTAAGACCTAAATTATTTTGATTGCTTATACCAAGCCAGACACAGTTCTGAGTATTTAAATATGTCATTGTTTCATTTAATCCTCACATACCCTAAAATATGTCATCTAGTATTAACTCATTTGTACCTGAAAAGAATGAATCACAGAGAGAGAGAGAGAGGATCACAGAATTTTCCATGGTCCCATTATAAGCTGGTGATGAAGCTGATATGAATCAGGCAGCCTAACCCCAGAGTGTGTCTCATGACTCAACTAATTATATGGAAGAGACCAGTCCCCTCATTTTGAATTTTGAGGTAGAGATTCAAGTCCAGGTCTGCCTTACTCCAAATTCTCATACTTTTATTTTATTTAATAAATTTATTTATTTATTATGGTACAGGGTGTTGAACCCAGGGGTGCTCTACCAATAAGCTATATCCCAGCTCCTTTATTTTAAAAAAATTTTATAGAGATCTCACTAAGTTGTTGAGGATAACCTCAAACTTGTGATCCTCCTGCCTCAGCCTTTTGAGTCACTGGATTATAGGTGTGCATCACCGTGTCTGCCAAATTGCCCTCATTTTTAACTAACCACCTGACCATGCTATTATTCTGTCATACTCAGTTCTAAGTTAATTACAGCTCACTTTCCTACTCCATTGACACTAAACATTGAACAAATATTGATTATGCACCCACTATGTACCAGACTATGTACACTGGGTAAGTGAGAAGAGTCAGTCACATTCCCTGCTCTTGTCTTGAAAGAAAGAAAGAAGAGTGTATTAGTCTTCTAGACCTATCATTAAAAATATGGCACAATTTGGTGGCTTAAACAACAGAAATTGACTTTCTCACAGTTTTGGAGGCTGAAAGTCTAGGATCAAGGTGTTTGTAGGATTTTTTTTCTCCTGACACCTCTCTCCTTGGCTTGCAAATGATCTCCTAATTGTGGGTGTCTCTTAGTGTGTCTAAATTTCCTCTTCCTATAAGGATATCAGTCAGATTAGATTAAGGGCTACCCTGATGACCTCATTTTATAGTCACATTCTGGGGTACTAGGATTAGAGCTTAAATATATAAAATTCAGGGTGATACAATCTAGTCCATAATCCATGTAAACAGAGTTTTTAAAATATATTCTCTTCAACTAAGTTTGGGTTGACTTTAGGCACTTATTATTTGCCAGATGCTAAATGAGGAAATATGAATTTGGTAAAGACATCTCACAGATTCTGATGGTACTGCTACAATTTTGGATGATTTAAAAAGACAGTTTTTAAGACACAATAACATGTGGCCCAGGAATATTTATATTTAATGAGCAATTATCACATGCTTGTCACTGTTTATACACATACACACATTCACACACAATTTAATCTTCAAAGGAAGTACTATTCCTATCCACATTTTAGAGAATGGAAATCAAAGATATAAAGTATCTTAGACTGTTTTATATTGTTAATAACAATTTCATAGACTGGATAAATTATAAATAAAAGAGGTTGTTCTGTTGCCCCATTAGTAACAACATAAAAAAATCACTATATTAGCTGGGCCGGATGGCACATTCCTATAATCCTAGCAACTTGGGAGACTGAGGCAGGAGGATTGTGAGTTCAAAGTCAGCCTCAGCAACATAGCAAGGTCCAAAACTCAGTGGTTGAATATCCCAGGTACTCCCCAAATCCCTATGTTACAGAGGTTATATAACAATTGTTATAAGTGATTATTGGTGATTAAGTTCCATCACATAGGCTATGTGTTAAGTACAAAATGAACCCCCAATAAATGAGTCAACAACTCTTCCATGAGTACTTACTTATCTATGCATTGAATTAGGACCCAGCAGTATAAGGGAAGGTTAGTTTTTCCTCCCTGTATTCAAAGTTCTTATTGTCCAGGTGGAATGAGAGTTCCTATCAATCTTGTACACTGATAAAACTGAAGGCAGTTTGATATGGGACAAAAGGAATGGGCCCTTGAGTCAGATATAACTTTATCTTGTATTACTTTGGAACTTGAGAAAAAAATCTTTTATTCTTTTGTGTCTGTTTGTTCATGTACAATTCAGGAATGATAAAATATGCCTCCAGTAGCTATCCTAAGCATTGGATAATTTCTGGTATATAGTATATGCAGGTGAACTATTCTGTGTTAGCACCTTGACAGACTTGTACATGGGCCATCCAGGCAAGATTCAACTGATTTTTGGCCCAAGGCTGTGTACAAATGTCCTGTGATCTTCCAGGAACATGGAAAATAGGCTTATTTTTAAAATGATGCTTCAAGGTCATTCATCACCTTCTCCCTATTTTGGAAAAGGCTGCCATTATGCATTTTCTTATTACCTTCCTGACTCCAAGGGAGGTATAGGATTTTTCAACTTGTCCTTCCCCCCTCCAGAATATAGATGCTGGCTATAGAACTGCTTACTACTTAGCTGCAGTGTGGACCTGTCTCCTCAGCAACAGGGTCCCCACTGCTGATGATGCCTATCACCTGGCCTAGTTTATTTTGATATTATCCTGTGAGACATGGGGAGTGGAAAGTGACACCATATTGGTATTACCTTTGCTGTCTATGCAAGTCCTAAACTGTGAATCCAAAAGGTTTTGTTGTTTCTAGCCAAATCTGTCAGCTTGTTTGATAGTCTGCTTTTGGTCAATATTCACTACTACTGCTATCATACATTATTTGATCATATGGGATTATCATTCTCCAGATACATAGTATTCTTCCAATAAACAGAAGGGATTACAATTTTCCTGTATTTTAATTTTCACAAGAAAATATACAAAATAATAAATTCTGTTGTACAGACAATATACAGAATTGCTGTGTTCTTAATATAGATTGACTCTGTATTTGAGGATATGATTATTTAGCCCTAAGAAACACACAGAGTCTGGTATCATGTGGGGTGTTAAAAATCTAGCTACCAAGGTCAGAAATACATGAGTACATGAAGTTATCTTAATCATAACAAATTTCTTGTTTACGAGGCACTTATTATTTGCCAGATGCTACTGGAAGCATTTCAGATTTACCATCTATTTTAATCTTCACAAAAATCTAGGAAGCATGGGTTCTTATTGTACCTAGTCAACTAATGAGGACATGTAGGATTCCAGGTACAGTAATTAGTTCAGGGCTGCACAACAAATCACAGCAGTTCCGGGAAAACCAAAATTGGAACCCAGATGTCTCACTCTGGGGTCAAACTCTGCTGGCTATGAGAACATCAAAATCACAAAATTACTCAGAATTTCAATTTCAATGTCTGGAAAATAGGAATAAATATAGGACCTCCCACATATGGAAGTTGTTTTAAAAATAATAATGTCATTAAAGAGGAGAGCATAGGGCTGGAGTTGTAGCTCAGTGGTAGAGTGCTTGCCTCACGTGCATGAGGCCCTGGGTTCGATCCCCAGTACCACATAAAAATCAAGAAATAAAAATAAAGATACTATGTCCATCTACAACAATAGCTTCCATCTGACAGGCACTCAATAAAGGGTTGCTTTTCAAAACTTTTAAAATAGTGGTAAAATACACATGACATAAAATTTAACAGCTTAAACATTTTGAATTTTACATTCAGTAGTATTAAGTATATTTCCATTGTTGTGCAACCAGTTACCAGGAATGTTTCATCTTGCAAAATGGTAATTCTATAACCATTGAACAACATCCCATTTTCCTCTAGGCCCCAAGCTTCTGACAAAGACTATTCTATTTTCTGTTTCTATGAATTTAACTAGTCTAGATAACTCATATAAATGGATTCATACAATATTTGTCATTTTGAGATTGGCTCATTTCACAGGCATAATATTCTCAAGGTTCATCCATGGTGTAATGTGTCAGAGTTTCTGTCCTTATAAAGGTTGAATAATATTCCACTGTATGTATATATTAAATTTTATTTATTCATTTATCTGTTGAAGGATACTTGGGTTGTTTTCACTCCTTGGCTAATGTGGATTATGCTGCTATGAGCATGGATGTAAAAATGCATTTTGAAGTCCTTGCTTTAATTTCCCTTTAAAGAATTGTTTCTATTTAATGTATACAGCATGATGTTGTTTTGTTGTTGTTGTTGCTATTTGGTACCAGAGATTGAATTTAGGGGCACTTGACCACTGAGCCACATCCCCAGCCCTATTTTGTATTTTTTTTTTTTTTTTTTTTTTTTTTTTTTTTTTTAGAGACAGGGTATACTGAGTTGCTTAGGGCCTCGCTGTTGCTGAGGCTGGCTTTGAACTCTGCGATCTTCCTGTCTCAGCCTCCCGAGCCACTGGGATTACAGGCACAGCATGATGTTTTAATATATATGTACATTGTTCAATGATTAATTCAGTCAAGCCAATTAAGATATCAACCATCTCTTATGGTTATTCTGTGTGTGTGTGTGTGTGTGTGTGTGTGTGTGTGTTAAGAGCACCTAATATCTACTCTTTTAGCAAATTTCCTGTATGTAATGCAATATTATTAGCTATAGTCATTATTTTGTACATTAGATCTGTATACTTATCCTATGTAACTATAACTTTATACCTTTTGAATTACATCTGGTCTATCTCCCCCTACCCCCAACCTCTGGTAACAGCATTTCTACTATCATTTCTATGTATTCAATATATTTTTTAAAAGATTCCACATATAAGGGAGATCATCACTCTGCTTTAATTTTTAAATTTTAAACCCAGAAAATGAATTGAGGTATCATATAATTCAATTTTTAATTTTTAAATAAATTGTCTTACTGTTTTCCACAGCACCTCCAGTAGTTTATATTCCTGCCAAAAGTGTACAAGATTTCAGATTTCTTCTTATTTTTGTCAACACTTTTTGTTTTCTGTTTAGTTTTTTATAGTACCCACCCCAGTGGGTTGATATATATCATTTTGTGGTTTTGAATTGTACTTCTTAATGAAAAAAAAGAAGTGAGCATTTTTTGTTTCCATTGCCAATTTGTGTATAATTATTAGATAAATATGTTTTAAGCCTTGCACCTTTTTTTATTTGGGTTTGTTGAGTATTTTTGTTTTTTTATTTTAGTTGTTGAGTTGTGGGAGTTCTTTATATATTCTCGAATTAACCCCTCATCAGATATATGATTCACAAATATGTTTTCCCATTCTGAAGTTTTCCTTTCCATTTTATTAATTGTGTTCTTTGATGCACACAAGTTTTAAATTTTGATATAGTGCAATTTATCTATTTTTAATGTTTTGTTGCCTCTGCTTTTGGTGTTATATGCGAGAAATCATTGCCAAATACAATGTCATGAAAATTTTCCCTTGTGTCTTCTTCTTGACATTTTATTCACTTAGTTTTTGCTCTAGTGTTCAATTATTTGATCTATTTTAAGCTAACATTTATAGATGGAGTAAGAGTACAATTTCATTCTCTGCATGTGGACATCCACTTCTCCAAATGCTATTTGTTGAAGAGACAAATGTATTCGGTATTTTGTTATTTTTATAGTATTATAACCACATTGTTCTTACTTCCCATTTCAGAATATTCATTGTTAGCATTAGAAATGAAACTGAATTTTATATGTTGATTTTATATTCTGCAACTTTGTAGAATTTGTTTATTAGTTATAGCAGGATTTTTGTGGAATCTTTACAGTTATCTACATATAAGATTGTGCTGTCCATGGATGGAGGTAGTTTTATTTCTTCCTTTTTAATTTGGATGGCTTTTGTATCTTTTTCTTACTTAATTGTTCTGGCTAAGTCTTTGAGTACTGTATTGACTAAAAGTAGTGAAAGCAAGCAACCCTGTTTTGTTCCTAATATTAGAGGAAAAGAATTCAGTCTTCCACCATTAAGTAAGATGCTAGCTATGAGCTATTTATATATGCCCTTTATTATGATAGGCAGTTTCCTCCTATTTCTAGTTTGTTGAGTGTTTTTGTCATGAGAGGGAGTTGAATGTTGTCACATGCTTATTCTACATCAATTGAAAGAATCATGTGAGTTTTTCCCTTCAGCCTGTTATGATTTTTCTGTGTTGAACTATGTTTGAATTCTAAGAAAAAATATTCCATTTAGTCATGGTCTATAATCCTTATAATATCCTGATGAAGTCCCTTTGCTAGTATGTTATTGAGAACTTTAGCATTAATGTTCATCAGGGATATTGTTGTTATTATTTTTCTCTTACAGTATCTTTTTCTGATTTCCATATCAGGGTAATGCTAGCCTTATACAATGATTATGGAAATGTTTCATCTACTTCATTTTTTGTGGACGAGTTTAAGAAGAATTAATTTTAGTCTTCTTTAAATATTTGGTAAAATTTACCAATGATGCAATTTGATCTAGGGTTTTTCTTAATTGAGAGGGTACTGTATTAATCTCTTATTAGTTACAGTTCTGTTCAGATTCAAAATTCTTTTTTGGAAACCAGGGATTGAACCCAGGGGCACTTAACCACTGAGCCATTCCACAGCCCTTTTAAATATGTTCTTTAGAGGCAGGGTCTTGCTAAGTTGCTTAGGGCCTCACTAAATTGCTGAGGCTGGCTTTGAACTTGTGATCCTCCTGCTTCAGCCTCCTGAGCCACTGGGATTACAAACATGTGCCATCATGCCCAGGTGTTTAGATTTTCTGTTATGTTTCAATATTGTCGGGTTCTAATTTTCTAAAAATATATCCTTTTTATGGTGTATAATTGCTCATAGTATTCTTTTAGAATCCTTTTAATTTTATAAAATCATCTAGCTAAATATTTGTTAGTTTTGTTGATCTTTTCAAAGATTCAACACTGTTTTCATTGATTTATCTATTTTTAATATTATTTATTTCAATTTTCTCTGCTCTCATCTTTATTATTTCCTTTCTACTAGTTTTGGTTTTAATTTTTTTCTCTAATTCTATAAGGTGCAAATTAGGTTGTAGGGTTGTACAACTGTTGTACAATTGTTGAGCTCTTCTTTTTTTTTTTTTCTTTCTTTTTTTTTTGGTACCGGAGATTGAACTCAGGAGCACTCGACCACTGAGCCACATCCCCAGCCCTATTTTGTATTTTCTTTAGAAACAAGGTCTCACTGAGTTGCTTAGCACCTTGCTTTTGCTGAGGCTGGCTTTGAACTCATGATCCTCCTGCCTGAGCCTTCCAAGCCATTGGGATTACAGGCATGTGCCACCATGCCCAGTTCTTTGTTCACTATTAACATAAGCATTTATAGATATAATTTTCCTCTTAGCACTGCATTTTCTGAATTCCTTAAGTTTCAGTATGTTTTGTTGCCATTTTAACTTGTCTCATATTTTCTAATTTCCCTTGTGATCTTTCTATGACTCGCTGGTTGGTTGAGTGAGTTTGTTCATTTTTGCATATGTGTGCATTTTCCAGTTTTCCTTCTGCTATTTATTTCTGTATTCATTCCATTGTGATCAGAAAAGATAGTGGTATGATTTCAAACTTACCAAATTTATTAAAATCCATTTTGAAGCCTTACATGTGTTCTATCCTAAAGACTATTCCATGTGCACTTGATAAGAAAATGTATTATCTGTTATTGCAGGGTGTTCCATTGGGTCTATCGTTTTGTTCAAGGCCTCTGCTTTCTTTTTGATCAACTGACCGGCTAGTTTATCCATTATTATTATTTTGGGGGAGGTACCAGGGATTGAACTCAGGGGTACTCAACCACTGAGCCACACCTCTAGCCCTATTTTCTATTTTATTTAGAGACAGGCTCTCACTGAGTTCGTCAGTGTCTTGCTTTTTCTCAGGCTGGCTTTGAACTCTTTTTTTTTTTAAGAGAGAGGGAGAGAGAGAGAGAGAGAGAGAATTTTTTAATATTTATTTTTTAGTTATCGGCGGACACAACATCTTCGTTTGTACATGGTGCTGAGAATCGAACCCGGGCCGCACGCATGCCAGGCGAGCGCGCTACCACTTGAGCCACATCCCCAGCCCCAGGCTTTGAACTCTTGATCCTCCTGTCTCAGCCTCCCAAGCTGCTGGGATTACAGACATATGCCACTGTGCCCAGCTCTTTCATTCCATTATTAAAAGTGGGATGCAACCAGGGTACAGTGGCACATACTTGTAATCCCAGTGATTGGAAAAGCTGAGGCAGGAAGATTGCAAGTTCAAAGCCAGCCTCAGCAACTTAGGCCCTAAATAACTCAGTGAGACCCTGTCTCTAAATAAAATACAAAAAGGGGGGCGCTGGGGATGTGGCTCAATGATTAAGTGCCCCTGGATTCAATCCCTGGAACCAAAAAAATGGAGCACTAAAGTCTCATTATTGTTGTAGATATGTGTACTTTTCTCTTCAGTTCTATCAATGTTTGTTTTATATATTTAGGAGCTCCGATGTCTGCTATACATATAAGTGTTATTATCTTTTCTTTGTGCTTTGACGATTCTAATATTATGTAATGCCCTTCTTGGTGTTTTGTAACAATTACTGACTTTATGTCTGTTTTGTCTGATATTAGTACAGCTACTTCTGCTTTCTTTTGGGTACTGTATGTATGGAATATCTTTTTCTATCCTTTCACTTTCAGAATATGTGTGTCCTTAGATCTAAAGTGAGTCTCTTCTAAATATAATAGGGTTGGATTCTGTTTTTTAAAAAATCAGTTCAGGCAATGTATGTCTTTTGATTGGGGAATATAATCCATTTACATTGAAAGAAATTGATGATACAGAGGACTTACTATTGACATTTTATCATTATTTTCTATTTGTCTTTTAGCATTTTTGTGCCTCATTTCCTCCCTTAATGTCTTCCTTTTTAATTTTTTATATATTTTTAGTTGTTGATAGAAATTTATTTTATTTATTTATATGTGGTGCTGAGAATCCACCCAGTGCCTCACACACACGTTAGGCAAGTGTCTACCACTGAGCCACAACCCCAGCCCTAATGCCTTCCTTTGTGTTTATAGATTTTTTATTGTGGTAACATATTTGATTCCCTTCTAATTTCCTTCCTGTATATTCTATAGATTTTAGTTTTATGTTAGTATATTGAACTTATACATAGTATTAGGGTTCATTCTGACATTCATGAATGCACATAACAAAATTTGCTCTAAAACATTCACCAGTGCTTTTCTTTTCTCTCCCTTCCTCCCTCCCCCGGTTCTCCTTCCTTTACTCTTCTGGCTTTCCTTCTATGTACTTAGCTACACACAATTTTTCCATTGGTGAATTATAATTTTACATGAAAGTAGAATCCATTGAGATGTAATCATACATGCATATAGCATGCTCTAGTTGATTTTAATTCCCTATTCTTTCCCTTTTCCTCCCTCTTTCACTCCCACTTAGTCCCCCACCTCTACTCTATTGATCTCTCTCCTATTTTTATGATATCCTTCCTTTTTAAAAATCTTTTTTTTTACTTTATAGCTTGTGCATATAAGAGGAATATCTGATCCTTGTGTTTCTATCTGGCTTATTTTACTTAGTGTATGTATTTTAGTTTCATCCATTTACCAGCAAGTGACATAATTTTATTCTTCTTTATGGCTGAATAGAACTTCATTGTGTGTGTGTGTGTGTGTGTGTGTGTGTGTGTGTGTGTGTATCACATTTTCTTTATCCATTTGTCTGTTGGTAGACATCTAGGCCAATTCCATAACTTGGCTATTGTGAATTGTGCTGTTATAAACATGAATATGCTTTACTGTTATAGTATTCTGCCTTTAATTATTTTGGATAAATGCTGAGGAGTGAGACAGATGGGTCATATAATGTTTTCATTCCTAATATTTTGAGAAACCACTGTACTAATCTCCATAGTGATCATACTAATTTACATCTTTTTAAATTCAGTAACATTCTTTAAAAAAAAAACACTAGTTGTTTTTTAAATTTTTTTTAGTTGTAGATGGACAGAATGCCTTTATTTTATTTGTTTATTTTTATATGGTGCTAAGGATCAAACCCAGTGCCATATGCATGCTAGACAAGTGCTCTGCCACTGAGCTGCAGCCCCACCCCTCAATGACTATCTTTAAAACAGTTGTTTTAAACTTTTAAAAATATTTTTGTAGTTGTAGATGGACAGAATGCCTTTATTTTATTTGTTTATTTTTATATGGTGCTGAGGATCAAACTCAGTGTCTCACGCATGCTAGGCAAGCACTCTGCCACTGAGCTACAACCCCAGTCCTGTTTTACTTATCTATTTATTTGTTTGTTTGTTTGTTTATTTATTTATTTAATTATTTATTTTTGTCAAATGACTCAGAAGTCTACATTTCCTTAGAGGTGGTTTACTGAGATTTATTTTGTTCATTTGAATGGGAAACACTTGCCTATTTTGTGATATGCTTTTGTAATCTTTTATAGAGATTTAGACAATTGAAAAAAATGGCGATATCCCTTTCTTTTTTAAAAACAATATTTTTTTAGTTGTAGATAGATACAATAACTTTATTTTATTTATTTATTTATATGTGGTGCTAAGGATCAAACCCAGTACCTCACACATGCTAGGCAAGTGCTCTACCACTGAGCCACAGCCCCAGCCCCACAAAATGGCCATCTCTTCCAGTCTGTGCAGACTGGCTTTTTGTAGTCTGTAGAGAATCTAGGTCCTCTCAAACATTTTCTGGGGATGCATCTACCCTAGGTCTGTGATTTTATTCCAGTTCCTAATATATACAGCTAATTTTAAAAGCCTTATTTTCCTAAGAGACTTGCCATTCCTTCTTCTCTGAAGCCTGTGGTTTCTATTGCATTGTTCTATCTATAATCACTTACACCAATGTGCCTGTGGGACTGCAAATTCCCTGCACCTCTAATGATACCCGCACTAGTCATGGCTTTCAATGACCTCTAACCTGGTATGCAAACTATGCCATCTTTCCCATCAGTGTTCATAATCAGGTGAAACAGAAACCAGTCCCTCCGGTAGTACCCAGACAAGCTAGAACACTTCAAACAAGTTCCAGTTTTTACTTTCATCCTGAGAAAGGAGCTTGGAGTTAAGGCGGTTTCCTACTACTCATTATGTGCTGAATTTGGCAAAAGGTAAGTCAAGGATGAACAATGTGTCATTAAAATTTCTGTTGTTTTGGCTTCAGTTTTTTAAATTGATACAATAATTGTGTGTCATTATGGGGTATTACATGATGTTTTGGTGCATTTATATATTGTGTATTGATCAATTCAGGATATTTATGTTATCATCTCAAATATTTATCACTTATTTATGATGAGAACAATCAAAATCCTCTCTCCTGGGGTTGGGGATATAGTTCAGAGGTATAGCACTAGTCTAACATGTACATGTCCTTGAATTTGATCCCAAGCACTGAAGTAAAAAAAGAATACAAAACAAAACCTAAATCCTTCTTCTAGTTCTTTTAAGTTAGATGACAATATTAGAACATCCTTCTGTGTAATAGAATATTAGAACTTATTTTATGTGTGAGCACTATTTTTTCTTTTTATAATGTTTTTGTCTAGTTTTAAGGTTAAGAAAATGCCATCTTCATACAATGTTTCAAGAGATGTTCCCTTTGTTTCTGTTTTCTGAGATTATTGAGAATGAGTATTGTTTCTTCCTTAAATGATCAATGGAATTGACAAGTGAAACCACCTAGGCTGAGTTGCTTTGTTCTTAGAAGTTATTGAATATTATTTTTCTTTTACAATAGGTATTAGCCTATTCATATGACTTATTTCTAAGTCATATGTGTGAGCTTTTGTTATTTGTATCTTTCAAGGAATTATGCTATGTCATCTCTGTTACTGAAATTGTGAGAAAATAATAGTTTAAAATATTCCTTAATTATGTTTTAATGTCCATTGGTTTAGTTGCTAAACCTACTTTTTCAGTTCTGATAGTTATTTTTCTCTTCTCAGTTAACCTAGCTAGATGTTTTAAAATTTTTTTAATATTTAATTTTTAGTTGTAGTTGGACACAATATCTTTAATTAATTATTAATTTTTATGTGGTGCTGAGGATCGCACCCAGGGCCGTGCCAGTGCTAGGCAAGCGCTCTACCCCTGGGCCACAACACCAGCCCCTACATAGACGTTTATTAAGTGTTAATCTTTCAAACAATCAGTTTTCTCTCTTGATTTCATGTTTTTAATTTCATTTATCTCTACTCTAATTTTAATCATTTATTTCTCTTGTTTTAGGCTTACTTAACTCATATTTCTCTAGCTTTCTATTAAAGATTAAGTTATTGGTTTTAGAGCCTGCTTTTCTAACATATATATTTAACCATATAAGTGCCTTTTAGACACTTTTTTGCTGCTTTACTCAAATTTTGGTAAGTTGTGTTTTCATTTTCATTTAGTTCAGACCTTTCTAAATTTCCCTTAAGACATCTTCTTTGACCCATGTCTTATTTGAAAATATGTTTAACTCTATATTGTAAGGTTTTCCAGCTGTCTTTCTGTTATTAATTCCTACTTTATTTTGATTGTGATCTGAGAACGTATTGGCATGATTTCTGTTCTTTTGAATTTCTAAGGTGTTTTTCTATCAACCCATATATAGTATATCTTGGGGAAAGTTATAAAGGAGCTTGAAAATAATCTTTATTGTATTGTTTTTGAATGACATATTTTATAATTGTCTATTAGATCCATTTGATTAATGTCATTGTTCTGTTCAATTCTACACTTCCAGATTTTCTGCCTATTAGGGAAGTTTTCAAGTCTCCAATTATTACAGTGTACATGTTTATTTATCCTTGTAGGTCTATCAATTTATACATTGCATATTTTCATGTACTTTTGTTAGGTACATACACAGAAAGAATCATTATATCTTCTTGGAAATTTTCCTTCATCATTTTTTAATGCTGCTCAGTATCCCTCATAAGCTTCCTTGTTCTGAAATTGGGTTTGTCTGGAACTATTCTAGCTATTCCAGCTTTCTTTTTCTTGATATTATAATGGTATATCCTTTCCTGACATTTTATTTTATTATTTTCATTGACAAATAATAATTGTGCATGCTTATTGAGCATAGACTGTGCATTTTGATCTATGTATACATTGTAGAAAGATTAAATTAAGCTAATGAACACATCCATTACCTCAAGATATTTTGTCCTGAGGTAAGGATGTGAAAAATCTTTTCTTTTAGCAATTTTGAAATTTGAAATATATTTTTTATTAACTATAGTCGTCATATATCATGAAAATGTTTTCATCCTGTCAACATGAAAAATTTTGTATGCTTTGATTAACATTTCCCTTTTCTCCATTCCTTCCCCACCACAGACATTAGCCTCTTTTCTCCTCTCTATTTCTGTGCTTGACTTTTTTTAGATTCCACATGTAAGTGACATCATATAGTATTTTTCTTTCTGTTTCTGGTAAACTTCAGTTATCATAATGTTCTCTAGTTCTATCCACATTGTCATGAATCATAGAATACCCTTATTTTTAAAGTCTCTGTAGTCTTCTATAGTATATATGCCAAATTTTCTTAATTAATTAATTAATTAATCCATCAATGGACACTTATATTTTTTCCATATTTTGGCTATTATGAATAATACTATAATGAAAATTAGAGTGATATATCACTTTGACACACTGATTTCAATTATTTGTATATATGCCAGAAATAGGAATGTGGGATCAGATGGTAATTCTATTTTTAATTGTTCTTTAGGAAATTCCATACTTGTTTTTTCAAAACAACTTTACTGATTTACATTCCCACCAATAGCGTACATCAAAAATGTTTGATTTTGGAGGCTGAAGCAGGATGCTGACGAATTCAAAGCCAGTGTTAGAAACTTAGGGAGGCCCTAAGCAACTCAGTGAAACCCTGTTTCTAAATAATATATAAAAATGCCTGTGGTGTGGCTCAGTGATTAAGCACCAGTGGATTCAATCCCTGGTACTGCCCCTGCCTCATAAAATGTTTGATTTGTTTGTGGTGAAAACATCAAAACTCCTTTCCTCTAGCTTTCTGAAATCTATGGGACAGTATATTTATCTATAGTCATCCTACTGTTCAATATTACCCCTAAACTTAATCCTATATAACTGTGACCTTAGTACCATTGATGTCTTTACCTACTCCTCTCTCTCCTCTTCTGTCCCCAGCCTCTAGTAATTACCATTTTCCTCTCAATTTCTATTAGATCAACTTTTTTTTTTAGTTTCTACATATGAATGAGATCATGTGGTACTTGCCTTTCTGTATCTGACTGATTTCATTTAATAATCACTAATTGCATCCAAGTTGTCACAAATGACAGGATTTCATTCTTTTTATGGCTGAATAGTATTCCATGGTGTATATATATATTACATTTTCTTTATTCATTCATCAGTTTATGGACACATAAACTAGCATGTGTAAGGCACTAAGTTCGATTATTGTTTCTGTTTCATAGCTATTGTGAATAGTGCTGCAATGAACATTGGTATGCAGTTGTCTCTTCAACGTACTGATTTCATTTCCTTTGGATATACACAGTAGTGGGATTGCTAGATCATATGGTAGTTCTATTTTTAGTTTTTTGAGGAACCTCCAAACTATTTTCCATATTGGCTATACTAACTTACATCATCACCAACAGTTTACAGTTTATTGAACAGACTGTCCTTTCTCTTCTACATGTTTGTAGCATCTTGATTAAAAAAAAAAATCAGTCAACTGTTGATGCCTTACTTTGCTTCTAGTGCCTTCTACTGCCTTACACATGCTAGGCAAGTGCTCTACCTCTGAGCCACAACCCCAGACCCCAATGTGGACTTTTTAACAGTATTTATTCTTCCAATTCACAAACACAGGATATCTTTCCATTTTTGTGTGTCTTCTTCAATTTCTGCCATCAGAGTTTTATATGGTTTATTGTAGAGATCATTCACTTATGTTGGCACACACCTATATCCCAGCAAGTTGGAGACTAAGGCCGGAGAATTTCAAGTTTGAGGCCAGCCTTGGCAACTTATTGAGACAAGGAAGGAAGGAAGGAAGGAAGGAAGGAAGGAAGGAAGGAAGGAAGGAAGGAGAGAGACTCGGTACTTTACTCAGTGGTAAAGTACCCCTGGATTCAATCTTCAGTAATCCCCCCCCCAAAAAAAAGCTAAGAATTTTTGTATTTTGATTTTGTGTCCTGCAACTTTACTAAATTCATTTATTAGTTCTACTACATCTTTGGTAGAGTATCTCCAGGGATGATTTGACCATCTCTTTTAAAATTTGAATGTCTTTTATTTCTTTCTCTTCCCTGATTTTTTTTTTTTTTTTTTTTTTTTGTCTAGGAGTTCAGAACTAGGTTCAGTAACAGTGATGAAAGTGGGGAGCTTGGACCACTGGCCAGCACAGCCACTCAGTGTCAGCTTCACCAGCTCTCCCCAGGCTTCCTGAGTGTGATCCATTGCCACAAGGAAGTTCTGCATCAACGCCAGCCCTGCTGCAAGGTGTATCCTTCCTGCCACCGGAAACAGGACTATTACCTGATAGATATTCAATAAATATCTGGTACATAAAAAGTGATGAAAGTTGGCATCATTGTATTGTTCCAAATTTTAGAAAGCTTTCAGATTTTCTATATCAATACTATGTTAGCTAATGGCTTATTATAGATGGCCTTTAAGATGTTGAGGTATATTCCTTTTATGCTTACCTTATGTGTTCACTGTTTTCATCATAACGGGATGTTAATTTTATCAAATACATTTTGTGCATCTATAGAGATGATCATATGATTTTTGTCCTTCATTCTGTTGATATAGTGTATCACATTTATTGATATGCATATGGAGAACTACCCTTATGTTCTTGGGATGAGTCTCAGTTGTGTTGAATAATCACACCTTGAGCCCACAGCCCTCCCAGCCAAGGCCCATACTTCTCTACAGGCTGCCTATTGCTGAGATGGACTGCTGGCCCCAAACTGCTGCACCCGGCCACAGGTAATGCTGGCTGGAACAGAAAGTCAAGTGACAGGTCGCATGTCTTGCTCTGACTCTGGGGCTCTTCTAGAGGCTTCATCCTGAGATTATTTACCTAATGTTAGGTTGCATCTGCCTGGCACTGAGTTCCAGGGCAAATTCCTGTGCTTGCTACCCTATCCTAACCCCTTTGAAAGGAATCTTGCTCCATATTAAGCTACCTGAGTTTGGGATAGTATTGGCGAAGGCAGTCCCTTGGCCACCGTTTATGGTAAGCTGGGTTGCTTACAAGTTTCAAAGCACAAAGGACCTTTGCATTCTCAGGAGTGCACTGAGGCCAACACAGTGGCTGGCAGTGATGCAGACTGAAACATTTGTCCTTCCTACTGATGCACAGGTCTCTGTCTGGTGCTGGGGCAGGTCTAGAGCTATGTCTGAGCACTCTCCTGGGGATAACTTGCTGCCTACAATTGGCAAACAGGTAATGGGGATAGTCCCTAGGAGACAAATGCTGACATTAAGATGAGTTGCATCTGAGTCTCACAGCTTCAGAAGACCTGAGGAGTCTGGGGTGGACGTGTCCCATGCCTACTCTAGGGCTGGTAATGATGCAGGCTGAATAGTGGATCTGTCATACCATCATGCAAGTTTCTGCCTGATTCCAGGGAAGGTCTAGAGAATCCATCTGTAAGATCTGGCTGATATGTGAGGTATTTAGCTTCTGAATGATGCTGGGCCTTACCATGATGAGCCTCGCATAAAGTTCTAAGACAAAACCCTTTGTTAGCTTTTGTGCTTTACTCTCCAGCAGGTGGAGTCTTGCTCCTTGTTCTGCCACTAATACTAGAGAAAAAGTGGAGGAGGCGGCTCTTGGCTGCTAGGCTAATGCAGTTCTAGCAGCTCAGTCCATGGGTGCAGGCCTGGGGGCAGTGTTTGTGAGACTCTGCCCAGCACTGGCTATCACTAGGTGGGTCCTGGTATTGGGTTTCAAGGCTAAGACCTGGACTTAATTAATTCTCCTCCCAAAGTAGAAGACATTTCTCCCCACCCTGCTTCAAGTTGAAGAGGTGACATGGGCAACTCTTTTCTTCCTTTTTCCCATGAGTCTTTTATTATTATTGAACTAAAACCAAGCACTATGGTATCTCACCCGGATTCTTTAGCTCTTGGGAAGACAGTCATGTGCATGAATAGCTCTTGAAATAGGTTTGTCTATAGAAAAAAATGATCTCTGGAGAATCTTAGCCCCTCTTACTCTGCCCCTATTTCTTAGTATTCTCTCCTTTTCTATTGGTTAATATTTCCATCACATTACTTTTAACCCAGTTTCATTGTATTGTAGTGTATTTCTTTCTTTTTTGGAGAGGGGGCAGTATTGGGGATTTAACTCAGGGGCATTCGACCACTGAGCCACATCCCTAGCCTTATTTGGAATTTTATTTAGAGACAGGGTCTCACTGAGTTGCTTAACACCTCACATTTGCTGAGTCTAGTTTTGTACTCACGATCCTCCTGTCTTAGCCTCCCAATCTGCTGGGATTAGAGGTGTGTGCCACTGTGTCTAGCTTACAGTGTATTTCTTGAACACAATATAATGTTCTCTTGTTTTTTTTTTTTAACAGCTTTGCTGGTATGCATTTCACTCATTTAAAGCATAAAATTAATTGTTTTTATTGTATTAATAGGTATGTGGAATCATTCACAATCAATTTATGATATTTTTTATCATCTGTAAAACAATTCTTGTGCTTTAGCTAGTCTTCTTTCAACCTATCACCCCAACCCTTAAATAACTACTAATCTAGTTACTGCTTCTAAAGATTTCCCTATTCTAGGTATTTCATATGAATGGAGTCATATATTGCACTGTCTTTTGCCACTGGCTTCTTTCACTTGGCATGTTTTAACCTCCATCTGTTTTGTAGCATGTAGCAGCACTAATGTCCCTTTGTATGGACATACACATTTGGTTTATCCATTAAGCAAATGATGGATAATTGAGTTGATTTCACAGTTTTTTTTCTTTCATTTTTAGCAAATTTTAAAAATGCAATTGTATTTATCACAGTAGAAACTATAGATTTTTTAAATAGTAGCTTATATGTGTGAATCAATTTACCAGTATACAGATAATAATAACACGAAAATAAATGCAAAGATCCCTGCTAGAAACTCTGCAGATCTCAATAGTGCAATACCACAGTAAGATAATGATCAATGTAGGGCTTATCGAATTGCAGTATGTAGCAACTCTTTCTTCCACTGTATGAATCCAACTTCAAAGTGTTTGTTTTCCTATCCTGCAATTTTTTTTTTCCACTATGATAATGACAGTTTCTTGGAAGGAAAGGTATAGATATATTAGAAAATGAAAACAATTTATAAAATCTAGCAAAGTGATCATTAAAGTGAGATCATAATTAGGAGAATCAGATTATAATTTGAGAAGGAACTTAAGTTTTTCCCATAAAAATTTTAGTGGTCTGAACCTATTGACTGTGTTGAAGATAACTTTCTCACTAGTTCACTGGGCATATAGAAGCATATAAATTTACCTAATTTATTGGTAGAACTCTAAAATGGACTCAGTTTTTTAATACTTTTATTTTATTTGTTTATTTTTATGTGGTGTGGGGGATCGAACCCAGTGCCTCATGCATGCTAGGCAAGTGTTCTACCCCTGAGCCACAACCCTGTCCCTCGACTCAGTTTTTATTAAGGATAAATTCAAGTATAACCAACAAGTTAGTGGTACTGCTTATTTTTTTGGGGGGGGTATTTTTTTAGTTGTCGATGGACTTTATTTATTTATATGTGGTGCTGATAATTGAACCCAGTACCTCACACATGTTAGGCAAGTGCTTGACCACTGAGCCACAACCCCAGCCCTGTACTGCTTATTTTTAAAAGCAATTTAATCTTTATATCTGCACAAAACTCTATAAAGTATACTTCTATAAGACTAAAAACTAAGGTTGCATTAATTATTTTTTTATCACTTTAATAAAATACCTGAGGCAGCAAGCAATATAAACAGAAAATGTTGGGTCAGTCTACAGATTTGGTGGTTCAAGGGCATCATGTGGATATCAGTTCAGTTACCAGCTGTGTCACATTGTAGTATAGCAAAGTAAGAGTACAAGTGGTAGCAAGTTATTACATTTTCAAACCAGGAGTATAGAGAAGGTGAGTTCAATCTCAGGCTTTGATAACATGAGAACTATCTCTTCAGCACAAACTCACAATGATCTAAGGATCTTCCACTAGGTCCCACTTACTAAAGGTTCCATGATCACCCAATAACCACCCTAAGAACAAGACTTTAGCCTTCAGACTTTTTGGAGATGTTCAGCATAGCAGAGGTTAGAGAGGTTAAGTAATTTGCTTATGGTCATATAGCTATTATGTGATGGAGTTGGGACTCAAACTGGGTAACATGGCCCTAAGCCCTGCCATTCACAGTTTTTTTTTTTCTTTTTCTATTACGTAGTGCTGCTATAAACATTCATGTACAGGTTTTTCTTTGGCAGATTATAGCACCCACTAGTTCCAAGTGGTCTCCCATCTCCCTCAGCCTGCTTGGCTTTTAAAATCAAATGATATCAACAAATTCCAGATGCTATGGTCAATACTATCTATCTTCATGAGTTAGAATATTATATATATGTAGATGGACACAATATCTTTATTTTTATTTATTTATTTTTATGTGGTGCTGAGGATCGAACCCATGGCCTCATGCATACAAGGCAAGTGCTTTACCACTGAGCCACAATCCCAGCCCATGAGTCAGAATATTCTAATTGCTCCTTTGACTATATCATACATTGTAGAAACCTGGCCCATCTTGTCCTTTGTGGCTGAGTGCTGCCACACGGCTGCTGCCACCCTGGGATCCAATTACTCTCATTGCATTTAGATTTCCCAACTTGCCAATGCAGTTCACACTATAATATCTGGCTTACAGAGAAGAAAGATCAGAGTTCTTTAAGGATGCTAAGGTTCTTCTCATAATTTCTCATAATACTGGTAAAAGAAATGTTTCATGGACCCACTCAGTGTGAGTAATTATTAAATGACAAATGTACTCTAGCATTCCAACCTCCCTAAACTTTTTCATCCCTTACTATACATTAAACCAAGGAAGATATAACATTTCCAGTTTGCTTACTATGGGCTACCTTTTGGTCCATGTTTCAGTTAACAGAGAAACAAACTGGGAGAGTCCTTTCTAACTCCTCAAATCTACAACATTATATGTAAATTCTGTGTTTATTGAACACAATCCATAAATTCATTCCAATCTAACCTTACATTCCTTGCACCAATATTCTACACATCCATTGTTTTTTTTAAATGTTTATTTTTTTAAATTTGTTCTAATTACTTATACATAACAGTAGAATGCATTTTGACACATTGTAAATAAAGGGAACACAACTTTTCCTTCCTCTGGCTGAACATGGTGCAGAGTCACACTGTTAGTGTAATCATACATGTATATAGGGTAGTAATGTCCATCTCATTCCACCGTCCTTACCACCCCCATAACCCCTCCTCTCAATCTCCTCTTCACAATACAAAGTCCCTTCATCCCTCCCACCATTGTGGATCAACATCCGCTTATCAGAGAAAACATTCAGCCTTTGTTTTGGGGGGTTTGGCTTATTTTACTTAGCATGATATTCTCCAGCTCTATCCATTTACCTGCAAATGCCAAATTTCATTCTTCTTTAAGGCTGAGTAATATTGCATTGTGTATATGTACCACATTTTCTTTATCCATTCATCTGTTGAGGGGCATCTACATAACTGGGTCAAATGGTGGTTCCATTCCAAGTTTTCTGAGGAATCTCTATACTGCTTTACAGAATGGTTACACCAATTTTCAGTCCCACCAGCAATGTATGAATAACCTTCTTCCCCACATCCTTGCCAACACATATTGTTGCTTATATTCTTGATAAGTGCCATTCTGACCGGAGTGAGATGAAATCTAAGAGTAGTTTTGATTTGCATTTCTCTAATCGCTAGAGATGATGAAAATTTTTTCATGTTTGTTGATGGATTGTATTTTTTCTTCTCTAAAGTATCTGTTCAGTTCCTTAGCCCATTTATTGATTGGGTTATTTGTGGGGGATTTTTGGTGTTAAGTTTTATTAGTTCTTTATATACCCTGAAGATTAGTGCTCTGAGATAAGTAAGGTAAAGATTTTCTCCCACTCTGTAGGCTCTATCTTCACGTTTTTGATTGTTTCCTTTGCTGATAAGAAGCTTTTTAATTTTAGTTCATCCAATTTTTTGATTCTTGATTTTACTTCTTGTGCTTTAGGAGTCTAGTTAAGGAAGTCAGTCCCTAAGCCAACATGGTTGGAGATTTGGTCCTACTTTTACTTCTGTTAGGTGCAGAGTCCCTGTTCTAGTTCCTGTCCTTAATCCACTTTGAGTTAATTTTTGTGTAGAGTGAGAGATAGAGGTTTAATTTCATTTTACAACATATGGATTTTCAGTTTTCCTAGCACTACTTTTTCTACTTGAAAAGAATAGGCTACCTTTTATCCAATGTATGTTTTTGGCACCTTTGTTTAGTATTAGATAACTGTATTTATGTAGGTTTTTCTCTGTATCTTCTATTCTGTAATATTGGTCTACATATCTGTTCTGGTGCCAATACCATGCTGTTTTTGTTACTATTGCTCTGTAGTATAGTTTAAGGTCTGGTATAGTGATGCCTCCTGCTTCACTCTTCTTGCTAAGGATTGCTTTGGCTATTCTGGGTATCTTATTTTTCCAAATGAATTTCATGATTGCTTTTTCTAGTTCTATGAAGAATGTCAGTGGGATTTTAATAGGAATTGCTTTAAATCTATATAACAGTTGTGATTGTAGAGCAATTTTGACAAAATTAATTCTGTCTATCCATGAGCATGGGAGATCTTTCTATCTTCTAAGGTCTCCCTCAATTTATTTCTTTAGGGTTCTGTATTTTTCATTGTAGAGAGCTTTCCCTACTTTGTTGATTCCCAAGTATTTTATTTTTTTTGAGACTATCGTAAATGGGGTAGTTTTCTCTTGCAGTGGATTCATCATTGATGTATAAAATGCATTTGATTTATAGGTATTGATTTTATATCCTGCTACTTTGCTGAATTCATTTATTAGTTCTAGAAGTTTTCTGGTGGAATTTTTTGGATCTTCAATATATAGAATCTTGTCATTGGCAAATAGTGATAATTTGAATTCTTCTTTTCCTATCTGTATCCTTTTAATTTCTTTATTCTGTCTAATTGCTCTGGCTAGACTTTCAAGGACTATGTTGAAGAGAAGTGGTGAAAGTGGGCATCTCTGTCTTGTTCCAGTTTTTAGGGGGAGTGATTTCAATTTTTCTCCATTTATAATGATGTTGGCCTTGGAGTTAGAATAGATAGCTTTTATAATGTTGAAGTATGTTCCTATTATCTTTAGTTTTTCTAGTGTTTTGAACATGGAGGGGTGCTGTATTTTATCAAATCCTTTTTTCTGCATTTATTGAGATGATCATGATTCTTGTAGTTGAGCCTATTGATGTGATGTATTAAATTTGTTAATTTCCATATGTTGAACTAACCTGGCATCCCTGGAATGAACCCCACTTGACCATGGTGCACTATCTTTTTAATATGTTTTTGTATGATTTTCCAGAATTTTATTAAGAAGTTTTGTGTCTATATTCATCTGAACATGGTCTGAAGTTTTCTTTCCTTGATGTGTCTTTGTCTGGTTTTGGTATTAGGGTGATACTAGCCTCATACAATGAATTTGGAAGGGTTCTCTCCTTTTATATTTCATGGAATAATTTGAGGAATATTGGTATTAGATCTTCTTTGAAGGTCTTGTAGAACTCGGCTGAGAATCCTTCTGTTCCTTGGCTTTTCTTGGTTGGTAGGCTCTTGATGGCATGTTCTATTTTATTGCTTGAAATTGATCTGTTTACATTGTATATGTCCTACTGATTTACTTTGAGTAGATCATATGTCTCTAGAAATTTGTCAATGTCTTTGAGATTTTCTATTTTATTTGAGTATAAATTTTCAAAATAGTTTCTAATTATCTTCTGTATTGTCCATCATGATATTTCCCTTTTCATCACAAATTTTTGTAGTTTGAGTTTTCTCTCTCTTTTCATTAGCATGCCTAAGGGTTTATCAATTTTATTTATTTCTTCAAAGAACCAACTTTTCATTTTGTCGGTTTTTAAAAATTGCTTCTTTTGTTTCAGTTTCATTGATTTCAGTTCTAATTTTAATTACTTCCTGTCTTCTACTGCTTTGGGCATTGATTTGTTCTTTTTCTAGGGCTTTGAGATGTAATGTTAGGTCATCTGTTTGTTGACATTTTATTCTTTTAATGAATGAGCTCAATGCAGTGAACTTTTCTCTTAGCACTGCCTTCATAGTGTCCCAGAGATTTTGACATGTTGTATCAGTGTTCTCATTTACTTCTAAGTATAATTTTATTTCCTCCCTGATTTCTACTGCTATCCATTCATCATTCAGTAGCATGTTATTTAGTCTACATGTATTGGAGTATCTTCTATTTTTTATTTTATCATTGATTTCTAGTTTCATTCCATTATGATCTGATAAAATGCAGGGCAATATTTCAATTTTTGTATTTGCTAAGAGTTGCTTTGTAGCATAACATATGGTCTATTTCAGAGAAGGATCCATGTGCTGCTGAGAAGAAAATGTATTCACTCAATGATAGATGAGGTTCTCTCTCTCTCTCTCTCTCTCTCTCTCTCTCTCTCTCTATATATATATATATATATATATATATATATATATATATATATATATATATATATATCTGTTAAGTCTAAATTATTGATTGTATTATTTAGTTCTATAGTTTCTTTGTTTAGTTGTTGTTTGGAAGATCTATCCAGTGGTGAGAGATGTGTGTTAGTGTCACCCAGTATTATTGTGTTGTTGTCTATTTGATTCTTGAAATTGAAAAGGATTTGTTTGATATACGTAAATGCTCCACTGTTTGGGGCATATATATTTATAATTGTTATGTCTTATTGATGTATGATTACCTTAAGCAGTATTAAATGTCCTTCTTTATCCCATCTGACTAACTTTGGCTTGAAGTCCACTTTATGTGATATGAGGATAGAAACCCCTACTTGTTGACGCAGTCCATGTGAGTGCTATGTTTTTCCCTACCTATCACCTTCAGTCTGTGAATGTTTTTTCCCTAGGAGGTGAGTCTAATAAAGATAGCATATCTTTGATTCTTTTTTAAAAAATCCATTCTGTCTCTCTGTGTGTTTTGATTGATGAGCTTAGGCCACTAACATTCAGGGTTATTATTGACATATTATTTGTATTCCTGGTCATTTTGGCTTTTAACTTGACTTAGTTTCCTTTGATTGACATTTCCTTTAGTGTAGTTCCTCCCTTTGCTGGTTTTCATTGTTTGTTTCCCCATTTCCTCCTCATGGAATATTTTGCTGAAAATGTTCTCTAGTGAAGGCTTTCTAGTTATTAATTCTTTTAACTTTTGTTTCTCATGGAAGGTTTTTATTTCATCTTCAAATCTGAAGCTCAGTTTTGCTGGATATAAAATTCTCTATTGGCTTTCATTTTCTTTCAGAACTTCATATATATTGTCCCATGACCTTCTGGTGTTGAGGGTCTGGTTTGAGAAATCAGCTGAAATATGAAATGGTTTTGTCTTATATGTAAATTGATTTTTTTTTATCTTGCAGCCTTTAAAATTCTATCCTTATTCTGTATGTTAGTCATTCTTATTATAATGTGCCTTGGTGTGGGTCTGTTGTAATTTTGGACATCTGGGGTCCTGTGAGCCTATTGTAATTGATTTTTTATTTCATTTAGATTTGGGAAATGTTCTGATATTATATCATTGAAAAGTTTGTACATTCATTTGGTTTGTATCTCCATGCCATCATCTCTTCTGATAAATATTAAATTTGGTCTTTTCATGTTATCCCTTATTTCTTGGAAGTTCTGTTCATGGTTTCTTACAATCTTCTCTGTACAGTCAACTTTGTTTTCAAGTATATGTATTTTGGGGGCTTGAGATGTGGCTCAAGCGGTAACATGCTCACCTGGCATGTGCGGGGCACTGGGTTCGATCCTCAGCACCACATAAAAATAAAATAAAGATGTTGTGTCCACCAAAAACTGAAAAATAAATATTAAAAATTCTCTCTCTCTTCTATCTCTTAAAAAAATGAATATGCATTTTGTCTTCATTGCCTGAGGTTCTGTAATCCAAGTGGTCTAGTCTGTTGATGATGCCTTCTATTGAATTTATCATTTGTTTTGTTGATTTTTTAATTTTGATGATTTCTGCTCTTTTTTTATAATCTCGAACTTTTTTGAAACGATCTTTCACTTCCTGTATTTTCTCTTTGATTTCACTACTTATACTATCCTTTACTTCACAGATCAGCATAACTATGTACATTCTAATTTCCTTCTCTAACATTTCTTCTACTGTGCTGTGGATTCTATTTTTGGAACATTTTGGTTTATTTGAGGTGCTTTGTTCCCTTGTTTTTTCATATTGTTTGTGTGTCTTCCTATCTAGTAGTATGGATCTGAGGCAGTACAGTAATCTACACTGTAATCTTACAGTGTCCCTGAAGGCTTCCAATACCTAGCTTTTAAGAAGACCAATATTAACAAGACCTAATGCAAATAATGTACAATAAACTAAAAAACTCCTATTAAGGTGTCTACAGTTTTGTTGCAATAATACAGAAATGATGCATTAAATTATTGTCTATAATATAAACAGCAAGTTTGCTGAAAGGGTTTATCATTTCAAATGATGGACAAAGAAGGATCAGAAGTAGTGGAGGATGTGATGTTTATTAGGGAGAATGAGAGAAGATAGAGGTAAAAATTTATACTAAGAGCAAAGGAGGAATTAATAGAGGTTAGCTATTAGCATGAGAGAAGTGAAAAGAAAATCCAGGGAGACAGATAAATGAGAGAAAAATGTATATAGATTTTTTTAAAAAGTAAAAATATAATAATACACATTCAAATTGTAATATACTATTTGGACATCCCACTCTTCAATAAATTGATGCATAAAAAATATTTGGATTCAAAGATGGTAGAGATGTGAGAGAAAAGGGGGAAAAAAGGAAAGTCTCTATGGAAGATTGCCAATTGCTTCTGTTGACTTTTAAAAATTTCTCATCTTCCCTTCTCCACTGATAGGTAGGATTGTCTGAAGTTTGATGTTAGCTCCAGTCCAGTGACTGGTTGGCTGGTGAGCTGATAGTAAGATGCCCTCATACCCTCTTCCAGTCTTCCCATGCATTTTAGCTGGTCCCTTCCATCCCCATACACTTCAGGACTCACTCAGCTGGAGAGAGCCCAGTTTTCTCCGGTTTCTCCTACCTGTGATCCCCTGGGAAACTGCCCCCAGTCTCCAGCCTTCCCTAGGCTTGCCAGACCCAGACTGCCCCAGGCAGACACAGAAGAAATCTGAATGACCTGTTCTTCAGTTTCCCCAGGCTCTACTTTGCTGCAGTCCCAAGATCTCAATGTCCTTCCAACTTGCAGGAAGACCGCCAGGCATGCACTCACACAAAGGAGCGACCTTGCTAAAAGGCAGCCATATGGCAGCCACTAGCACACCTAGCAAAACGATCTCAGATGCAACCAGACCTGCAGGTACCCCAGCAATATATTTCCAGGCCCTGGATAGTGTCCCATGACTAAGGAAGCCACACCCTGAGATGATGGGGGTAGCTATGGCAAACCTGCAGGCCCCTTGGCCTTGGACTCCCAGGCCCTAGCCAATGTCCCAAGATGGTGGCAGCCATGTATAACCAAACTGCGGAAACAAAGACAATGGATTTCCAGGCAGCAAGGGGCAGTGAGTGTTCAGTACATGGTCTGCAGGTGGTCTTGCAGGCAAACAGCAGGACTTGGTGGGTAGACATTGGGTGGTAGGCAATGTGCAAGCTAAAGGTGGGTGAAGGACAGGCAAAAGTCAGGCAAATGGGCTCCTGATGGGTGGTTGGGTGGTCAGTGAGTGATCTTCACATGAAAGGCAGGCGATATATTGGCAAATGGCTGTTGATTGTGGTGGACGAATGGGGGAGTGCAAAGAATAGGGGATCAGCAGGCAACAAGGGCTGTCTCAAAAAGAAACAGCATTTCCTCTTCTTGAGTCCTGAGTCATGGAGTGACAAGGAATGTAGCCTCCCTTTAGTTTATCTTGGATCTCTCAACTTCCATTATTATCCAGTCAGTTGCAGAATGAGATATTGCTCTTGTCAGCAATCTCAGCCTTTTGGCCAGAGATGATAAGGCACAAACAGAAACTTTTAGATCATTTATGCAGTACTTGAGCTAGGATTTGAATCCTTGAGTTCATTCTTTTCTTTTATTACTTTGTTCTGTGGAATTAGGAATAACCAGTCAATCTCACTATATTCATTAGTTTTTTTTTTTTTAAAAAAGATGTTCAAAAGTAGCTGGGTGTAGTGGAACATACCTGTATTCCAGGGGCTAATGCAGGAGGAACATGAGTTCAAAACCAACCTCTGCAACTTAGTGAGGCCCTCAACAACTTAACAAGAAGAACTTGTCTCATAAACAAATAAGTAAAAAGGACTGGGGATGTGACTCAGTGGTAGAGCACCCCTGGGTTCAATCCCCAGTATAAGGGGGAAAAAAAAGTTTACAAATTCTTATAAACATGCACCTAACTGCCACTTCTTTCCTATAAGTGATTGACTAGGGGTATCCAATGCAGAAATCTTACATATCTCTATTACCAGATCAAGCCATGGATTATTAGCATGTTTAATTTTAATCATATTATGGAAGCCCTTGAAGCAATTAAGAAAATTAATCCTTAGTGATCTACTTATCTAGAATCATTTTCAGTACCAAGATCTGTATTAATCAAGGTTCTCCACAGAAACAGATACAATAGAACGTATATCTCACTTATTATAAGGAATTAGCTCATATTTATTATGGAGGATGAAAAATCCTACAATTTGTTTTCTGTAAGCTAGAGACTGAGGAAAGTTGTTGGTGTAGTTCTAAGAATTGAAGGTAGGGCCAGTGGGGTGAGTTCCGATGAAGGCTAGAAGACTTGTCCAAGTTCAGCAGTCAAGCAGAGAGAATTCTCAACTTCCTCTACCTTTTGTTATATTGAGTCCCTCAACTGATTGGGTGATGCACATTAAGGAGGATAATCTGCTGTGCTTGGTCCACCATTTCAAATACTAATCTCATTCAGAAAGAATGTTTAATCTGGGTGCCCCATATCCCAGTCAATTTGACATATGAAATTAACCATCATCTAGGTGCTCTTTGTTTATTCTTATAGATTTGAATTACCATCTTGTTTCAGTTGGTGCAACCTGGGAACTTCCTTTAGTGTGTTTTATGTGTCCATTAGCAACAATTTCTCAGTCTGTTTATCTGTGAGTATATTTATTTATGTATTTCTTTATTTACTTATTTATTTATTGCTAACAGGGATTAAACCCAGGGACACTTTAGCACTGAGCTACATCCCCAGCCCTTTCAATTATTATTATTATTTTAAATTTTGAGACAGGATCTTGCTAAATTGCTGAGACTGGCCTCAAACTTGTAGTCCTTCTGCCTCAGCCAACCAATTTTCTGGGATTATCCTTCTAGAAGGTGGTTTAGCTTCTTCAATATGTTCAATAAATTTTGAATAATTTTAACTATTATTTCTTGCATTTTTTTCTGTTCTTGTCTCTCCTCTCCTTTGACAGTCCTATTACACATGTGTTCATACATTTCATGTTTTTCCACATTTCTCTGAAGCTCTGATCACTTAACTTCATTCTTGTTTTTCTCTGTTCTTTAAAATTCATAACTGCTGCCCATCTGTCTTCAAGCTCACTAATTCTTTCTTCTCCTTGTTCAAATTTTACTGTTGAGCCCTGCCAGTGAATTTTTCACTCCAGTCATTTCACTTTTTGATTTCAGAATTTTCATTTGGTTAACTTTCTTTCTTTTCTTTATTTTTTTTTGGGGGGTGGTACCAGGGATTGAACTCAGGGGCACTCACCTACTGAGCCCCATCCCCAGCCCTATTTTGTATTTTATTTAGAGACAGGGTCTCACTGAGTTGCTTAGGGCCTTGCTTTTGCTGAAGCTGGCTTTGAACTCTAGATCCTCCTGCCTCAGCCTCCTGAGCCACTGGGATTTAGGTGTGAGCCACCATGTCTGGCTCCATTTGGTTAACTTTGTATCCTATGATTACTATTCACAACTTGATGTGGTATTCCCATCATACCTTCCTTTACTTCTTTTTTGTTAGTGCATTATAGCTATGCATAATATTGGGATTCATTCTGACATCATTATACAAATATAGAATATTATTTGTTCCAATTCAGTCCCCAGTACTTCTTTCCCTTCCCTTTTCCCTCTTTTTGTTCCCTTTCTTCTATTCTTCTAATGTTTCTTCTATTTATAGGTATTTTCAACTAATGCATCAAGGATACATATAAAGGTGAGATCACTGTGGCATATTAATATATGTATGTAACAAAGGTTGGTCAGATTTTTTTCACCATTTCTCCCTTTTCCTATCCCTCCTTCTTCACCTTCAGTCCCCTACCTCCATTCCACTAATTTATCTTCTATTTTCCTAGGTTTTCCTCCCTGACTTATCCCCTCATTTTTGTTTAGCTTCTATGTATTTGACCCTTGACTTTCTGGATCTGACTCATTTCACTTAGCATAATGTTCTCCATTTCCATCCATTTATCAGCAGATGCTATATTTTCATTCTTTAAGGCTGAGTGAAACTCCATTGTGTACATATACCACATTTCTTTTTTTTAATTAATTATTTTTTATTTACTTACAGTACAATGCATTACAATTCATATTACACATATAGATAACAACTTTTCGTATCTCTGATTGTATCCAAAGTATATTCACACCAATTTGTGTCTTCATACATGTACTTTGGAAAATAATGTTCATCACATTCCACCATCATTTATAATCCCATGCCCCATCCCTTACCCTCCCATCACTCTATGCTATCTAGAGTCTGTCTATTCCTCCCATGCTCTCCCTCCCTACCCTACTATGAATCAGCCTCCATATAGCACAGAAAACATTTGGCATTTTTTGGCTAACTTCACTTAGCATTATCTTCACCAACTCTATCCATTTTCCTGAAAATGCCATGATATTATTCTCTTTTATTGCTGAGTAATATTCTATTGTGTATATATGCCACATTTTTTAATCCATTCATCTACTGAAGGGCATCTAAGGCTGTGTCATTGTCATATGATATTTTTATTAGTTGCTCAAAACATTACAATGATCTTGACATATCATACTCTGGATTCAAATGGGGTATGAATTCTTATTTTTCCATGTGTACAGATTGCAGGATCACATTGGTTATACAGCCACGTTTATACATACTGCTATACTAGTGTCTGTTGTATTCAGCTGCCCTTCCTATCCCCCCTCCCCTCCCGTCCCATCACCTCTCTCTACCCCATCTACCGTAACGCATTTCTCTCTCTCTTTTTTTTATTTTTTTCTTCCCCCCTCACACCATCTTATATGTTATTTTGTATGACAATGAGGGTCTCCTTCCATCTTCTGTGTAATTCCCGTTCTCTCACCCATTCCCTCCCACCTCTCATCCCTGTTTAATGGCAATCTTCTTTTCATGCTCTTCCTCCCTGCTCTGTTTTGAGTCACCCCCCTTATATCAAAGAAGACATTCAGCATTTGTTTTTCAGGGATTGGCTAACTTCACTTAGCATAATCTGCTCTAATGCCATCCATTTCCCTGCAAATGCCATGATTTTGTTATTTTTTAGTGCTGAGTAATATTCCATTGTGTATAAATGCCACATTTTTTTATCCATTCATCTATTGAAGGGCATCTAGGTTGGTTCCACGGTCTAGCTATTGTGAATTGTGCTGCTATGAACATTGATGTAGCTTTCTTTGTCTGTTCATCTGTTAATGGGCATCTGGGCTGGTTCCATAGCTTAGCTACCATGAATTGAACTGCTGTAAACATTGACATGGCTGTATTCCTATTGTACATTGATTTTACATCTATTGGAATATACCAAGCATAGGACACCTGGGTCATATGATGATTAAATTTCTACTGATTTTTTTAAAAAGGAATATCCACAGTGCTTTCCAGAGTGGTTGTGCTAATCTGCAATCCAACCAAAAATGCATGAGTGTATCTTTTCTTCCACATCCTCACCAGCACTTCTTATTAATAATTTTCTTTTTTTTGTTTTAGGATATTAAAGTGTGTGACAACTTTTATAGAAGTAGAATAATATCCATGTGGTTTTTGATTTATCACTTTAAGAATATAACTGATCAACTCTATTCACTTATTCAACAAGATTATTCACATCAGCCCTTTCTTAACCTACCAAGTACAATTCAAATGGCTCAACTTCACATACAAAGGCCTTTATGATTTTTTTACTTTTTTATTATTAGTTGTTCAAAACATTACAAAGCTCTTGATATATCATATTTCATACATTTGATTCAAGCGGATTATGAACTCCCATTTTTACCCCGTATACATATTGCAGAATCACATTGGTTATACATCCCCTTTTTTACATACTTCCATATTAGTGACTGTTGTATTCTGCTACGTTTCCTATCCTCTACTATCCCCCCTCCCCTCCCCTCCCATCTTCTCTCTCTACCCCATCTACTGTAATTCATTTCTCTCTCTTGTTTTTTCCCCTTTCCCCTCACATCCTCTTATATGTAATTTTGTATAACAATGAGGGTCTCCTTCCATTTCCATGCAATTTCCCTTCTCTCTCCCTTTCCCTCCCACCTCTTGTCCCTATTTAATGTTAATCTTCTTCTCATGCTCTTCCTCCCTGCTCTGTTCTTAGTTGTTCTCCTTATATCAAAGAAGACATTTGGCATTTGTTTTTTAGGGATTGGCTAGCTTCACTTAGCATAATCTGCTCTAATGCCATCCATTTCCCTGCAAATTCCATGATTTTGTCATTATTTAGTGCAGAGTAATACTCCATTGTGTATAAATGCCACATGTTTTTATCCATTCATCTATTGAAGGGCATCTAGGTTGGTTCCACAGTCTAGCTATTGTGAATTCTGCTGCTATGAACATCCATGTAGCAGTATCCCTATAGTACGCTCTTTTAAGGTCTTTGGGGAATAGTCCAAGAAGGGGAATAGCTGGGTCAAATGGTGGATCCATTCCCAGCTTTCCCAGGAATCTCCATACTGCTTTCCAAATTGGCCGCACCAATTTCCAGTCCCACCAGCAATGTACAAGTGTACCCTTTTCCCCACATCCTCGCCAGCACTTGTTGTTGTTTGACTTCATAATGGCTGCCAATCTTACTGGAGTGAGATGGTATCTTAGGGTGGTTTTGATTTGCATTTCTCTGACTGCTAGAGATGGTGAGCATTTTTTCATGTACTTGTTGATTGATTGTATGTCCTCCTCTGAGAAGTGTCTCTTCAGGTTCTTGGCCCATTTGTTGATTGGGTTATTTGTTATCTTATTGTTTAATTTTTTGAGTTCTTTGTATACTCTGGATATTAGGGCACTATCTGAAGTGTGAGGAGTAAAAATTTGTTCCCAGGATGTAGGCTCCCTATTTACCTCTCTTATTGTTTCTCTTGCTGAGAAAAAACTTTTTAGTTTAAGTAAGTCCCATTTGTTGATTCTTGTTATTAACACTTGTGCTATGGGTGTCCTATTAAGGAATTTGGAGCCTGACCCCACAATATGTAGATTGGAGCCAACATTTTCTTCTATCAGATGCAGAGTCTCTGATTTGATATCAAGCTCCTTGATCCATTTTGAGTTAACATTTGTACATGGTGAGAGAAGGGGATTCAGTTTCATTTTGTTGCATATGGATTTCCAGTTTTCCCAGCACCATTTGTTGAAGATGCTATCCTTCCTCCATTGCATGCTTTTAGCCCCTTTATCAAATATAAGATAGTTGTAACTTTGTGGATTTGTCTCTGTGTCCTCTATTCTGTACCATTGGTCCACCCGCCTGTTTTGGTACCAGTACCATGCTGTTTTTGTTACTATTGCTGTGTAATATAGTTTGAAATCTGGTATCGCTATACCGCCTGATTCACACTTCCTGTTTAGAATTGCTTTTGCTATTCTGGGTCTTTTATTTTTCCATATGAATTTCATGATTGCTTTCTCTATTTCCACAAGAAATGCCATTGGGATTTTGATTGGCATTGCATTAAATCTATAGAGTACTTTTGGTAATATCGCCATTTTGATGATGTTAGTTCTGCCTATCCATGAACAGGGTATATTTTTCCATCTTCTAAGATCTTCTTCTATTTCTCTCTTTAGGGTTCTGTAGTTTTCATTGTATAAATCTTTCACCTCTTTTGTTAGGTTGATTCCCAAGTATTTTTTTTTTTGAGGATATTGTGAATGGGGTGTTTTTCCTCATTTCCATTTCAGAAGTTTTGTCACTGATATACAGGAATGCCTTTGATTTATGCGTGTTGATTTTATATCCTGCCACTTTGCTGAATTCATTTATTAGTTCTAGTAGTTTCTTTGTAGACCCTTTTGGGTCTTCTAGGTATAGAATCATGTCATTCGCAAATAGTGATAATTTAAGTTCTTCTTTTCCTATTTTTATGCCTTTAATTTCTTTTATCTGCCTAATTGCTCTGGCCAGTATTCTGAGAACTATATTGAATAGAAGTGGTGATAGAGGGAATCCCTGTCTTGTTCCAGATTTTAGAGGGAATGCCTTCAGTTTTTCCCCATTCAGAATGATGCTAGCCTGAGGCTTAGCATAGATAGCTTTTACAATGTTGAGGTAAGTTCCTGTTATCCCTAGTTTTTCTAGTGTTTTGAACATAAAGGGATGCTGTACTTTGTCAAATGCTTTTTCTGCATCTATTGAGATGATCATATGGTTCTTATCTTTAAGTCTATTGATGTGGTGAATAACATTTATTGATTTCCATTTATTGAACCAGCCTTGCATCCCAGGGATGAATCCTACTTGATCATGGTGCACAATTTTTTTGATGTGTTTTTGTATCCGATTCGCCAGAATTTTATTGAGGATTTTTGCATCTAGGTTCATCAGAGTTATTGGTCTGTAGTTTTCTTTCTTTGAGGTGTCTTTGTCTGGTTTAGGAATCAGGGTGATGTTGGCCTCATAGAATGAATTTGTAAGAGCTCCCTCTTTTTCTATTTCCTGAAATAACTTGAAAAGTATTGGTATTAATTCTTCTTTAAAGGTTTTGTAAAACTCTGCTGTATACCCATCTGGTCCTGGGCTTTTCTTGGTTGGTAGTCTTTTGATTGCTTCTTCTATTTCATCCATTGATATTGGTCTGTTCAACTTGTGTGTATCCTCCTGACTCAGTCTGGGCAAATCGTATGACTTAAGAAATTTATCAATGTCTTCACTATCTTCTATTTTATTGGAATATAGGGTTTCAAAATAATTTCTAATTATCTTCTGTATTTCTATAGCATCTGTTGTGATATTGCCTTTTTCATCCCGTATATTAGTAATTTGAGTTCTCTCTCTTCTTCTCTTCATTAGCATGGCTAAGGGTCTGTCGATCTTATTTATTTTTTCAAAGAACCAACTTTTAGTTTTGTCAATTTTTTCAATAGTTTCTTTTGTTTCAATTTCATTGATTTCCACTCTGATTTTAATTATTTTTTGCCTTCTGTTACATTTGCTGTTGTTTTGCTCTTCCTTTTCTAGGGCTTGGAGATGAAGTGTGAGCTCATTTATTTGTTGTTTTTTTCTTTTTTTGAGGAATGACCTCCAGGCAATGAATTTCCCTCTTAAAACTGCTTTCATTGTGTCCCATAGATTCCAATATGTTGTGTCTGTGTTTTCATTTATCTCTAAGAATTTTTTGATTTCCTCTTTTATGGGTTACATTGATCATTCAGTAACATATTGTTCATTTTCCATGTGATGTAGTATTTTTCCTTCCTTCTTTTATCATTGATTTCCAGTTTCATTTGATTATGATCAGATAAAATGCATGGTATTATCTCCACACCTTTATATTTACTGAGGGTTGCCCTATGGCATAATATATGGTCTATTTTTGAGAAAGATCCATGTGCTACTGAGAAAAAAGTATATCCTCTTGATGATGGTTGATATATTCTATATATGTCAGTTAAGTCTAGGTTATTGATTGTGATATTGAGTTCTATAGTTTCTTTATTCAACTTTTGTTTGGAGTATCTGTCCAATGGTGAGAGAGGTGTGTTGAAGATACCCATAATTATTGTGTTGTGGTCTATTTGATTCTTGAACTTGAGGAGAGTTTGTTTTATGAACGTCACAGCACCATTATCTGGTGCATAAATATTGATAATTGTTATGTCTTGTTGAATGGTTCCTTTTAACAGTATATAATGTCCTTCCTTATCCCTTTTGATTAACTTAGTCTTGAAGTCGATTTTATTAGATATGAGGATGGCCACCCCTGCTTGCTTCCAAGGACCATGTGAGTGGTATGTTTTTTCCCAACCTTTCACCTTCAGCCTGTGTATGTCTTTTCCAATCAGATGTGTCTCCTGGAGGCAGCATATTGTTGGATTTGTTTTTTTAATCCACATTACCAGCCTGTGTCGCTTTATTGGTGAGTTTAAGCCATTAACGTTTAGAGTTACTATTGATATATCGTTTGTACTTCCAGCCATGTTTGATTATTTATCTTTTTTCTTTATTTTTTTTTTAATTTGGTTTGTTTCTCCATGATTAGCTTCCCCCGCCCCGCCCTCTGGCTTTACTGAGGTACTTCCCACTGTGGGTTTTGGTTATTGTTTTTCATTTCTTCCTTGTGTAGTGTTTTGCTCAAGATGCTTTGAAATGCTGGTTTTCTGGCTGAAAATTCTTTTAACTTTTGTTTATCATGAAAGATTTTTATTTTGTTGTCGTACCTGAAGCTTAATTTTTCTGGATACAAAATTCTTGGTTGGCATCCATTGTCTTTCAGTGTTTGAAATACATTGTTCCAGGATCTTCTCGCTTTCAGCGTCTGTGATAAAAAATCCGTTGTTAACCTTATTGGTTTACCCTGAATGTAATCTTCCTCCTTTCTTTTGTAGCTTTTAATATTTTCTCTTTGTTCTGTTTATTGGATATCTTCATAACAATGTGTCTTGACGTTGGTCTACTGTGATTTTGTATGCTCAGTGTCCTGTATGCATCTACAATTTGTACATCCATTTCCTTTTTTATTTCTGGAAAGTTTTCTATAATTATTTCATTCAGCAGGTTGCTAATTCCCTTGGTTTGAACCTCTATACCTTCCTCTATCCCGATGACTCTTGGTTTGTTTTTTTTATGTTATCCCATATCTCTTGGATGTTTTTCTCATGATTTTTTACCAGCCTTTCTGAATTTGCTAGACTCTTTTCAAGATGATATATTTTGTCTTCATTGTCTGACGTTCTGGCTTCTACTTGCTCCACTCTGTTAGTAATACTCTCATTTGAGTTTTTAATTTGGTTTATAGTTTCCTACATTTCTAGGATTATTGTTTGATTTTTTTTATAATCTCTATCTCCTGATAAACATGCTTATTTGCTTCCTTTATCTGTTTATGTAATTCATTTTCAATGTGTTCTTTCACTGTTTGAATTTGCTGTCTCATGTCCTCTTTAAGATTCCATTCCATCTGTCTAAGGTATTCCTTGAATTCTTTATATGACCATTTTTCTGATGCCTCTAGGTCCTCCTGAGTATTTAGGCCGTCTTGCATTGTTTGTACTCCTTTTCTTCCTTGCTTTTTCATGCTGCTTATGTTACTTCTTGTTCTGTTTGACTGCTGAGTTACTGTTTACTCCTATAAATTTATTTGGTTTTGTGTGTCTCTGGGGGTCTCTCTTTTGTGATGGGAGACTATGACTAGAGATGATGAGTTTTGTTGCACTTTAATGCAGATTCATTCGTTTCCTAAACTGTGTACGGATTCTGATGGCATATAGCGGTCTGCGGTTTGGTCTTGGGACTTATATTTAGGTCGAATGATGTGATGGTATTGGGGTTGGTATCTCTTGGCAACCTTGGAAGGTTGCTCTACTGACGAGGGATATTAACAGGAGAATGGTCTGGAGTATTTGGGGGTAGCTAGGGACTTGGTAGCACTATATAATGCCTCGGAACATTGACCTATACATATTTAGTACATTACACATAAACAGCGTCGTGATGCTTGAGAGGAAAAGTATTAGAAGGGGAGGGAAGAAGTCACTAAAGAGAATGAGAGTAAACAGGTAGAATTCAAGGAAAGGGGAATAAGGAAATTGAAAAGAATTGAAAAGACAAAAGAAAAAGTAGAAAATAAAAAAAGAAAAATTTTTTAAAAAAATAATTTAAAAAAAAATGAACAAATAATAATAAAATAAAAAATAAAAAAAAAATTAAAAAGTGCAGTCTTAGAGTTTAATTAACCTCTCTTCCAGTAGGTGGAGCTGTGCCCACTGGGCCAAGCTTCTCCTCTCAATACGCGGGAACCAATCACCGTGCAGCAGCTCCTCCTCCCCGACTGGGTGGGTCTCCAATCCTGAGTGCCTAGGGCCTTCTCTTGTGTCTAGTCACTTCCCCACTTTTCCTCCAGCCAGGCCCCGCTCATTGGTGATGCTCACCACAATACTGGCTACACGCCAGGTCTGCTGCTCCCAGGAGCCCTATTTTCTTGAAAGACTGGGCACACTCTCCCTGTTTGCCATTTCCTCAGACCCTAAGGTTGTGGAGTGTGGGGCTGAGAACCTCCGGTAGCCATGCCCCCAGTAGCTGGTGCAAGAGACCTCAGTTGTCAGCGCTGGTGGGAACATTAACCGGGCGCACCGCGGGTCCCACGCCGCTCCTGAATCCCTGGGTCTGACTATTGCACTCACGGGAGAGCTGGGAGGGGCCCTTGAGGTTTCCCCCGCTGTGTGGAGAGGAAGGGCCGGGGGAGGGGGGGGTTACACACCTGCCGCCGCTGGTTTCAATGAAGTCATCTCCTCTGCCGCATTCTGGTGACATCAGTTCTCTGCCATGGTGGTATCCCATGCAAATGGCGACAGTTCGCTCCCTTTGCCGGGTGACCAATGCAATGGGTGGGTCCTGACTGGCTCTCCCAAGCTCCGTCTCAATCCTGTGGCCACTGCCTATGAGTGCTCGGTTGGTATTAACCTCCACAGGTTCACGGAGGAGCCAACAAGCTGTTTCAGCAGGAGCTTTTGGCGCTGAGTCACAGCGGTTTGTCTGTGAGACTCAGGCGAACAGGAGCCTGAATTTGGCCGCTCCGGGCTTGGTGTGTGTTCTGAGGGGCATACACTGTTCGCCCCAGATCCATGTTAGCTCATCATTGCCTAGTGATCCTGAGCAAACAGCATTTAGACGGTTTAAGATTCCCTTTGCCCGCATAGCTGAAGAGGTCAGAGACTTGATCTCTCTTGATCGCTGCCATGTTGGATCTCTGGCCTTTATTAATCATATTCTTGATAATGTCATTCTGACTAGGGTGAGATGAAACCTCAGTGTAGTTTTCATTTGTATTTCCCTGATTGCTAGAAATGTTGAACAGTTTTCCATATATTTGTTGGCCATTTGTATTTCTTTTTTCCAAGAAGTGTCTCTTTAGTTGTTTTGCCCATTTATTAACTTGGGTACTTGGGCCTTTTTTTTTTTGGTGTTAAGATATTTGTATTCCTTATACATCCTGGATATTAATCCCCTATCTGAGCAGTAAGTGGAAAAGATTTTCTCCCATTCTGTAGGCTCTCTCTTCTTCATGCCATTGTTTCCTTTACTGTGCCTTTTAAGTTGATGCCATTCCACTTATTGATTCTTGGTTTTACTTTTTGTGTCTTAGGGGTCTTTTAACAATATGGTGGAGTGTTCTGTATACATTTTCTTCTAGTGGATTTCTGGTCTAATTCCTAGGTGTTTTTTTTTTTAATTAGCAATACATTGTATTTAACTCAACAATCAAAAAATAATTTCAATACATAATCAATATAGAAGTTATTTATTTATTTATCTATTTATTTAATGACACTGGGGGTTGAATCCAGGGGTGATCTACCACTGAACTATATCTCCCATCTTTTTATTTTCAATTTTGAGACAAGGTCTCACTAAGTTGCCAAGGCTGGCCTTATATTTATGATCCTCTTGCTTCAGCCTCCCAAGTCACTGCTATCAAAGAATTCCAGAAATATAAAGTTATTAATGAGACATCTTAAATTCTTTTTTCTAGGGCTAGGATGTGGCTCAAGCGGTAGCGCCCTCGCCTGGCATGCGTGCGGCCCAGGTTCGATCCTTAGCACCACATACACCACATGTGTCCACCAAAAACTAAAAAATAAATATTAAAAAATTCTCTCTCTATCTCTAAAAAATTCTTTTTTCTAGTAAGTCTTTTTAAAATTTTTTCTTTTAATTTCTTTATTTTATTAATTCTTTTTAATATACATGACAGTAGAATGTATGTTTTAAATATGTTTATTAGTTGTTTACTATTTATATATATATATTTATTTTACTTATTTATCTTTAAGTTTTTTTAACTTATTTATTTTTATGTGGTACTGAGGATGGAGCCCAGGGCTCACCCAAGTGCTCTACTACTGAACCCCAATTCCAGCCCACTAGAGTGTATTTTGACCCATCAAGGATGTCCACTCTCACCATTTCTATTTATATAGTACTTGAAATTTTTTTCAGAGCAATTATTCAAGGGAAAGAAATAAAAGTGAAAAAATAGGAAAGAAAAAAGTCAAATTACCACTGTTATATTTAGAAGACCCAAAACTCAACTATAAGACTTACAGAGCAAAGTAGCAGGATATAAAATCAACATACAAAAATCAATACCTTTTCTTAATATTTGTTTTTAGTTGTAGATGGACACAATACCTTTGTTTTATTTGTTTATTTTTATATGGTGTGGAGATCAAACCCAGTTCCTCACACATGCTAGGCAAGCACTCTACCACTGAGCCACAACCACGGCCCAATCAATAGCTTTTCTATACACTAATAATGAATCCATTAAAATAGAAGCCAGGAATAAAATTCCATTTATAATAGTCTCAAAAACAACCTCTAGGAATAAGTCTAATGAAAGAGGTAAAAGACCTTTACAATGAAAATTATCAAACACTGAAGAAAGAAATTGATGAAAAAATTGAAGATGGAAAAATCTCCCATGTTCTTTGGTAGGCAGAATTAATATTGTTAAAATGGCCATATTACAAAATTTTTAAAAATGTTTATTATTTAGTTGTACGTGGACATACAATATCTTTATTTCATTTTTATGTGGTGCTGAGATTGAACCTAGTGCCTCACACATTCTAGGTGAGCACTCTACCACTGAGCCACAACCCCAGCCCCACAAAATTTTTAAAGTATATTTTTATATACATTTTATTTATTTTTATGTGGTGCTGAGGATTGAACCCAGGGCCTCACACATGCAAGGTGAGCGCTCTACCCACGAGCCACAATCCCAGCACCCCCGGCCATATTACAAAATTTACCTACAGATTAAATGTATTCCCCCAACAAAATGCCAATGACATTCTTCATGGAACTAGAACAAATGGCCCTAAAATTCATATGGAAGAATAAAAGTCCCAGGGTAGCCAAAGTACTTCTTAGCAATAATAGCAAAGCTGGAAGCCTCACAACACCAGACTTCAAATTATATTACGGAGCTATAGTACCAAAATCAGGATAGTACTAGCATAAAATAGACATGTAGACCAATGAAATAGAATAGAAGACACAGAGAAGGACTCACACAGATACAGCTGGCCAACTCTTGACAAAGACACCAAAAACATGCATTGGAGAAAAGATAGCCTTTTAAACAAATGCTGCGGGAAAATTGGATAGCCATATGTAGAAGAATATAGTTTTCTATCTCTCAGATAGACCTCAAAATTACACCAGCAACATTGAAACTGCTAGAAGTAATCATTGGATCAAAACTCCAATATGGCCACACTGATGCATGCCTCTAATCCCAGTGGCTTGGGAAGCTGAAGCAGGTGTCTAAAGCAGAAGGATCATGAGTTCAAAGTCAGCCTCAGTGAATTAGCAAAGCCCTAAAGCAACTCAGGGAGATCCTATCTCTAAATAAAATATTAAAAAGGGCTGGAGATGTGGCTCATTGATTAAGCGCCTCTGGATTCAATCCCCAGTACAAAAAACAAACAAAAAATACCTCCAGCATGTAATCACAAAAAAACTCTTCCTCATTAGAACTCCTAAAGCTCAGGAAATAAAACCAAAAATGGGGGGGGCATCAAATTAACAATCTTTTGCATGGCAAAAGAATTATGAGCATGAAGTGGGAGCCTGCAGAATGGGAGGAAATCTTTGCCAGCTCCTCTTTTTACAGTTTATATGATCTGCTTTTTCTCTCAATAAATGCATCCTACTTTCCTTTTTTCCCGATGTTTTTTTTTGTTGTTGTTGTTGTTGCTGTTGTTGAAAAGTTATATTTTAAACATTATTAGTAACTGAATACCAGTTGCCCTGAAGTACTGGGGCTTGTTATTGCTATTTGGTTGTTTAATGACTGGCTTAATTAATTCAATAAAGTGTATTCCACCCGGTAGTGTGAAGTCTTTGATTTTCCTCTTCAAGGGAGCCCCAGCTTTGGGTATTCACACCATCACCCTAGGATAACAGTGGTTCTGGCAGTGTTCTTAGTAGCTTACTATGACTGCACCTAGTGGTTAAGATCCACTAATCTAATCACTTGCTGATTTCTCTGTTGTTTTTGATAATGCTTCCAGGCATCAATTAGTCTGCAGACTAATCCAATAAAATTTCTTGAAAGGAATACATCTGAAAGTCAGTGTTTGACCCAGATTTCACTTTCCCCAATCCTCACTTATAAAATGCACAGTCTACAATTTAGCCTGTATTCTCAATGAATCTATAATCCCTTCCTGATTTACCACAATTGCTTTTTTTTAAAAAATGCCCTTAGGACTGAAAATTTCCACACTCTGTTGTAAATGATATCAATTCCTTTGGGAAGAGATCTGGAAGCTATGTTTTATGTCCTACTTGTCTCCTTTGGCAAGTCTGAGTCAGGAATCTGGAGCTGGAGATGGAGTCAAAGCCACATTTCTATGTGACATCCTTGCTTTAAGGAGCTGAGTGCTCAATGGAGGCAGTTGCCTAGGGTCATATTCACTTGCCTTTCTTGGAATATGGAATCATTGCCTTATGAGCCAAGGCTAGTATGGTCATTGCTCCAAGGCTGAGCCTCTATTCCCTGAGAAGGGACTAGGGGTAAAAAAGTAGTACTTACCTTACAAGTGCAATCACCTGGAGCTTTAGCTTCAGCAAAAGACAGCTGGGGACAGGCTGAGAAATGCCTATATCCTTCTCCTGGGAGAAAAAGAATGCCATCAACCTGAAAGCTGAGGGTTATTACCAAATTTTCACAGATTTTCAAATATATTTTTTTTTCATATGCTGAATGATTTTAAGGCCTCTAATAGAGGTTTTAAATGATTTTTTAAAAAATATTCTCAGGGATGGAGTTGTGGCTCAGTGGTAGAGCACTTGCTTAGCATGTGTGAGGCCCTGGGTTCGATTCTCAATACTGCACATAAATAAACGAATAAAATAAGGGTCCATCAACATCTAAAAATATTTTTAAAATAGTCTCACCAGTTTAATTTGGAAGGTCTGTATATTTGTTCATGCTGTCATGTCTGAAAGTTGATATCCTGAATATTGATATATTTTTAAATCCACACTGATTGTCTCTGTCTTTTAATTTAAATCATTCATATTTAAAGAGATTGTTGATATAATTGGACTAACATTTAAAAACTACTTTTCATTGTATTTGTTATTTTTTTAATCTTTCCTTCTTTTGCAGCCCTTTCTAGTTTTTTCTTTGTTTTTGTACTGGGGAGATAAGCCAGAGGCATTTTACCACTGAGCAATACCCCAACCCTTTCATTTTAATTTTGAAACACAGACTTGATAAGTTGATTAGGATCTTGCTAAGTTTTTGAGACTGGCCTTGAACTTGGATCCTCCTGCCTCAGCCTCTAAAGTCACTAGGATTACAGGCATGTGCCAGCCATTTCAAGTTTTTTTTTCTTTTTCTGTTTAATTTTGTATTTTGGTACTGCCTCAGCCTTCCAAGTCACTAGAATTACAGGTGGGTACCACCACAGCTGGCTTCCATCTCCAGTTTTAATTGAGCATTTTATGTTATTCAATTTTCTTTCCTTTTGTAGTTTATCAATTATATCTCTTTTAAAATATATAAAGGACTCAAACATCAAAAAAGCACAATCAAAAAACTAAAAGTTCTCAAAAGAAAAAATATAAATGGCCTACAAATATATTAAAAAATGTTCAATATCTCTAGGAATCAGGGAAACAACAATAAAGTTACACTAAGATTTCATCTCACATCAATCAGAATTGCTGCTATCTAGAATACATATGATAACAAATGCTGGTGAGGATGTGAAGAAAAAGGTACGCATATTATCAGTGGGACTGCAAATTAGTAGAACCACACTGATAAGCAGTGTGGATATTCCCCAGAAAACTAAGGATGGAACCACAATATAACCCAGCTATCCCATTCCTTGGTATTTATCCAAAAGAACAAAAATCATAATACTTACAGGCACATCAGTGTTTATAGGAGCACAATTCACAATAGCCAAGTTATAGAACCAATGCAGGTATCCATTGTGTGTGTGTGTGTGTGTGTGTCTGTATACATACACACACACAATGGGATTTTACTCAGCCACAAAGAAGAATGAAATTATAACATTTGCTGGTAAATGAATGGAGTAGGAGAACATCATATCAGGTGAAATTAAGACAGACTTAGGAAGACAAGGGTCAAGTGTTCTCTCTCATGTCTGAAAACTAGAGCAAAATAAGGGGGATTCCAGAAGAATAGAAGTAAGATCAGTGGAGTACAGGAAGGGAGTTTAGTGGGAGGGGGAGAGGTATGGAAAAAAGAAGAAAGCATGGAATGAAATTGACAAAATTATGCTATGTACATGTATAAGTATACCACTATAATTTTTACCTTTATATTTATCTATAAAGCACTAATTTTAAAAAATAAAAATAGACAAGGATGGTAGAAGGGTAACAGGGGACAGGAGGAGGGTAGGGAAAGAGGAAGACTTAAATGGAGCAAATTATATTCCATACATTTATGCTTATGTCAAAATGGACTGCACTATTATGTATAACCATAATGCACTAATAAAAACATTAAAATATTTTTCTAGTGACTTTCTTAGAGTCTGTAATATATATTTACAATTTTTATAAGTCTATTTTCAAATAATCTCTACCATTTGATGGTTTAGTGTGGGTACCTAAGAATACCCTTGATTCCTCCTTCTTTCCCTTACAATACTGCTGTCATTCATTTCATTTATCTATGTGCTAGAATCAACCAATATATTATTATTAATACTTTGAAAACTTATATTAGAACATTTAAGAAGACATCTAAAATATTCTATTTTACTTCATCTAATCTTTCTCTGATTATCATCCTTCCTTTATTAATATCCATGTTTCTGATTTATATAATTTTCCTTCTGTGAAGAAATTTTTAATTAATTTTTAATCAATTTTTAGTGCAGACCAATTCCATGAGTTTTTGTTTTGTTTTACATGTCTTTTTATTTCTTCTTTGCCTTTGAAGAATAATTTATCTGGGCATATAATTGTAGGTAAGTAGATTTTTTTCAACATCTTAAATATCTCACTCTACTCTCTTCTTGCTTGAATGGGTTCTGGTGAGAAATTCAAGGTGATTCTTACCTTTGGCCCTCAATATGTAAGGCATTTTCTTTTACCTAGCTTCCTGCAAGATTTTCTAAAATTAATGAAAGATATCAAACTAAAGACACAGGATGGTCAGAGACAAAAAAAAATTATCCTAGGCATATCATATTAAAACTGCAGAGCATACGGATAAAGAGAAAAACATGGAGGAAACTAGTATGTCTTATAATACATTAAGATCCATGCCCATTAATTTTTATATTTTGCTTCAATCATCTTTGCATCAACATAATTAGGAAAACTTATAAGGAGATATTTACACACATTTCAATTCCGTTGTTTTCTTTTCATTCCTGATGTTTCAGATTTCTTTGTTTCATCATTTATTTTCTCTTTGAAGAACTTCCTTTAGATTTTGTGTTAGGGCAGACCTGCTCACAACAATTTCTCTTAGCTTTCTTTCATCAGAAAATGTCTTGCTTTCATCTGTATTTCAAAAGGATATTTTTGTTGCACTTAGAATTCTTGGTTGACACTCCTTTCAGCCCTTGGAAAATGCTGTGCCATTACTTCATTTTGTTGGGATGGGGAAGCTGATGAGGATTGTGATGCTGAGCAACAACCCAGGATTTGTACCACTGAGCTACATCATAAGCCTGCCATTCCTTCTTGGCTTTGTGGTTTCTGATGAGAAATTTAATCATAGGCAAAGTGTTATTTCTCTCTAGTCACTTTCAAGACTTTTTTTTTTTTGAAGAGAGAAGAAGCTGTGCATTTTTGTTCTTTGTGATATTCCTGGCATCTAGTTCATAAGAAATTATTGATAAATAATTATTGAATAAATAATTTGATTGCAAGAGTAGCTGTGAACATATTTTCCAGATGATGAGAAGCTTCTCTGCTTGAACTCAAGACAACATCAGTGTTGGTCACCACACGCTTAAAGAGAAAGCCCAGAATCTAGAGAGATCAATGCTATCCTGCTCTGACTAAACTGGGATGAGATTCTGCTCTATCACTAAAAAATTATGAGATGTGGATATCTTTATGAAACTCTGAGCCTTGGATTTGATTTTTTTGGGGGGAGGGGGAGGTTACCATGGATTGAACTTGGGGCACTCAACCACTGGGCAACATCCCCAGCCCTATTTTGTATTTTATTTAGAGACAGGGTCTCACTGAGTTACTTAGTGCCTCACTTTTGCTGAGGCTGGCTTTGAATTCTCAATCCTCCTTCCTCAGCCTCCTGAGCAACAAGGATTACAGGTGTGTGCCACTGTGCCTGGCTCAGACTTAATTTTTGTAATGTGGGTAAATGATATGCACCCTGCACTTAAAGAAATCAAGTGAGGCAGTGAAAGGTGGTGCTAGTTGGCACTCTGCTTTCCATACTGGCATAGTGTCAGTGGAGCCCAGCATGGAGCTTAACTTCCACAACTGCAGACAAATTTCACTGAAGTTTCCTCTTCTGTCTCAACTCCATTCAAAGATATGACATTATAAATGATAGTTATTTTCCCTTACTATTACCTATGGCATGAGAAAAACCTGAGACAAGTTAAAACTTAACATATTTGGAGAAAAGAAAAATTTGCTAATGGGACAGCCCTCAGAACAAGAAAACTTTCAGAGGCAATTTGTGCAGGCATATTTATGGACAGAAAGTAGATGTGAGGTATAGAAAGATCTTGATTCCTTATAGCTTGGTATTTGTCTCATTTGAACATGGTCTGATCACTTGGCTACCTGTGATTGAAGCTCAGCTTCCGTGATTGGCTGAGATGCAGCTGTTTGTTACAGATGTATATTCCTAAGTTAGGCTTACAGTTAGTTTACCTAGTAATTTAGGCTGCAGTTCATTACATATGGACTCAAGGTACAGGGGCATCATCAAGCCCAATTTAGTTTAATTATATATTTAATTTATATATTTCAAATAGTATATACACAGATTTTTCATATATTACATATATTTTATATATGCATATGTATAATTTCTTGAGTCTCAGGATAGGTCTAGGAAGAAGAACTGGCTGAAAAATATTAAGAAATGGAATGAAAATCATATGGAACCATATTAGTTTAAAAAGGAAAAGAAACCAGGGGAAATAGTGAGCCATAATTAAAATAGAGACTACCTATAATGCAATTCTTGGGATTCTGTAATAAAATATTTCTGGGTTTATCTCTGGCCAGTCATTAAACTTGTGTGGTTCTTAATTTCCTCATTTGTAAAATGGGGACAATAATGTTTCCTTTGAAGTTTTCTGTAAGGAATAAAAGAATGTATTTATATTCTAAGTACTTATGTGCTTAGTATATTGCAAGTTATTGGATTTGTTCTCTTTATATCTATCTGTGTATCTTTTTTAAACAAAGTCATACTTTATTTTAACAGAAATTTTTTTCTTTTCCCTTTAAATATCACAAAATCAGTTGTATGTTAAGGACAGATTTGTTGTTCATCTTGTAAATGTGTAAAGTGCTATGTCATGGTGTGGACAAGTGTCTATGCTCTGTGTCTATCGATGCTTATGCTTTTTGAAGACATTAAAACCCCACTTTCATATTTTAAAAAAGACAAATAAAGAAAAGGCCTTATTTTCTGAATCACGTTCTACCTACCTCTAAGCTTTCTTCTCTGTCTTCTGTTCTTCTTCCTGTTAATGCTAAGGTTTTAGAGACCATTCTGTCTTAGAGCCTAAAAAGGAATCCTGGATCTATCTTTCTTCTGTTATATGTCCTTTTGGCATCACTACTCTGTTCTTGAGGGCTTGGTTTGGGAGTTTTTCTGGGGAAGATATGTGGGAGGAGAGGGAGCTTGGAATTTGGAGGTTCTCCTCAGAATTGTGAGTTGTGATATGCAGATGTCCCTTTTTTTAGGAGCAGCTGATGCTGATCCTCTCCTGGAACCTCAGAGACATGAAGCTGAATGTCTTCACTTTCAAGGAGAGTAAGCCAAATTGAGCTTATTTTTTGCTTCCTTGTCTTCCATCTGCCTTGCCTCACCAGGCTCAGAATAAAATCTGAGTGATCAAAGCAAGAGAAGTACAAAGTCCCTCTGGGTTCACATTGTAGGTATTTTCTTTTTCTCTAGCTTCAGGAACAGTTCTCTTGGGTTTCTCTGGTTACCCTAGATCAGGAACAATTCATCACTTCAGGAGGTCTTAGGACTGGGAATGACTGGTGGTTGAAACCTTGAAGTGCCCTTAGGATTAGAGGATATCTTCTGTGAGGAGATTCCAGCACTGGGGGTAAGCTACAGTTATATAAATATTTTAAGGTTATTTTTATTTAATAATATTGTTGAGTTACCAGGGAATTCATTTTTAGAATTATCTTGATTTGGTCTTAACAGTATTAAATATAGACTCAGTGTAGTGGTGCATGCCTTCAATCCCAGCCACTTGGAAGGCTGAGGAAGTAGGATCCCAAGTTCAAGACCAGCCTGGGCAATTTTGTGAGACTCTGTTTAAAAATAATAAATAAATAAATAAATAAATAAATAAATAAATAAATAAGAGCTGGGGATGAAGGTCAATGGCAAAGCACCTCTGGATTCTAACCACAGTACCACCAAAAAATAAAAAAAATAACTTATAGGTCATGTATACATGATAAAAAAAAAAAGCTAAAGAGATGTCATGAGTTACTAAAGCAATAGAAATGATGCCTAACATTATACCATGAAATGAGAACTGACTTAGTCAGTCTGAAAATGGACAAAGAAAAATGAGTCCAATTCTAGTCCTCAAATACCTCAGAGTTGTCTCAGAATTTGTATTATCACCTGATGCACTACGGCCACAAATAAGAGACAGGGAAAAAAAATCCTACTATACCAACTCCAGATTGGAAGGGATTCTTTTTTTTCCCTATCAGTGTCAATGCCAAGAGTAATTTTAATTCAACAAATAAATCTACTATATTTCATTTGGTATGATGCCCACTGGATTTGAAAAGGACAATGAAATGGGGTCCTTCCCTTGAGTGATCTTACAATCTAGCAAAAGAGAAAACACAAACAGAAGTGCACCAAAAAGGATATGGATGCTAAATTCAATGTCTGTGCAGAGTCGAGTAGTAAGCAGGGAGATAAAGAGGAGACAGTGAAATAGATTGAGAATGTGTGGCCAAAACAGAAGGAGGAAAATGAGGAGAAGCATTTTATTATAAATGAGGAAGGTCTAAATAGTCTTAGTAATTCTTTGGATTCTTTGGTTTACATCTTTGTTTTTCCCCCCACAGGAGAATGGCTCTGTCCTGGTGTCCTGGTGCCCTTTTGTGTATCCACATAGAAAAAGCCTTGAAACACAGCTAATCAGAGTCCTACAACACCATTCCATCCTCCCACAACACCAAAGAATGGGAAGTCTATAAGAAGTTGCAATAAAGTAATCTCCTACTCTCCTCCTTATCTTCCCTGGAAGGCTGTCATGAGGAAGTTTCTAATCTCCTTCCTGGTTCTGATAAATTAGAAGACTTTCTGTCCCAGGCATATCGGAATAGAGCTATTAAGTATCAAATCACTTAGCTGATTACTATATTTCACTTTTTAGTTACAAAGCACCCCACAATTTGTATCGGAGTCTCCTGGCCCATTTATTTTGGTATCATCCTTTCTGGGATGTGATACAAGGATCAAAAGGAGGTGGCACCTTTGGATAATCTTCCTTTTATTGTCTCTATAAATTAAAATCATGGGCTGGGGATGTGGCTCAAGCGGTAGCGCGCTCGCCTGGCATGCGTGCGGCCCGGGTTCGATCCTCAGCACCACATATAAATTAAAATCTGCCTAAATCTAAAAGCAGTTCATTGAATCTTTGACAGTCAAATCAATTAGGCCTTGGATTGCCCTAAATTTGTTATTATGTGTGACTTCTACAAATTCGGTGTCCAACTGAGGCCAGCAATTGGTGGTGCCAATTTATTAAAACATCAGGCCATGTGGGCCAGATTAGGAGAAAAGATAGACTCTTTGGCATCTGGTAGCATATGTTCTTACCTGTGTGGTGCAAAAGAGGGAGTAGGGTACTCCTATTGAGATATTACATGGGCCACATTAGTAAAGACAAAACCATCAGTTTTGGGTAGTACAGCCCTAACCTAGAAAGTGGGTCAGAGAGGAGTAAGGGTCTTCCTATAGCAGATGTGAGAGCCCTGCTAGGAGCTAAGACTCCCAGGAATCTTGTACTGATACCTGCAAATAAATATTTGGAGGTCAAGTGGCTAAAAATAAGATCAAAACCAATTGTTCAACTAACATTTTGTCCATATTAAAAGTACATCAAAACTAAACTCAAAGCGAATCACAGAACTAAGAATTAGAACAGAAATCCTGCACCAGCTAGAAGAAAATGTAGGCCCAACACTCCAACATGTCAGCTCAGGAATTGACTTCTTTAACGAGAATCCTAAATCTCAATAAGTAAAATAAATAATCAATAAATGAGGTGGCATCAAATTAAAAGCTTCTTTGGTACTGAGGATTGAACTCAGAAGCACTAGACCACTGGGTTACATCCCCAGCCCTGTTTTGTATTTTATTTAGAGACAGGGTCTCACTGAGTTGCTTAGCACCTCGCTTTTGCTGAGGCTGGCTTTGAACTCCAATCCTCCTGCCTCAGCCTCCTGAGCTGCTAGGATTACAGGTGTGTGCCACTGCACCTGGCCTAATTAAAATCTTAACACCAAAGGAAATGATCAAGAGTGTGAAGGGAGAGCCTAAGAATGGGAGAAAATCTTTACCACCTGTACCTCAGAGGAAAATGAGGAGAAGCATCTCATTATAAATGAGGAAGGTCTAAGTAGTCATAGTAATTCTTTGGGTCACTGGGTTTACATCTTTATAGAAGATATACAAAGAACTCAAAAAACTTAATAACACACACACACACACACACACACACACACACACAACCCAAATAGTCCAATCTTTATAGAAGATATACAAAGAACTCAAAAAACTTAATAACACACACACACACACACACCCCAAATAATCCAATCAATAAATGGGCAAAGGAAATGAACAGACACTTCTCAAAAGAAGAAATAAAATGGTCAGAAAATATATGAAAAAAAATGCTCAACATCTCTAGTAATTAGAGAAATGCAAATTAAAATCTGAGATTTCATCTCACTCTAGTCAGAATGGCAATTATCAAGAATACAAGTAATAATAAATGTTGGCAAGGATGTGGAGAAAAGGGTACACTCATACATTGCTGGTGGGACTGAAAATTGTGCAACCACTCTAGAAAGCAGTATGGACAGTCCTCTAAACACTAGGACTGAAACCACCATATGATCCAGTTATCTCACTCCTTGGTGTATATCCAAAGGATTTAAAATCAGCATACTACAGTGATGTAGCCACATCAGTGTTTATAGGAGCTGAATTCACAACAGCCAAGCTATGGAACCAACTTAGGTGCCTTCAACAGATAAATGGATAAAGCAAATGTGGTATAAATACACACAATGGAGTATTACTCAGACATAAAGAAAAATGACTTTAGGGCATTTGCCAGTAAATGGCTGGAAATGGAGACTATCATGCTAAGTCAAATAGGCCAATCCCCCAAAGTAAAAGGTCTAATGTTTTCCCTGATATGCGGAAGCTAATCCAAATTGGAGGGGGTGGGGTAAACAAAAGAACAGAAGTGTGATCAGTATAGTAGACAAAGGGGAATGAAGGAAAGGGAGGACAATGGAATAGGGAAAAACAGTGGAATGAATCTGACCTATCTTTCCCATGTACATATATGAATATGCCACAGTGAATCTCACCATCATGTACATCCACAAGACACTAATTAAAAAAAAAAACGATAAGTAAATAGCAGAAATATCAGTAAAGTAAAGGAAATAGGGGGTGAAAGAAAGGGAGGGGAAGGGGAAGTACTGGGGACTGAATTAAATCAAATTATATTCCATGCTTTTATAATTATGTCAAAATGAACTCTATTGCATTGTGTAACTAAAATGAACCAAAAAAATATAAACCCAATAAAAGTGCTTATGTTCATACCCAGAGAATGGCCACTTAAAACTATAAAAAGTAGCCAATAAGGTGGCACACACCTCTAATCCCAGCCACTTGGGAGGCACTTAAGAAATGCTTGCTTCTGCCAAGTGCGGTAGCTCAGAGGCTAAGCAGGAGGATTGCAAGTTCAAAGCCAGCCTCAGCAACTTAGTGAGGACCTAAGCAACTTAGTGTGACCCTGTCCCTCAATAAAAAATAAAAAGGGCTGGGGATATAGCTCAGTGGTAAAGCACCCCTGGGTTCAATTCCCAGCACTACAAAACAAAAACGAAATGAAACAAAAACTACTTCAAAATGAAAAATGTACTTATCTGGCACAAGTTACTCCCTCTGTGCCACCATCTTCTCCATTCCCTGATTTTCCTGCTTGTAACTCCGTAGGTGCCTATGTTAAAGCTTTTATTCTTTGTTTCTGGGTTTTGGTTTTTTTTTTTTAAGAGGGAGGGAGGAGAGAGAGAATTTTAATATTTTATTTCTTAGTTTTTGGCAGACACAACATCTTTGTTTGTATGTGGTGCTGAGGATCGAACCCGGGCTGCACGCATGCCAGACGGGCGCGCTACCACTTGAGCCACATCCCCAGCCCCTGTTTCTGGGTTTTTTTAAAGAAAAAAAAAATTAAGGGGCTGGGGTTGTGGCTCAGCGGTAGAGCACTCACCTAGCACAGGCGAGGCCCTGGGTTCAATCCTCAGCACCACATAAAAATAAATAAATAAAGGTATTGTGTTCAACTACAGCTAAAAAAAATAAAAAATTAAAAAGTGCCTAGCAAAGTTTGTGCAAAACTTTCTATGGAGACAGAAAAAAATTAAGGTAACTTGTGAGTGAGGCTTAAGATAACTCATTGTTTGTACAGTTGTAAAAATATGTAATTGATTTGAAATGGGTTACATGTTCAAATTTTGAGCATTTATAGAATATTAGAAAATTTCTCTGATGTGCAAAGTTTTCACTGTATAATGATGTCTTGTTGGTTGACAAATTAAAGGTCTCACTGGCCTTCACTGCCTGCCTGTGGAAAGAACTGATAAGCTCCCTCAAAATTCAAGGCCTGCTTGCTAAATAGTTTCTTGAAACAATGTAAGCAACTTCACAACACTGAATCCTTCTAATAGTCAAATAAAAACTGTTGTATTTTGCAAACAAACAAAAAAGACCCCATGTGTTCCTGATAGAAAAATTGTAACTGCTACAATTTAACTGTCACATTGCAGGGGACTTTGTCTTTCCCTGTTTCTGACAGATTGACTATGCCATTTTTAACCCCCTTCTCCTAGAAGCCTATAAGATCACAATAACCTTTAAAAAAAGGCAGTAGAGGCTGAATAGCCAGGAAGAGAACCATGGTGGTCAGTAGCAGATCTGGTTACTGAGGTGTTTGGTGATGAGGGGACAGTTGGTCCTTAACCTCTTGTGAGTTGCAATGATAGAGATAATAGGTAGGGATACCATAAACCTAAAAAAATATATACTCCATAGTTGTTTCCTTATATGCTATTAGGAGGGCAAAACTCTTTTCCTTAGCTGGGCATGGTGTTTCATGCCTATAATTCCAGCTATTTGGGAGGCTGAGGCAGGGGAATTTTAAGTTTGAGGCAAGACTGGACAATTTAGCAAGACTCCATCTCAAAACAAAACAAAACAAAACAAAAAAAAAAAACACAAGTTTTCTCTGATCAGTGGGCATAACCACAAATAAAATATAATTTGGTACTTAGATCTCAGAGATGAGCTGAGATGTGCTTTTAAAATGAGTTTGAAAGTGAGAGAAAAATCCCACTGAAATGACAGAGGCTTGGCTTTTCTGATTAGTAGATGAAACAGCCATGCCAACTTCAATGAATGAAAAAGAATGGTAATCATTTAGTTACCTAAAGACTGATCCCATGCCAAGACAGCCTGGTCAAAGGTACATTGGCTGATGAAATTTTCATGGCAGAAGAGCATATTAAGATCAGCTAGAGTTTGACAGAGTGAGTCTTTACATTCATAATGAAACTATGACTTACCTGAGATGAGTTTCTGTCATTTAATAAACACCCATGAATGAGGTTAGGTGATGCTTTAATTTCCTGTAAGACTAATATAACTGCAGTCTGGATTTATAAGGAGAACATGTGTTCTCAGATGATCAGATTCTCAACCAGGGTCAGATCCACTGGTTTGTTCAGTTAACACCATTAGGCTATTAGGCATATTTTATTATCTTGTGTCCCAGAGATAGCCTTGAGAAAAGTAATTAGCTCCTAGGAAACAAACTGATAGCATGAAGCATGGATTCAAAACTAGGAAGAGGTCCTTAAGGCTAAGGAGGAGAAAAAGAAACTAATTCAAGGTCCAGAGCATAGGACCTATGGATCTGGCTCTTAATCTGAGGGGCCCTAAAGAGGGAATTGATAATTTTCCCCTGAGGGAATTTCTATCAGGCCTTAAGAAGGCCACAAGATAGTGTAGTAGGGCAGTATCCCCGGCCAGCTTTAGCATTTACTATGGACAAACAGGAGGAAACCCAGGAGGATTTAGCTGCCTTCTTGAAGTTTGTGCTTTTCAAACTAATGTTGATCCAACATCTTCAATACCACCTCTTTACCCAGACCTCACCCTCTTCAGGAAAATGTAGAACTAAAGCAGAGATGGAGGTTCCTTCTTCTCTAAGAGGGACCAGAGACCTTATACACTGGTCAAGGTATGTTGAGTGCTTGACAGAAACCACGGTTGCCAAAGTTTTTCAACTCTTGAACTCTGGGACACAAGATACTCCAATGCTGAGAAGTATGCATGTACAGAGTCAGTGTGACAGGCTAAATTATGCACTCCCCAAAAGTGTTCATATCCTAATCCCCAGAAGCTATGACAATAATGTTACATGGAGAAAAGAATTAAGCAGATGTGATTGAGAATTTTTGAAGTTGAAAGATTATGCTGAGGGACTGGGATTGTGGCTCAGCGGTAGAGCCTCACCTAGCACTGGCGGGACCCGGATTCAATCCTCAGCACCACATAAAATAAAGGCATTGTGTTGTGTCAATCTACACCTAAGAAATAAATATTTTTTAAAAAAAGAAAGATTATGCTGGATTATCCACATGGCCCCACTGTAATCAAAACAGTCATTAAAGTCCTAATAAGAAGGAGGCAGAAAGAGAAAAGATGCTATGCTGCTGGCTTTGAAGGTAGACACAGGGGCTACAAGCCAAAGAATGCAGGTAGCTTCTAGAAGTTGGAAAAGACAAGGAAACACATTCTCCCTTGAAGTCTCCAGAAGGAATATAGCCTGCCCGACACCCGATTTTTAGACTTCTGACTTCTAGAACTATACAATTTTTATATTGTTTTGAACCACTGAGTTTATAGTAATTCATTGCAGCAGCAATAGAAAATTAATATAACCCTCAAATTAACTTGGTTTGGAAATAAATCTCATATTGGACAATGAACTTATAAAACTTTTAATGTGGGTCCTTTGGGGCCAATACATATTCCATATGTATTTTTCCTGATTGGAAGAAATATTCCCTATGGGGAAATGACACAATTAGTGCACAATTAGAAGCCTGCCAGACTTCCCCAGTCCAGCCATGTGGTAACTACAAAGCAATAAGGATACCAGGATGGGAAATGGAGGTCATTATACTTATCAAGGACTAATGGAAGCAGGGCTGCTTAAAGAAACTATATAATTTTATACTTGTCTGGTGTGTCTGGTGAAAAATGTCAGTGATACCTGACACCTTACTTTGGACTACCATAAGCCTCATGCCTACAATTCCAGATATAGTAATAATGACAGAGCCCATTGTGCAGGACTCTAATGTGCAGTGTTGGACATTTCTGATGGCTTCTTCAGCATCCCACTACATTTAGATGACCAAAACCAAATTGCCCTCATGCAGCTCAGATTAAAATATATGTTAACTAGGCTACAATAAGCAATCTAAACTCTCCCATGATTTCTCACCAACGAATAGGCCAAGACCTAGAAAAGACTGAAAACTCATGTGTTTGGGAGAGATAAGGATGGTATACTGCCTTAGATAGTGGTCCAATATATGATTCACCAGGACTGGAAGATTAAATCTTATAAAGAATCATTGGCCAGTTACCAAAGTAAGGTTCTTGGGGTGCCTAAAGAATAATCCTTGAATCTAATAAAGAAAAACTGATGACCTTAAAACCTCCAGCAAACAAAAACGAGGCCCAATACCTGATAAATTTATTCAGTGTTGAGGTACTTTATACATGAGGCTCCTGCTTAGCCTATTTCAAAAGATCATTCAACAGTGGACCCCAGGACCTACCCAGCAAGCTGTGGAGACTTCCATTAGGCCAGTCAGCTCTATAGAGCATTTAGAGCTGAATTATGCAGACTAGAGCTTTTATAAAAATGTGTGTCAAATCAGCTTTCTGCCATGGTGTCAAAACAACTGAGAAAATCAACTTAAAGAAGGGAATATTTATTTTGACTCAGTTTCAGAGGTTTCAAACCATGGCCACTTGGCTTTATTGTTTCCAAGCCTGTGGGTACAGCATTAGAGTGGAGTGGGAATGGCAGAACTCAGCTTTGTTAGGCCCCACTCCTTAACTATCTACTACCTTCCCATAGTGCCATCAGCTGGGGACCAAACCTTCAACATATGAGCCTTTGGGGGACATTCCAGTTATATTTGTGATGATCTCATCCAGTGTTAAGACAAACAGAAGAGTTTTGGTATAAGACACTAGCAGTACAATGAGATATCTGATGGTGTGGTGGACCAAAGACTCTGACACTGCTTTTATTTTTAGTGGATGATGGACCTTTACTTTATTCATTTATTAATATGCAGTGCTGAGAATCGAAGCCAGTGCCTCACACGTGTGAGGCAAATGCTCTACCACTGAGCCACAATCCCAGCCCCAGACTCTGCTTTTTAAAAATTAGTTTTGGTTACTTAAAGTATTTAAGCCTTGACCTTTCCCTTTTCCCATCTGCCCATATCTGGACAAGCAGATAAGAAACCTGAATTTACCCTCCTTTGATGTATTGACCAATTAAATAATACATCAAAATTAGGTTAAATGTTTGACATTTATAAACTAGCCTAAAGAAATAGGACCCTGTGGAGAACCCACATCCATGTAAATTAAAACAGGGCTTTTGGGGTTGGGGTTGTGATTCAGTAGTAAAGCGCTCACCTAGCACATGCAAGACCTTGGGTTCAATCCTCAGCACCACATAAAAGTAAACAAAGGTATTGTGTCCAACTAAAATTAAAAAATAAATATTTAAAAAATAAAAAAAAAAACAGGGCCTTTAAGGATTAAAAGCATTATACAAAGGACTAGGGACATGGCTCAGTGGTAGAATGCTTGCCTAGTATGCATGAGGTCTGGGTTCAATCCCCAATACTGAAAAAAATCATGACCATAATGCAAGACCTACTTAAGAGATGGAGGTAATTATCCCCACTACATCTCCATTTAACAGCCTGGTTTAGCCTATTCTTTTTTCTCTTTTATCTTCTAACACTAATTTTGGATTTTTTAGAATTTTTCATTTTTTTAATTTGTTTTAATTAGTTACATGTTAGCTTATTCTTAAATGTGGTGTAACTTCTTGATGGATTACCACAGTCTTAATGCCATGCACCCACCCATTAAGGCCCCTATGGTTAATATTATAATATCATGGAAATTATTGACTCTATCAAATTTCCAACTGATAAATGTTTTGCTATTGTGGATTTGGATAATACATTGTTTGGTGCCTATTTCAACAGCCTCAGCCCCAGTTTTCTTTCATGCTCCACAGGGAAATGCTACACCTTAACCTGGCTACCCAGACAGTACCTCAACATCTCTGCTACCTCATAAAACCTTTGCAGTCAAGAACTTAACTGTGTCTAACTTTCTTCAGGGGTACAGAATTAACATTATCAATGTAATATTAATATCATCCTCTTCTAAGCAGATTCCTTAGAAATTGTCACTCAGTACATCCAGTTGTCCCTTGGTATCCATGAGAATTGGTTCCAGGATGCCCACACTCAGGTACCAAAATCCTCAGATCCTCAAGTCATTTATATGAAATTGTGTGATATTTGCATATAACCTACACACATCCTCCCATATATATTAAATCATCTCATCTCAAGTGTACTTATAATACATAACACAATGAAAATCCTACATAAATAATTGTTATGTTGTTTAGGGAATAATGACAATAGTCCACATATGTACAATACACAGTTTTATAAAAAATATATTTGATTCACAGATGTGAAAACCATGGATATCAAACCTATTAATTCAAAAGGCTGAAAGTACAAATATTCAAAAAAGAGCTCACAAAAAGGGGATGGCAGCCAAGTACAGTGAGGCATGCCTGTAATCCCAGTGATTCTGGAGGCTGAGGCAGGAGGATTCCAAGTTCAAGGCCAGCCTCAATTTAGCAAGACCTTGCCTCAAAAAAATAAATAAATAAATAAATAAAATGGGCTAGCGACGTAGCTCATTGGTAGAGTGCTTAATATGGTTTAGATATTAGGTGTCCCCAAAAAAGGTCATGTGTGAGACAATGTAAGAAAGTTTAGAGGTGAAATGGTTGGGTTATGCAAGCCTTAACATCAATACATTAATCCCCTGATAGGGATTAACTGGGTAGTAACTGTAGGCAGGTAGAGTGTGGCTGGAGGAGGGGGGTTTCATATATTATGTCCTTCTTGAGTGGAACTCTCTATTTCCTGGTGCCATGTCCCCAGGTGCTTTCCTCTGTCACACACTTCCATCATAATGTTCAGCCTCATCTCTGGCCCTGAAGAATGGAGTCAGCCATCTATGGACTGATACCTCTGAAATCATGAGCCCTAAAGTAAACTTTTCCTCCTCTAAGTGTTTTTATCAGGACTTTTGGTCAAAGCAGTGAGAAAGCTAACTAAAAGAGCATCCCTGGGTTCAATCCCCAGTAACACAAAAGGTAGGTGGGTTGGCCATTGCCCGGCACATAGCACAAGGCCTCACAACTTTGTTTAAGTTCTTGAAAATTATTTGGTAAACTGAGAGCTGCTCTATCCCTGACATTGTCAAAATATCTACTGACCTTCTTAATAACCACAACATTAAAATATTCCATCATCTTTTATGCCTTTCTGGGTTCTGGAGGTAACATTTCTCACTTAGAAATTTTGCTTTGACCCATGTGTGCCATTATTTGCAAACAGGCTCACCTCAAATGGAGCCCCCTCCCAAAAAAAGTCTAGATTTTTTTTAAATATTATAGTACAATAGGCAATCAAATCAATGTACACCCCTGGAAGGCTTTAGCTACCTCCTTTTATATCCTCGTATCTTGGAATCTCTGGGTCACCTATGATGGCCATCAATTGTCCATTGCTTACTGATTCAAAAATTGCCCTCTTAGACTTCATCTATATGTCTTTAGAGTGGCCACTGCTGTCTATACACTGGAGTCTCTTGGAGAGAGGTCCTTATTGACACTCTGCATGTGATTCTCCATTTCCAGCTAATTCTGCCTGGGGTCTTGAAAGCAACACTCTACAAACTCACCATAGCCACCAAAGCCTCTTTGCTAGTTTGGAGTCAAATCTGGGCCATTTGGCATGTCACACTTATAGTTTGGGAATGGCTCCACTGTTCTTTAGTCCTTTTCTAGATTCTGCGGTGCTGGAGGGTTACCCCTTTCCCAGATATGTCAGCTACCAAGGGACCCCTATTAGATAAACTGAATGAAGAAAATGAGAGTTTGTGCACTTTATGTACACATTGTCCCAATTTTACATGGTAGAGCTTAGTGGATTATTGCTACTTGTATTCACTTAACCAGGGCATCTCTAGCAAAGGACTAAACCTAAGGATCAGTACAATGGGCCAAACTTCAGACTATCATCTTAGCAGTGGATGCACTGGCTACAATACAAAGCTTAATCAAGATACTCCTAGTTGTCTTATGAGTTCCATATGTTGTTGATTAAGACCAAGGATTTCATCTCCCTTATTCTGATACACAATGGGGAGCTCTAGTACAAAACATTGGATGGAACTTTCAGCCTCTTTCCATGTCTCAGGCTACCAGAGTACCATAATCACTGATTTAAACTGGTTTAAATCCAATTAGAAAAACATGATACACTTTAGTTGTCAAACATTAGGAGTAAATTGTAAGTCTTTTTTTTTTTATGTTTGACTGTTGACAGAATTTAAGCCTCACCCCTCTCTCTTCCCTTTCAGGACTACATCTAGATAACTTAGTAAAAACCCTGGGTGCTCTCTCCTTTAATGCCTCGGGGAGTTTCACACCATGAAAGCCCCCAGATGCACCCTGGAAACCTTAACCTGATCCCACAATCCAACCACCATAAAAACTCCAAACCAGTTGGGTGCAGTGGTGCACACCTGTAATCCCAGCAGCTCGAGAGGTGGAGGCAAGAGGATTGTGAGTTCAAAGCCAGCCCAAGAAAAGCAAGGCACTAAGCAACTCATGAGACTCTGTCTCTAAATAGAATACAAAACAGGGCTAAGGATGTGGCTCGTGGTCTAGCGCCCCTGAGTTCAATCCCTGGTACCAAAAAAAATTAATTTCCTTTCCTTGCTCTTTCAAGATGGTTTCAAATCTGCTTTAGAAGCCTGCCTTACTCTCCCCCCAAAAAGCCTCTTTACAGAATAAACTTTTGATCACCTGTTAATGTGTATGTGGTGTCATTAGCCTTGTTATCTGAATCAAATTTTGTGGTGGGGACCATTTCTGTATCTTGGGAGTGGCCAACAAATGACCAGTGCAGCTAATCTGAATGTTGGTTAGATACCTTGTGATCCTCCACATTTGGTAAGATGGGAGGCTATCAGGCCATCTCTCATTCACTTCCCAGTCTCCTTTGGAGACTGTCATGAACTAATTCTCACCACCATTTCTGATGAGACATGGAGCTGCCTATCTTATGTCCTTCACAATAGAGCTACAGTTTATAAAACCACTGCCCTGCAGTTTAGATATGGCTCTTCAGCAAGAATATCCTTCAACTTGCATTAGAATCATCCAGCTTCTTTTGTTTCTTTTTTTAAACTATTTTTTTAGTTGTTGATGGACCTTTATTTTATTTCTTTCTTTTATGTGGTACTGAGAATCGAACCCAGTGCCTCACACATGCTAGGCAAGCACACTACCACTGAGCCACAACCATGATTCTATTGTTTCTTTGTTTTCTTTTAGGGTATGTAGGGCAAGGACCTGGGGAGCTTGCCCCTTTGTCTCATTCTTCTTTGCACTGTTAATACAAATACTGAAACTGAATTGTCTAAATCTGAAAGTGCTTCCCTGTATCTATTATCTGTCAAATCAGCTAGGCCTTGGCCTTGTATGTATGATCTTATTACCATATAGTCCTGATTGTTATAATTTAAAAAAATATTTTTAGTTGCAGATGGACTTTTATTTTATTCATTTATTTATATGCAGTACTAAGAATCAAACCCCAGTGCATCACACACGTAAGGCAAGTGCTCTACCAATGAGCCACAACTCCAGCCTCTGATTGTTCTCTTTTACCCATAAACTAAAACAATGTGATTAATGTACTTGATTTCATTCAATAGTTCTTACACTGACTACTGAGGGCTTATCATGTTCTTCAATCATTTTGTATTTGGGGAGCCTTCATTGAAATATCTAATATAGCTGTGGGGCCAAATTAGCATCTGATGGAATATCATATAGTCCTTTATAAAGCTAAGAAAATAGGACTATATTGGAACTGCAAGATTCTGAAAAAAACATGATTTGTAGATAAAATATTCTCCTGAATTAAAAGAAACTTGGTATAGACCACATCTTATGGTGTCTTGTTCTTCATATTTTCCAGAAAACAAATACTTTGTAAAATAACAAACAACAGCGTATGTTTGACAAGTAGGAGTATGACAATCATTTATATAATAAACATACAAACATCATGGGTGATATGTTTCAGGCTCTATGTTAAGTCTTCGGGGAACAGGGGCAAACCATTTTTTAGTTGTTGATGGACCTTTATTTATTTCTTTTATGTGGTACTGAGCTGGGCTTCAGACCTACGGGACTTCAGCGTTTGGAATCCAGAAACATTCAGGCTAATGAATATATTATTTTGATAAGAACTGTGACGTAACAAAGCAATGGGTTCCAGGAACACAAAAGAATATAATGCTATAGGAGATCAAGAAGGGCATCTCAGAAACAGTGATTTGCTTAGGTAGGGTCTATGAATATCCCCATTTTGCAAATGGGAAAACTGAAGATTAGAGAGGAAGATTAACCTGGCAGAGGCTATGTGACCTCTGGTGAGGCCAGTTTTGACAATGACTTGTTAGGACTCAACTCCAAACCACTATTTGTTTTAATTTACCACTACCATCTACAGATGTCCTGACTATTTGCTTGACTCCAATTTTTAAAATATCTGCTAAATCAGAATTGACTCAAATTAGAGAAAACAATATCCAGGGAAAGACATGAAAGTTTTTCTGGTATATTACTGTGCCATCTCATATGGAAACCTTGGAATAGAAAACTGCTGAGCTATGAGTGGGAAAGATCTCTAAGGTAAACCTGTCACCTCTCCTTTCCCAGGTAAGTTGGTTCTGGGAAACTGCTTGCTTTGGGAATTAGAGCACACTTAGATAGCAGAAGGGCAGCTTACTTTCATACCTAGGAAGGGATTTGTCTTCCCTGAAAGTAGCCCCCAATACTGTCCCTACTTTTTTCCTGCTCCTTCTTGAGCCACAAAAAAGGTGGGATTTCCCCCAGGCCTATCAGTGTAAACACAGCTTCACTAACTCTGACCTAGAAGGTTAGATTTCTAAGGAATATCTGCAGTCTGTGAAATACAAATGGCTCACTGCAATCAGAAATGTGAACTTCTTACTTTCCTTTTAGCTACCTTCAAATGTAACTTTAATTACTATGCAACAAACATATCCACACCTATTGTTCCCCCCCAAAAAAAACCTATTAAAATGGCATTATTTAGATTTTATAAAATTCCATATACTTGTTTCTTGGAGATCCTGCCAGTTAGATTTGTCAGATTAGCATGAACTGGACTAAAGGTGTTGTCAAAAGCCCTGTTCATCTGACAATCCATTCTCATTTTCCAATAGGTATAAATAAGGACTTAACTTTTCCTATTCCAATGGAACAAATTAAAATAAAAACTCCTAACACTGGACTGTATCACTAGAGGTCTGGGACCACTAGGCATTTTAGGGTATATCTCCCCTCCCTTTTTGGGCATTTGACCTCTTAGGCCAGAACTGGTACCCCAGAACCCCAAATTTTTAAACAATCTAAAATTTCCCTCCATCTCACATATCAACTTTAATTTAAAGAACTCCAACAACTATTTGTATTAACATTTTATTAAGGAAACTGCCAAACATACAAAATTAGAGAGAACATATATAATAAGCTATCATTTAAGCATCACCCAGCTTCAGCAATCTTAAAGGCCAATCTTATTTCAATACTTCCAATGGACTTAATATATAGATTTATTAATTTGAAGCAAATCCCAGACATCATTTCAACTGTAAATACATGGATGTGGATAAGAATTCTTATTTTCTTAATACCATTATCACAACTAATATCATATATCCAGCCAATGTTCAAATTATCCTGATTGTCTCATAAATATACTCATTTTACAGTTTGGTCAAATAAGGATCCAAATAAGATTCATGCAAATATGAATAAGACTCTTTCAACCGATAGGTTCATCCTCCATCTCTGTGTTTCATCCCTGTAATATATTTACTGAAGAGACTGAGTCATTTGTTCTGGAGAGTTTCCTGTAGTCAGGATTCTGTTGATCTCATCTCTGTGCTGTAGAATAGTATATTTCTCAGTCCCCTGTATTTTCTATAGATGAGGAATAATGTCTAGAAGCATGGTTAAATTTAGGTTCAAAATTTTGGCAAATACATTTCAAAGAAGGTGTGGTATACTCACATCAGGAGGTACATAATGTCTGGGATGACTAAGACATAGGAGTAAGAATTTTTTTGCTAATACATCACAACTGCCTTGAAACAGTTTTGTGACACCTGATATACAAAAGCCATATATATGCTAGGCAGATTAGAAGCAGATGTTTTACCACTCAATGTTATTACAAAATATTAAATTATTTAAACAAGTCTTCAGTGATGTCTACCTTATTTCAAGTGATGTCTTGTATGCTAGATATATAAAAAGACTAAAGGAAATAAGTTCCTTGCATTCAATATCATATCTGGTGGGAAATACAGACACATAATTGAAAAAGCACAAAAAGAAGGCCACAGGTGCCGAAATAGAATTCTGTACAGATACAGTGGTAGTGCAACAACCTGGAGAAGAGCCATTGTTTTAACAAAAAGAAGCGTCCAAAAGCATAGGATGAGCTGTGTTCTTGGGGATGTCAAAGAGCTCACCTGTGCTTCACAATTCCATTCACCATTGGGTTCACACACTTGATTCTTTCAAAGTAAATCTGAACAACATCTATGCCATTCACCTAAAAAAAAACAATTTTATTAATAGGGTTTTACTGGTTATCAGTTCTTCTAGTCAACAAACATTTACTGAGGATCTACTATGGTTCATCAACCACCGGAAAAGACTTCAGTGAATTATCCAGTACAGTTCCACTGTGAGGCCAGACGAGAGCCTGAGGAAATAACAGATTGTCCCAAGTACCAGGTACATTATGAAGCTGATAAATCAGAAATACACTGGTAGTAGACATTTCTAATTTGTGGATCAATGATAAATGTCTCCAGATTCCAGCCACTGTTCTAGGCTCTGAACATATGGGGAAGATTCAGGCTAGGTCCTAGTCCTCAAAGAGTCCATATTCTAATTGGGCAACAGTTAGTCAGAAAGATAATTACAATATTAGAATGATGCTGAAAACATTTGTTTTGCTTGGTGTTTCCACAAAAGTAACTCTGAAAAAGAAAGATCTGGCCAGCTGTTAGTACTACAAGCTCTAAAACAGTATTTTTACCTCTTTTTCCCAATTAACAACTATTGAGGGAAGAAGTGTGCTTTCTTACAAGTCAACTCCATTTAAAGAGAAGTGAGAGAAGGAGCAGCTCCAGATTCTGGGCCCTTTAAGCCATATTTCCCAGAAGGGCAACTAACATTTCTGGTACTTTACAAGCTGCCTGTTCCTGCTCTTATCACACTTCAAGTTTTATTGATGTTTCTAAATACAAAAAAAAAAAAAAACTCTTTACAATTCTCTCAAGTGAAATCATACAAAATAATTATTCATAGCCACTCTGAACCTCTTACAAGTTATCTGATAAACAGAACATAGGTTTCTTAGAAAATATAATGTTAATCTGTGTCAAGCATATCAAAATACCCTTTACTCTGAAATGTCTTCAAATTGTTTTTAGGATAAGAATAGGCACTTTTCCAGTGTGTGTGTGTGTGGGGGGGATCAGCCCTTTAAAAACGTGCTGAAAAAAATTTCTACTTCATGTATTAAAATTTAATTATTTTTGTTCAGTGCACTTGGATTTTTAGGGGTATGGCATGAACTGAAAAATTTGACTGTACATTTTTACTGCAATCATCAGATAAAAAATGCATAGGTGCTATGAAATGACTGTGTAAGGGTAAAATACTACCTGTTTACCAAACTTTTGGAGAATGGAGATTATAGACACTATTTGCTTTATCTCTGGTCAATTGTTATATCCTGCACTATTTGGATTACTCTTTAAAATGAAAGGCTACTTGGGTCATTTTCTTTTTTTCTAGATTGAACTGCAGAAGTATACTTAACAAGAACCACCTATGTGAATTTGAAGGCATAAAGTGTGCTAGCTGTAAAATGTTCTGTTCCAATTTGGGAATGAAAGTCTTGGAAGTTTTACAACTTGCATAAACTAAAGATATCTGGATGCTAAAGAAAATCTTAGCAAGTAGTAATACTCAATCCAAATGTTTCTGAGTAAAAACCAGCAAATCTTAACTAGTTAACAACACTTAAAATTGGTTGTCATCAACACTGTCCTTTTCACATTTGTCAAAAAAATACCTCAAGAGTAAAAAATTAGATTGTACATTATTATCTCTAACAATGCCAGATATAAGTTAAACCTCCCAATTATTTGTGGTATTTCAGGTGGAGGTAGTTTTATGTATAAAATAAAGTAACAAAGTAATAATCTCATTTCTCAGGTGTTACTGTACACTTCAAAGAATTTGATGTTACTGACAATATCTATCAGTCAACGCATATTACTGGATAATTATTGAGAATCATATTCATTGTTTTGGTAAAATTTAGAATATGAAATTATATATTTATCTTAAAGCTCATTTTATAAGCTGTCTCCTAGTCTTCTTATTCCTTTGACAACATTATTTTTGTTAATTTAATGTTCTTTAATTAGACATATTCATATATGGCAAAGAGCTTATTTTTAAAACAGTGGAAACAAAGATTTAAAAAATGACACTCAATTCTGAGTGACTGTGATCTTTTAACAGCTAATTTGTAGAATAACAAAATACTTAATTATTGTTGTCTTTATTTATCATTTTTATTATTGGTCTGTAGAATAATAAAAAGTTAAGTATTATATAAAGAAAGATATCCCCAGGCATGCACTCTTAACAAAATGGGTGTTTTTCTCAAACATCTCAGGAGAGGAATTTAGATTACAGAGAATAAAAGCCAAAAATTTTAAATATATAGTGAATAATAGTGACCCAAAAGTTTTGAGTGACCCAAAATACCTATCAACAATATTAATGAGATACAAACCTATTGCAAGCTGCCTAAAAATCAGGCAACCCCAATACCCTCTTCACAAAAGAGGCTTTCTTCTACCTAATTTAGGAGGAGGCTGAGGAAACATAGAAGTTCCAGAAGAAAGACTAATGTATTGTAGATGGGATTTCTGATACCAAGGAAAAAGAGTTTCTCATTTGACACCCCAAAAACTTTGTCCTGTGAAACAAAATACTTATCCTCAGCCTAAAAGAGAAATTGTTCAGGTGTCTTTAACAGGTTGCAAAATTTGTAACAGTGAATAACAAAGAGATGTAACACATTCGATTGGGATGCCATCACCCTAAAAGATTCCATTCCTGTGGTTACCACCAGTCAGGGAACTTTAACCTGGTCATCTCTAAATTCAAACATGGGAGATGATTTCCATCAAAAACGAGTGCATACTCGGAGAATCCAGTTCTTCCAGGGTGTCCAGAAATGAGCACTGGGCATTGGAAGTCCAGCAGCCTAAATCATACTCTATGAATATAGTTTTCATTATAAGAGGTGGACATCACATGCGTTTTGCTAGCAATTCCCCAGAAATATCTACTTTATAGGGCAATACCTCATAAACTCAATGGGAAATGAAAATTTCTAGTCAGCAGTGAAAAACCACCTAAGGTGGGAATTTAAAAAAAAGAAATCAAACGATCTACGTATGAATAGACACAGGCATTTCTGAAAGAGGCACATCAGATCCCACTTCTGAAGCCGAAATTTTCTGTTTGACTGCAGGAAGAGCACAAGCTTTAAATTTTCCCATTTTTCTAATTTAAAACGATCCCAACCAACTCCCACCACAGAAGAGCTTGCTGGCAAGGATGAAGAAAGGCTGTGAAGGGAAAGGAAACTTCGGGGGAAAAATAATAGAAGATGCCCACACGATCAAGCAGGGCGCACTTAAAGGCCTCCACTCCGAAACAAACCACACGCCTGCTATCCAAAATGCGCACGCACACTCACGCACGAACATGTGAAGTACAAAAAAAAAAAAAAAAAAAAAAGCCCAAACCAAAACATCACAAGGCGCGCGCACACACCCACCCCCAAGAGCAGAGCAGGGCCAGCACTTAAGGCACCTTTAAACGAAACCCCTTGCAGCTTTGGCTTACCGAAACATTTTACAGTGTCGCCAAGAAGCGATTTTGAAAGCGTCTGAAAAACGTGCAAATTGTCTGAAAACAGTGCCTGGCAACAGAGACAATTTGCAAGCGTGATTCAGAGGTCTGCCAGGGAAACAAAAGAAGCCTCTCTCCTGCCCGTGCGACCGCACATGGCAGGAGAGGTGCTCCCTCCGGCAGGGCTCTTCTGAAGCCAGGCGACCACCGAAGTCCGGCGCGAGCGGTACATACTAGGGATCGCTCTGCGACGCGGACGCGGCCACGGAGTTTCCATTGGTCGGGGAGCCGCCCAGCTTCAGTTTCTCCAGGTACTCGGCGTGCACGGGCTTGTGGCACTGCAGGACCTTGATGGCATCTTCGATCTTGAACCACTCTCGCTTGCGCCCGATGCTAATGGAATCTTCCCAATCTTCCAGCAGCTCGGTGACAGTCAGTACATACACGTAGGTCCTGTGCTTGCGATCTTGGTTCTGTTCGAAAACGCCCAGGAGCCGGCCCAACTTCCCCTTGACTCCCGCCTCTTCGTACACCTCTCGCACCGCCGCGCCGCCGGGCTCCTCCTCGGGCTCCATGCCCCCGCCGGGCACGATCCAGCGGTCCGGGTACCGGCTGCTGCTCACCAGCAGCACCTCGTCCTCGCGCTCGCTGCGGAAGCACAGGCATGCAGCCCGCTTCTTGAAGCCCTCCGGGTCGTAGGTCCGCGTCTGGTTCGGCTTGCACTTCATCCTGGAGGCCGCCGCCAGAGTGGCCGGAGCCGCCGCCGAGCAGCAGAGCAGCCGGTCTGCAGAGAAAGGGCCGGGCGAGGGCGAGGGCGAGGGCGAGAGCTAGCGAGAGCGATCGGGCTCAGGCTCGGGCTCCAGAGAGAGTCGCGGGAGCAGCGAGTGCGGCCGAGGGAAGACTAGGCGGGCGCGGGGGCGGGCGCGGGGGCGGGGGCGAGCCGGCGCGTCAGTCAGTCCGCGGGGCGGGCAGCCGCCGGCCGGGCGCGCGGAGGGTCCCCACCCGCCGCCTGATTGGAGGCGCCGCTTCCGCCGCCTCCCGGGACCCGGCAGCCCACGACTCCGCACGCAGCCCACCGCGTCGCCACCGCCAGTGCGCCGCTCCCGCCCTCTGTCGCTCAGCCGCCGGGCAGGGGTTGAGCGAGGTGAGGCGCATTCACGTGCGCGCTCGCGGGCCGGTCCGCGTGCGCGTCCACGGCGGAGGGCGAGGGGCGGGGGCGGGGGTCTCCTGGCTCCCGCAGCGCGCGACGCCGAAGGCCCACTGCGCAGGCGCCCCGCACCTCTGGGGCCGGGAACCTCCTGCCCACACAGCGAGATTCGCCGCATTGGCACCTGCCCGGGAGACCGTTCCACGTGTGTCTTTCGGCCCAGCGTGGCTGTGGCTGTGGTGCCGCCGGACGGTGCTCCTCACCCACCCGCCCCCACGTTGCGCCAAGCACACGCGGGTCTTTACACACCCCCGGGGCCGCTGGGTCCTCAGCCTCATCTCCCGAGATGGAAGGCACTGGCTGTAGATGGGAAGAGCCCCCTGTCCGCAAGATGACCAGCGGGATTCTTGGCAAGATCATCTTGCTGAGTCACATCATGCGGTTTTCTTTCTTCAACAGGTTCTCCACCTTGCCAGGCGCCTTGCTTGGCACAAGCCTTCCCTTAACGCATTTCTTAAACCCCTAGTTAAGTCGTCTCTAACCTCTCTGATCCTCAGTTTCCTCCCGAGGCCATTTCTCGCCAGTTCCAAACCTTTCAACTTTCAGTCATAGACACCTCACTACTAGGGAACCACCCCCGGTGGTTTTGTACCAAATCCCAAGAATCCACACCCCTACCCTTCTCTGTCTTTCTTATTCATAAGCATTGCCAGCGTTTGGGGGAAACTTGTGCATGGCGCTCCATGGCAGTCTTCAGGTTTTACAATTTGGCTTGAAAAAGTCTGGTATGTGACTCCAGCAAAGCCACTGGGCGCTCTCTCGCCTCTGTTTGCTCACCCTGTCCACTTGGAAGAGAAATGGCACCTCACCAGAGGTGCCAGAGTTAGCAGCCTTCAGCCTTCCCTCTCCATTTATTTCTTCTCAGTGTTTCTCCGGTCCCTCCTTCGAGTAGTAATAGCCTCATAGAGAAGCAGTCTGATGTCCCTAACTTTGTCGTATTGCACACTAAGGACCTTTGTCTCTCTCTTACAGGCTGCTGACATCAGCCAAGTGCCCCGGGGAGGTCATAGAAACCGACCTTTTTGTTGAAATCATCCCTTCCCTCTCGGGAAGATGGACACTGAAAAGTAAATGGAAACCAGTCATGAAACATTTAGTTTCCAGGCATCTGCTTGATTCCGTGTGTACCCAGAATTGCTAATGAAGATGATGGTCTTTTCCCAAGGACCACAAAAGCCTGAACTATCTAGGGCATGAAGTGACAAAAAGGACTGGGTCATACATGAAGAACCTGATCAAATGAAAACAGTGCCTTCAGCAAAAATACTGTTTCTACTGATGATATGTTCAAGATGGATGGATGATCAAAAAGTTTTTCAGGGAACCCAAACCTGTTCATTGAAAACAAGCTGGAAAATAAAATCCCTCCATGCTACACTAACTCGCAACTACACACATGATGTTAAACACCTAGAAAAATTCCATAACAATCGTGATGAACATAAATATGCCTATTCTTGTCCACATTACTAAATATTTTTGTAAGTTCTTTCTGGTATGATGAGATTATAAACAATAAAGTCCAAACTGGTGAAATCAATGTTATCATGATTTCCTGACAAAAAGAATATTTTCTTAGGACACACCTCAGGGGAAAAATTTTACAAAGAAATTGTTTAATAGAAGAATGAAACACTGATCTTTTGAAGATGTGAAGCTTTCATGCATGCTATCAGGAGAAATGATGACTATCAAACTGGCAGTGTCAACCACCACAAAATGTGTAAAATCCCAAGAGATCCTAAAAAGTATGGCGAGGAGTTCGTAGTGCATGATAGCACTTCTGCTCATGGCTCTGAAAGATGATTTGAGAAAAGCAACTGGCTCTTCAGCAAAGCTGGCAGATTGGGCTGGTGTCTGAGCAGGTGTGGTCCACCCAGGCCCCAGCCATGACCCAAGTCTGCTTCACATTGCAGGTCCCATCTCCCTTTCTCACCGGAGGTGCCATTTTCTAGTTTGTTCCATCTCTTCCACAGAAGACTCTGCTTATGCAACATGCCTCTGCTGGGGACAAATCCATGGCACGCTAGAGGAACAGGAACATTTGAATGTGGAAAGAGATGCAGGCTGGACTCCTGGTGGCAAAGTCATAGCATGTTTCTGGATAGGGAGTTCCACAACTTACTCGTCTGATACAAGAACAAGGAAATTTCCAGGTTAGTTTTTTTTTCAGAATTTCACAAAATAATTTTGTCATTCACCTGAGAGGAATGTGGTGAGAATGACCATGATTTAAAAAACTAAATAACTTTTAAGAGTAAAAATCATTTTTACAAGTTCAGTATTGCAGAGTCTGGCTTATTCATATTTAATTGTTTTTCTAAACTGTGTAATTCTGCATCACTGTGGCACTAGACATTTAGGGCAATGAGTGCAGTGCATTCCTGCTGGGCAGTGTCTCCTCTCTCCTTGTTGGTGGGCTTGACCTTGGAACTGTCTTTGTCCACCAGCATAACAACAAATATGAAGTAAACATAGAGTTGAAAAGTGCTTGTACACTAGGGTTTCTCTCTCTTTTGGCTCTTGAAACCTCATGACAGCAACCTAGGGTAGCTGCATGATGAGAGCCCTATGGCTCATTCATCCCATTCATCCCAGGTGACACTGAACCAATTGCCCAACATATGTCTGAGACCATCCTGGGCCATTCAGCCCCAGCAGAGCCCCTTAGCTGACAGGTCCCAGATGCATGTGTAAGCTTTATTGAGAAAGCAAAAGAATCACTCACATGAGCCCAGCTGAAATTGTCAACCTGCAGAATCCTTGGCAATTGTTGCAATTGTTGTTTTAAAGTACTATATTTTGGGGTGCTTTGTCATGCATTAAAATTAGCTGATACAAATATTAACCATTAAATTGGATCAAAGTTCAACCAAAAGCAGAGAAATTCATTTTCTTAGAAATCGAACCTTTGCTTACAAAGGATGTCATTTAACCTTGCTGAAGTCAGAAGGAAAGGAATGAGGTTAAGCCATTTAATCTTTGCTGATTGCATCTGTGTGGCAAGCTCCCTGGTAAGCCAGTGATGTTATTTAACTGTCATCCCATTAACTCTTAGGGAAGGAGGCAGATACTATGTCCATTTTATAAAAAGGAACACTGAGGCTTGGAGTGGAGCTTGTGAACGCAAGGTATCATGTTTCCATAGACTGCACTGTCACAATATCACCATGTCTTGTCAAATGGATTATTCTGTCAGAGCTGTGGTTTGCTGTGGCCTTCTTTGATGATGTTCAGTCTTGCCCCTTAGGTAAGGTGTTTGCTCAGGATCACTGAGTTTGGTGAAATAAAATGTCCTTCATGGTGTTCTTGTGTACAATAAGTGAAAAGTGTCCTTCCATTTCCAGCAATGAATACCTTTGTCAACTTGTCATGGAACCTAACAATTTGAAGCTTCAGTTTCCCCTGTAAGGTACAATGCAATGCAGTGATACAGAAAAGAAGACACTATTTTGTCATCACTCTAGGCCAGTGTTTAATTATGGATGGTCAGCTGTATTTTATGTACCTAATCTCCATTTGCCAATAAGTCTGAAAATTGAGTATCAACCTCCCCACAACAGATTCAGAAATGGGCTGATAAAGGTGAAAGCAATAAGCCAGTAAGTGTGGGAGTTAGGATTCAGACACAGGGACTCTCTGGGTCCCAGGTAACCCTCTGGCACTCAGTATGCAAATGTCCCTCCTGTTAAGGCTTGCTGAGATACACAGTGGCCTGGCATTCCCTTTGGTTAAGTCCTCCTCCTCTCAACATTTTGTTTCCACATGGAAAATCCAAGCTCCCAAGGGAATGTTGCATCCATGTGTCCATGTAAATTCTAGGACAGCCAGGACCCAAGCTGAGAGGATGTGCTCTGAAACCAACAAGCCTAGGCCTCATATTCTGCATTTGGCTTAGGAGGGAGGAGCAGATGGGCAACTGACAGCAGCAGTAGAAGCATGCTCATGGGAATTTGAGGGCTTTACCCAGTGAGAAAGCCAAAGAAGCTGGAGGCGCCTCTTCTGTGGCTGCTTTTCAGGAGTACAGCCCTGAGAGAGGGGAGCCCTGTGGAAACAACTGTTCCCTGGTATAGACAATGGGAGTGATGGCCCCTGAACTGGACAGTACCCCTAGCTGTGCCCAGCTGTCAGGAGAGGGATCACCAGGACATACCTGACAGACTTTCTGGATATTCAAAAGGGAAACAAAACCAATGGAAGTGATTGTAGTACTGATCAATGAGGAAAATCATGGCACACAGCACTGCAAGTGACCTAGAATGTAAATCTACCCCTCCCTGTAGCTGTGCATCCTTATGCAAGTTCATGTTTTTGTTGCCTTGGTTTTTCTCATCTGTAAAATGTGGAAGGTACTCAGGAAGTCATGAGCACCTACCTCATGACCCTCATCTCTCCCAAAGTGGCTTTTCTGACCATGTGCTCAGTCACCCTTTCACTGGGTTTAAACCACTCACATCTGGTTTTCCAGGCATCCTTCACCTTGAATTTTACCATATCTCTAATCAAGAGTTCTGGAACATTCCATTGGTATTCTGGTGAGAAGGGAGGATTGGGAGGCAGTATGAAATGTTCCTGTTTCCATCTGAATCAGCACAGTGCTTGGGACCTGATGTCCTGCAAAGTCTCAGAAATGTGGATGGAAAGAAACATTGTGACAGAAGGTACAAGGACCACAAAATATATTCATTCTTGTTTCTGTTCTTTCCCTATTAGTGATCAGAAATGAAATATTTGTTACTTTAGGGCAATTCCCTATATGCCTTTCATCATGGGAAGTGATGCATGCTGTGTCCTTCCTATCAACCTCTGCAAGTCTCCAGTTCTTGGTTTCTGTATATACAGTGCACACCCTTTTTACCTTGAACACAAAAGTGCCTTCATTATTCACTAAAAATTTTCAAATATAAAATGACTGTTATTCAAATTGCCCCCATGTTTCTCTTGTTCATTTCCTAGTTGAATCACAGCGGCAGACAGGATTGTATTTGTGCAGTCATGGCAGAGATGTGCACAGGTCCAAGTGGTTGCCAGAGTGTTCGGTGGAATTGTCCAATGAGCTCTTCCACTCTCATTCCTAGAATTCTCTGTCTTTGCTCACCACCTCTTCCCCACCCCCCATTGCCATGTTCCTGCTTTCACGGGTGATCCAAGGTGTGCTGACTGTTGTGCCAGCACCTAACCCTTGTAACTGCTCATCTTCTTTCCTCCAAGGGACATGTTAAATCCTTACAGAAGCCTACAAGGCCCTTTAAAGAGCTGGCACATTTCCTCTTTGACTTTGCCAGTAGTGCTCCCCTTTGCTCATTTACCTCAGGCTGGCCTGGACTCTGTAGAATTTAAATCTACCCCTCTCTGTAGCTGTGCATCCTTATGCATACTCTGTGTTTTGTCCAGCAGGTGCCCTCCTCAGTGCCTCTCTTCTGGCCATTCCCTCTGCCTGGAAGGCTCTCTTTTGTCCACCAAGCTATAACTTGCTTCTATCTAGGCCTTGAAGTTCTCAGCTCCCCAGACCACCATGTTGCATATTGTAAACGGCACCCTTCTGTGAAACCCTTTCACTGGTGGTCCTTATCCCTTTATGATGGCCCAGATTTTCTTTTGATCACAGCACTATCACCTAATAGACTGAATTTACCTACTTATTTTGTTTGTTGTTTTCCCTTTACTTCCCCATGGACCCTGCTAGAGTACAAGCTCTTGAGGTAGGATCTCTATCTCTTGCCTACTGCTGTATTTGAAGCACCCAGAATTTGCTGGAGCACATGTGATTTAGTCATCCAGAAAGTACATGTGGGAGGGATGTGGAGGGATGTGTCTCAGTGATGGATTGCTTGCCTTGCATATGGAAGGAGCCGAGTTCCATCCCAAGTACCATAAGGAAAAAGATAGAAAGTGAAGGTGATGTAGCTCAGTGGTAGAGTACCCCTACTTCCCATCCCTCTCCCCACCAAAATGTAAGGAAATTCCTTCAGCTTTATATTGAATATTTTTGCCTCCCCTGCTAGATTTGTCTTGAGTGACTGGTCCACATTTCAATGGTCTTTGTAAGCCTACCATTCAGGACAGTCTCTGAGAAGATCAAAATGATAACACTGATGATTTGCTTATTTAATTAATCTTGTAGAGTGACACTCATTGGGAAAACATTCTCTTTCCAATGTGCAGTCATCCTATCAGCTGCCATCCACATCAGCACCAGATAGCAACCAGGTGCTCCACAAACTGTAGTCAGCCATGAAGGTCTGAAAGCTGGAGGTTGGCCTCATTTTCTGTGGCATCTTGGTAGGCAGAGCCAGCAGTTCTTACCATACATCCCACTGTAGGCGATGGATTTTCTTTTATCTGTGCAGAGCACTATTATAATTTACCTATTATATTTTACTTAATTAATATGATCCCTTGTAGAATAACACATAATTGTATGATTGAGCATGGTGGAAGCAATGCAATGTTATGAGAGATTTGAACACAACTTCAGGACTGATACTTAAGTTTAGAACATATATGGTGTACTCTGTACTTCATTTATCTCTTTTATTTAGTCCTGAGGAAAACCCATTGAAAGGAAATATTATCGTTCCTATTTTATGATGGATGTTGAGATCTGAGGCATTATGCAACTTTCCCAATAACCAAGAGCTCTAAGTAGTCAGATGAGGTGGGAAATTCAGGGCTCTTGGAGGTGACACCCTGCAGCACCTGTAGGTCCCACCTGGGCTGGCCCCTGCCTCTCTTTCCCGTGCCCTCCCCTCCTCTCAGTGCTGGCTCTGCAGCACTTCCATCTCTCTCCACATACATTTTCAGAAGCTCCTCATTCTGGAATGCTCCCTCCAGCTTCTTTGGCCAAATCTTGGTAAATTCCACACTGATTCCTGCTGTAGTAGAGAAGTGGGGGCTGTGTTGGGGCCCTTTGAAGAAACAGATTACTTGTTACAGGTAACTGTTTTCTGGGTTGGATGGATGGATGGATGGATTGATTGATGGATTGATTGATTGATTTTGGTACCAATGATTGAACCCAGGGACTGCTTTACCACTGAGTCACATCCTCCACCGTTTTTATTTTTTATTTTGAGAAGGGTCTGGGTAAGTTACTTGTAGCCTGCCTAAGGCTGTCTTTGAACTTGATACATTCCTGCCTCAGCCTTCCAAGCTGCTGGGAATATAGGCATGCACCACGACACCCAGCCCATCTGTGTTTTTGATGAGGATGGATCTTCTTTTCTGAAGGGGAATATCACACTTGGCAGGGTGTCTTCCCTTCCACAAAGACCAAACATGCCAGTAGGGAAGACAGGTGTCTTGTTCATGGCACTGCTATGTATCCACAGGGCCATGTGCAATGAGGCCATTACCTCAGATCAGAATGGGCGTCTGAGGATCACAAAGGACTTCTCAAGTGTCAGAGATTTATTTGATGATGTCAAGGCAAATACAAGTAATGTTCAGTATCCAAATTCTGGTTGTGAAAATGGTTCCACAGAAAATCTTCAAATGCCACCAAGAAAGTAGGCTGTTTTGGAGAGCAGCTCCATTGGCACTGTGGCAGCACGGGTGTGACCATGGGCTTCGAGCTGGAATCATTCTCTGGGAATTCAGAGACTGGAAGGAAAATAGCTTTCTTGTTCTCCTTTCCATCTTTCAGGTTATTTAATTCCAGGCAAGCTTGAAAATCACTTATTGCCCTTGAAGTTTTCCCAAAATGCAATGTTAGATTTTGTAGGAGAGGATAGCAATCAGACTCCTAGTTTGTGAACTTTACTTTAGTTCAAATAGCTTTTACTACCAGCCTACATCTCTGAAGAACCCATCTTGATTTTGTCTGAGATGGACTTCCTGTTTCCTGCAGTCAACAAAAGTCTTTAAAAAAATCAGTCTTTATTTTTCCCTCTTAAAAAAGATAAAATAATAGCTCTTTATGGACCAGCCATATGTCATATTCTTATTTGACTGATAAATTTAATAAAAAACCCATTATTTAGGTATCTTTTTTTTTGTACTGGAGATTGAACCCAGGGGCACTTTATCACTGAGTTACATCCCCAGTCTTTTTTATGTTGATTTTGAGACAGGGTCTTGCTAAGTTGCTGAGAGTCCCAAATACCTGAGGCCAGCCTCAAACTTTTGATCTTCCTGCCCTCCTTCCCAAGTTGCTAGGATTGCAGGCATACACCACCATGCCTGGCTGATTTAAGTATCTTTATGTGAATTTCACAGATGAAGAAACAAAAACTCAGAAACATAGATATATTGCCCATAACTACAAAGCTAGAAGGTGACAGAGCTGGAATTAAAGAAGTACCATCATTACCAATACACTGATACTAGAAGCCATTGAAAAATGAGAGCTGGGATAAAAGTTAGTAGTTCCCTATGTTCCATGAACCATGGTGAGTACCGAGATTAGAGAGGTCATTGATGCAGCTATTTTAAAAAAATATTTATTTTTTAGAAGTAGTTGGACACAATACCTTTATTTTATTTATTTATTTTTATGTGGTGCTGAGGATCGAACCCAGGGCTTCGCACGTGCTAGACGAGTGCTCTACCGCTAATCCACAACCCCAGCCCTGATGCAGCTATCTTAGTGAAGAAAATAATGCATGCAGATCATAACTTCAGTGGTTTGTAAAGGCTTGTTAAAGTTGGTTTTTAATGTGATGTTTTACAAAAGCTCACACACATGCGTGCATACACACACACACACACACACACACACACTTTATAATAGAGAATTCTGGACTGATTGGAACACAGAGATGGATGGTGTTGGAGCCCAGCTGACTCTACAGTCTCAAGCAATGCCCATGACAACAGATCCTTTTTATAATAAGTTATTTCAATTTAATTCAAAGTCACTACCTGCCCTTCCCCTGGTTTTGCTTCTGTGTCATTGCCCCACAGGAGAATCCTGGAACTGAAAGCTGCACCTCATTTAAAAGTCAGAGACTGAAAGCCCAGCTTCAGCATGGGAGCCCTTCCTGGGGAGTATAGCCCCATCTTACCTGGCAGTGCCCTTTGTTATTGCTGTCGCACTTTAATCTGTTCTTTCCACTATATTGCAATTAATTTTCATTACACAACATTTAGAATTTTCTGCACTGTGCCTTTGGCTCTGCTTATTTTAATTTGTATCTTAGAGCTGCATGTGGTTATGGCTGAGCCAGAAAGTATTCCTCAGTCTCTCCAGTAGGTTGGATAACACAGAAAATTACTTTAACCACAAGAGATTAGATACAATAAGAACTTAAATACCCTGTGTATTAGTTTTCTCCTCTGAATAAAAATATCACCACAAACATAGTGGCTTAAAACAGAACATATATTTTTTTCATAGTTTCCTGGGATCAGATGATAAGTATGAATCAATGGAGTTTTCTGCAAAGCTGAAACCATGCTGTCAGCCTGGCTGGGGTCTTATCTGGAGGCTCTGCAGAAGAATACTTCCAAGCTCTTTCAGTTACTTGTGTTTGTATGACTGATCCCAGGTCCCTGAAGCCTCTGTTTGGGAGCTTCTTTAAGCTTCTAGAGGCCGCCTGCATATATAATCCTGTGGTTACTCCATCTTCAAGCAAGCAGTGGTGTGCCCAATCCTTTTTGGGCTTCAGATTTGTCTCACTTCTGCTGTTATCTAGAAAAAAAACTTTCCACTTGTAATTAGTTATGGCCCTTTTGGATAATCCAAGATAATCTCCTTATTTGAAGGTCAACTGCTTAGTAACCTTAAGTACATCTGCAAAATCCCTTTTGCTATGTAAGATAGCATAATCCTGGATGTGATATCTTATCATATTCACAGTCTTGGAGATTAAAGTGGATAAATGTGGGAGAATTCTTCCTAAAATTGGATTAAACATCAATTAATTATTAATGGAAGGACTGTTTTATCACCCCAGTTGCCTGTATTCCTGACCACATTGTGTCCATGTTTTACTGAGTTGTATCATGACGTCATGTATTTGTATTTCAGAAAGATTTGTAACTTTACTAGGCATCTTGATATAGTCTGTAAATTAACATTTATTTTTAGTCCCTTTTATATATAAGTTAGGTGTTCTGTTTTCTTGTTTCCTTACCAATAAATATAGTATTTACGTAGTTTTTCTTTGCTGGGGATGTACTTCAGTGTTAGAGTACTTGTTTAGTATGCACAAGGTTCCGATCCCCAGGACAATAAGAAAGTTTCATTTTGTTAATTTCATGTTATTTAGTTTTAAGGTTGTGTGTATGAATTGAAAAAGCATGTAATTACAGTTTACATTCTTCATTACAAAGATGAATTTTGCATTTTGTAGTATGTAGTGTCATGTAGTACCTAGTATTTATTCAGTGTTTATAATATGGCAATTGGTGTTTAATTATTACAAAATATGCATAACATAAAATAGGCCATTTTAACCTTTTTTAGTAGTACAGTCAATAACATTAGGTACATTCACATTGTCGTGATGTCATCACCATTATCCACCTTAAGAATGTTCCATAATCACAAATTGACTCTGAAACCATTAAAAAGTAATTCCTGCCTCAATCCTTGATAACCACTATTTTGCATCTGTTTCAATTAATTTGACTATTCTACATATCTCAGATAAGTGGAATTATACAATATCTGTCCATTCATATCTGGTTTCTTTCACTTAGCATAATGTTTTTCAGGTTCAACCATGTTGTAGCATGTATCAGAATTCCATTCATTTTTAAGGCTAATATTTCACTGTATGCATAAATCAGTTTATCCATTCATCAATCAATGGAAATTTGGATTATTTCATCTTTTTTGCTATTATGAATAATGCTTCTATGAACACTTGCACAACAATCTGAGTTCCTGCTTTTAATTTTTTGGGCAAGTACCAAGAAGTGAAATTGCTGGATCATATATGGTAATTCTGTGTTTAATTTTTGAGGAATCACAATATTCTTTTCCATAGTGGCCATGCCATTTTATATTTCTTCCAGCAATTTGCAAGGATTTCAATTTCTCCATAGACTCGTTGAAACTTGTAATTTTTAGTTTTTAAAACATTTTTAGAATAGCCATCCTAATGGTATGAAGTAGAGACAGTTTTTCTGTAAGCTCTTTATATGCTTATCTCATTTGAATAGCAAAACACCACAAGAAAAGTGTTATTATTAAACCAACTTTTCACATGAAGCAATGGAAACACAGCAGTTAAGTAACTTGTCTAAGATGACATCTTGTGAATGGTAGGCCCAAGACGGTAATCTATGTTTTATGGTTAGCACTGTTACTAACTAATTAAATACAATGTTTGTATTTTATCATCTAAATCAAGACTATTTTGAGAATGAAAGAGGGTGCTATTAAATTATGCCTGAACAAAAGGGGTAATAGAAAAAATTCTTAGACATACAAATACATAACTGACTCTTTTAGTGAGAATTTTCTTGGCTACAATTAACAGAATATCCCTACCTAGTCTGGCTTAATCAAAAGGGAAATTCATAACCTCACAGCATGAGCAAGATTATTACTGTTAGCATACAAACTAGAGTTATTTTTCCTATCTTAAAAAAAAATGAAAAATACCTTCTCTCAACTTCACAATCTTTCTACTTACAACTCCATTTATCTTTCCTCATTACCTGTCCCCCCTTAGCATTCTGGTTGTTTGTTAAATATCTCCATGTTTCCCAGAGCATTATAATATTATAGCATACAATATAATTTATTGATTTATTGTGTATATATTTGAACAAAAATGTAAATTCCATCAAGATACAGACAGTTATTTGTTCTATTTGCTTCAGTATCTGTAGGTCCAATAATAACACCTAGCATATAGTTATGATTCATTAAATAGTTGGTGAATGAATGAACTGAAAGTCAAAGGCAGGGTGATTTCAAAGTGTGGGGAGGTCTGTAGCTCAGTTATATCATCAAAAGTTCATATTCTTAGTATTAATGTCCTCTAGTCTTGCCATGTTGTAGCAAATGGCAAGATCTCATTCTTGTTCGTGGCTTAATTATATACCATCAGGTGTGTGTGTGTGTGTGTGTGTGTGTGTGTGTGCGCGCGCGTGCACGTGGACATGTACACGCAGACACCTTTATGAGCTGATGATTTTATTTCTTTTGTGTGTATGTTACAAAGAAATTGCTGGCTCACATGATAGTTATATTTTTAACATCTTTACAGATACCTAGACCATTTTCCACAATGACTGTACCAATCTAAATTCCTACCAGCAGTGCAGAAAAGTTTCCATTTCTCTAAATTCTCACATACACGTCTGATCTTTTGAGTTTTTTATAATATCCACCCTAATGGGTGTGAGGTGGCATCCCATAGTGCTTTTGATTTGCATTTCCCTGATGATTAATGGTGCTGAGCACCTTTTCATATGCCTCTTGATCATTTTTATGTTTTCTTTGGGAAAAAATATTCTAAATGAAATAAGACACAGAAAGAAACATATCTCATGATCACACTTACATGTGGAATTTTAGAAAAAGATGAAATATGTAGATATAGAGAACAAAACAGTGTTTACCAGGGGCAGGGAATGGAGAGGAATTTGAGAGATATACGTCAGAAGATGCAAAGTAGCAGATATGTAGGATGAACAAGTCTAGAGATCTAATGTACAACATGAGGACTGTAGGTAATAAAATTATAGTGTATATGGAATTTGTGTTAAATAAGTAGAATTTATATGCTCTTGCCACAGAAATTAAAAATGGGAGATAACTATGTGAGATGATGGAAATGTTAATTTGCTTCACCATAGTAACTTTTAAACTAATTGTATGCATCCATAACATACAGATTTATTTTCAAATAAATCTTATTGTATATATATTAGTTATATTGAAAAATTGTAGATTCTTTCCTTGTCTTTTCTCAGCTGTGCTTAATGCCAAAGTCATCATCACACTGGTCCCAAGATAGCTACAGAAGTTCTGGGCCTCCAATCTAAGCATGATAACATTTACAGATTAAAATGAAAGATTGAGACTGGGATTGTGGCTCAGTGGTAGAGCACTTGCTTTGCAAGTATGAGGCACTGGGTTTGATTCTCAACACCACATATCAGTAAAGAAGTAAAATAAAGGTCCATCAACAACTAAAAAATACATTTTTAAAAGTTTTTTTTTAAAAAAAAGAAACAAAAAAAGGAAAGATGTCTGTAAGAATCCCTTTTGAAATAGGCAGGACCCACGACATAATACTTTCCAGAATATATCCTCATCATAAATCCTAACATTTGAAACTGAATTTGGTTTCACAACCAATCCCAAATCAGCATTTACTCCAAGGATATAGGAATTTCCGTGACTTGTTTAGGTGAATAGGGGGTGGAATAAATAATGGTGAGTCAACCACAATGTCCCCTGAAACATATGAATGCACTGGTGTGGTTGTACTTTTTTTTCTGTGTGTGTATACTTGAAAGGGGGTTGATTTCTGGTACACAATTATTGCAGAGTGAAAATAAACAGGCAATGATTATCAAGGAACCAGAAATTGGGAGAAGAACTAACATCTCACATAGATACACTTTGTTATTAGCACAAAGCTAATATCATCCAATATGTCCCTCTCACACTAGGTAATAATTTGAAAATAAGACCAGAAATACTCAGTCACTTGATAGAAACTTAACTTTTAGCCATACAGTGCTTAGATGAGTGTTAGCAGTGTTTGAATGGTCATGACCAAGCAGTCTTCTTTTGACTAATACATTCTTCAAGTAGTCATGTTATTCAAATCTTGGTTTCTCTGACCTACTGAAAATCCTATTCTTAACATTGTGTTGTTCATTTCAGTCTTTTGTTTGTTTGTGACTGGGGATTTATTTTTATTTTTTATTTTGAGACAAGATCTTGTTAAGTTGCTGAAGGCCTTGCTAAATGGCTGAAGCTGACCTCGAACTTGTGATCCTCTTGTCTCAGCCTCCCAAGTTGTTTCAGTTTTGAAATAAAACATACAAGTGCATAAAATATATAGAAAAAGTTTAATAATGAATAATTATAAAGTAAACATCTGTGCTAACACTACCCAAAACAATGAAATCAAATATAACTAAAACTCCAGGGCCCACTATGTCCCCACTGACTGACCACAGCACTAAACCCTCTCTCAATAGGTATCATTGTTTAGTATCTTTACCAAGCTGATCTTTATAACTTGATCAGTTAATAAACAACTCTTAACTACCTCGTTTATTTCTGTTTTTTTAAAACATTTGTGAATCACATCTCTGCTCTGAGTTTTTAATTTACATTTTAGAGAACACAATTTTTAACTCTAGAGGCTCCTAGAATATTAGTGCAAAGCTTCTTCCCAGGTTAAATAGACAACAAGTATTACTTGGGTCCCTATGGTATACTTGGGTGTGAACTAGGTGTCAACACACACACAAGGGATAAACCATGGTCACTGCCTTCAATGAAACTATAGTCTAGTTGGGAGAATGGCACATAATGATACATTGGAAGAACCAAATATAGTTCAGGATAGCAGCAAGGCCCTGAGTATTACAGTGAGATATTTCATGTTACCTCTTATTGGTTTTGTAACTGAGCCTATATATTCATTTGTGAAACAGAGATAGATTTAAAATTTATTCTCCAGGCAGGGTTGTATGTGTGTTATACTGTAGGGTCTTAAAAAATGGTAGATGCTGTTACTGATACATTGTGTGAGGATAAAAAACAATTAAATTCTAATTATACAACATAGACAACATATATACCTCAGTGTATATTAGATGTCTCTGTGAGAGTATGTTGTTCTAGCCCCATAAATGGACTTTGGTAGTTAATTGGATTGGTAAGAGGCTAGACATTATATCAGAAATATTTATGGGTAGAAATATTAGTATTAGCAAACATAATCATGATAAAAGTTATCTTTTACTGAGAAAATACCTGCTCTCCAAAACTGTCTGACCTCTCAATAACATAGTTATATTCACATCCTTTGAGCCAGAAATGTCTAAATTCATGATGTACATTAAAAGCATAAAATATCCAAAACATTAATGAAAATTAACTTTTTTTGAATTATCCCTTGTCCAAAATAATGCTCATAATCTCATTTAATCTTTGCCAGGGCTTTAGGAGCTAAAGCAACTGATGGATTATCCCATTTACAGGTCAAAAGCCTTGAATTCAGAAATTAAGTAACTTTTCTGTGATCATGCAGCTAATAAATGGAGGAACTAGGACTTTAACCCAATTGGCATCCAGAGCCCACATTCCTCTCTGGGAGAGACATTCTTTTTATTTTGAAATAATTTCAAACTTATAAGAGTTTCAAGAATAATATAATGTACTCTCTTTTATATTTTATCCTAATGGCACAATATTTAACATTTTACATATTTGTGTTGCCCTCTCTTCCTCTCTATTTCTGTCTCTATTCTTCATACAGATACAGATACATATAGATTTTTCTAAACTACTTGAAAATAAGCTGTAAACATGTCATTTTATCCTTGTATATTTCCATGTTATTTCCTGAAAATATGGATATCCTCTTACATAAATACAGTATAATTACCAAAGCAAGAAATTGACAATGATACAATACTATTAGTTATCTCATTTGAAAACCTTATTCAAGTGTGGCCAATTATCTCAGAATTGTCATTTACAGATGTTTTCTAATTTTCTGGTCAATGATCTAGTCCAGGATCACACAATGTATTTCATAATTATTTCAATTTTACTTTTACTCAGTCTGAAACTAATCCTCAGATATTTTGTCTTGCATGACCTTAACATTTTTTTTAAAAAGAATGGGCAATTCACTAGAGTGAATCCGGGTTAATCTTATTTTTCATGATTACATTTAGCTTATGTTGTTTTGCCTGGAATACACTTTCAGTGAATCATATTAGTTGACACATAATATCTATTTGTTCCAAATGGTAATATCAAATTTGATCATTAGATTAGGGTTGTATTCACCATGTAATATGGCTTGAGTGCTTGTGTTCACTCCAAAATTCAAGTTGAAGGCTAATCCTCAATGCAGCAGTATTAAGAGGTGTGGCTGTTTGTCAGTGATTGAGATAAGAGAGCCCTGCTCTTATGAATAGGACTGGGTGTCCCTATAAGGGGCTTTATGGAGGAAGTTCATCCTCTTTGCCTTCATTATTGGAAGATGTGGGTCATCTCCAGAGAATGAAGCCATTTCAGAAGAAAATATCAGGCTATTATAAGATACTGAACCTGCTGATCCATTTATTATTATTATTTTTAACTGGGGTCTGAACCTAGCACATTATATCTATTTGTCTGAGCTACATCCCCAGTCCTTTTTTATATTTTATTTTCACATGGGGTTTTGCTAGGTTGCTGAGGCTGGCCTCTAACTTGTGATTCTCTGAGATTAAAAGTGTACACCACACTGCCTTGATCCCTTTATCTTGGAGTCCTAACCTTCAGAACTGTGAAAAACAAGTTTCTGTTCTTTATAAATTACCCAGTCTCAGGTATTTTGTTATGTAGCATGAATGGATTGAGACATATGCAACTCCAATGTAAAGTTACTATTTCCTCCTATACATGAAATATTTTGTGCAGAAGGAATAAAAAGAAAGATGATAGATATAAAATTTGATATTACAAGTATGTAATATGTGGGAATAGAGGGAAAAGTGTAAAGTTCTTTCTTGTAAGTGGCTTAAAATAGACTATTATGATTATAATTTATTTTATGTAAACACTATGGTAGTCACAAACAAAATACTTATATAAATTACACTAACAATGAACTATCTAGAAAGGAAATTAAGAATATAATTCCACTTGTTATAGAATCAAAAAGAATGAAATACTCAGGAATAAATTTAATCAATTGAGTTAAACATTTGTACACTGAAAATTATAAGACATTGATGAAAGAAATAAGATCCCCAAAATGAAAAAAATATGTAATCTTCATGGGTTGGAGAAAATATTGTTAAAATGTCCATAATATCCAAAGAAATCCACAGATTCATTGAAATCCCTATTAAAATAACTATGACATTTTTTACAGAAATAGGAAAAAATCCTAAAATTTGTGTATAACCACAAAGATTCTGATAACCTAAGTAATCTTGAGAAAGAACAAAGCTTGAGGCATTATAATCCCTAATCTCAACTAGATTCCAAAGCTGTAGTAATGGAGCCATTATGGTACTAGCATAAAAACAGACACAGATGGATGGAGAAGTAGAGCTCAGAAATAAATCCATACATATATTGTTAACTAATCTTTGATAAGAACATCAAGAACAGAATACAAAATGGGGAAAAGATAGTCTTTCCAATATGTAGTCATAGGAAATAAGGATATCTATATGCAAAAGAATGAAATTAGATTCTTATCTTACAAAACAGACAAAAATAAACTTAGTGGATAAAATACTTAAGCTTTTGTAAAGCAGCAACTGAGTGTCTGGATACTGCCCTAGGAACCAGAGTTAATCATAGCTCCTCTTTTCTCTACTTCTGTTGTTAACAAAAAAAAACCGTCCTTACCATAAAATAGAGACTTAAGCATGCAAAATTACTTGAAGAAATGATGATTTGGATTTCACACGAAAAACATAGGCAACAAACACACAGGTGAACAATTTGGTCTACATGAAACTCATAAATTTTGCAGAACAAAAGAGATAATTGAATGAAATGGCAAGTTATGAAATGGAAGAAAATATTTTCAAGTCATATGTTTGATAAAGAATTGATCTCCAAGTTGAACTATTACAACTCAATAGCAAAAAAGTAAGTAGCCCATCTTCAAAAATGGCGCAAGTGGGCTGTGGTTGTGACTCAGTGGTAGAGCGCTCACCTAGCACATGCAAGGCCATGGGTTTGATCCTCAGCACCACATAAGAAAAAAATAAATAAACAAAATAAATGTATTTAAAAAATGGCCCAAGTACTTACACAATGGGGCAAAGATCAAATAATTTTTATTTCCCAAGGAGACATACATTGGCCAAGAGGTATATGAAAAGGTACTCAATATCACTAATCATTAGGACCATGCAAATAAAAACTGCAATGAGATATCCTCTCACACCTGATAGAATGACTATTATTTAAAAAATCAAAAGATAACAAGTTTGTCCAGGACATTGAGAAAAGGGAACCCTTACATATTGGGGATGTATATTGGCACAACCATTTTGAAGAACAGTATGCAGTTTCCTCAAAAAAATTAAAGATAGAACTAACATATCCAACAATCCCTCTTCTGATATATACACACAGGAAACAATATCACTATATTGATATCTGCATGCCTGTGTTCATTGTACCACTATTCGCAATAGCTGAAATATTGAAGCAATCTAAGTATTCTACAAAAAAACAACTGAACTTGAACTCCTGGTAACAGAAATAGAATAGTGGTTTCCAGTGACTGTGCAGTAGAAGGAAATAGGAAATATTTCTCAAAGGATACAAGTGTTCATCAATAAGGTACACAATGGTGAGAATCATTAATGCTAATTGTTTTATATTTGAAATTTACTAAGAGGGTACAAGTCTGAATGATTTTAAAGTGCTTGTTCTGTTTTCTATATTTGCACTTTCCAGAGTGTCCTACAGACAAGTGATAAGTGAGCAAAGTGAATTGAGTGGCACTCAAGTTTTAAAAAGGCAATCATGAAGATCAAGTGGCACAGCAATTTACAGAATCCTAGGGAAAGGGAAAGCCAATTAAATTCATTATTTATATTTCATTTTTAATACTTGGAATTACATATTTATTATGTTTCAGTATATTGAACTTTAAACTATTTGCTATAACGTATAGCACATGTTATGCCTTTTCAGTAGTGCTATATAATTTTCTTTTAAGTTAGTTTATTTGCATCAAAGATGATATAAATTAAATTGTCAAAAATCAGAATTAATTTTGTGTATGTCATGTCATTACTAAGGTTTTATTACATGAATGACTGAAAGTAATGCTTTTGATGAAAACTTTGCCAGTTACCACGAGGCTGCTATAAAAAAAAATGTCAGTAAGATTCCCCCAGAAAACCTCACAGTTGCTTAGTAGTTTGCTTGGAACATGATACTCAAAAGCCACACAAATGGTGCCTACAAAAATAGCATCCCATGCATACCCATGTTCATAGCAGCTCAATTCTCTATAGCCAAGTTGTGGATCCAGCTCAAGGTGCCTGTCAACAGATGAATGTATAAAGAAAATGTGGTATATATACACAATGGAATTTTACTCAACCATGAAGAAGAATGAAATTATGGCATTTCCGGGTAAATGGATATAACTGGAGAATATCCTGCCAAATGAAATAAGCCAGACCTAGAAAGTTAGGGTTGAGTGTTTTCTCTCATATGCAGAAGTGTGAGAGAAACAAAAGGAATAAAAAAGGGATCTCATGAAAATAGAAGGGAGAAGAGGTGGAACAGAGGAAAGGGATTAGGGGGAAGGGGGAGGGGAGAGAAAGCAGGGGTATGAGGGAATGAATAAGACCAAATTACACCAAAAGATGGAAAAAAGAGTCAATGATATTTCCATTTACTCATGAATGCAAATATCTTTTTCTGCATGTTCATATTCCATATTCATTTTTGCATTGCTGTTGATAGTTAATAAGATAGCTAACTGTAAAAACAGACCACATTATGCAATGTGCAGGTATGAATATATCACAATGAAGCCTACTATTATGTATAATTATAATTCTCTAATAAAAAGAAAAAAATAGTTTCCATTATATCAAGTCCCTATTGCAAGAGGATATTTTTCCTATCTGTGGCCTCTTTAAAATGTTAATTTTATGACATAAAATACTCTGTTATGCCTACCCCATTTTCAGAAGTGTTTTGTACTCTGGAATATAAAGACTAATGAAATGTGGTCTGTTACAGTTATGGACTTTATAATCTTGGGTTGGAAGGAGACACATAGGTGAACAACAACAACAACAAAGAACTGTAGACTCTGAAATACAAATCTATTCAGACTACAGTGGGAGTCCAAAGAAGGGACACAGGGGAAGCAGACTAGAGAAATGGACAGAGAATTAGTGTCCCAAGGTACAGGATAAAGTAGAAGAGCTGTCTGTTTCTTGTTATTTTGAGAGTGTTCACTGCACATAGCAATTACTTTCAGAGTTTACATCCATGATTCTGTCAGTGTAAGCCCAAAAGAAGTGTGTTTTTCCCTTCCAAAATAAATAATAAAATTATCAGATATTTTAAAAAGCATTTTGCTTCCTTCATTTATTTATTTAGGTACCAGGGATTGAACCCAGGGGCACTTAACCCATAAGCCACAGGAAGAGGAAAGAAGGGGGAGGAGGGAAAACAGGAGGAGGAAACAGAAGGTGAAGAGAAAGAAGAAGAGGAGGAGGAAGAGGAGGAGGAGGAGGAGGAGGAAAAATACATCATTTTGTGTTTGACAAAATTTCAGCAAATGAAGTCCACTTCTGAGGTCACATCATAGGCTAAAAGATATATAGTTGGTAAATAAGCACATGAAAATGTTCTCAATCTATTTTTAATGAAGGAGTTGCAAATTAAAACTATAATAAAATACTGTTATATTCTTAGAAAGGTTAACACACACATACACATGCATGAACACACAAAGCTCTCAGTGGTAGAGCACTTGTCTGGCATGCATGAGGCCCTAGATTCATTCCCCAGCACCCCAAAATTTGACAATACTATATGTTTGCAAGGATATGGAGAAAAAGAAGTTTCACTTTGGCTGATGGGAATGCAAAATGGTACACTCACTCAGTTTGAATGACAGTTTGGCAGTTTCTGACACAAAGTCTTAAAGGTACAAAAATTCTTCCTTTAGGTATTTGGCAATTAATTTGAAATTATATGTTCATATAGAAACCTGAACACAAATGTTTATCACAGCTTTATTCCTGAGTGCTCCAAACTGGAAGCAGCCAGTTTTCCAATGGATAAGGAAACTGGTATATTCATATAACAGAATATTATCCTGTTACAAAAAGAATGAGCTGATCATTGGAAGATATGGAAATACCTTCAATGCATAATGCTAAGTCAAAGAAGCCAGTCTAAAAAGACTACATACTATATGATTTCAAATATATGACATTAAAGTAAAGGAAAAACTATAGAGACAGTAAAATGGTCAGTGGTTGCCGGGAATTCAAAGGTGGGAGACGAGTGATAAACAGAGGGTTTTTAGGATTGCAAAAATTATTCTGTATAATACTCTTTGGTGCACATATGACATTGTATGTTTATAAAATATTATACATATATGCATATGTTGAACCACCCTTGAATCACTGGGATAAAACCCATTGATCATTGTGCATTATCTTCTTGATGTGTTTCTAAATATAGTTTGCCAATATTTTATTAAGAATTTTTGCTGGTCTGTTCATCAGGGATATTGGTTGGTAATTTTCTTTCCTTTATGTTTCTTTGCCTAATGTGAGCATCAGGGTTATACCAGCTTTATAGAATGTATTTGGGAGTGTTCTTTCTCTTTCAATTTCATAGACTAATTTGGAAAGACTGGTGTTAGCTTTTCTTTAAAGGACAGGCAGAATTCAGCTGAGAATCTGTTTTCTTTGTTAGAAGGAATTTACTTGCTGTTTCAATTTTATTACTTGGTAATGGTCTGTTTAGGTTTTTTATATCTTCCTGGTTCAATGTGGGTAGGCCATATGTGTCTAGAAATTTTTCAGTGTCTTCTATATTTTCCAATTTATTGGTGTATAAATTTTCAAAATAATTTCTAATGATTCTCTGCATTTCAGAAGTTTATGTGGTTATGTCTCCTTTTTTCAGTTTTAATTGCGATACTTTGGGCTTTCTCTTTCTTTTGGTTAGTTTGGCTAAGGGTGTATCAATTTTATTTATCATTTTGAAGAATCAACTCTTCATTGCACTGATCCTGTGTATTTTTTGTTCTCAATTTTATTAATTTCAGATGTTTTCTTTATTATATCATCTACTGATTTTGGAATTAGTTTGTTCCTCCTTTTCTAAGACCTTGAGGTGTATTGTAGCTTATTTAGTTGAGGTTTCTCTACCTTTTAAGTATAGGTACCCAATACTATAAGATTTCCTTTTAGAAATGCTTTCATACTGTCCTAGAGATGTTGATATGTTGTATCTCTGTTCTCATTTGTTTCTAAGAATTTCTTCATTTCTTCTCTCACCACTTCTTCCTGGATCCATTCTTCACTTAAAAATATTGTTCAATCTCCATGTGTTTATGTAGTTTGCTAAGACTTACATTTTGACCTAAAATACAGTCTCTTTTGGAAAATTTTCTATGAGATTTCAAGAATAAGGTAAATTTAGCTGTTTGGGGGTGAACTACTCTGTAGATGTCTGTTAGGTCCATTTGACTCATAGTATCATTTATGTTGGAAGTATCTTTGGTGATTTTATGCTTTGATTACCTGTCTTTTGGTGTAAGGGTATGTCAAAATCACCCAGGATTGTTGTATTGGGGTCTGCCTGAGATTTAATGTCAAGGAGCATTTTTTATGTAATTAAGTGCACTGATATTTGTGGCATATTTGATTACTATCATTATATCTTCTTATTGGGTTTGTTCTTGTAGCAGAGTGTAGTTGCCTTTGTTGTTTCTCCTGATTAATTTTTGCCTGAAATCTGCTTTGTTAAATATGAGAACAGCTATTCTTGCTTAATTTTGGATTCCATTTTCATGGAATATTATTTCCATCATTTTACCTTCAACCTGTGGGTATCTTTGTCTGTGAGATCAGTCTCTTCCAAACAGCATATAGTTGGTTCTCTTTTTCTTATATACTTTAATTTAATTTATTTATTTCTATATGGTTCTGAGGATCAAACCCAGGGTCTTGTATTTGCTAGGCGAGTGCTCTACCACTGAGCCACAACCCCAGCCCCTGGATCTGTTTTTTTGATCCATTCTGCTAATCTGTGTCTTTTAGTCAGGTAGTTGAGATCGTTTATATTTAATGTTTATATGGATATGTGTTTGTGCTTTTTGCCATTTTGATTTTTTTGCTCTATTTAATTCTGTTTTGATTCTCATTTAGTAGATTATTCTATTGATATTCCTTTATTTGGCAGTTTGGGGTTTGTTTTTGGGATCCTGTTTGTGCAGTCTATCTTTGAGTGTTCTTTGTAGTGCTAGCTTGGTGGTCATGAATTCTTTTAGTGCATTTTTATTGAGGAAAGTTTTTATTTTCTGCTCAAATTTGAAATAGAGCTTTGCTAGGTAAAGGAATCTTGGCCGGCAATTGCTTTCTTTTATTGTTTGGAATATCTCATTCCAGGCCCTCCTTGATTTTAGGGTCTGAATTGAGAAGTCAGAAGTGACCCTTATTGGTTTGCCTCTAAATGTGACCTGATGTTTCTCTAATACAACTTTTACAATTCTTCTATTATTTTCTACATTAGGCATTTTGATTATGATGTGTCTTGAGAGATTATGATTTAGTCTATTTGGAGTCCTGTTTACAGCCTGATTTAGATGTCTACTTCTATGTCTATTTCTGATATAGGGAACATTTTCTGTTATTATCACATTAAAGATGTTCTTAATGCCTTTAGTTTGTATCTCCATGTTCTCTTCCATGCCATTAATTCTCAGGTTTGGTCTCTTGATGTTGTTCTATAGATCTCATATATTCTGATCATGTTCTATTATGTTTTACCTTTATTATATTCTGTGTACTCAAATTCATGTATCCTGTATTCAAGGCCTGAGGTTCTGTCATCAAGCACTGAAGTTCTATTTTATATGCAGTTTAATTTGTTGGTGATGCTTTCAAGTGAATTTTTAACTTGATTCTTTGTGTCTTTAATTTCCAGGAGTTCTGATTGTTTTTTCAAAAGTATTTCTATTTCTGGGACTGGGATTGTGGCTGATCGGTAGAGCATTCAGCCAGCAAGTGCGAGGCCCTGGGTTCGATGCTCAGCACCACATAAAAATAAGTAAAATAAAGGTATTGTGTCCAACTACAACTAAAAAATAAATATTTTTTAAAAAGTATTTCTATTTCTGTGTTTTTTTATTTCCTGTATTTGCTCTCTTAATTCATTCTTAAATCTTCTTTACATTCATGGAGCATTTTAGTAATCAGTTTTTGGTTGTTTTCACTGACCCACCTTTCCTACCATACCATCCTCTCTCTCTACCTACTCTCCCCTCTCCCCTTAGTAGCCACTACTATGGCTGACAGCTAAGTTAGCACATCTCTAGTAAATCATTTCTTATATTCTGTTCAAAGTTTCTGACTTTCTGTGTCTCTATAGTTTCTTTTACAGTCCAGTATATAGTTTTGGTGAGTTCCCTTTGCTCCCCAACTTGCTGGGGAGCACTCCTCCTGCTTTATAAGTTTGATGCTGAGGAACTGCTGGAAGTATGCCCTTCTTCTAATCTGCCATCTTTGCTCCTCCTGTTCTGAATTTCTTTCATGGGCAGGAAATACATATTTTTTGTTTCTCTTATTTATAAATAAGCACAAGATTGAATTCATAAGCCAACAGTGTTTTTATTACAGTGATTATAATATACAGTGTTTACAAAGATCAGCTGAATGAATGATTTTATGCATCACTTGTATATTCTAAGGCATATATTAGATGTGCACTATGTGTCTTACACTCTGATTTCAAAAATAAGTAAAACAGGGTTCTTCAAGATTGCTATATAGGCCTGGGATTATAGCTCAGTGGTAGAGTGCTTGCCTAGCAAGTGTGAGGCACTAGGTTCAATTCTCAGCACCTCACATTAATAAATAATATTATTAATAAATAAATAAATAAAATAAAGGTCCATTGACAACTAGATCCACCTTCTTTTAGCTATGTTTTATGCCAATCTAGCCTATTGTGTTACAATAGAAATTCTTTTAAAAAAATATTTATTTTTAGTTGTACTTGGACACAATACCTTTATTTTATTTATTTTTATATGGTGCTAAGGATCAAACCCAGGGCCTCGCATGTGCTAGGAGAGTGCTCTACCACTGAGCCACTACCCCAGTCCCCATACAATAGGAATTCAATGTGGCTTTTTATTGGAATATAATTCACAACCTAAAGATTGACCCTACTGAAGAGTATAATTTAACACATTTTAGTCTTTTCTCAGTGCTATGCCAGCATTACGAATATTTAATTTCTGAAATTTTTATTACCCTGAAAAGAAACGTAATGCCCATTAGCAGTCACTCCTACCCAGTTTGCCAGACCTTGACAAACATTAATCTACAGTCTGTCTCTATGTATTTTCTTATTCTAGCCATTTCATATAAATGGAATTGAACAATATGTGGCCTTTTGAGTTTGGCTTCTTTTAGTTACATATAGTTTCAAAGGAAACTTTCTATATTATAGCATGTATCATTATTTTATTCCTTTTTATAAAGACTGACACCATTTTTGGTATCTCAGTGCTGACAATTTTGAAACATAATCCCTCACCCTTCCTCTTCTGTCTCAAATCTGGAGAAGTTGATGAGAAGGACTGATTTGTTCCTTGCTGTGACACCAGAAATGATATTATTTGAATATGGTTTGTCCCTATAGAAACTTGTTTTGAAATTTAGCCCACTGTGAAGTATTAAGAGAGTGGAAAATCAATCCCACTATAGTGTTTATAGGTGGCCTTTGGAAGAGACTAGGATTAGATAAACATCATCTATTGAGAGTGGCATACTTTGATAGGGTTTTTTGATGAGGTTTTTTTGATTAGGTTTTCATAGAAAAGGGAAAATGACCAAGACATACACATATGTGCATATCCTACATCTTGCCTCATGCTGACCTGTGTTACCTTGGGACTCTGTAAGTAAAAAGCTCATCACAAGATGTGGGCTCTCTAACTTGGACAAGAAGTGTAAATGAAAATAAACTTAATTTATTTATAATTTACCCAGTCTGTGTTATTAGCAACAGAAAACAGACTAATTTAAGATGGAAGTTCAAACCAGGGATGTTTGACCTCTCACCTTGACCTTATGTCCTAAAGCCAAGTTTCTCTCTCTACACTCACAAGCCATTTTCAAGCCTGCTTGAAAGCCACAGTGATTGCCCAAGGAAATCTCATGTGCATAATCATTCTTCTTTTCATCCTTCTTGGTGTGAAATATCCTATTGATTGATAATGAAGCTTCTCCAGAACAAAATTTAGATGGAGATACAGCTGCCTCCATGAGGGGCCACAACAATTGATGCAGTAAAGAGCATAGTCTAGATGATGACTACCATTCATGGGGATGGTTATTTTTTATTTTATTTTACTGATAGCTGTTTTATTTGTCTGATAGCAAGGAGGCACTTTTCAGATACTGCTAAGTCTAGGGCCCTTAAACTCTATGATCTTTGAGCTGAGCTTCTTTGTACTGCATTTGGTGAGTTGTACTGAAACTTCTTATAGATTTAACACACCTAAATTTGGAGATTAGATAATTCACAGGGACAATACGGATGACATCCTCCATAAAGTTGCCTTGTGTCATTTGTCTTGACCCAGACCTACCTGATCTTAGAAAGACTTCAGCATAAACTCTGAATGGTGCTGGGCCCCTCAGGGGAATGAATGGCCATAGTCCTTTAACAGATTGGTTGCTCATCTCAAATAGGCATTGGTCTCCATTGTATAGAGTATTCAGCTTATCAAAGAGAAGTTATTATAGTGAGAAAGTAATTATTAGAGGGAGGTGGAATGCAGTCATATGTGACATGCTGAATTCCACACTCCTATAAGCAGGTGACTCACTTGGATCTTTCAAAATACCTTTGTTTCTGTCACTGCTGCCTATACCTCTTCCACAACAATGATCTTGATGCTGATCATCATAAGAAAAAAACACCCAAGGCAACCCCATGGCACACCAAGGGGTTAATTCAAACCTGACTTGAGTCATGGGCCTTGAAATCCTATAAAGTAACCATTGCCATGTGGAGGCCATTAACTCTGATGATATTGATATGAGGCTCTCTGGAAGAAGGAATTTATAAATATAAAGAGAGAATTTCACTCTCCCAAAGCAGCAGGGTGATGATAAGGGAAGGAAGGAAAGAATGGGGAGAGAGGAAAAAAAGAAAAAGAAAACTGGGTTAGAGAAGGGGAAAAGCCTGAAACAAAAGTTTCAGTTTGACAAAATAGGAAATACAACACTTACTAAATGCCTTTATAGAAGAAAATGATATGAGGGTGCTGTTGACTTCTGTGCCTCTACAACATAGGTTATGAATAAATTTAATATCTAACACCTGCTGATTTGCACCAACTGGCAAATCTTCATGATCTAATTAATACTGAGGCTCAAATTACTATTATACTTGGGAGCCCCTCTAAATTTAAACCAGGTATGCCCTATAAGCCTCAGGAAAGTTACTGAACATAAAATAGAGGGCAGATACTTATGCTTCATCTTAACCATTATAACTACTGCCTTCCTTAATTACCCATGTAGAATACCACTCATTGCTTAAAATATCCCATAGTGGAAATGGATGATCTGACACAATTGGTTACAAATTAAAATTAAATCCAGTCTTTGGCACTTAAACAATTTCTCTTGAAAAAAAATTGAGCCCCATGAAACTTCCTCTTGATAAAACAGTTAATGTTCCCCATTACATGTTAAAATAAAATTGAGACTCATTTTACAAGTCCTAATTGGAGAAAAGGTGGTTACCCCACTACTTATTCAGTTAACAATCAGGTCTGGCCTATTATTAAACTTGGGAAGTAAGAATGACACTTAACTATGGATTACCACAACTTAAGTATCATGGTCCATTCATTAAGGTACCCATAATTAATATTATTAAAATTATTGACTTCATCCAATCAGCAATTGGTTAATATCTTGCTGTTATTGTATTTGGTAACATATTGTCTTCAGTGCTTGTTTGAACAACTTCTCAGCATCAGTTTCCCTTCACCTCCAAAGAGAAATAATATGCATTTATTTGCTATTCATATGATCTCTAAACAGCCTTGATGTCATAAAGAATTTTTGTACATATGTTTATAAAATCTAAAATATATATGTATATATATATATATATATATACAAAAATTGCACAAATGGTATAGTGTATGTGCATACACACATACACATTTATGCACATATATACATGCATCCTTATACACAGATTCACAGGTACATGTGTATGTATGTGTATATACACATTCCTCTCAAGTGCACAAGGGTCATTCACCAAGATAGACCATATGTTAGGCCATACATCTTGATAAAATTAAGATGATGCAAATCATCTCAATTGCCTTTTCTGATCACAATGTTATAAAACAAGATATTGGTAAAAGGAAGAATTTTGGAAATTAAGTAAGACACTTCTCAACAATTAATGGGTCAAAAAAGAAATAAAAAGGGGCTGGCCATCCCTGTAATCCCACTACATGAGAGACTGAGGTAGATGGCTCAAAAGTTCAAGGCCAGGGGGGCTGAGGTTGTGGCTCAGCGGTACAGCCCTCACCTAGCACGTGCGAGGTGATAGGTTCGATCCTCAGCACCACATAAAAATAAATAAAATAAAGGTATTGTGTCTGACTATAAATAAATAAATAAAAAGTTCAAGGCCAGCCTGGACAACTTAGACTTTATCTCAAAATAAAATTACAAAAATGAAATCACTCAAATTCTGTTATCTGTATGTACAAATATGTCAAAACGAATTCCATTATTATGTATAATCATAGTGCACCAATGAAAATTTTAAAATTAAACTACAGGTATTTGGGGGAGGGACTAGGGATGCTCAGTTGTATAGTGCCCCCCTGGGTTCAATCAGTAGTACTGCAAAAGAAGGAAGGAAAAATTAAAAAACTCAAAATAGGATCTTTGGATGAAAGAAAATGGATGCATAATGTATGGGACACACCAGAAGCAGTCCTAAGATGAAAGGGTATAAAGAAAAAAATCTATATTAAGAAAAAATAAAGATCTCAAATGCACGTCATAAGTACACACTTCACACTTTTATATTTCAAGAAACTAAACAAAAGCAAAACGCACACACACACACACACATACAAACTGAGTCCAAAGTCAAGATAAAAAAGAAAATAATTATTAGAATAGAGATAAAAGAAAACAATAGAAAAGAGAGAAAAGAGAGCTGATTTTTTTAAAAAAGATAAAATTGACAAACCTTTAGCTATACCAATGAGGGCAAAAGAAAGGACTCAAATCAAACAATAATTGAAAGATGAGACATTATAACTGATATCACAGAAATAAGAAAACACTGTGAACAATTACTTGCCAACAAATTTAAAAACCTACAAGAAATGAATGAATTCTTAGAAACAAACAACCTACCAGGAAGAAATCATGAAGAAATAGAAAATCTAAACAAATGAATAACAAAGATGTTGAGTCAATGGGCTGGGGTTGTGGCTCAGTGGGACAGTGCTTGCTTAGCGCATGGAAGCATTGAGTTTGATCTTCAGCACCACATAAAAATAAATCAATCAAATATTTTTTAAAATATTTTTTTAAAAGCTATTGAGTCGTGAAGCACTAAGCAACTCAGTGAGACCCTGTCTCTAAATAAAAAATACAAAATAGGGCTGGGGATGTAGTTCAGTGGTCAAGGGCCTCTGAGTTCAATCCTCAGTACTCCTCTGCCCCCTGAAAAAAGATGTTGAGTCAAACATAAAAAAGTTTCCAACAAAGAAAAGCATAGAAACAGGATTATGTTAAGGGTAAATTCTATTAAACACCTAAGAAGGAATTAATGCCAATCCTTTTTAAATCCTTTCTGATAATTGGAGAGAGGGAAACATTGCCAAACTCATTTTACAAGGCTAACATTTCCCTGATATCAAAGCCAGATAAGGAAACTACAAGAAAATTACAGAGCAATATCCATGATGAATATATGTGCAAAAATTCTCAGGGGAATACTAGCAAACTTAATTCAACATCATTTTAAAATGATAGTGCACCATGACTGAGTGAGATTATCCCTGGGATGCAAGAATAGTTAAGCATATGTATATTAATAAATGGGATATATTATATGAACAGAATGAGGGATAAAAATAAGATCATTCATAATAAATGCTTAGAAGAATTTGAACAAAATTCAACAGACTTTCATAATAAAAACTTCCCACAAATTAATATAGAAGAAAATTTCATCCATATACTAAAGCCATGTACAACAATCCCACAGCTAACATCAATGTATACAATAAGGGACAAGATAGGGGTGCCCACTAATGTCATTTTTATTCAGTGGAGTACTGAAAGTTCTAGCTAAAGCAATTACAAGGTAAAAAGAAATAAAAGACATCAAAAAAGAAAAGGGAGAGATAAAATTTTCTGTTTGCATCTGATATGATTCTATATATAGAAAACACTAAACATTCCATCAAAAGCTGTTAGCACTAATAAATCAATCAAAACGCTCTGAGAACTCATAAACGAATCACCAGTGCATCTTTATGCTAATTTGGAAGAAGCTTTTAGCTACTAATTTCTCTAATAATTTTTCAACACTATATTCTTTTTTTTCTTATGGGATCCTGATGACACACATGTTAAGCCTTTGGTATTATCTCGGAGATTCCAGTTTTCTTGAATAATACTCATTCTAAAACTTAACTGACCACCTACTAAACAACATGTGGGTAAATGGAGAACTAGAAGTTAAAATTATGGAATTTATTAAAAAATACAATGATTGAGTATATAATCAGGATCTTTGTCATACCTTAAAACATGGCCAGAGGAAAATCCAAAGCCATAACTTCTTTTATCAATATAAATTAAAGAATGATAACAATTAATTAAATTTTCAACTCAAAAAACTAGAGAAAGAATGAAAAGGTAAATCAAGGGAAGCAAGTACCAGGAAGGACATAATAAATATAAAATAAGAAGGTAGGATGTAGTGATGATGTAGAAAAGAGAAAAAAAACTTTTTTCTGGTTTCTTTAAAAATAATAGACATACCACTAGCTAACATAATCATGAAAAGAGGAGAAAACAAATACATATAAAATAAGAAATTGCAATGAAAAAATAACTATTGAATCAGAAGAAATGTTTAAAAATCACTGAGCCCACTTGGCAGACTTTTATGGAAGTAAATTTTCATTTGGAAATTATGAGGTGGATAATTTCTTAGGAAATACATATTATCAAAATTGAAATCACTAGTTATGGAAAACTTAAGGAGATCAGTTTTCCTAGAAGAAAATTATCGAATAGTCCACGAAAGAATCTCAAGGCCTAGATGGTTTCACAAAGGCAATCTATCAAACTTTCTAAGATTGTATTGTCTCAATAATACTGAAATTGTTTTAGAGTGTTAAAAACCAGGGAGAACTTCTTATTTTTTTTAAATAGAGCAATTATGACTTTGATATCTATGGCTAATAAATATAGTATGAAAAATAAAAATATACAATATTAAAAGTTAGAATGCATTTGTACACAGATTCAATACTTTAAGAAAATATTGGGGCTGGGCTTATAGTTCAGTGGTAGAGCACTTGCTTAGCATATGTGAAGCACTGGGTTCGATTCTCAGCACCACATAAAAAAAAATTAAAAAAAGAAAGAAAGGTCTATCAACAACTAAAAAAATTTAAAAAAAAAAATATTACACCACAGTGAAGATGATCTTATCCCAAGAATGCAAAGTTGATTGAATATTATTAATTCCATAAACCCATAATGTTAATAATTCTAAGAAAAAAAACATGTTTCTATAGATGACTAAAAAACGCCTTTGAAGAAATTCTATACTTTATTATTATTATTATTATTATTATTGGTACCAGGGATTGAACCCTGTGATCTTATCCACTGAGCCATATCTCCAGTCCTTTTAATTTAATTGTATTTATTTTCGGACAGGACCTTGCTATATTGCTTAAGGCCTCCCTAAGTTGCTCAGGCTGGTCTCAAACTTGCAATCCGTCTGCCTCAGCCTCCTGAGTCACTGGGATTACAGTTCTGCACCAATGCTCCCAGCCTATACTCATTTAAAAAAAAATTTATATTTTAGTCGTAGGTGGACACAATACCTTTATTTTTATGTGGTGCTGAGGATCTAGCCCAGTGCCTCACACATGCTAGGTGAGCGTTCTACCACTGAGCCCCAGCCCCAGTCCCTATACTCATTTTTTGATAAAAAGCAATGATAAATTTTAATGGAAGAAGCATTAAAAGCATTTCCACTATGATCAGGAACCAGTTAAAGTTGCTTACTCTCTCTGCTATGATTCAATATTTTACCAGAAGGATTAGCCACTGCAATTAAGCAAGAGAAATTCACTAATGACATAAGGATTAGAAAAAAGGAAGAAACATTATCTCTATTTACAGATGATATGAATGTGTACCTGGAAAATCCCAGAGAATTAATGGTAAAAATAACTTAAATAATAAAACAACTCATTAGAGGGGCAGGCCACAAAATACACAAATGATAACCAATTATTTTAACAAATAATAATCAATTAGAAGACAAAACAATAGAGAAAACCCCATTTACAATAGCAACAAAAAGAAGATAGAAATCTTTTGTATAAGGCTGTACCTGTAGTTAACATATATTGTGGGGCTGGAGGTGTAGCTCAGTAAGAGAGCAATGGCCTGTTAAAGTGAGGACCTGGATTCAATCCCAGCATAGATCAAATGGTAAGTGCTTTTGCCATAGTATAAATGAATAAATAATACAGTTAAGCAACCTAAAAATACCCTTAGGGATACATTTTTGTAATGTGCAAGACTTATTCAAGGAAAACTTTAAAACCCTCTTAAAAGGCAAAATAAGAAATTCAAACAAATGGAAAGACATCCCTTACTTTGATAGGAAGACTCAACATCATTAAAATTTCAGATCTCCTCAAATTAATTTTAAATTTTTGCAATCCAAATAAAGATATCAATATGCTTTTTTAAAAAATATATATTTCAAATTGGTAGAACTAGGCAAGTTGATGTTAAAATTTATGTGGAAAAATAAAGTTAAGAATTTCCAAGGAACCAGTAAAAAAGAAAAGCTATGACAAGTGGCCTAGTCCTAGAGGACATTATAGAACCCTGTATAATTAAAACAATGTGCAATGGGCTTATGAACATGTAGGAATGGAATAAAATAGAAAATATGGAAATAAACTCAAATAGAATTGCAATGGAGAGCCTGGTGTGGTGGCACACATCTGTAATCCCAGCAACTTGGGAGGCTGAGGCAGGACGATCACAAGTTCAAGGCCCCTGGGTTAAATCCCCAGTACCCCCCCCAAAAAAAAGATGGATTAAAAAAAAAAAGAAATGCAATGGAACTTTGGGATATAATCAACATGGCATCTAAATATATTAGAACTAAATAGACTTTTAAAATAAATGGTGCTTGGACATTTGGCTAGACATTTGGAGAAAAAAACAGAGACATATTGTATCTTTCACAGAAAGAAACTTCAAATAGATAAGGAATCTAAATGTGAAACACTATATCACAAAAGTCCTACAATTGGGTGAATTTTTTAACCTAGGTTTAGGAAACATTTTTAAACTATCAAGATACATATGCAACAAAAAGACAAAAGATTGAGGATTATGACTCCATAAACCTTTTCAGAAAGATGATTTCTGCATGTTAAAAAATTATCAAAATTTTACTAATGAACTGGGAGAAAATATTTGCTACTTGGGCAACAGACAAAAAGCTACTATTCTTAATATAGACTAAACTCTTAAAATTAAGGCATGGTGTGTCCTGGCATCAGTTGCATCCACAGGTCACTAATTTTTTCAAAAGTAAACTGTAAATAGTTTGAAAAGGGATTGGCACAGTGGAGAGAGGGGAATGGGGAAGTGGGTAGGGGAGTGTTGGGGACTAAATTGGAGCAGGTTGTGTTCCAGGCTTTTGTGATAACGTCAGTGTGTATTCTGGTGTTGTATATAACTAAAAAGAATAAATTTTTAAAAACTGAGGGACAGAAGATGAGAGATTTCTTTCAGAAATTGTACTTCACTTATGTTTCCACATTGGCTTGCTTTTCTCAACAGTAAGGTGTAGGGCTTTATCACTATCAAATACAAATAGAAATACCTCATTCTGTTTAAATCCTTCATAGTACAGCATTCCACTGGGTGGCATAGTTTAATGAATGGTTTTGCTTTTTATGGTACTAGTAGATTTGGTAGATGGATAGATAAGAACAGATAGATGATAGATAGATAAATAAAGCTTTAGAGAGCACCTACTATAAATGAGTCACTATTAGATGCCCTAGAAAAAAGGAAGAAAACATAGCCCTTGCTATCATGGAGCTATTTGAATAGTGGAGACAGACAATAAAGATAATCTCATACAAGAATTCTCTCCTGCCCTTCACATCCCAACCTAGCTGCTGTCTTATCTTGAGAAAGTGGGTTACTCTCTGATAGTCATCCTATACTCCCTCCATAATTGGATAATTTCTCACCTACCAAGTTAACAAAACATCTTCTGTCAACACCAATGACCTCCAATGTAAATAACACAGTGGATGTTTATCATTCCTCATCTCATCTTAATTAAAATCTTTATAATGATTGACACTTGGTGACAGTCTCCACTCCTTTTTTTAAAAAATCCTTTTAATCCACTATACTTTGGTATTCCTGATGAAGACTGGGTATCCAAACTCTTCTCATCAATTCTAACCTCATGTATCCAATTGATTTATAGACTTCACCACATGAATTCCTTTGATGCACCACAAATTCAGTGAGAGTATAAATGAATTTTCTTCTTTCCATATGCCAAATTTCTCTTGATTCTCAGTTCCTATACTGTCTTAGCTAGTTTTCAGTGATGAATTCCTATGAATGATAACTCTTGATTTTCATATCCCTGTGAAGTTACTTGCCACATTGAATATGGTTTGTCCTGTAACTAAAGAATAAAATGGAGGTGATGATGTGCCATTTCTGGATCTATGCCTTAAGAAAGCCTGGAAGCTTCCCATTTCACACTATAGTAAGGCCCAATTTCCTTGTAACACATTCAGCTGCCTCACTGTATAGTCCTTATGGAAAATTCATGTGGTGAGGGAGAGGCTTTGTGACTACATGGAAAGAAGACCTAGTAGTCCCAAATGAGTCTTGTTTTCTAGCTCTCCCTTTCCAAGTCCCTTGACATGGGTAAAGATTCTTAGTTTCCAGCTTAATCAAGCAGTACCATAACTGTTGACTCCATGTGGATCGGAAGAAGAAAGCAACATATAATATAGAAGAAATAAAATAGCTATGTACAGCTTTCCCTAATGTCCACTAACATACACAACCATATAATGAATTTTAATTCTCCTCTCCATTAAAGACAAATATATGTTCAGTCTTGCTCTTATGGTTGGAACATGTATGTCCCTCTAAAAGTCATATGTTGAAATTTAATTACCAATGTGGTAGTAGGACTTTTAGGGTGTTATTAAGTCATTAAGAGACCTCCTGAATGAGACTGGTATCATCATAAAAGAGGTACAAGGGAGCCGGGCTAGGTGGTACATGCCTGTAATCCCTGTGTTTGGGAGGCTGAGGCAGGAAGATCCTGAGTTCAAAGCCAGTCTCAGCAATGGATAAACAACTCAGTGAGACCCTGTATCTGAGTAAAATACAAAATATGGCTGGGGATGCAGCTCAGTGGTTTAGTGCTCCTGAGTTCAATCTCTGGTACCCCCTCACCCCCCCCAAAAAAAAAACAGAAAAAGAGTTACAAATGAGTTGTTTTTCACTACTACATCAGGATTCAGCAAGATTTGCTATCTGTGAGGAATGGGCCTTTCAATTCACATTTCTCCCATTTCCCTCCTTTCTTCCCTCCCTCCATTCTCCTTCCTCTACTTTTCTTCCTTTCTCTTATCTATTTATTTCTGATTGGTTCCTTCTGCTTATACATGAAGGTGAAATTCCCTATGGCATATTTATATATGCACATAGCATGATTTTTAAAAATTCCATATTTCCTCTCCTTTCCTATCCCTTCTCCCTCTCCATTTCCTTTTTCCATTCTAATGATCTTCCCTATATCTTTATGATGTCTGATCCTTCCCTCCTTCTTTTATTTATTTTGCTCTAGCTTCCACATACAAGAGAAAACAATTGACCCTTCATTTTTTTAGTCTAGCTTATTTCACTTCGCATGATGTTCTCCATTTCCATCCATTCATCACCAAAGAATTTGAACACATAATTGGGTTAACATTATTCAGCTTACCAAAGAGATTCATACTTGTCCCACATGCAAATATATTACTCCATACCAAAGGCCCCCAAAGTCTGATCCCATTTCAACATCAAATAAAGTTCAAAACCTTATGGCAAGCTAGGTTTTTTTTTTCTACAATGTGCCTCAAATTCTTTTATCCTCTGCCAATTGCCCAATTCTAAAGTCAGTTCCATACTTTGGTTATTTGTTACAGCATTATTTCACCTCTGTTGCTTGAGTATGTACTAGTTTCCTATTGATTCTGTAACAGATAATCACAAATTTAGGGATTAAGACAGCACGTACTTATTTTTCTACATTTTTGGAGGTCAGGAGGAAGAAATGGTCTTACTAGGTAAATATTATGGGTTAGGCAAGGCTACATACCTTCTGCATGCTCTGTACTGAATTCATTCCTTGACTATTCTCAGCTTTTACAAGCTGCTTGTATTCCTTGGCTGACAGATTCTAACTCCATATTCAAAACTAGAAGAGTAGCATATACAAATTTATCCCTTTGACCTTTGCTATCAGGTCCTTCTTCTCTGGATGGGAAGTTGACCCTTCAGCCTTCCTCTGTACATAGCTTAAAACAACCACCATTTTATTTCCTCTATATTATATGTTGCTTTTTTCTTCTGATCCATATGATTTTGCATTGGGTCTACCTGTAAATTCAGGATAATCTCCTCATCTTAAGATACTTAATCACACATGTAAAGTCCTTGTTGCTATGTAAGGTTCTGAGGATTAGGACATAAATACCTTTGGGAACCCATTATTCAATGAAGTACAGTCCTCAATTCCAGTTCTCCCACTTCTATGCCCTGAGTCTTCAAACTGATCATTGACAAAACTATTTGGAACCAACATAGGATTGCTATTGAATGTTGCATCACAGATACACCCAATATTTATATTTTGCATTAAGGAGTATACTCTCTAAAATCCATCTAATTCTTCCCAGACTCAGCTGTGGTTTCTAGTACCATAGCCCAGATACAGATCCATATATCTAGAAAGGAAGTTTGGACAGGGTGGGTAAAATAAATAGGGTAAGAGTCTTTTCCCAAGGAAGGAAACATTTCCAAGAAACAAATAGTTTAGTGCCCAGCTGAGGGTCACCCTGATTGAAATAATCAAGAAAAGTTTCAATGGAGACAAAGATTAGGCCTTTGAGATGAATGGAATATTGACAATTGAAGAAGGGATTGCTGGATGGAGTTGTAGGAAGAGCAAAGAGCATTTGCAAAGATGCAGAGATCAAAGCAGGTATGGCTGATTCAGGACTCCTGTAGAACAGGTCATTATGGATGAAGGGAGAAAAAGAAAAGTGAGAGGTTGGAATGAAGTACAAAAATAAGAAAATAGTATCCACTCACCTTAATGGAGTGGAGAGAGAGAGAGAGAGAGAGAGAGAGAGAGAGAGAGAGAGAGAGAGAGAATGACAAATATTCAATGCTTACTGAGCAATATGTTAATTGATTAACATACATTGGTATGTTAATGATTAACATACAAAGGTATTCACCATTAGCTGGAGTGAGCATTTTTTGGTAAACATTACAAAAATGGATAATATGAGATGGCAGACCTGAAATTCCAGTCCTAGTCTTTCCACAAAGTCAGTGCTACCCAAAATGTGGTATGCAAACTATGGATGGTACCTAAGAGGTTATTATTGGCACACACGGACAAAGTTGTTATTGTTGCTGTTTTCAATAGTAATATGTTGGTTTATTAGTCTAAAAGCAATATTTAATCCTCATCCAGGATTTTTGAAGAAACAATTAAGAGCATTTCCAGAACATAGTCCATGGGAGAAAATGCCATAAAATCCTCTCTAAACATGCCTCTTGCCTTTAATGTTTCTCACCAGGCAAAAGCTGTGGATCAGAATCCTCCATGCCCAGTCATAAACCCACCCCTACAGAAGTCCCATAATCCCAGCACTTACTAAATGTATAGTTTTCAGTTTACTGAGCTCTATGTGCCTCAGTTCCCTCACTTATAAAATGAAGATAATAATAAGAATTACATTTTAGATTGTAGTTAGGAATCAACGAGTGAAAGCTCTTAGAACAGTGCCCAAGATAAGGCAAATGTCATAAACTATATTTTCAAAAGAGAAAAAAATCAACAGATCAGTCTTTTCTGTCAATATTGTCTCTTGGGTCTCCACTACCCAAAGTCTGGGTACAAAGCTTTGATCACATGTAAGACATCTGCTCTACCTCCAGCTGCATCTCATATCTCTGGCTACTAGCCATTATTTCTCCTATTGCTTCACAAGGATGATAATCTTGTTTCCTTCTCAGGTCCTATTACATTCTTTAAGTCACCAGCTTTGCACTCAAAACCCTCTTTACAAACCACCATTTATATTAAGTGGCGGGAAGTTATAAGTAACAATTATCTTTTCATCTCAAAAATATTTAAAATAAAAATTGTTTTCCATGAGGTTGTTTCCCAGAAGAAAGTTAACCCTATAGAGGATGGCACAGAGTAACAAGATTCCAAAGAAGAGAACTAAGCAAGCAAGCAGGTTGGCCTGCCCAAGGCAGGTAAGTGCTGCAAGTAGATAATGCAACTTAATGAATAGGATCAAGACAGTTTGTTATTTACAGCACAGCAAAGAGCAGGAACATCAGTCAGTCTGAGTGCACTCTTTTACCTGCCCTCAAATCCCACAGGCCCAGACAGTAATTTTGTACACAGTGTCTTCTGCCATAGCCAGAGAACAAAAGAGCAAGGGCTCTGTACCTTTCATAGCAAGAAATAACAGATTAGTTCCCTTTTCCAGGGAGCAAGTGATCATAATAGTTAAGCTAAGGTCACCTTAATCTATTTAATTTCCTATGAAACTAGCTTTTAAAACTGCTCAATATGAAGGGACAGTGAGGCACTGCTGTTTGGATGTGAGAGACACTTGGGCCTATGACAAACTACCTTACACAACAGTTAGAAAATCCAGTACAGTGTTACAGCATGTGAGATGAAAAAATGTGCCAGTGTGGATATGTACAGCACTTAACCACTGAATATGGGGGACTCAAAAATGAGGAGCACCTGGAATTGTTTGGAGAGGGAATTGTTACAATAACAAAAAGGGAAAAGGAAAGAGTGGGAATTGCTAGAGCATAAGTTGGGGCTTTCTATATTGTAGGACTCTGAAATTTTATAAAAAATTAATTATAGGCTCAAATTCTGGCTCGATCACAGTGATCTAAGGGAATAATAATGCAGGAATTTGAATAAACTATGTGAAGATTGAAATAGAATACACTAGACACAATGAAATTTAAGATCTCCTGAATTTTTGTTAATATTAGTTTTCAAGACTTTGCTATTTTGTTTTCATTGTGATTGTTGTTATCTTTATGTAACAGAATCCTTATATACATAAAAGATTAGGCAAATAGTAGAATGAACTGTTTAGCTATGACAAAAACCCTAAAATTAACACAAGCACTGGTGTACAAAAAATGCCTCTCAAATCATAGAGTATATGGATAAGTCTGCCAGTGTATGTGTAGGTCTGTGTAGGTTGATGTAGAAAAATTATGAGAATTCTCTCCCCAACATCAAACAGGAGTCACTTTTGCAAAGTGCCTAATACACAGAGCTCTTCCACACTGTTGGAGCACAGACAGGATATATTGTACTAGCTCTGATTAGAAAGAAGATTAACATTAAACAGGGATGAGAGGTGGGAGGGAAAGGGAGAGAGAAGGGAAATTGCATGGAAATGGAAGGAGACCCTCAGGGGTATACAAAATTACATACAAGAGGAAGTGAGGGGAAAGGAGGAAAAATATAAGGGGGAGAAATGAATTACAGTAGAGGGGGTAGAGAGAGAAGAGGGGAGGGGAGGTGGGGAGGGGGATAGTAGAGGATAGGAAAGGCAGCAGAATACAACAGACACCAGAATGGCAATATGTAAATCAATGGTTGTGCAACTGATGTGATTCTGCAATCTGTATATGGGGTAAAAATGGGAGCTCATATCCTACTTGAATCAAAGTGTGAAATATGATATGTCAAGAACTATGTAATGTTTTGAACAACCTACAATAAAAATTAATTTTAAAAAAAATGTGGCATATATACACAATGGAATATTACTCAGCAATAAAAGAGAATAAAATCAAAAAAAAGAAAGAGGGTTATATCTCCAATCAGTGTTATCACTATAAATTAATTATTCAATCAAACAATCCATTGATGCCTACTAGATTTCAGTGAGATTCCTGAAAAATGGCCCTAATTCTCAAAGACCCGTCTGAGTGGAAGAAGCAATCATATAATCAAATGGGTCTTAGAGGATAAGTTATGAATTTAAGGTCATAGCACTAGTAGGGGTAGTAATAAATTGTCCATCCTACTTCTGCCCAGTCTATGGTCCCATGCAATTGTTTTACCCTGTGCTTCCTCTTATGCTGTTCTTCATTTTTAACTTCCTTCCTTCCCTTCCCCTGGTTCTGCTTGCTCACAAATTATTAAATTATGCATAATAAGTTGATAGACTTGGATCGGGAAACAACTTCTGAGTAAGATGGATGGAAGTCTCTGTATGTTCCCAATGCTTCACCAGACAACTGTGGAAGTAAAACTCTCCTCATCCATAAGTAAATCCGGGCTCCAAGGCAGGGCTTTCACCTCCCCTTTTCTAGCTAACAGTTGTTCCAGGGGAACTTTCCCTCTCTCTCTCTCTCTCTCTCTCTCTCTCTCTCTCCACCTCCCCACCTTGGTACCACATTGCTTAAGTGCGAAGCCACATCCCACCCTTTTTTACTTTTTATTTTGAGATATGTTCTCACTAAGTTGCTTAGGGCCTCACTAGGTTCCTGAAGCTGGCTTTGAACTTGTGATCCTCCTGCCTCAGCCTTCTGAGCCACTGGGATTACAGGCATGTGCCACTATGCCCAGTGGGAACTGCTATCTCTTTGTCATTGAATTAATCTACAGGGCAATAGCAGAAGGTATCATAGCTCCCAACCTTTTCAAATTAAATTTCCATCATACTTGGAAAGGGCCTCTAATGCTGCTGTCACTGTTTTGATGTATAAATATGTCAGGTATTTTGACCCCCGGTTAGTTAGTTGGTTTCCATATAGGTCCTCTGAACTCCAAACTAGACATTGCAGGGATGTTACAACCTTATGAGTTCCTCAACTTCCCAAGTGTTCTCTTATGTTGGTGTGTAAGTCAGTTTTTCATCACTGTGACAAAAATACTTGACAATAATAACTTAGGGGAGGAAAAGTTTATTTTGAATTCATGGTTTCAGAAGTTCAATCCATGGTCAACCAAATCCATTGCTCTAGGCCCAAAATGAGGCAGAACATTATGGAAGAAGGGCATGCTCTGCTCATGGTGATTAGGAAGCAGGGGTGGGGAGCAGGGAAGATGAACCCTTCCAGGGCATGCCCCCCAGTGACCCTCCAGCCATGCCTCACCTGCCTATAGTTACCACCCAGTTAATCCATTTATACTAGGATGGACTGATTAGGTTATAGCTCTCAAAATCCCATCATTTAAACTGAATATTCCTGTATTAGCACAGGAGTTTTGGGGTATATTTACTATCTAAACCACAATTGGGGAGAAGGTGACTATGTCATAAGGAATTATATCTCCATCTCAACAGCAATTTGAGATGTTTCCATGAGGAATGAAATAAAGCCTACCTTTAGAGTTCAAAAGCCTTGAATGTGAATCCAATTTCGACTATTTAACTACTCAAATTACCTAATTCATCTCAGGCTATGTCTTTAACTGTAAAAGGGGAATTCTAATATATTAATATATTATATTAACTCTAATATAGTTATATCTCAAGTCTTTGGGAAATAATAACCATAAAGTTGGGCATACAGTTGATAGACAATATAGCATAACACTAAAATGAGATATTTATTTGATTCCAGTTTATTGTTGAGTTCCTCATGGCAATGATCCTGTGTGAATCATCTCTGTGTCTTTCAAACCCCTAGCACAGTGTCTCAAACAGAGGATCAATGAATTCTTGTGGAGCACAATTGACAAGGTCTCAGTCTTTTCATATGAGAAATAAATGAGCATGTCAAGTTTGAGGTTTCACAGTTCTGGGGAAATTGCTCATACACTAATGATGAGACTGACATGTGTTATATAGAAATAAAATGTTTCTGAGTTGTGACTCTTGCCATGATGCTTTTCATTTGTGTCATTGAGCTACAGGTACTACAAACTCACTGTAGCATTTCCAGCCCTCAAATCCAGGCAGGGAAATATGCAAAAGTTTAAAGATTTGGTCTCTTACTGCATCTCTTTTTAAGAGGCAAGAAAGATGTCCAAGAAGCTCCTCAGTAGACATCCCCTCAGGGAGCATTGCCCAGCACTAGGACACACTCACAATCATAAATCAATCAAAGATAAAGAAGGGTTTTTGAGACAGGTGTGCATTGACTGTGTCTGTTTCTATGGTCTACCAAATATTTACCTTCCAACTGATCCTTTTTATTTTTCCTGTAACTAAACATGTTTTTTATTCTCAAGCTTTAAAGACTCTTTGCAAATGTCTTCTTTGATTTTATAGTTCAAACTTAATAGGACGAATGAACTCTTCTAGGGTCTCAGTGTTGTGCCCCTGCCCCTTATAAACAACCACTGGAAACCTTTTTCATCCTGGAGATTTCTCCCACCCTTCTGCATCTGTACATGTTCAATGTAAAGAACTTTCTCCCCCCCAGGGGATATTCTGGTAATAAATTAGTAGTCACTTACACATGAAAGTCAAGAGATATGGAAATGCTGCTTCAATTTTGAGTGTCTGAAATATGAGACATGCCCATGAGTGGCTCACAGATAGCTAAAGTTTATTGAATACTTCCTAAATGCTTTAATCAGGTTAATTTTTAATTATCAAAGCAATATCCATATTAATTTAGGTCTATCAATAAAGATACTGATAGTCAGAGAGGTCTAGTGATGTGCTGTTAGCCACTCAGCACACACTTAGTGGAAGCAGGACTTTTACCCAGGCAGTCTTTCTCCAGAACCCAATCTCATAACTACTGTGGCACACTGCTTTCACTCAACATCAAAGACAGAATATGCTCTTAATCTTTTATTATTTTGGGGAAGCCAAGGTGAGCTGATATAAAGGGCACAGATAAAGTTAATAGTAATGCACCTTCTATTTTTTTTCTGAGCATAAATGTGAGGAACTTATAATTAAAACCTAGCACTCTTGTATATGCCCAATGAATGCTAAAGGGGCCTTCAAAAAAGGAGAAAATATCCCTTTTTATGTTACTTGAAAGTAGTAATAACCTAACCTTTGTCTCCTAAGAGCCAGGGTGGGGATTTCCTCTGAAAAAGAATAGCTTCCTGCTAAACATTCTAGATAAAATTGGGTCCTAGGCCCTAAAACGAAGGAGCTGTATACCTTCCTCTTCTTTGAATAAGATGAGAGAAAATTTTTCCAACACTTTCTTTTGGACTGGTCATAAGTTTGGCTGATTCCAACATGGAGAAACTCATAGAAAATTCTGGTAGTGGGGGTGGTGAGCTGCCTCTGGCCATTTTGAGACAGGCCAGAGGAAAAGAATTAGCATAGTGGGAGTTTCTAGAATTAATCTGAGGTCTATGCATGGTTGTAGGTCTTAGTGTTTGTGTATTAGTTCTCTCCCAAAGTAAAAGAAGTTTTAATAAATTCTCATTAAATATTATTCTATGATTTCTGCAGTGTAGTGGGAAATCAAAGAAAGTCCCAAGTTGATGCCTGGAATACAGAGGTAAAGACAAGAGAACAGAACCACCTCCACTGATGCCTGAGTGCTGATGGCTGAGGCAGTCACCAGCTTGGAGTTCCCTGTGGAGAAATATCATAAGGGTCAGTGGCAGAGGTTGAGTGAGTGTGACAGCAGGATGAGAAGTCCAAAAAAGAGAAAGAAACTTTTCCACATTACAGGGAATACAACAGCAGAACCACTTCTAGAAAAACAGATTCAGTAAGTCCAGTTATTGAAATGACACCTACCACATTGATCAATTTTGTTTTAATAAAGAGTAGTCTAAGGTCTTCAGTATAGTCAGGATTAATGGTACCTTAAATTTCATCAAAATTCACAAGATCTGAAGATGAACATCTCTATGGTGAAAAGGATGATTGCACCAGTGAACCAGCTCAATTGTCTGCTTTTTTTTAACCTATAAAAAGGAACTGATGGTTCCTTCTTCATGTACATAACACCTACATGAAAATATTTAGTTGTACAGATGTGGTGAAACAGTCACTCTCATAAGCTATTGGTGTGGGGTGATTCAGTCTTTTAGGAAATCAAGTTTAGCCCATGATTAAATATTCAGGACACTGAATCAATATCAATATCAAGTATTTCTTCAGAAGAAAATAAATATACAGGTGGTCAAATATACAAGAAAAAGGCCACTCATTCATGTATATCTATTAATATGAAAATATGAAAAAAGTTCTAAAACACATTAGATCTCAAATCAAAAGATTATTATCTCCCCCTGGAATGCATTTTCTGACTACATTTAAATAAGATTATGTGGCCCTTTCTGAGATAGGTCCTGAGTTGTTCTCCTTAGGTCCTTGACAGAGCTCCTGATGGTTTGTGGAAAGCATTCTACCTAGGGGTTAGAGTATTAGGGGTTCTGGATCGTGGAGGTCTCTTGCACACCAGCATACACACCCTCCAGCCAGCACCTCCCTGCATTTCCACCACTTCAGTTCCAGTGCACCAGCTGTGCCCCTATGTAGGAAATGCCATTTCTAGAAGACCTGCTCTGAAAGATTTTCATGGGCTCCTCTCATAGTGTAGAGCTCAATGCTTTCTTGCTTCCTGCTTCACAGAAATTCATGCATTTAAGGGCAAAAATCCCTGCCCCTACCCTTTCCATATTTCTACCTCCATCTTCTTCCATTGACCCTACCTCTTCTTTATGTCCTTTTTCTTCTGAGATGATGTAAGTTTCTGAGAGGAATTGAATGTCCAACTTCTCCATCTCTGCCATCATTCTATACATAAGTGAATTGAGGAGGGAAGATGAAGGTCAGATAAAAAGGAAAGAAGGGGGAAGGGAGAGAAGGGGTAAGAACAGAGAAGAAGAAGAAAGTACAAGGAGAAAAAAGAAAGGCGAAGGAAGAAAGATTTAAGAAGGAAAGGAATAGAAGAAAGAGAAAGGGGAAAAGGAAAGGGAGGAGTTGAAGAACAGGGTAAGAAGGGCAAGAAGGAGAGGGGGTGAAGCAAGAAGCATGCAGTAGGATTGAGGAAGAGAAGGGGGAGCATTAGGAGATAGGGGAGGAGGAGGACCAGGTGATGGAAGTGGCATGGGGGGAGAGGGAGAAATTAGTGTACAGGAGGAGGGGGAAAGATTAAAAAAAGAGTTAGGAGCAAGAAAGGGGGAAGGATATGAGAGAAAGGAAAAGGAAAGAAAAGAGGAGAGAGGGAGGAGGAGTGGATTGGAAGTGTGGGAGAACTTCTGTGTTTGAGGATCCCAGTTCATGTCCCCCCAGGAACACTTTTCCCAGGAGTGGGTCAGATCTGTCTCTTCTCTTCTTCCCCCACAGGGACCCCTTTATGAGGGTGCTCCCTGGCTCCTTCAGCCACTTGCATAACAGTGACTGACAATAGTCAGTCACAAGCAGTTGCTGAACAGCTGTCTCCAGGAGCTCCTTCCTTTTCTTGTTTTCTTCCACAAACCAATGCCTGGAGGGCCATCCACAAGGGTTTTGGGTTCATCCTTCCCCAATTCCTCCCTTCAGCTTTCCATTCTACTATGGAAAAGAGCCTTTCACTGAGTGCAGAGTGGCTCTTTCCATAGAGCAGTTGGCTCAGCTGATTTCAAATCTTTCTGCTTCCCCTGCATCAACTTTGCTGTGGAAATAAGCAAGACAGGGTAGGGACCTCTTACCTCTGAGTTTCCCATTCCTTCCCCTTACATTGCTTTGGGAAGATCCTCAGTGTCTCTATAGGGACAGGAGCCAAGGAGGTCTGGTGAGAGTTCAGGATGAGTTGAAATTGAACAAGTTATGAAGGAAGAGATTCTAAGTTAGAGAAACTAACTTGAAATAATTCTGGTTCTCTGCCTCTATGCTCACCTCCAGAGTCCCTAACACAGACTGGGCCCCTAGAGGACAAACCTACATCTATTCATACTGTTGGTTGGCCTGGGAACATAGAAAGGAGCTTGGACAACTGCCACATATTTGCATGAACAGAACGGAATCCTTGGATACCAAAACAGTCTGTGTATACCTGTTACTGTTGCTCTCATCCACAAGCTGGCACAGAATGGAAACTTGTTAAGTGCCTATCAGAAATGAGCAGTTTGTTCTGTGATCATTTACCCCAAATGCTGGGACATAAGGTTTTATACACAACATGTACAGAAACACACACCAAAGGTGGGTTTCTAAGAAAAATCCAGGGTGCTCATGTCCTTTTCCTGTATTTATGGATGATTTTTCTTTCCTCCTGGAAATGGCAGATGAATGTTGAATGACTTTATGGATATATATGGGTTGAATAAATGGTTGGATGTATACATGAAGACAAGATAAATGTGGTTGAACAGAGATGGATGGTTAGACAGTTGGATAGATGAATAAATGGATGAGTGAAATGATGTGTGGTTGAAAAAATAAATGGTTAGATGGATGATGGTATGAACTTTCTGATGGATGAGTGAATGAATAAACAGCTATGTAAATGACCGACTTACTAGACTGTGGCTAGATAGGATGCTGGTGAAATAGATAGATGGATGGATAGATAGTTGCCAATTGATTAGATGAATGGGTGGATGAATGGTTAGTTGCAAAGAGCACTGGAGAGACTATACAGATGGAAGATTGGGTAGATGGCTGGCTGATAGATGACTACATGGTTGAATGTTTGGAGAGGTGGTTAACTAAATTGGATTCTGCTGTGGGTTTTTTTGTTTTGCAATTGAAAAACATTTTTGAGGGGTATGAGGGATTGAACCCAGAGGTGCTTAACCACTGAGCAACATCCCCAACCCTTTTATTATTTATTTATTTGTATTGGTTCTTTTTAGTTTTACATGACAATACAATCCATTTTGATATATGATGCTTTAAAGTTCCTGTCTGGTTTTGACCAGTCTGGATACCTAAACATTTACTCTATTTCTCATCTTCATTTCCTCTTCCTATTTTCCTCAGAGAGTCTGGGGTGAAAATAATAATTTTTATCATGCTAGGACTTAATTTAATTAATTAATTCCATAAAAGGTTATTTAATTCCTACCCTAGATATCAAAACTTTGGGTCTGGGTTGGTAAAAACTCAAAGAATCGAGAAATGATGACTGTGATTAAGCAATCAATAGACCAGTGGGGAGATATTAAGTTAATTACTATACAAGTAACTATGTTATTATTTATGAAAATTATGACAGTGAGTGTTTTGGTCAATGGCAAATTCAAAAGGCTTTGGAATGTGATTACCAAATGCCTGGGCATAGTAAGGAGTTTACCATGACTCAGCCAAGGAAGTGATATAAGGGGAGCTGGAGAGGCAAAAGAGTTAGATAACGTTTAGGCTGCAGATCATTGACAGGACATTTGTGTTTACTATGGGTGAAGTGTGAAGTAGAGAAGGGTTTTACTACAGAAGGGAAGTGACTTAATACACATTTCAACAAGATTCAGGTGTCTTGTAGTGTCTACCAAGGAAACAAAAAAGAGAATATGTGATTGGTGTGGTGGCCCACCCCTGTAATCCCAGTGACTCTATAGGCTGAGGAAGGAGAATTGCAAGTTCAAGCCCAGCCTCAGTGACTTAGTGAGATCCTGTCTCAAGATTAAAAAAAATAATAATAACAAAAACAACTAGGGACGTAGTCAGTAGTAGAGCCCCCCTGAGTTCAATTCCCAATACCAAAGAAAGAAAAATGAAAGAGAGCACAGCTACTAAATACCTTGCTTATTCCTCAACATCTCCTCCAAGCACAGCTGCTCTATGTTCCCTGGGGAAAAAATAGAACAGTGATACTTTCAGTCCTCAGGTACCACACCATAATCACTCCCACAAGTCCAATTTCAGGGTTCAGACTTGTCTGATGTCACATGAAAAATCTTGCATAGACCTGGGAACTGTCTGAGTAATTTTCTTTTATTCCATCTTCTTCACCTTTCTGAAGATCACTATGACACCAACCCTCTCTTGTATGTGCACCCATGTTCCATGTAAGTACCAAAGAACCATGGAATTTAAAAAGGGCAGTGTGAATATGGACAGAATAAACCTAGTTTTACATAGACCTTAAACTGCATTGGGGAGATACAATAACCAAGATGTAAAAATATCAAGTCAGGTAGGAATAAGGGCTCTAATGAAAAAAAAAATTCAAACAAGTAGAAGAGAATCGGGAGTTAATAGGTGGATGGGGACAGGTGTTATTTTTTAGATGGGAACATATTGCCATCATAAGGAGGTGAGGTTTGAACTGACAGTTGAAAGAGACTATAGAAGGGCATCTAGAGGATTATGAGTAAGAGGATCACAGATAAAAGGAACAGATAATAAAACTCCTTGTGGGGGAAGTATTCTCTTGAGTGTTTTGTAATCATCACAGTGGGAGGGGGATGAAAGGTAGAAGTTGAGGCCAAAGAGGTGGCAGGGTACCCAAGTGGGCTTTGGGGAGCACATTGAAAACTTTGGGTGTCTGGAACCCAGAGTTTAGGAAAGGCAGGGGGATTTGGGGTTTAGAGATGTCAAGGAACTTCACTGTATTCTCATACCTCTTACATAAATCTATTTCCTTATGTTTGTTCTCCAAAAGGGCAAGAGCCTCTCATCTCCTCTTTGGCTTTCTGCTTCATTGGGCCAGAGAAGAGAGAGAGATTGAATGAGCAAATTACTCAACTCTCTATTTCTTCATACAATGTGGCATTTCAAATTATTCAACAAGTATTCTGACTACACAAATGAAGACAAAGAGAAACTTCAAAAACAAGAACTTTCTCTTTTAGATAACCCAAACACTTGAGGGGTCTAAGCTCATGTTTTTGAAAGTCCTTAACCTGGTTCTCAATATGCATGCAGATCTGAGTTTTCTGCTATAAAAAGCAAGAAAGATTGAGCTAAAGATGGCCAGCCATCTAAAGCAGGAGAGGATGGGGTAGGTGCCTCTATTTCATGTGCATTGCTGAGTGCCTGCTGTGTCATAATGTGCAGGACCCTTGTGGGTTTCTGTTATGGGGGAGAGGATAAAAACAGTGAACAATGAAACAGATTGTTACATTTGATATCATGTGAGAAGAAGGTAACTGTACTGTTAAAAACAAAAACAAAAGACACATGGAGAGAGAGAGAGAGAGAGAGAGAGAGAGAGAGAGAGAGAGAGAGAGTAAAAGGGTGAAAGGTACTTCTTTAAGTACAGACAGAATTTTCTAGATTTCAAATAAGGAAGGTGAGTAAGATCCATAGCTTCTCAGGGGTAGAAGGTATAGAGACCTTTCTAAGCAGAGGAAAAACAGAGGGAGAGGAAACCCTAAGCTAGAGATGCAGGAAGTGTTTCAAGGAACAGCAAGGATATCCAATTAGTAAGTAGAGAGTTATAGATTGTGAGGTGGCATGAAAGGAAATTCTAGGGGGCCTTGTAAACAAAGGTGAAGGCGTCTGGATTTCACTGTAAATGTTGTTAAAAACTAATGGAGCCAGGCATGGTGGCGCATGCCTGTAATCCCAGCAGCTCAAGAGCTTGAGACAGGAGGATAAGGAGTTCAAAGCCAGCATCAGCAACAGCAAGACGCTGAGTTCAGAGACCCTGACTCTAAATAAAATACAAAATAGGGCTGGGGATGTGACTCAATGGTTGAGTGCCACTGAGTTCAATCCGTGGTACCAAAACAAACAAACCTAATGGAAATGTTCCTGCAGTCTCATCCTAAGGCCTATGGTGGGTATTGGGAGGTGATGTTGACCCCATTAGTCAAAAGAAAAAAAATGCCACTCCCTCATGTGTCCAATGGCAGCCTTAAAACAGCCTAGTGAAGAGGAGAACACTTCCTCTTAAAGAATTTTTGCTGCTGTCTTCTCTCATTTACACTCATCATAGGCTTTCAGGATTCAATGAATTGAGAAACATTCTCTTGACCTCTAAATGTTCCACATCAGCACAAAGCTGGGGGACTAAACTTGAGGAAAACTATCCCAACCATCCCTGAGCCCAGATGCCACCTCCCCAAGAACCTCCAGGCGTCAAACACCCACTCCTTTCTGTAAATTCAGGGTTCTAACCATAAGATAATGTGGGGAGCCATTCTCTCACATGATTGGGCACCTCCCGGATTGGGTGTGAGGCGTTCTGGCCAAACTGTGTCGGAGCTTTCCCCACCCTCTCCAGGTGCGAGAGCCTGTCCGTGTGGGGGTGTGACTGACCACTGACCCTGAGACCAATCACTGACCCTGACCTTGGAATGCTGCCCCCCCTCGACCTTCATTGGATGGAATTTTTCCCCTGAATTTCTTGTTCCCCAATAAAAGGCCACTCCCTGGCATGCTCCCTCCCTCTCTCTCTCCTGCTAGCCCTGAGTAAGCCTTGCTGCCCCACCGGGTGGTTCAAGGCGAGAGATAGAGGGAGGGCCGTCTCGGACCTGGTCAAAGAAAAAGGTAATTGAGTCTGTGTTTATTTTGATCTCACTAGTTAACTTCTATGCTGCGAACTTCTTTAATGAAACCAGCGTGCTGGTCGTGCGGTGGAAGATAATCTTTACAATTTTATTTCTTAGATGAGAATTTAAAAAACAAAAATATAAGAAAATTCTTCCTCTTCATCTATTAAAAATTACCCAATGCTTTAAAATGGTCACCCCAGCTCATTTTGTAGACTAGACATTCAGTTTCTTTCCAAGCAGGAAATGAGCATCTCTATCTCTGCATTTACCCAGGGCCAAGCCTGAAGAACCCACAAAAAATCCAGAGGTATAGAGCACAGACTTTTGGGTTTTGAAGTCACTAACTGCATTGCATGACCTTGGGGCCAGAAAACACTTGCTGAGAAACTAATAATAACTTTGAACACTATGGCCCCCAGGGGGCATTTTGTTTTCCTGAGAAGGATAGGATGTTTCTTGTGGTTTCTATCCTGTGGTCCCTGCCTAATTTCTGCCCTGGCATCAGGCCCTACATTGCTTTCTGCAACTTGTGTTTAAAAAATGGGGAGAAATATATGTATTTATACTTGTGTATAAGTGAAATATCTCTGGGAAGATACATACATTGTCTAACAATAGTTGTTACTGCCTGGGAGAAGGTGAATGGAAGACAAAAGTTTAGGGAAATAATTCACTTTCTATCTTACCTAACTTCTTGAATTCTGTATCATGATGTGGTATTTTTGGTTCAAAGAATTGAATTGTAAGATGAAAACCAAAACTGTACAATTTCCCAATGTTCAAATGATCAGAACTGGCTCAGCATTCTGTCCTCAATCCCAAACCACAAGCCTAATTCAGGCACAAGAAGATACACTACATTGTTACAGATTTTCCATGAGTTCCATAAATTCTATATCATCTCTGAGCTGGATTGCCCTATGGAGGAAAAAAAAAGAATTGTAGGGTTTTTTGAGCGTGTTAGAGAAGCGAGGAAAGGGTGAAATTCATCTGGATGTAGAAGAAAGGCACCTCTGGTGAACTCAGCCCTTTTAAAAGCAAACCCAAACTAGGTGCAGTGGTGCACACCGATAATCCCAGCGTCTGGAGAAGATGAGGCAAGAGAATCATGAGTCCAAAGCCAGCCTCAGCAACTTAGCAAGGATCTAGGCAGCTCAGTGAGACCCTGTCTCTAAGTAAAAAAGTAAATAGAAGGGGCTGGGGATGTGGCTCAATAGTTAAGCACCCCTGTGTTCAATCCCTGGAAGCAAAAAATAAAGCAAGCTCAAGCCCAAGTTTCTTGGTATTTCACATTCAAATACTTTGGGTTATATCTTCAAAACTTAAAGGTATTTTCTTAGAAATCCACAACTGTATTATAATGGCCAATAAGATTTAACAAGATCCCTTAATATCATCCCAAACCCAAACTATAGGCAAATGTTCAAGAGTGTTTCCAAAATGTCTTTTCACAGTTGGTAGATACAATCACTTCATAGGATAGAACTGGAAACATATATTACCCTCTTCCTGTTTTTATTCTCAACTGCATTTCTAATGCCAATCACAGGTATAGCTTGATTTATTTTCTTGTGTTTTCATTGTACTGTCATCATTGTTATGTAACATCTGCTTGGGAGAGCAAAAAAGACATAATCCAACATTTTTAAAAATTATACTGGTTTAAAAGGAGTATAGAGGAATTGATGAAAGCACAAAGGAAAGTAGTCGATGCTTGTTGAAACTAAGTGAGAGATACAAAAGGTTTCATTATACATTATCCTACTTCTCTTTGAAATATTTTAATAAAAATATAATAGCATAGTCTCTAAAGAGTGGAACAAAATTATTGGACAGAGTTATAGGGGACATTTAAAAAATGTTATTATCTTTTCTGGAAAGCAATTTTCTGAAATTCTATGAAACAAAAGGTACTACCCTTTAAATCCATGGGGAAATACAATGGTCTAAAAATGAAGGAGAAAAGGTTTGTGATATTAGTCACCTGGGATCAAGAGATACTTAAAATACAATGGAACATGTGAACACTGCTTTGAAAATTCCCACTTATAAAAACTATTGTAAAGACAAAAGAGAATATGGGCTGAGTATGGGTTGCCAATATTGGGGAATTATTACTAATTTTTCAAGTGTGGTAACAGTGTGATAATTTTTGTTGAAAAACTGTCCTTTTATTGAGGACACACATACTAAAATATTTCAGAGGAAATTGAAAGAATGTCTAAATTACTTATTTTTAAATACTTAAAATAGATGTAGCAAATATGTTAAAATTGCTACTGAAACCTAGATAAAGTGGCTGCAAAATAAATGGTGATTGTGGTAACATGATTTATCAGTGTCTCTTAATAACCATATAAAAATGGATAGCAACTAGATAGCAAAACCAAACTCCATCAATAATATTTATAATAAACATGATAACATTAAAATATAAGTAGATCAAGGAAAACCACTAACAGCCACCAAAACACATAGGCATCTCTGTGAGTGTGAAAGGAGGACTGGGTTGGCATCTGATGGATATAAGACAGGAAACAGCCAGTGGGGTATTCACAGCAGGTCAGTTTGAGGATAGTATCTGAAACTGATAGTGGTTTTGCCCCCTCCAGTACTAGGCAAGTATAAGGGCCAAGGTAAAGATTGCTGTAGGAGGGCTGGGGTTGTGGCTCAGTGGTAGAGTGCTTGCCTAGCAAGTGTGAGGCACTGGGTTTGATTCTCAACACTACATATAAATAGATAAAAAAATTAATGTCCTTCAACAATTAAAAAAACAATATTTTAAAAAAAGATTGCTGTAGCAATTGAAACCTTTAGCCAATGGTGTACCTAGTTATCCAAACAAAAAGCTTGACTTTAGAATCTTCCAATTTTTGTGGTGTAAATACTGTCGCCATGGCTAATGTTAAATTATCAACACAATGTAGCTGAAAGAAGACTTGGAAAAAATGTGAAATAGCACACTGTTATATAATATTCCATTGTAAAATATAATAGGCATGAATGATCTTAAAATCACAATATTATATTAAAACACAAACCTAAACTTTTTAATAACTTGGAAGCACAGTTTCAAATATATAAAATAAAAAACTGATAAAACTAAAAAGAGCAACAGGAATGTTCAATTTATAGAGATTTGAACAACCATCCTTCAATTTAAAAATGTAACTTAATAAGACCCTGTCTCTAAAAAATAAAAATACTAAAAGGAGCTGGAGATATGGCTCATTGGTTAAGCACCTCTGGGTTCAATCCCTGGTACAAATAAAATAAAATAAATAATAAAAAATAAAAATCTGTTATCACCAATTCTTTTTTTTTTTAGAAAGTCCTTTCTAGGGTCTAGACTCTCTGTCTCTCTGTGTCTCATTACTCTACGTCATTACTGTCTCATTACTCTACCTCCTGCCGGCCTGACTTTTTTTTTTAAAGAGAGAGAGAGAGAGAATTTTAATATTTTTTTTTTAGTTTTCGGCGGACACAACATCATTTTTTTGTATGTGGTGCTGAGGATTGAACCCAGGCTGCACACATGCCAGGTGAGCGTGCTACCGCTTGAGCCACATCCCAGCCCTGTTATCACCAATTCTATTGTGCTAGAGGTTCTAACTAGTGCAATGAGATCATAAAAAGGAAAAGAAATTCATTCAGATTATAAAATAAGAATTAAAACTGTGTTATTTCACAGTTTTTTCCATGTAGATAATTCAATGGAACTAAAACAAGAATTGATGTGATTTTAGCAAGATTGCAGGATATCAATAATCAAAATTCAACCAGTTTCAATATGTAATATTGAATAATCAAAATTCAACCGATCAATAATCAACAATCAATAATCAAAATTCAACTGATTTCAATATGTAAGCAATGAACAATCTGGAATTGAAAAAAAATTAAATAGCATTAAAATATGAAATACTTGAGAAAAGCAGTTAAAAATCAATAAGAACTGTACTCTGAAAAAATACAAAATATTGATAAAAGAAATTGAAAGAACCAAATAAATGAAAGTAAATACATATTCATGGGTTGGAAGACACAATATTGCTAAGATGACAAGACTCCACATATTGATCTACTATTCAGTACAATCAATCAAAATTTAGAAGGAGACAGTATTCTCAAATAATGCTGCCAAGTCAGTTTTAAAATGTATATAAAAATAAGAAGAATCTAAAATAGTCAATAAACTTTGGTAAAGACTAAAATGGAAGCATAGCTAGTACCTTATTTCAAGAGCTACAGCATCAAGGCAGTGAGGTATTAACATGAAAAAAACAAAAATTGATTGATTGAACATAATAGATCTAGAAATGCATGCACATACACACACACAAGTTATCTTCAGCAAATGTCAAAAGACAATTCACTAGAGAAGTATTTTCAATGAATGGTGCTAAAATATCTGTATGCCTATAGTCCAAAAAAAGGGTAGAACTCAAAATGTAATTCACAACAAATAAAAAATTAAAAAGAATCACAGACCTGAAATTAAAAATTTAAATATAAAGCCAAACCTTCTAGAGTAGCAAGAAAAAAAGAGGATAATATATTTCTGAACTTGTTTTAGAAAAAGATGACTTAGATGCAAATGCATAATTCTTAAAATAACAATTTGATAAATAGTACTGGAAATTTTTAAAATTTCTGAAACACACTGCTTAGTGAATGTGAAGACAAACTGCAGATTAAGACAAAAATTGTTCAAAACATTTGTCTGATAAAGCACTTGTATTCAGAACACCTAAGGTCTCAAAACTCATTAATAAACAAACATCCTGATATAAAATGGGAAAAATTTTGAATAGACACTCCACCATAGAAGATATAATACCATTAATCATTAGGGAAATGTAAATTAAAACCATGATTAGATACTATTTCACACCTATTAAAACTGTTAAAATTAATACTGCCCATGCTGAGTGTCTATGAGGTTATGGAAAAACCATTACACTCAAAGACTACTTGGTGAAAATGTAAAATGGTATAACCACTTTGGAAAATTGTTTGGTAGATTCTTAAAAAGTTAAACGCCCATTCATTCTGCTACTCAGTTATTCTAATCTTAAGCCCTTATCCACAAACAAAAGTCTGTCCATAAAAGCAGTTTTAGCTCAATATTCTCAGCAGCTATATTTGTAATAGCCAAAATCTGAAAACCACGCAAATGTTCATCAAAATAAAACACCAGAACAAATTGTAGTATGTTATTCAGTGAATTACTACTCAGAAGTAAAAGTGGATGAGCTATTGATACAACAAGATGCATGAATCCCAAGTCTTCTCTCTGTGTCCCCTACTCTTTTTCTAATTTCATATAGCCTATCATTTTTCTGGTTCATTGGTGAATATTCAGGCATTTTATTTAAATTGTAATAGATCATGAAATGAGCCAGGTGCAGAGGTGCACGGTTGTAATCCCAGAAGCTCGGCAGGCTGAAGCAGGAGGATCGCCAATTCAAAACCAGCCTCGGCAACTTAGCGAGGCCATAAGCAATTTAACAAGGCCCTGTCTCAAATTAAAAATTAAAAACTGAAAAGGGCAACACTGGGTTCAATACCTGGTACAAAAATTTTAAAAAAAAGAAGAGAAGAAAAAGAAAAAAGAATTGAATTCTTCTTCAGTTTCCATTACATTTTTATCTCTGTAATCATGTTTTCACTTGAAATCAGTATGTCCTTCCTTTTTGTAGATGCAACAGTCACTCAAATCTTGTTTTCAAAACAATCAGAGCCAGGCACAGTGGCACATGCCTGGAATCGCAGTGGTTTGAGAAGCTGAGGCAGGAGGATTTCGGGTTCAAAGCCTGTCTCAGGAATTTAGGGAAGCCCTAACAAATTTAACAAGACTTTGACTCAAAAAAACTACTATCTCAAATCCCACCTATTTCTTTTTTTAAGAGAGAGAGAGAATTTTTTAATATTTATTTTTTAGTTTTTGGTGGACACAGCATCTTTATTTTATTTGTATGTGGTGCTGAGGATCGAACCCAGCGCCCCACGCATGCCAGGCGAGCCTGTTACCACTTGAGCCACATCCCCACCCCTCAAATCCCACCTATTTCTTGATGTAAGATCTTTCACAAAGAGTCATTCGCTTCTTCCTTATATTGATTTCCACACCATTTACTCTTTTTGCTTATTCTTATGAAGTATAATCCAGTATGAGGGAGCTGTGATGGATTCAGAATTGTTGGAGTGCACTCAAACCTTTCAATCCTATGGAGAAGGAATAAGTATGAGTGTGCTGTGGTTTACCCTTCCCAGCTGCCTCCCCACTGTAGAGGAGCAGCCTAGACACTGGGGCAAGTTTCTTACACTTGTTTTCTAAAGTGAGTTTTAATTTCTCCAGCTGGCTGGAACCTTTTTTAGCCAGGTCTCACTTTCTTAGTAATCTGAAAAAAAAAAATCTTCTCTGGTTAGTAAATGACACTCTGTACTCATTTCTAGAGTTGAAATGGATTCTGGTGTTTCTCTGATAATTTTAGGGACAATTTCAGAGGGAGAGGGTATGAACTGTATTGGGCCTAAGGTGGAGTTTTATACCCAAATTTTGAAGTGAATTCTTTTCATATTTTCCAAATAGTAGCATAGCAAAGTAATTTATTTTTATAATTTTTTAATCTAGTCAATTTATTGATGCTAATAGTGTTTAAGCTTTTTTCCCCCCTAGGAATACAATCATGTCATTTGTAAATAATATTTCCATCTGTCTAATGGTTTTATCTTACTTCTTATTTCATGTTACATTATAATGTGCACAACTTTCACACTGTTAATAATGACTGTTAACTTTCTTACATTTCTGGGTATGCCTCTAGTACTTTACCATTTATAAAATTTTGGTTATTAGCTTCATAATTAAGTTCAATGTTGGGAACTTTTTCAGAAGATATTCAGAGGTGCATACACCTTATCACCACACCTGTAATCCCAGTGGCTCAGGAGGCCGAGGTAGGAGGATAGACAGTTCAAAGCCAGCCTCAGCAAAAGCAAGGTGCTAAGCAACTCAGTGAGACTCTTGTCTCTAAATAAAAAACAAAATAGGCTGGGGATGTGGCCCAGGGTTGAATGCCCCTGAGTTCAATCCCCAATAACCCCCCCCCAAAACAAAAGTCGTATTCTTGAATACCTAGGTCTATAAAGGGTTTTATCAAACAATATCAGCAACTATTGAGAAAAATACTTTTCATGTGTCCTCTTTATTATTTTTATACTTTTACTAGCTCATTATGGTTATATACAATAGTTGGGTTCACTTTTTTATTGATTATTCAAAACATTACAGAGCTCATGATATATCATCTTTCATACATTTGACTCGATTTATGAATTCCCATTTTTTCCCCAAATACAAATTGCAGAATCACATTGGTTACACACTCACATTTTTACATAATGGCATATTAGTGACTGTTGTGTTCTGATACCATTCCTATCCCCTATTATCCCCCCTCCCCTCCCCTCCCCTCCCATCTTCCCTCTCTACCTCCTCTGCTGTTGTTTAATTCTCTCCCTTTTTTCCCCTCCTCCTTTCCCCTCACAACCTCTTATAATATTGTGTAACATTGAAGGTCTCCTACTTTTTCCATATGCTCTCCCTTCTCTCTCCCTTTCTCTCCCCCCTCTCGTCTTTGTTTAATGTTAGTCTTTTCCTCATGCTCATCCTTCCTGTTCTGTTCTTAGTTGCTTTCTTTATATCAAAGAAGACATTTGGCATTTGTTTTTTAAGGATTGGCTAGCTTCGGTTAGCATAATCTGCTCTAATGCCACCCATTTCCCTGCAAATTCTATGATTTTGTCATTTTTTAATGCTGCATAATATTCCATTGTGTATAGATGCCACATTTTTTTTTATCCATTCATCTATTGAAGGGCATCTATGTTGGTTCCACAGTCTAGCTATTGTGAATTGTGCCGCTATAATCATTGATGTGGCAGTATCCCTATAGTACGCTCTTTTAAGATCCTCAGGGAATAGTCCGAGAAGGGTGATAGCTGGGTCAAATGGTGGATCCATTCCCAGCTTTCCCAGGAATCTCCATACTGCTTTCCAAATTGGCCTCACCAATTTGCAGTCCCACCAGCACTGTACAAGTGTACCCTTTTCCCCACATCCTCGCCAACACTTGTTGTTGTTTGACTTCCTAATGGCTGCCAATCTTACTGGAGTGAGATGGTATCTTAGGGTGGGTTTGATTTGCATTTCTCTGACTGCTAGAGATGGTGAGCATTTTTTCATGTACTTGTTGATTGATTGTATGTCCTCCTCTGAGAAGTGTCTGTTCAGGTCATGGCCCATTTGTCGATTGGGTTATTTGTTATCTTATTGTTTAATTTTTTGAGTTCTTTGTATATTCTGGATATTAGGGCTCTATCTGAAGTGTGAGGAGTATAGATTTGTTCCCAGGATGTAGGCTCCCAATTTACCTCTCTTATTGTTTCTTTTGCTGAGAAAAAACTTTTTAGTTTAAGTAAGTCCCATTTGTTTATTCTTGTAATTAACTCTTGGGCTATGGGCGTCCTATTAAGGAATTTGGAGCCCAACCCCACAGTATGTAGATTGTAGCCAACTTTTTCTTCTATCAGACGCAGGGTCTCCGATTTGATATCTAGCTCCTTGATCCATTTTGAGTTAACTTTTGTGCATGGCGAGAGAAAGGGATTCAGTTTCATTTTGTTGCATATGGATTTCCAATTTTCCCAGCACCATTTGTTGAAGATGCTATCCTTCCTCCATTGCATGTTTTTAGCCCCTTTATCAAATATAAGATAGTTGTAACTTTGTGGATTAGTCTTTGTGTCCTCTATTCTGTACCATTGGTCCACCTGCCTGTTTTGGTACCAGTACCACGCTGTTTTTGTTACTATTGCTTTGTAGTACAGTTTTAACTCTGGTATTTCTATACCTCCAGATTCACACTTCCTGCTTAGAATTGCTTTTGCTATTCTGGGTCTTTTGTTTTTCCATATGAATTTCATGATTGCTTTATCTATTTCTACAAGAAATGCCATTGGGATTTTGATTGGCATAGCATTAAACCTGTAGAGAACTTTGGGTAATATCGCCATTTTGATGATGTTAGTTCTGCCTATCCACGAACAGGGTACATTTTTCCATCTTCTGAGATCTTCTTCTATTTCTCTCTTTAGGGTTCTGTAGTTTTCATTGTATAAATCTTTCACCTCTTTTGTTAGGTTGATTCCCAAGTATCTTATTTTCTTTGAGGATATTGTGAATGGGGTGTTTTTCCTCATTTCCATTTCAGAAGTTTTGTTGCTGATATACAGGAATGCCTTTGATTTATGCGTGTTGATTTTATATCCTGCCACTTTGCTGAATTCATTTATTAACTCTAGCAGTTTCTTTGTAGACCCTTTTGGGTCTGTTAAATATATTATCATGTCATCCGCAAATAGTGATAATTTAAGTTCTTCTTTTCCTATTTTTATGCCTTTAATTTCTTTTGTCTGTCTAATTGCTCTGGCTAGTACTTCAAGAACTAAATTGAATAGAAGTGGTGATAGAGGGCATCCCTGTCTTGTTCCAGATTTTAGAGGGAATGCCTTCAGTTTTTCTCCATTTAGGATGATGCTAGCCTGAGGTTTAGCATGTATTGCTTTTACAATGTTGAGGTAAGTTCCTGTTATCCCTAGTTTTTCTAGTGTTTTGAACATAAAGGGATGCTGTACTTTGTCAAATGCTTTTTCTGCATCTATCGATATGATCATATGGTTCTTGTGTTTAAGTCTATTGATGTGGTGAATAGCATTTATTGATTTCCGTATATTGAACCAGCCCTGCATCCCAGGGATGAATCATACTTGATCATGAGCACAAGTTTTTTGATATGCTTTTGTATTCGATTCGCCAGAATTTTTGCATCCAAGTTCATTAGAGATATTGGTCTGTAGTTTTCTTTCTTTGAAGTGTCTTTGTCTGGTTTTGGGATCAGGGTGATGTTGGCCTCATAGAATGAATTTGGAAGAGCTCCTTCTTTTTCTATTTCTTGAAATAGCTTGAAAAGTATTGGTATTAATTCTTCTTTGAAGGTTTTGTAAAACTCCGCTGTATACCCATCCGGTCCAGGGCTTTTCTTGGTTGGTGGTCTTTTGATGGCTTCTTCTATTTCTTCCTTTGATATTGGTCTGTTTAATTTGTGTGTGTCTTCCTGACTCAATCTGGGCAGATCATATGACTTAAGAAATTTATCGATATCTTCACTATCTTCTATTTTATTGGAATATAGGGTTTCAAAATACTTTCTAATTATCTTCTGTATTTCTGTAGTGTCTGTTGTGATATTGCCTTTTTCATCCCGTATGTTAGTAATTTGAGTTCTCTCTCTTCTTCTCTTCGTTAGCATGGCTAAGGGTCTGTCTATCTTGTTTATTTTTTCAAAGAACCAACTTTTAGTTTTATCAATTTTTTCAATGGTTTTTTTTTTTTTGTTTCAATTTCGTTGATTTCTGCTCTAATTTTAATTATTTCTTGTCTTCTACTACATTTGCTGTTGTTTTGCTCTTCCTTTTCTAGGTTTTTGAGGTGTAGTGTGAGTTCATTTATTTGTTGGTTTTTCTTTTTTTTGAGGAAAGAACTCCAGGAAATGAATTTCCCTCTTAAAACTGCTTTCATTGTGTCCCATAGATTCCGGTATGTTGTGTCTGTATTATCATTTGTCTCTAAGAATTTTTTTATCTCCTCCTTTATGTCTTCTGTAACCCATTGATCATTCACTAACATATTGTTCATTTTCCATGGGATGTAGGATTTTTCCTTCCTTCTTTTATCATTAATTTCCACTTTCATTCCATTATGATCAGATATGGTGCATGGTATTATCTCCACACCTTTATATTCACTAAGAGTTGCCCTATGGCATAATATATGGTCTATCATTGAGTAGGATCCATGTGCTGCTGAGAAGAACGTGTATCCACTTGATGATGGTTGGTATATTCTATATATGTCGGTTAAGTCTAGGTTATTGATTGTGCTGTTGAGTTCTATAGTTTCTTTATTCAGTTTTTGTCTGGAGGATCTGTCTAATGGCGAGAGCGGTGTGTTGAAGTCACCCATAATTATTGTGTTGTGGTCTATTTGACTCTTGAACTTGAGGAGAGTTTGTTTTATGAACGTTGCGACTCCATTGTTTGGTGCATACAAATTGATAATTGTTATGTCTTGTTGGTGGATGGTTCCTTTTAACAGTATATAGTGTCCTTCTTTATCCCTTTTGATTAGCTTAGGTTTTAAGTTGATTTTATTCGATATGAGTATGGCCACTCCTGCTTGCTTCTGAGGGCCATGTGAGTGGTATGATTTTTCCCAACCATTTACCTTCAGCCTGTGTATGTCTTTTTCTATCATATGAGTCTCCTGAAGGCAGCATATTGTTGGATTTGTTTCTTTGATCCAGGTTACTAGCCTATGTCTCTTGATTGGTGAGTTTAGGCCATTAACATTTAAGGTTACAATTGAAATATGATTTGTACTTCCAGTCATGTTTATTTATTTATTTATTTTAGTCTGGCTAGTTGTACTTTTTGGTTTTTTTCCCCCCTCCCCCTTTACTGAGATACCTCCTGCTGTTAGTTTTGGGCACAATTGTTCAATTCCTCTTCTTGTAGTATTTTGCTCAAAATGCTTTGCAGTGCTGGTTTTCTTGCTGCGAATTCTTTTAGCTTTTGTTTATCGTGAAAGATTTTAATTTCATTGTCAAATCTGAAGCTTAATTTTGCTTGATACAGTATTCTTGGTTGGAGGCCCTTATTTTTCAGCATTTGAAATACATTGTTCCAGGCTCTTCTCGCTTTCAAAGTCTGTGATGAAAAATCAGTCGTTAACCTGATTGGTTTACCCCTGAATGTAATCTGCCTCCTTTCTCTCGTAGCTTTTAATATTTTCTCCTTGTTCTGTATGTTGGCTATCTTCATAATTATATGTCTTGGAGTTGGTCTATTACGGTTTTGAATGTTTGAGGTCCTGTAGGCTTCCAGGATTTGGCAATCCATTCCATCTTGCATCTCTGGAAAGTTTTCTAGAATTATTTCATTAAGTATGCTGTCCATTCCTTTGGTTTGAGTCTCTATGCCTTCTTCTATCCCAATGACTCTCAAATTTGTTTTTTTTATGACATCCCATATCTCTTGAATAGATTGCTCGTGGGATTGAAGCATCTTTTCTGTGTTGACTATATTATTTTCAAGTTGATAAACCTTGTCTTCATTATCTGATGTTCTGACTTCTACTTGATCTAGTCTATTTGTAATATTCTCGTTTGAGTTTTTAATTTGGTTTATAGTTTCCTGCATTTCTAGGATTATTGTTTGATTCTTTTTTAAGATCTCTATGTCCTGGTAAAGCTCATTCTTTGCCATTTGAATTTGTTTGTTTAATTCATTTTCAAAATATACTTTTATTGCTTGGACTTGCTGTCTCATGTCTTCTCTAATATTTCTTTCCATTTGAGGTAGGTATGCCTTGAGTTCTTTTCCTAACCCTGTTTCTGATGCTTCTAGGTCCTCCTGAAGAATTAAGTTATCCTGCATTGTTTGTACTCCTTTTTTCCCTTGTTTTCTCATGATGTTCACGTTACTTTCCAGCTCTATTTGATTGCTGTGTTTCTGCTCTCTTCTATAGATTTGTTTTGGTTTTGGATATCTCTGTTGTCTCTCCTTTGTGTTGGTAAACTATGCCTGCTAACATGGATTCCGCTGGAAAGGAATTCTGACGGCCGAGCTCCAATGACGTCACTTCTCTGCTATGACGGGCCCCAGGCTCCTTGCCGGGGTGTGACTCCCACTGGGAGGGTATGATTGGACTGTCTCTGGTTGGTTTCAGCTCCTGGTCAGGGCAGGCAGGCGATCTCCAGCTGCCCAGTCACGCAGGCAGCGGGCAGGTGATCGGTCGCCGGCGGGGGGGCGGACTCCAGTCGCCCAGTCGCACAGGCAGCGGGCCCACTTGTCGCCAGCAGGCGGGAGATCTCTAGCCACCCAGTCGCGCGGTCGGTAGCCGGCGGGTAGGCGTTCTCCAGCCGCCCAGTCATGCGGACAGTGGGTAGACTGTCCCTGACAGGCCTGCGGTTTCCAGCCGCCCAGTCGTGAGGGCCTGGCCTCTAGACCCCTGGCTTCTCCTGCTAGTCTTGGTTTCTCCTGCTAGTCCAGATTTCCCCTAAGTGACGGCTCTCGGCAGTTCAAACCATACTCTGGGCCTGCTGTTTGTTGGGTGTGGAGGGTGGCTATTGGGAACCCCGGCACTCTATTGTTTTGATTTTTCCTGCTAGCCCCTCCCCCAGCACTGGCTAGACAGATTTCGTTTTGGCTGCCGATGGGAGGGGGAATTGAAGGTCAGGTGTCTCTAGTTTTCCCTGAGTCTTTATGCAGGCTCGCTCTGATACTCCCTCCCCTGGAAAGCCTAGGAGAGATTTTATGCAAATTCCCCCATGTATGGGGTATGAGCTGAGTAACACACCTGTTTTATTGTTGCAATCTGTCGGAGAGTGGCGGTGGTCACTTCAGCTCTCCAAGATGGTGGCTGCTTGCTGAATTCCTTGGTGGAGTCTCCGCTGTGGGAGACAGAACTGTACTGCTTCCTTCACCGTCTGGAATCCCGTACTCAGCCCGGGGGTCAGTGCAGGCTCAGCCGGCGGGATTCCACAGAATCACAACCACTTTTCTCCCTGCTTGCTAATTAATCGCTTCTCTGCGGCGCCCTGCCGTCTGTAGCCACAGGGCAGGCCACGCGAATCAGTCAGCCCGGATCTCCGGTCCCGCAGTTCAGTTGGGTTCACTTTGACGTAATTATATATGTATGAAATTTCATTTGCTCCATATCAGTGCCCAGTGCTTCCTCTTTCCTTCCACTCTTCCATCCTTCTATTCCCCTTCTTTTACTCTACCAGTCTTCCTTTTATTTATTTATTTATTTATTTATTTATTTATTTATTTATAATTGATGTTTTATGCACATACTTAAAGGTAGAATTCCCTGCAGTATATTTATATTTGCACATAGCATGATTTTTTAAAAATTTATTCTACATTTCCTCTCCTTTCCCATCTCTCCTCGCTCTTTCACAATCTCTTTTACTCCCTCTATCTTTATAATATTTGTTCTCCACCTTTTTTCACTACCTTTGCTCTAGCTTCCAAATATGAAAGAAAACATTTGACCCTTGATTTTGTGAGTCTAGCTTATTTCACTTAGATGATGTTCTCCAGTTCCATTCATTTATTGGCAAATGCTGCAATTTCATTCGTCTTTATGGCTGAGTAAAATTCCACTGTGTACATATAACACATTTTCTTAATCTATTTATCTATTGAAGGGCATGTAGGCTGGTTCTATAACTTGGCTATAGTGAATTGTGCTGCCATAACCAATGGAGTGGCCATATCACTACAGTATGCTGATTTTAGTTCTTCTCGATAAATACCAAGGAATGGGATATCTGGGTCATGTGGTGGATCAATTCCTAATTGTTTGAGGAATTTCCATACTGCTTTCCAGAGTGGTTGTACTAGTCTGCAGTTTCATAAACAATGTACGAGTGAACATTTTCCCTCATATTCTCATCAGCATTCATTTTTATTTGTATTCTTAATTATTGCCATTCTGACTGGAGTAAGATGAACTCTTAGTGTAGGTTTTATTTGTATTTCCCTGACTGCTATGAATGTTGAAAAAAATTCATATGTTTTTCCCATTTCTATTTCTTTTTTTAAAGAAGTGTTTACTTCTATCTATTTATTTATAGGGTTATTGGTATTTTTTGTGTTAAGTTTTTTGATTTCTTTATATATTCTGGATAGTAAGTCCCTCTCAGAGGACTATCTGGCAATGATTTTCTTCCATTCTATAGGCTCTCTCTTCATGCTCTTAATCATTTCCTTTGCTGTGCAGAAGTTTTTAAATTTGATGCTGTCCCACTTGCTGATTATTTATTTTATTCTTGAGCTTTAGGAGTCTTGTTGAGGAAGTCAGTGCCTGCATGAATATGTTGGAGGGTAGGGCCTACATTTTCTTCTAGCAGTTTCATTGTTTCTGGTTTAATCCGTAAGTCCATTTTGATTTGACTTTTAAAAAAAAATTTGTAGTTGTAGATGTATAATGCCTTTATTTATTTTTATGTGGTGCTAAGGATCAAACCCATTGCCTCACACATGCCATGCAAGCACTCTGCCACTGAGCTACAGCCTTAACCTTGATTCGACTTTTGTGCAGAGTGAGAGATAGGGATCAGATTTCATTCTTCTATGTATGGCTATCCAGTTTCCTCAGAACCATTTGTTAAATGGGCTGTCCTTTCTTCATTGCATATTTTTCACAACTTTGTCAAGTATCAGATAACTGTAAGTATGTGGGTGTCTCTGTGTCTTCTGTTCCATTGATCTTCATGTCTATTTTGATGCCAATACCCTGTTGGTTTTTTACTATAGCTCTATAGTATAATTTCAGGTCAGGTATTGTAATGCCTCCTGCATATCTCTTCTTGTTTATTATTTCTTGGCTATTCTGGGTCTCCTATTCTTCCAAATGAATTTAAGGACTGTTTTTTCTAGATCTGTGAAGAACATCAATGGTATTTTAATGGGGATCACATCAAATCTATATACTGCTTTAGGTAGTATAGCCATTTTGTCAATATTAATTGGGAAGTCTTTCCATCATCTAAGGAAAGATGGAATTCTTCAATTTATTCAGTGTTCTATGGTTTTCATCATAGAGATCTTTCACGTCCTTAGTTAGATTTATTCCCAAGTATTTTATTTTTTTCTATGTTACTGTGACTGGGAATTTTTTCTAATTTCTTTTTCAGCAGAATAATTATTGCAGTATAGGAAAGCTATTGATTTATGAAAATGATCTTGTATCCTGCTTCTGTGCTGAATTTATCAGCTCTACAAGTCTTCTGGTGGAGTTTTTGGCAGGTGGGGTTTTTAGATATTGGAGAGTGTCATCAGCTAGCAGAGATAATTTGAAGTCTGTTTTTCCTATTTGTATCCTTTAATTTCCTTCTCTTAACTGAGTGATCTGGCTAGTGTTCCAAGAACTATATTGAATAGGAGTGGGGAAAGTGGACATTCTTATCTTGTTCCTTATTTTAGAAGAAATGATTTCAGTTTTTCTCCACTCAGTCTGATGTTGGCTATGGGTTTATCATAAATGGCCTTTACAATGTTGAGGCAAGTTCCTTCTATCCCTAGTTTCTCCAGTTCTTTTAGCATGAATGGTTGCTGAATTTTATCAAAACACTTTTCTGCATCTATTGAGAAGATTCTTTGCTTTAATTCTGTTTGTGTGGTGAATCACATTTATTGATTTGCATATGTTGAAACAAACTTTCATCTCTAGGGTGAAACTCACTTAATCATGGTGTATTATCTTCTTGATGTATTTTTGAAGTGGTTTGCTAACATTTTATTAAGGATTTTTCCATCTGTGTTCATCAGGGATATTGGCTTGTAGTTTTTTTTCCTTGATGTGTCTTTGTCTGATTTTGGCATCAGGGATATACAGGTATTTGGGAGTATTAATTCCCTTTCAATTTCATGGACTAATTTGAGAAAGACTGGTGTTTTTTAGAGTTCTGGCAGAACTCATCTAAGAATCCTTCTGCTCCTGGGCTTTTCTTTGTTGAAAGGATTTTAATTGTTGCTTCAAATTCATTGCTTGATATTGGTCTGTTTAGGCTTTCTATATCTTTCTGATTCAATATGTCATAAGTGTCTAGAAATTTGTCTGTGTATTATAGATTTTCCAGTTTATTAGAGTATAAATTTTCAAAATAGATTCTAATCAACCTCCAGATTTCAAAAGTTCTGGTTATATTTCCTTTTACATCTCTAATTTCATTAATTTGGGTCTTCTGTCTCTACTGGTTAGTTTGGCTAAGGATTTATCAATCTTACTCATCTTTTAAAAGAACCAGGAATAGAAAATAATGTTAGCAACAGATGCAGTCTTTACATAAATGTTTGGTGTCTACTTTGACAGCATTAACATCAATTGCCATCTACCTAGGAATGGTTCAGTTAGCTTTTAAAAACAATATCAACAATAAAAATTGTAAACTAGGGCTGGGATTGTAGCTCAGTGGTAGAGTGCTCACCTTGCACATGTGAGGCACTAGGTTCAATCCTTAGCACCACATAAAAATAAAAAATAAGATATTGTATTCATCTACATCTAAAAAACTTTTTAAAAAAACTGTAAACTAGGTAGGCATGGTGGCACACCCTTGTAATCCTAGTGACTCAGGAGGATGAAGCAGAGGATCATGAGTTCAAAGCCAGCCTCAGCAACCTAGTGAGACCTTAAGAAACTCAGCAAGACTCTGTCTATAAATAAAATACAAAAAAAGCTGGGGATATGGCTCAGTGGTTAAGTGCCCCTGGGTTCAATCTCTGGTGCCTAAAAATAAACAAACAAAACAACTCTGAAACTAGATCAGGCATTTGACAGCAGGAGTCTACTATGTCATATATTGTATTATAAACACAACATAAGCAGGATAGGAATTACACAAACTATATGATTATATTATTTAGCAGAATTACAATTTCCTACATGGAGAGAAAATAGGATAGGAAGGCAAGATAGAGTTTGACATAGTTTTAAAAAGTGAACATATGAGAGCCTATGTAGCAGATGTCACCTGTAAAGAAGAAAGCTAAAAGCACGAAAGAAAGAAGAAAGAAAGAAAGAAAGAAAGAAAGAAAGAAAGAAAGAAAGAAAAGAAAGAAAAAAGAAAAGAAGAGGGAACAGAAAATTCGTGCTGTTAGGAAGAGATTAAAGAAAGGGTAATAAAATGGATAAAAACCAAGTTTCAAACAAACAAGTAAATGTAAGATCAAAACTACTCAAACTGTTGAACCCAAGACACAAAGAAGGGACCACCAACTCCAATTTTAAACCAAATTAAAGCAAGCTTATATTGTGTACACAAGAGAACTGATCAGCGCGACAGTCTCACCCAAATGCAGAGGACAGCATCTGATCTAAGGGCAAGGGTGAGGGGTTATAACAAAAGTTACAAAGGCGGGTGACTTGGGAACTTAAAGCTAATAGGGTTTCTGGCAAGTGTAATATGAGGGCAGATAGCAGGTTAATGATCTACATGACTTGACATCTCAAGGTAGGAAGACCCCATCAGAATTAATGAGGAGCAGCTGGCATTTCAGGGAGGGTTGTTATCTGGTCAGTCAGAGGCAGGCACGGGTGAGGTCAAGGCACAGGAAGAAATCATTTTTAAAACATCAAAGTATGGTCAGGCCAAAGAGAAATCTTAGTATTTTACAGTAAAACAGAAATGAACTTTTCATGACTTTGTGACAAGATGGCTCCCAATCTTAAGATGGAATTAGGCTGGGTTCATCATTACCCATATATATATTTTAACCTATCCACACAATGAGAACACACACATATTCATTCTCTCTCTCTCTCTCTCTCTCTCTCTCTCTCTCTCTCTCTCACACACACACACACACACACACACACATGTGTACATACACCTCTCTCTCTCTCTCTCACACACACACACACATACACACAAACTTGCAGAATGTAAAAATAATAAAATAGAATGAAATGATATTTAAAAAGTTAAAATTTTAAAAAGAAGTAAAAATATAAGAATATTTTAAAATGGTGGGATTATGGAGAAAATGGAAAAGATAAGAAAAAATGAAAGAAAGAAGGAAAATCTTAATGTAAAATAAAGGACTTGTTTCCATTGAGGTAGTCAAATCTGTTGGCAGGGATGGATTTTAATTCTTTGTATTTACTTTTGGCTTTGTAGCCCTGGGTTTGAGAGCTGGGGTTTGTTAAGTCTAAAGCCTTTCTGTTCCTCACTTAGCTGTATGAGCCAAGACTGGTTATAGTATATTTCAGTTTCCAGTCTCCCAGTACAGGGTGAGATACACTGGGTGTGGGTGTTGACAAATTGTGTATTTATGTAGTGAGTATGGTACAGAATTCTAAATTTGGAGTTCTATTAGTTACCATTTAATCTTGGCTTACCTTTGAAACTCTGTTGGTGGGTATTTGAGATTAGATCCACACCATCCCTCCCCAATTTCTGGGGAGATGCTGGTCTCTACAGGAGGACTGGATCCCTAGGTAAAATCCACTTTTAGGGTTAGGGACCAACCCTCCACAGTTTTACCTTCACCACTCTTAATATAAAATACCAGGTACCCACCCTGAAATGCAGATGTTCCTGTGTGGCTGCTATAGATGTCTTTCCAATAGCTCTTACTGCACACTGGCAACAAAGGGAAATTTTCCCCTTTGTATTAGGAGCCTATATGGTCCAGGTACAATTTTCTTTGTGATTATTTCAGTCCTGGTTTAGGCACATTCTGGGATTTATAATAGGTGACTGCTGGCAACATCCTTTGTAATTTCCAAACTCCTGTCTCTGCTTGCTGTTGTACAGTACTTATAGATGGTTCCCATGTCATGCAGTTACGGGTTTCTAGCAATCCTGATCCTGGTTCCCTCCAAACCATTCACCCCTGGGGCGAGCTATTTTTGATTAGCTTTCACTGATTTTCTGCCCATTAAAATCAACCTTCCTATCTAATCCACTGGTTTCTGCAAGCCAATTTCTCTTTAGTTTTGATTATTTTTTAAAATCTTCCAGCTGCAGTCTTCTCTTTGGCCTGTGCCCCTTCTCTCCTCAGCTGCCACCATTACTGCCAAACTGGTGGTCAAGCTGGTGCAATTCAAACATATTATTTCTTATGTTTGAAGTTTCTGACTTTCTGTGTCTCTGTGGTTTCTTTAACAGTCCAGTATTAAGTTCTGGTGAATTCCCTTAGTTACCCACCTCACTGAGGAGCCATCTTCCTGCTTTGTAAGTTGTGCTGAAGAACTGCAGAAAGTGCATCCTTCCTCTAATCTGCCATCTTACCTATATATTTGTTCTTTTTAAAATATTTTTTTTAGTTTTACATGGACACAATATTTTTATTTTGTTTATTTATTTTTATGTGGTGCTAAGGATCAAACCCAGGGTCTCACACGTGCAAGGCGAGCACTCTACCTCTAAGTCACAACCCCAGCCCTATATTTGTTCTTTTAATAATCCTTTATTAAAATATGTCCCAATAGTCCCATTAACTAGCCTATCTTCAAGTTCAATTAAGTCTTTCTTGTGCTTGGTCTATACTGCTATTATGATTTTGATCTCCGTGTATATTTTAGCTGAAGGATTTCTGTTAGATTTTTTAAATTGCTTTTATTTCTCTGTAAAGATTCTATGTTATAGCATTGAAATTTTTTTGCTTTTTCTTGAAGAGCTTTGAGTTTCCTTCAAACTGCCATTTTATTTTATTTTTAGTTAGTAAAACATTTTGCTGTTTTAAATGTATCCTTTCTTATTTATTTATTTATTCTTTGTAGATTTAAATGACAGAAGAATCCATTTTGATATAATTATGCAAGCATGGAGTATATCTTATTCTAGTTAGAATCCCGTTCTTTTGCATGAACATGATGGTTTGCCTACATCAATCACTACATGGTTGAATTCTGGTAACATATTTAGACCATTAGTGAGGTTATGGTTCACTAAAAGCTTTTTATCCTTGTTGGTATGCAATGTGCAGTTCTGCACATCTGATTAGATACCAGTCTTCAAACATTGTTGAGAGCCACAACAAGTCAAGATGGCGCCTGGCATTTTGCCAGAAAGAGTGGTTGAGAAGTAAAGCCAGCGAGCCATTAAGATGATGATAATTAAGTTAAGCTGTGTATAATTATTAAGATAATGACTGATTGCTGTAACTGGATGATGCTAAACTGAAACAAGCTGAGTATTCAGTTGTGTATATAAACCTCTGCTGTCCGGCAATAAGGCGGCTCCTGCTACCTCGGGTGCCCGCTACTTTTGAGTTCTCACGGAGTTCCCGCTGAGTTCCCGTTGGTTCTCACGGAGTTTCCGTGGAGTTCCGGTTGAATTCCCGTGGGGTTCTAGCAACAAAGTAGTTCCTGTTTGAACCTACAAGTGGCTCGTGACCTCCCGGTTATTTGTGCCCAGCCAGACTGAGGCAAAACATCTGGCTTTGTGCATGTCTTTCAAGAAATTCTAGGCAGGTTGCTTATTTTCTGAGCCTGTATTCACTTCTGCTGTATCAACATTAGATGGAGCCCAACTCTGGGTTTGCTGTGAGCCTGCTGCTGTTGTACTGTTGCTGTCTCATCGCTAGAGGGCGATACCAGCCTACTTTTGTCCCAAATCCAGTTTATGTGCTGTTGGAAATGAACTGAAGGAGTATATAAAAAGGGTAGTTCTGGATAATGATGTCCATCACATTCCACCATTCTTGCTAATCCCTTGCCTCCTCCCTTTCTCTTCCTCCCCTCTCCCCTATTTAGATTCATCTATTCCTCCCATGCTCCCCCTCCCTACTGCATTTTGAGTCAGCCTCCTTATATCATAGAAAACATTCGGCATTTGTTTTTTGGGGATTGGCTAACTTCACCTAGCATTATCTTCTCCAACTCCAATCATTTACCTGCAAATGCCATGATTTTATTCTTTTTTATTGCTGAGTAATATTTCATTGTATACACATTTTTTTTATCCATTCATCCACTGAAGGACATCTAGGTTGGTTCGACAGTTTAGCTGTTGTGAATTGTGCTGCTATAAACATTGATGTGTCTGTATCCCTGTAGTATGCTGTTTTTAAGTCCTTTTGGTATAGTCCTAGGAGAGGGATAGCTGGGTCAAATGGTGGTTCCATTCTCAGATTTCCAAGGAATCTCCATACTGTTTTCCATATTTGCTGCACCAATCCAAAGTACATGTATGAAGACACAAATTGAGTGTCAATCTACTTATATACAAACAGAGATATGAAAAAAATGTGGTATATATATGTAATAAGAATTGTAATGAAAAAAAAGTACATGTATAAAAAAAAAAGCATAGCTCTGTCACCCCAAGCTCTTCTTGGATGAAGGGCTGGCCACACACCTTGTCCATTGTTACCAGTTTGTGGTCAACCTCTGCAGGATACTACCTAGAATCACCAGAGGCAGAATCGCCACAGAGGGACTAACCCCAGGCCACACCTTTGCCACAAATAGCACAGTGTTGTGTTGCACCCTGAGCTCAGTCTGAAAAAACCAGCACAGCAGTTGCTAGGACCAAAACTTACTCTGATACAGTTCACCCACTGCTGAGGCATACTCCTGGCCCACCTGTTGCAAGCCACAGGTGACATTAGTTGGAATGGGTAAGCTTGGACTGCATGTCTCTACCCAATACCAGGACTGTTCCAAAGGTTCTGTCCATGGGTACTGGTCTGGGGTTGGGAACCATTAGGACCTGACTAGTATTAGGTTTCATCTGCCCAATAATGACTTCCAAGGCAAAGTCCAGTACTGTTCTGTTTAGCTTTTCATTATTTGGACCAAAATACCTCACCAGAACAACTTAGAGTTGGGAAAGTTCAATTGGAGCTCTGAGGTCTCAGTTCATAGATGGCCAACTCAATGTCTCTGGACCCAAGATGAGGCAACATATCATGGGGAAAAGGGTCCAGTGAAGGAAAGCTTCTCAGCTCATGGAGGGGGTCAGGAAGCAGAAGGTAGAGGGGCCACAGTGAAGATGCACCCACCCCACCAGGGCACACCTCCAGTGACCCACATCTGCCAGCCACACCCCACCTGCCTACACTTATCACCCAATCAGCCCATTCAAACTAGATTAAACTAGATTACAGTTCTCACAATCTAATCACTTCACTTCTGCATTAACAGAAGCTTCTGGGGGACACCTTATATTCAAACCATAACAAGTGCTTACCACACTGTCCCATCCCCAGAGAATGTGACCTTTCTCTACATTATGCTGCTCAACTTAGAGGTAGTTTTGGTGAAGGCAGTCTCCTGGCCACCAAAGCTAACACTAAACTGGGTCATACCTGAGTCACAGCTGCAAAAACCTGCACAGTCTCAGGGGTACACCCAGGCCCATTCTACAACTGGAAGATGAAATATGAGTCTGTCCCACCAGGGCACAGGTCTCTCTGTATGATGCTGCTGCAGGTCTTGAGGCGCCATCTGTGAACACTGACTTGGGGATAGCTGTGCTGCCTGAGGATGGGGAACAGGTCCGGGAAACAGTACCTTGGCCACAAAGGGCTAACGCTAAGCTGTTTTGCACCTGAGTTTCACAGCTGTGGGGACCTGCACAGTTGTGGAGGGATGCCCCAGGCCCATTCTAAGGCTGAAAGTGATGCAGACCAAAACTTTAATCTGTCCCAGAAGGATGCAGGTATCCAATGCCAGGGCAGGACTTAAGGTTCTGGCCAGAGCTCTGGCATGGGTATAAGTTCTTTGTTTTTTACCTGGTGCTTGGCTTTACTGAGGTAGGCACAGCATTGATCCAAGGCGAATTCCTGTGTTAGCTTTTGTGTCTGTTTCCCCAGAAGATGAAATCTTGCTCCCTCCTCTACTGCCCAAGGTTGAAGGAGGGGTGGTGGAGCCAGTTCCTGGGCTACTTGGTTAATGCCATTTCAGCAGCTCAGACCACGGGTCCAGCTCTGAGGGCAGGGTTCATAGAGATCTTCCCAGAACTGGCTTACCATGGTGGGCCTGGCACTGGGTCTCAAAGATAAGGTCTCCATTTAGTTCCTTCTCCCTCCCTCAATTGGGATGCATGCTGTATGCAGCTGAAGGAGGTGTGACATGGGAAAGTCTGTTTCTTGCCTTCTTCAATGCATCTCTTCTTATTATACTAAAACCAGGCACTGTGGTCTCCAACTGGCTTCCTTAGCCCTTGTGAAGGTAGTTAGGTCTGTGGATAACTGTTTATGTTGGTGTGATTATGGGGAGAAGATCGTTGGAGGATCCTACTTAAGTCATCTTATTGTTCTGCCTTCCCATCAAGTTTTATTTTATCAGACACTTTGTAATCTCCTTTCCTCCTTATTTTTAATATATGATTTATTTTGATACAATTGAGAACTTTAAAGAAACTATAAAAATGGTGCAAAGAGTTCACCTATACCTTTCACTTAGCTTCCCCTAAACACAATAAAATCATGATATATAACTGTGGTTCATTGTCAAAATCAGAAAATCCAAACTGGCTTCATATTGTCAATTCAATTAAAGAACTTATTATGATTTCACCAGTTTTATATGTACTTTCTTTTCTCTCTTTTTTTTCTACCAGGGATTGAACCCATGGGTGCTTAACCAAAGAGCCACATCCCCAGCCCTTTTGTATATTTTATTTACAGATAGGGTTTTGCTGAGTTGCTTGGGGCCTTGCTAAGTTGTTGAGGCTGGCTTTGAACTTTCAATCCTCCTGCCTCACCCTCCTGAGCCTCTGGGATTACAGGGGTGTACCACTGCTCCTGGCTTATATGTATTTTTATGAAATATTATTAAATAATATATTTATGCTTCCACCATCAAAATCATGATATGGAATTGTTTACCACCACAAAGAAATATCTTCCTGCTGTTCCTTATAGTCAAACTCTCTCCACAATCCTAACCTGTGAATGGTACTAATGTCTTTATAATCACTATAATTTTGTTCATTCAAAAACATCGTGTGAATGGAATAACACAGCATGTGACTTTTTGAGATGGGATTCTTTCACTTAGCATAATGCCTTTGACATTAATCTCAGTGTTGCATGTATAAAATAGTTTGTTACTATTACTGTTCAGTAGTATTCAATATCATGTTTATACCACAGTTTGGTTATCCACTAAGCTTTGAATGGCAGTTAGGCTACCACTTTGAAGTGCACAATTCCTAAACATTAATAACATTCACAATGTTGTGCAACAATCACTACTATTTTAAAACCTTTTCATTGCCCCAAACAGAAACTCCATACCTGTTAAATAATACACCCAGTTGTCTTTTCTTTCTTGCCCTTGGCACAAATTTACTTGCTACCTATTAATTTGTCCCTTGTAGATATTGCATAAATATGTAATCATAAAAAAATGCCTTTTTGTGTCTGGCTTATTTCATTTTGCAAACTGTTTTTAAGATTCATCCATATTGTAGCATGTATCAGAACTTCATTCTTTTCATAGCTGAATTATAATTCACTGTATGCATAGACTACATTATTCTTATCCATTCATCTGTCAATGAACATGGGTTTCTACCTTTTGGATACTGTGAATAAGGCTGCAATGAATACCAGCAAATAAGTGTTAAATCACTATTGTCAATTTTTTTTTCAGTGCTGAGGTTGTAACCAGAGCCTCACACATGCAGGGCAAGCACCCTGCCATTGAACTATATCCCCAGCCACTGTTCTCAATTATTTTGAGTAATTACCTAAGGGTAGAATTATTGGGTTATGTGGTAATTATATGTTTAGCTTTTTGAGGAACCACCAAATGTTTTTGCCACCGCAGCTGCATCATTTTATATACCCACCAATAATGAATGAGCATCTCAATGTCTTGAAAACCTCACCAATACTAATTTTCTATTTTAAAAATCATTACCATCCTAGTAGGAATACTGATTATCTCATAATGGTTTTGATTTTCATTTCAATAATGACTAAGATTTTCTGAAGTGCTTATGTGCCATTTGTATATATTTTTGGAGAAATATTCAAGTCCTATTATCATTTTTAAAATATTTTTTAGTTGTAGTTGGACAGAATACCTTTATTTTATTTTTATGTGGTGCTGAGGATTGAACCCAGTGCCCTGCACATGCTAGGTGAGTGCTCTACCACTGAGCCACAACCTCAGCGGCTCCTATTATCATTTTCATTAGAGTTTGATCCACTTACATATGTTTATTTTAATTGATAAATAATAATTGTATATATTTATCACATACAACATGACATATTGAAATACATGTACATTGTGGAATGTCTCACTCAAGCTAACATATGCATTACCTTATCTATTTACCATCTTTTGAAGAGACAATACTTAAAATCCTCTCTCTTAATGACTTTTAAAAATATAGTAACTTGTTATTAACTATAATAAATAAATCTCATGAGCATATTCCTCCTATCTAGCTTAAATTTATAACCTTTGACTAGCATTCCTTCTTTTCATACATCCCTCTCCTAAGGCTCTTATAACCACCATTCTACTCTGATATGAATGACATTTGACAAATGATTGTATGTCATTTGCCTTTCTGTGCCTGGATTATTTCACTTAGCATAATGCCCACATTGTTACAAATGACAGATTTGCTTTCCTTTTAAAGGCTGAGTATATACTACATTTAAAAGAGTCCATTTGTCCATCTCTTGGTGGGCATTTATGCCGTTTCCATATCTTAGCCATAGTGGCTAATGTTATAATGAGCACAGGTGTACAGATTTCTCTTGGACATGCTGATTTCATTTCCTTTGATTATATATCTAAAAGTGACATTGTTGAATCAGGTGCTAATTCTGTTTAGTTTAGTTTTGTTGCCTGCATAAGTGGCCCATCCTTTCCTATTAAGGACTAGAACTTCCACCTTCCACTTTCTGGAAGATGCTGCAGAATTTTTACCCACAAAAGGCAACAAGTGAGAACTTTTAAACTACCTCTTCTCTGGGATGCCAGGTTGAAAATTAGGGTTAAATCTCATTATAATGCAAATGGGGACAATCTAGGCCTGAAAAGGAGGAAACAATCCATGGACCTTACAAATGACAAGGACTAGATGGCATGTTCTGGCAGAAATCTGGGGAGTAGCCTTAGGAGTGCATTTTGAGGTGCATGATTAAGCAGGTCAAAACATACAGCTAAATAAACAAGAATTCTTGAACTTGGGGGAATTTACTCAGGATATGGTATCAAACACCCCAGCGAGAGTCCCAGGGAATGGAGCAGACTCACCAGTGGATGATTTTATGAAGCCTAGGAAAAAATGGCCAAATCTTAGTTAAATAGAAATATGTGAAGTGCTATGGAAATATAGTATCTGAAATAATAAAGAAGTTGAAAAAGGGTGACATTTTATTTAGCCTTAAGGTGTGAGCTTATTTGAACTAGTAGAAAAAAAAGAGGACAATGAAGATTTCATAGGGAGAGGCTATATGAAATAGAGCCCATGCTAGCTCTTACAGCCATTCCAGCCCAACTTTGGAAACAGTACTTTTTCTGAATATAGGTATTGCCTTTTAATTCCAAGTATAGTTTCCATGAAGTATCTTGCTCAATTATCTTTGTGACTTTTTTTCCCTATTTTTTTTTTTTTTTGCATCTACACTTCAGTATTTTCTGGAGCTCCAGAGCTCTCTAGAGGAAAGCTCCTAATGTTGACTGACAGCTGCCCAGGCTGATGAGATGAGCTGAGTTTAAAGGAGCTGGATGCAGCAATAACTAAGAGAACAGTGAAGAAACCACACAACACATGAACATTCGTTTCAAGGGTGGAACTGCTCTATGACCCCCAAGGGTCAGCTCACACTGGGCAGTATTGGAAAAAAGCAAGAAAGAGAGGTGCACCTGGAACTCCCCTATTTATTGGGGAAAAGACATTTGATAGAATATTCCACCCAAATAAGGCAAGGGATAGGGTTTCGAAAGGTGATGTCTTGTGCTCAGCAGATTGATCGACATCTTGGCAAGTCACACCCATCTCAGGTGCTGTGTGGGATCACAGGCAGAGTGAGAGGAAAGGCACAATTGTGTAGCATAGCTCACACACACAGCTCATGGATGGCTCACAACACCCTAATATAAAAATAAAGGAAAAGAAAAAACTTAAGGAAATGTAATTGCTGAAATGGATAGATTATGTAAAACTGGAAGGCCTATGACAGGATTGCATTCTTTGCAAGGGCCCAGAGGACACACATTCTCAGAAGTGCACTGATCAGAGGGACTTCTGAATCATTAAGAAGTTTGGGTGTTGCTCTTCTCAGTAGGCCAAAGATAATGGTGGGATATAGTAACAGAGCTATGTTCATTAATATTCATGATATTACCTGACAACTGAAGGTTGCAGCACAGACTGAAGACCACAATTATCATAATGATCACTAAGGTCAAAAGGGTTGTCAATAGGGCTCAATCTTCAGGGGACTGTAGAGATAGTTAATAGGTAACAATATTCCTAGGGGTGAAATAAACATGAAGCCAACAAGTGTGCTCTTAACCTTTATAACTGAAAACAAAATGGAGAGGCAGAAGGCTGAGTATGATTACTTCAGTAAAGTTAGGATTGGGCTGGGGTTGTGGCTCAGCGGTACAATGCTCACCTAACATGTGTGAGGCTGTGGGTGTGATCCTGAACACCACATAAAGAGAAATAAATAAAGGTATTGTGCTCATCCACAACTGAAAAAAATATTTTAAAAAAATAAAGATAAAGTTAGGATTCCTTGGTTAGTTCCCAGTTCCAACCAATTTTAAACTCTGAATACCATTGACTGAAGTTGGTCACAGTTGGCAAATGTATTATGTAGCAATCTTCTTCTTTCTCTAAAGAGAAATAAAGTCTAAACAGAAAATGGCATGAGTAATTCAGACCTTTATGACAACCAAAGTTGCATCAATTCCTGTGCCCTAGTTGACACACAGCTGTATAGAGACTGGCCCACAACTGTATAGGGAATCCCAAATGACCAGTCTAAAATGAATGGAAAAGCTAAACCTTGGTTTACAGGTGGCCTAAACCAGAATGTACATGTATGCCAGAAATGGATGACAGCAGAATTATAGTCACATTTAGGAGTGGCCACAAAAAAAAGTGGAAATGGGAAATCTCAATGAGCTGTGTTTCAAGTGGTACATCTGACCATCTGCATTGTGTTGAGAGATAAATCAAAGTAAACATGTATACAAATTCCTGGGGAGAGGTCAATATCTTGGGTGTCTGGCTAGAAATACAATGATTGGAAAATCAGACAAGGAGGTATGAGGTAGAGGCATGTGCTTTAACATTTTGGAGTGAGCACAAAGTGTGAAGATTTTTGTATCCCATCAGAAAGTAGACACCACAGAAAAGTGAAAATCGTGTAAATAAAATGATTCAGTTAGTTGACATTAGGTAGCCTTTGTCATTGGCCACTGCATAATTAGCAATGAGCACATGAATGAAGCTGTCATGGAAGCAGAGATGGAGGCTTTCCAAGGATCCAACAATATGGTCTCCCACTTACTAAGGCTGATTTATCTACTGCAGCCTCTTGATGTTTGACCAACCATCACTCTCTGATATGACGCTATTCCTTGAAGTAGCCACTGGCCATTTGGTGACAAATTGAGAACATTGGGCCCTTCCATCCTGAAAAGGCCAGTGGTTCATGTTAATGGAGGAAATTTACTTATTTCAGGTATGGATTGGCCTTTCTTGGTTGCAGCCCCCCATAACATCTGACCAGGGGGCCAATTTTATAGAAAAGGAGGTATAAGTTTGACCATGGAATCCAGAGATATGCAATCCAGAGATAGCCAACCTCAGAGAATAATAGAACAATCTTCTAAGTGCACAACTGGAGCACAAACTCAAAGGAAACATTCTAGAAGGATATATTGCCATCCTTCAGGATTTGATGTATGTATTGAATCGTAGAACCCTTTGTGGCACTTTGTCCTCAGTAGGAACCTAGGGATAGAGGCAAGTGTCTCCCTACTTAAAATCATTCTTGTTTACCTACTGCAGATTGTAAACTCAATCTTGGGCTCTACAATAGAGAGGAGGACCAAAGAGTCCTCCTAGCATACTTTTGTCAGAGAACACACCATGTATCCAAGAGATCTACAAGTTATAATACCTTCACCTCTTCTCTCAGCATTTTGGACTTGTACTCAGGGGCTACCAGGTGAGAAAATGAGTCATCAGAATTATCAGCTCTGCTGGGAAGAAAGGGATAGGGCTGCTACAATACAATGGGGGAACTGAAAAATACACGTGAAGTTCACGTGATCCAATTTGATCCTTCTAGTACTTTCTTGCCCATTGTAACTGAACAAAAATGTGGCAATCCTGAACTGAGAGGGATATGATGGTAAGGGTTCAGCTCCTTCAGGAAAGAAGGTTTTGGTCATACCACCAGCTGAGCCACCAAGCCCTACCAAAATGATGGCTATTGATGAGGGAAATTTAAATGGACAGTGAAGGACAGAAAAGATGAACACCAGTTAGGGTGCCATAACATCTCTCCTTTCATTTTCACTTTAGGACAAGAGGTCCACAGAAACTCTGATGGAATTGCTTCCCAAACCTATAAGGAAGTGTACCTGTGCAATGTAAAGTATGAGGATGCTGTGGTGGTCACAAGATTGTGCCTCACAGACCTCCTACGGAAAGCATAATTGACCTTTAATATTATCTTGGCAGACACTTGTCAGAGCACACAGACCAATACAGCATACCATTGAGAAATTTGATTTTTTTACACTGAACAGTATGTCTTTGAGAACAATTCAAAACAATGTCTAGAGAGACCAGGTTCTTTTTAAAATTTTGTTCTTTTTAGATACACATGACAGCAAAGTATATTTTGACATATTATACATACATGGAGTATGACTTCCCCTTCTTGTGATTGTACACGATGTGGAGTTTCAATGGTTGTGTATTCATATATGAACATAGGAAAATTCTGTCCAATTCAAATACTCATTAATGTATGAATGAAGAAAGAAATAAAATATGCCATATATATACATACATATGCGTATATATGTTGCACACACATATACAAATATGTATGCATATGTAAATGTATATACACATATATGTATATGTATATGTGTACATATTCTGTCTTTCCCATTCCTATCCCCCCCTACATTATTTTCATTCCCCTTTGTCTAATTCATAACTGCGTATTATTCTCCAATGGACAGATAGGCACTTTGGGTACTTCCAAATTTCCACTTTTTATAAACAATGTTGTGTGTGTGTGTATATATATATATATATATATATATATATATATATATATATACATATGCAATTTTTTTCTCTATGATACATAGGAAGATATATAATTATTGGATCAGAAATTTAGTAGTATTGCTATATTGTCCTCAAATATGAGATATCACCTCATACCTGTAAGGATGGCTATTATCAACAAGTGATAACAAATGTCAGTCAAGATATGGAGAAAAGGGAACTCTAGTACACTGTTAATGGGCATGTGGATTAGAACATCCAATTTTGGAAAACAATATGGAGACTCCTAAAAAAAATAAAAATTATAACTAACATATGACCCAGTGATCTCCTCTAGGTCTATACCCAAATGAGGTGGAAGCACACCACCATATAAAGATATCTGTGACCCTATATATTATTTACAGCATTATTCACAATGGTTAAGATATGGAAATAATCTAAATGCTCATCCATGTATGAATGAAGAAAGAAATAAAATATGCCATATATACACATAGATATGCATAAATATGTTGCACACACATATACATATATGTATGCATAGGTAAAGGTATATACACATATGTATATGTATACACATAGATATACATGTATGTGTGCACAAACATATACATGTGAATAATTTAGCCTCATATATGTATGCATGTATATATTATATGTATATATTATACATATAATATATACATTTTATATATTATATGTTATATATAATATATATGAGATATATATATTTCAGCCTTAAAAAGAAAGAAATCCTACCATTTGCCACACCACAGATAGTCCTGGAGGACATTATTCTGAGTGAATAAGAGCTACATAAACAAAAATATTATATAATCTCACTTGTATGTGAAATATTTTTTAAAGACTCAGCTGCATAGAAATAGAGAATGAAACAGGGGTTTCCATGGGTGGGTTGGGAGGAGGGAGAGGAGAGGAAATGAAGAGACGTGAGTTAAATGACACAAAATAGCAGATATTTTGGATAAATAATTTAGAGTTCTATTATACAACTTGACAACTAAATTTCATAAGATTACATTGTCATAGGAATTTTTGTCAAACAAGTAGATTTTAGATTCTCCTTCACACAAAAATATTACCTATGTGATGATAGATATTTAAAAATCAACTTCACTATAATGACATTTTACTATCTACATGTATTCTATAACACCATGTTATAAATCTCAAGTATACAAAATTAAAAATATTTTTTTAAAAAAATTCAACACTATAACACATTATCATCTGTAATTGTAAAACATTTCCTCTTACCCACACTTAATATTGTTAGTGTTTTTTTTTATTTTACCAAACTGATGTGTGAAAAACTAACTCATTATTGCTGTTTATATGCTCTTTTATTATTAGTTATAATTATTGCCTCCCAGAACAGTCTGCATTTATCTCTAGATGAATCCAATAAAAGTATCGGTTTTATTGGATTCACTAAATAGTTTGCACTAAATTATTACATATTACTAATATATTTCTCTTTGCTATTTATTCCTTTTTTTACACAAAACTTATTTTTTTCTTAATTTATTTTTGTGTGGTGCTGAGGATTCAACCCAGTGCCTTACACGTGCTAGGCAAGCACTCTACCTCTTCCACTGAGCTACAATCCCAGCCCCCTGTTTATTCTTTTCTTTTCAGTGCTAGGAATTGAACCCAGGTCCTCATGCATGCTAGGCAAACCCTCAGGCCTATCTTTGCTATTTATACACATCTCAAATATTTTCTTCCAGTTTGTGTCTTCATTACTGTCTTTACTTGTGATATCTTTTTTAAAATGTATTATGTTGTCAAATCAGTCTCCTCCTTTATGATTATTTTTATCTTCTTTAAGAAATACTTCTCTCTCTCCTGGTCCTAAAATCAGTGTCATATTTGTTTTCTAAAATGTTTATAGCTTTGATTTTTACTTACAGGTATTTACCCATCTTATATTTATTTTGAGGGATGATATAAGAGACAAATAGTTTTTCCAAAATAGATAACCTATTTTCTCAACACCATTAAAACAAAATATTCCAACTTTTCCCCACTGAGTTAAAATGCCATGTTTGTTAAATACAAATTCCTATATCTGATAGGTTGTTTCCAGAGTCTCTCTTTTTTCCCAATTGTCTATTATTATACCATTATTGTTCTCTTTAAATTATTAGAATTTAAATACTTTTCATCTGTACATTTTATGACAAATTTTCACATCTTGTTTAGACAAGATTTTTGAAAGTTGTTTTAAAAAATGTTTGGATGTTGTTTGGAATGCCTTTGAATTTATGGATTCATATGAAATACCTATATTGGTATTTCATCAAGAAATATGGTGTATTTTTTGTTTTATGTTTTTATTCTTGTAGTTACTATTTATGAATGTATGTATGTATATATATATATATATATATATATATAAAGATAATATATGGATTTATGGTTTGGGACTTTTGCCAGTGCATAGAACAACACTTGTTATTTGTGTGATGATATTTGCTGCTTAGATTTTAAAATTTTCATGTTAGTTCTGAAAGTTTAATGGTTGAGCCCTTTGCATTATCTAGATGGAACAATAAATTCATATCTTTTATATCTAGCTGTATTAATTTCCAAGATCTACATTGTACTAATAAATGGCAGTGGCTATTGTGGTTTTAAATGTTTTGGATATTAAGTATTGTGAGATTGCTGTAGCTTTTGATACATTCAGTTTTCATATAGTTAAGAACATTTCCTTCTACTCCATTATTTGTTTTATCAATAGTAAATGTTCAATGTCTCAATACTTGTACTGCAGCTATTAAGATTATTACATCTATTATTTCTATTTTCTTAATGCCCATTGGACACAGAGTTTGAATAACATGGTCACCTGGAGATCTGCAGGGTGATTATAGTTCTACAGTTAGAGTGAGTTTAAGGGTCTAAATACTGGCTTAGTTCTAGCAATTGGGCAAGGGTTTGCACCTTTTTTTTTTTTTTTAACTTGAGTGACTTCCCTCAGCCTCCTGATTATCCATAGTTGATTTTTTCTGATGGTACAGAATGGAATACTCATTAGCTTTCCATCTTTTTTCCCATAGAGACACCATGTTCTATTAATCATCTCCATAACACTCCAACCTCCTTGGTGCCTTTATTTCCTTGCCTATCATTACAACAATGTAAACCCTTGGCTTCTGGTAGTTAGAAACTGGTACTCACTTCTATTGTTTAGAGTCCTGTATTCCCAATGTAACCAACAAGCTGAAATATTTAGCAGCATCTCCTACAATCCAGCCCTCCTGTAGAGGACAGTATTATTGAATATCTTAGTGATTATAATATTTCCCTCAGTAAATTCATTCTTTATGCCTAGGTAAATGATGCAAGTTCTAGTCTTTTGCATGGAACATAATTTTGTGGAGCTTCTGTTCATATCTATTTTATCTATTCCAACACTCTGATGTCCCTGAACCCTTTAATCCCTTCCTTTACCATATTTCACAAATCTGGCATTGCAATTTCACTTAGTCTGGGCCATTACATTTTCAATGCTTTTTAGGAACCACTCTAATAATATTGAGTTTGCACAATCTACTAGCACCATTACCAGTGTTTTGAGTCTTGTATCTTAAGAGAGTGCTCCTGAGTCAACAAATTCTTCTTTATATAGGTTTAAATTATGAACCCCTGATCAAGCACCCTTACAGTATAATACCACTCATAGGCTCCTATCTCTTTCAGTACATACAATCTGTACAACAATATAAATCTAATCATTACATTCCAGTGTATGCGAACCTCCCTGCCTACACATTGATCTCACAATAAAGTCCCAAACCCTTAACAGTCCAACATAGTTCTGAATGATCAATGCTTGACCTATTTCTCTCATATTGGTTTCACCACTCTCCCTCCTTCTCCTCACACCATAAGTACTGCTTTTGATTTGATCCCAACAGACCCAGATTCTTTCTGACTCAAAGCCTTCTACAGAGCTATTCTATCAGCTGAAATAACACCTCTAATTTTCTCTCATTGTTATTTTCCTGGCTAACTCATGTTCATCTTTCCAATTTTAATCTAATGACCACTCATTGAAAAAAGGTCTCCTTGATCTGATTACTGCTGCACTAGGTCAAGACCTTGCTATGTTCTTCTGTAGCTCCCTGTACTTTTACTTTGTATGATACTCTCAGTTTTTTATTTGTTCTTTTTAGTTATACATGAGAGTAGACTGTATTTTGAAATATTATACATACATGGAGTATAACTTATTCTGATCAGGATATCATTCTTGTGGTTGTACATGATGTGGAGTTTCACTGGTGGTGTATTCATATATAAGCATAGGAAAGTTATGTCCAATTCATTCTACTATCTTTCCTATTTCCATCCCCTCCCTTCCCTTCATTTCCCTTTGTCTAATCCAATGAATTTCTATCCCTCCCCCCAACTTATTGTGTGTCAGCACCCACATATCACAGAGAACATTCAGCCTTTGAATTTGGGGGATTCACTTATTCCACTTAGCATGATAGTCTCCAGTTCCATTCATTTACTGGCAAAAGGCATACTTTCATTTTTTTATGGATAAGTATATTCCATTGTGTAAATATACCACATTTTCTTTATCCATTCATCTGTTGAAGGGCACCTTGGTTGGTTCCATAACTTAGCTATTGTGAATTGAGCTGCTATAAACATTGTTAATCTTAGTTTCACCCAGTCATTATGACTGATTAAATGTCTGGTTTCTTCTCAACTAAAAAAGTTTCATGAGGGCAGAAATCCTGCTTTCCTTATTTACTTCTGCATCCTCAGGGTTCTTCAGTTCACCCTGTAATTTTACCAGAAACTTCTCCCATGCATCTATAGTTTCCTAAATAAAATAATTACTATTATTGTTGTTATAAATACATTACCAATAGTGATTTAGCATCCAAACTAAAAATTCCACCAGACAAGATAGTTCAAAAACTCAGAATGATCCACCATTACTTTGCTCTGACTCTATTACAATGAATTCTCAATCATATGTTTTCGCTTTTGTCTAGCAAAGGAAACAATCAACAGACAGTAGGGATAAGCAACAGAATGGAAGAAAATATTTTCTAACTATTCATCTGATAGGTGGTTAATATGTAGACTGTATAAAGAATTCAAACAATAATAAAGAAAAAAGTATATAAGTTAAAAATGCCCAAATGATCTGAATAGACACTTCTTTAAAGAAGACATACAGTGAGCGACAACATATGAAAAAATTCTCAATTTCATTGGTCATCATGGAAATATTTTACTAATAATAGCCTGTTACAGTGGCTATTATATTTTTTAAAGGCATTAGATCTGGCGAGGATGTGGAGAAAAGGGGACTATTATACACAGTTGGTGGGAATATAAATTAGTATGACAATATGGAAGCTACTCAAAAAAAAAAATAGATCTACCATATGATCTGGCTATCCTACCTCTGAGTATGTATTCAAAGAAAATGAAATCAACATACCAAAGAGATATCTGCATGCCCATTTTATTGTGACACTATTCACAATAATTAAAATATGAAATCAACCTTAGCACCCATTGATGAATGATGAATGGATAAACAAAATACGTTATAGACACAATTTAGTATTATTCAGCAACAAAGAAGAATAAAATCCTATTATTTTACAGCAAAATACATGGAACTGGAGGACATTAAGTCAAGTACCTCCCATGTTCTCTTTCAATTGCAGAAACTAAAAAAGTCAATCTGAAAATAAAATAGTGATTATTAGGGATTAGGGAGGGTGGGTGGGGGAAGAGTGGAAAAAAGGTGGTTGAATCTGAGCAGTGCATGCTCTATGCATATGGAAATATCATGCTTAACCCCATTAATATGTACAATCAATACAAGTTAATTAAAAAAAACTTTTGTATCTCAGTATCTTTTTCAGTGAAGGCAAAAATAGGAAATTACCTAATGTCATTCTGTTAATATTTCTTAATATTCACAAGTTTTATTTTAGTTTATATACAAATACCCATATGATGGACAATACATTATTTCTGACTGCCTCATTTCACATTCTGTAATGCCTGTACCCATGAAGTGCATAAAAATCCCTGTAATGGTACGTTCAACAACAAAATTACCATGAGTACGTAATTAAATCCCCTAAAAAGGAAGCACATCTTATTAGAATTACTTACATATAATACTGTACCATTCCCACCATTTTCATGTATAAATTTTCTATTGATTTTAAACTCCCAAAATGTTCTAATATCAACATTCAATTGTCTTTGGAAAATTCACACCTAATTGCAGTTGCATTATTACTTTAATTGACCATCTTCCTCACGGTGACAACTGTGGAGTTCTACGCAGCAGCTCATAGTTTTATTCTATCTTTAAAAAATCCTCTCCTGAAAACTTAAGAACATAATGATAAATGAAATAAGCCAGACTCAGAAATTCAAGGGCTGACTGTTTTCTTTCACTTGCACAAGCTAGAGAGAACTAAGTGTGGGGTAAGGAGAGGTGATATCATAAAAATAGAAGGGAGAACAGTGGAGTAGAGGAAGAGGATGGAGGAGGGATGGGTAAGGGAAGCAACTACGAAATGAAATTGATCGACTTGTGTTATATGCATGTAGGAATACATCACAATAAATTCTGCATCTATATGTAATTATAAAATATAATTAAAAACAATAAATGGCCTGTTGTGGTGGTACATACCTGTCATCCCAGTGACTCAAGAAGTTGAGCCAGGAGGATTGCAAGTTTGTGGCCAGCTTCAACAACACAGTGAGACCCTACGTAAATAAATAAATAAATATGGCTGGAGTTGTGGTTGAGTACTAGAGTGCCCATACTACAAAAACCAACAAACAAACAAACAATAAATAGAAGAACGATGAGTAAGGTAAGAAAAGGAATCAGTGGGAGGGAGGGGATGGGAAAGCGGATATTAGGGATTAAGAATGAGTGTAATATATGAATTTATGATCATGCCAAAATGAACCAAAACATTATGTAGAACTGTAATGCACTAATAAAAACAGTTTTAAAATCCTCTCCCGGAAACTAATAAATTTCCATGAGAAATTAGTTCACAAGTGCTTGTAAATGCCAGGAGCTAAGACACCTCTGCTATTTTGCAGACAAGCCTGGGTCCAACAAAGCTCCAGCTTCCACCTGCCCAAACTTGTGCCTCAGGGTTAACAGTGATGGGTTGTTCCATTTCTCATCCTGAATTGTTGCAGGGGGTGAAAATATTTTTTCTTGGGAAAAATAAAGGGATTTATTACCTAATAAAGAACAATATCTCTTTAAACTGATACAAAACAATATAGCAAGTGTTCCATCATCTCCCAATACCACATCAAAGTGAAAGTGACCTCCATTTCTTCAAAATATGCACACATACACAATTATCCTCTTAGTGAAGACTCACTTCCGAATAACATTTTGAATTGTAACAGCCATGAAGTTTCTTTATCATGTCAATAGAAATGAGTCATGGAAAACTACTGACACATTCTCATGGTTTTGAATTGCTTAAAGAAGACAAAAAAGAAAAACAAAAACCATATTTTTCAATTTCTCTACATGTATTTGCATTCACATATTCATATTTCCCCAGTATAAACACAGTCATACATTAAAAATCTCTTGATATTTACTCAACAGGGACTCATTCATCCAGTTCAATAGTATTTTTGACGATTTTATTTGCCTAAGAAAAAACAAGTTTCCCCTAGGTTCCAAGGTCCACAGGTTAAAATGACAAGGTACTTTCTATGATGTGTTATGGTCATCTGCTGTGGTCCTGCCTCCCATAATCAGCCTTAGAGACTCTGAAGTAAAGGGACCATGTTTACACCCTTCAGCATCCAGGACAGTGGCTGGTCAAATGAATTTCCTTTGTCCTTCTTTAAGGCAGTGATTCTTCAAGTGTTGTCCCCTGACCAGAAACACTGAAATCACCCCAGAACTTGTCACAAATGCAGGGCTCCATACTGACCTACTGTATCAGGAACTGGGAGTGAGAGGAGCTATTGCAGCCTAGACATCTGTGTTTCAGTAAGCTCTGTTCATAGAGCATGCATCCTGATGAATGAATACCAAATGCCAAGACAATGAAGAATGCATAGAATAATCTAATTTATCTAAATGTTCGTGATATCACTAGAGTTTGCACATTGCAGGAATATTCTGTGCCCATTAAGATATACTTAATTATAAGGTGCTACCAAATACTCTAAACAAGTGAATTTGTACTATAATCATGGATGACAGTGTCATTATTGTTATAATATAAATTCTCCCTACATCAATCTATAAATTTAACACAACCCCATTCATAATATGAGGCCTTTTGGGGGTAGAATTTGACAACTTTCTAAAACTGATGTGGAAATTCAAAGCATAAAGAGTAGGCAGAACAATATTAAAGAAGAACCAAGATAGAAAACTTACACTACCAGATGGTATAAACTTTTACAGGGCTATTATATTTGAGAGTGCATGGTATTGGCATGGAGAAGCACACAACCATATTAATCATCAGAGAAATGCACATTAAAACCACTGTTCACATCACCAAAACAGTGGCATAGAACATGTGCTAAGATTAATTTGAGAAAACCTGAAGACTCATACATTACTGGTTAGAGGATAAATTTGCAAGATCACTTTGGAAAACTGTTGAGTGGGATCTGTTAATGTTAAACATATATATGACCTATGACCCAGTAATTTCAATCCTAGGAGGAGAAAACCAAAAAGTGAAGAAGAGTCTGTCACACTAGAACTCTCTCATACACACATCAAAAAAAATTGCACAGTAGAAGATGGGAATTTCAAAGTTTCCCAGTGAGAGATTATCTCTGTTGCTAAAGCTCATCCTTACCATCTAGGGAGGATAGTACAAAATATGGGGGCAGCTGGGCTGACAGTTTGTAGTTTAGCAACCAGCTCTTGAAGACACAAGCTCTTGCCAAGAGAAAGGACCTCATGGGGATTGTGCATTGGAACTGGAGTTATCCTCTTCTGTTGATCGCCTAGAAAACACCCCCTGTTGGGCCTCCTTTTTCAGTCTCTCATAGCAACAGCAATCTCCTTCTAGAACAAGGTCCTCACCTTAGTTTCTCATATGTTCCAAGACCTCCCTGCCTAGAAACACATGCACACTTTCTACTGAGCACTGACTCAGAGCCAAGTAGAAGGTATCACAACAAGTCTCCTCTGTGAAATACTATTCTAAACCCAACAACCTTGTGAAGCAGATATCACTGCCTTAATTATTGTCACAGATTTCAGAGATTCCATATTTCCAAGTTCCTGGTAATTTAGAGTGAAGGGGTCTCATGGATGTTCATGAGCATTCAGCCTGTCCTCTGTATGATGTCATGGCCTGCATGTCCTCATTTATAAGAACTGCAAAAAAAAAAAAAAAAAAAAAAATGGAAGGCCTGTCTTTTGTGACACACAGGTTTTGAGCTTATCTCTCACTTCCCTTCTCTCTCACAAAGTGGTTTGCTGTGACCTACTTCAGCTGCTAATACCTTCTGACCCTTACCCCACTGAGAGGAAAGTATTGTGTGTTTTTCAGCTGACAGGAAAAGGCTTGAGTTTTCTTTGTATCTGAGGTCATTGTACAGTTCCAGGGGTGCTTAGTGACTAGAGAGTAACTGCAGGAGCCAGCATTTGCCCAGCATTTAAGCAAGCAGTCACCATTTACAGGGTAGTGGCAATGGGAATAGAAGGAGTGCTCTGAACAGCAGTCACACATCATTCTTTTCTGACAGCTTGAAGCAGAAACATTAACTGTTTCTACTTCAGCTTACACACTGAAGGATAATGGAGCTGTGTGTCTTTAAAAGGCCCTGTCACCAGGCTTCATTCTGATTTTTGAGAAAAATTTCCAGGTCTTTCTGCTCTGTTTTCTTCTGGGTTCAATCCAAAGAAAACCATAGTAAAAACTGGAAATTGTATATTAGGTCAGGGAGGCAAGATATGAAGATAAGATACACTAAGTTTCATACCTATGTGGATAGTCTCATTGCTGAAGGAATAAAATCCACTTACATGGAATGCTGAGAAGACTTCAGAAGAAAGGACAACAGAGGTGTCAAGATAGAGAAATTATTGAATGGTGAGGTTTGGAGAAGCTTCCAGATAAAGGCAGTAAGTAGCAGGGGTCTCTTCCTCAGAGGAGAGTTTGAAGCTGGGTCAGAAAAAAGGAAGAAACAGGATTAGAGGAGAACAGGAAGCCAGGGCCTGTGGAAAATCCTAAGAGAAATGAGAGGTTGAAGGGAAAAGCAGGGGGTACAAAATCCACAATCACCAATAACAGTAGAGATGAGTGGACATGGTATGTAGCTGTATATGTGAAGCAAGGGTTAAAGGGTAGGGAAATTGATGAAAGAGGGTTGAAAGCTGTAGCTCAGAAGTAGAGAATGTGCTTAGTATGTGCAAGGCCCTGGATTCCATCCCTAGCACCAAAATTAAAAAAGAGAGAAAAATGTTCTGGAATCCAGGAAGAAGTGCACAATTTGTTGACAGTGCTTGGAAGTCAAGCACAAAATTAGAGTCTGCACAGACAAAAGCATATGTAGAAACTTGATCGGGAGGCCTGCATCTGAGGAAGGCTCTCTCAATTCAGGGTTTTCAAAACAATTAATAAGAGAGCCCGAGGTTTCAGTGAGTGTCCAAGCATACTATGCTGAGAAGGAAAAAGAGGTGCTAAATGAATAGTACCTGGGCTCACAGTCCATTCTCCAATTACAACTCTTCAGCCATCCTTGTCTTTATACACTGGGGATCACACACAGTGAAATTACTTCTATCCTTTTTTGAGAAATAATTCAGATGGATTTTACCCTAATAAAAATTTGCAAACAGGGGCCCGGGTTGTAGCCCAGTGGTAAAGCACTTGCTGTACACGTGTGAGGCACCGGGTTTGATCCTCAGCGCCACATAAAAATAAACAAAATAAAGATATTGTGTCCATCTAAAAATAAAGAAATTTTTTTTTAATTTGCAAACAACAATACAGGTGTGGTGGCACATGTTTATTATCCCAGTGACTCAGGAGGTTGAGGAAGGAGGATCACAATTTCAAAGCTAGCCTGAGCAACTTAGTGAGGCCCTAAGCAACTTAGCAAGACTCTGCCTCAAAATTAAAAAAAAAAAATTAAAAAGAGGTTGGGGATGTGGGTGAGTGGTTGAGCACCCTGGGTTCTATCCCAGGTACCAAAAAAAAATTTTTTAAATGCGAAAAACAGTTTACCATTTTTATATAATACTGTCTTCCAAAAAAAAAAAAAAAAAAAAGAATACTGTCCTCTGGGGACCATGAACTCAAGTTTACCCACTGCCTCCTTAATCAGGATGGCATGAAAATATTTTAGACACTTGAAGAGTTATGACAGAAAAGAGGAGTGGTTTGGGGAAAGGCATTAGATACTCTCAGCCTTAGGCTAAAGGGATGGGTGGGTGGGATGGTGAATGAGAGAAAATGGGGCAATACCTATTGTGTAGATACAGGTAAGGGACTGAGAGGGAGAATTACGGTGCTCCAAAGTTATGGAAAGGTGAATTGTGAGGAGTAGAGGTATGGTTATCAAATCAGTTTTCTGAATTTGTATTTTGGAAATACAATTACTTTAATTACAGAATCATACCTTGGGATGAGCATTAGACTATAAGTCTCTGAGCATATCAGAGTGGCTGTTCCTGGGGCTATAATCACCTAGTGTCAATTTCAGGGTTCATAGTACAAGTAAAGGTCTAGAATCCAGGGAAATTGTGAATGTAACATTAAGTTCTAAATAAAATGGACAATAGACATAAAAACACTATTATTAATTGTTAGGGATAAGAAAAGATTCATCAATTCATCATATAAAAAGATAGAATTATTAATTCATTAATGAAATAAACCTGTAATATGATATCATTATGTAAAAAATGGAATGTCTAAAATGATATTTAAATAAATGCCTAGTATTGGAGAAGATGTAATCAGTACTTTCTCACATGGTCAGTCAGAGTGGAATTTAAGAAAATCATTTCCTTCTATCTACTAAAGCTAAACAAATGCATACCCTATGTTTCAGTGAGGGAGATGTAGAAGGCTTAGGCAGCCAGGGCAAGATGGGTGAGTGAGGAGATTGGGGGCAGGGCCAGAATAAAGGATCAGGGAGAGAGTGTTTCAATGAGGTCAACTCCCTGCTTGACAAAAGTGCATGTGGACACAAGTGGGGGACCCAAGCAGATAGACACTTCCATACTTGTTCTCCTAAGCAGGAGAACCAATAGAAAAACTAAAACAGACATGTGGACAGAGGGGGCACCAATCAATAATAGTGAGGAGCTCATGGGCAGGAGAGAAAATAAGGAAAGAAGGAAATTCCAGAGATGATAAAAAGAACAGGCCAAAGTTTCTCCATCGGATTCCCAAGTATGGGGTCCCTTCTCTTTGGAGAAGTTTATATCTTTTGCTTTTGCAATAACCCTGCTGCTTGCTTACTGTCTGTATGTCCTGTTCAATTCTTTGCTCAGTGGAGACAATGAACCCAGCACCTCTAGATAGTATCATCAGAAATTCAACAGAAATGAGTGTGTATGTCCAGGAAAAAACTTGTGAAGGGGGCTGTCCATAACAGCATTATTTATAATGATCACAAACACAACTCAAATCCCTGTCAATAGTGGAATGAATAAATAAACCACATCACTGACACATTGAGCAACTTTTGCAGCTCTTCTCATAAAAAAAAATCACTTGGTTAAGACTTATCTATATTTTGTCAGTTTTCCACAATTAAATTTGTTTTGCTTTATATTAACACTGAAACAAAAAAGAGATAGAAAGCCAAACAAACCCTATACTTTCTATTTCTACTGAAGGCAAGATTCTGTGACTCTCTGCAAGGCCTTTGGAACATTTGTTCTGTCCAACTCATGTGGCTCAGTAAATCCCATGGTTTTGTGTCAAAGCCCTCAGCCTTTACAGTTGTCCTCATGGGACTCAGATAATCCCTTATGCCTCTTCCATCTTCTGAAGTTGTCTCAAGTTCCTTCACTAGAAAGGATGCAATCTGTGAAGACTCTAATTAGAAATTCCTTTTCCTGAACATATACATGCTTCTTTCCTGCTAGCCAGCCTGAAGGACTTTTTTTTTTTTTTTTGCTATCTCATTTATTGTACATACATGTGGGAACTTCAATACATCCTGTCAAACTTCCTATTAGTGGCTAACTCATTTTCAGCCTGCTGGGTCCTAAATATTCAGAATTATCTGGATACTGGGAGCTGAGATTTTTTTTAAGCTTAACTTTAGGCTGCCAAAAACATTCCGATGTTCTCTGTTCCTCTTAATAGATTAGACATGCAACTGACCTCTGACACAGAGTACAGATTTATGAAGGTGAAGATAGCACTCTTAGGTAGAGTGGAGTGGACCTAGAAAGAGATAGAGGCTCAATGCCCCAGTGTCTGGAAATTAGGGTCTTATATCCTGAACTGTGGTGTGTTCTCTTACTTATACAGACCTGATTAAAGACCCTCCTCCATTTTCTCCCATTGGTTATCTTATGACACATAATTAAAATATATTCCAATTTTACCCCACTGGTTACTTTAGAAAACCTAATCAGAATACTGCCCACTTTACTTCCATTGTTCATTTTAAAATTTGACCTGTGGCGGGAGTTGTCATGGTGATAAGTCCTGGGTGATAGGAGTTGTCATGGTTATGGGATTTATTGTAAACAGAGAGAGGAGTCATCTCCTCCAGCAGCTTCTTTATATTACCCTGTCTCCTCCATCTTGGTGACCCTGAACTCCTACCTGACAAAACTAATTTGCAGATCCTGCTTTCCATGGTGGACAATGTGTGGCATGGATCAACATTTACCTCTGTAAGGACTATGAACTGATAAGCTGAAATAAACTTTCCTTGATAATGTCAGCTGTTATCAGGGAATGGAAGAATGGCATCAATATGAACAAATTCCATAGAGGGGACAGTAGGTACAACTGTTCCTGGGAGGTTGTTTTCCTCCAATTTTTGGAAATCTTCCTCCACTTGGAAACTGAACCTTAGAGTTGGAAATTAGAGGTGGAAATATATTGGAAGTTTCCTGCCCTGAAACATGGAAAATAAGTGAACCAGGACTAGTATCATAACCCAAGCTGGCACTTACACTGAAGTCAGCTCTCCAATTTTTCCCCTGCCTCCCAACATATCCATTCACTTTTGCACTTCATATGAACTACTTTCATTCCTTCCACTGATTTGCAGATTTTATTACTAAATATGTTCATTGTGCCTCAACAATGGGTCTCAATTCCCAAAAAACAAAAACTCCTAAATTCTGGTTTTCAGATAACTTTTTTTCTTGCCTTTCCCAAGTGATTTATCATTTATGATTTCTACAAAATCCTGACATCTATAAACGTTTGGATCAACTGTTCGCGCAGTTCCTAAGCAACAGTGACTACTTTAGCTGCGAGACAGCTTTACCACACTTCCATAGATTTACCCAGCAAGGAGATGAGCTCAAATGGATTTAGATAGTTTATTACTGCTGACACAGCTGGCAGCCTGAGCTTCAGGTTTACATTGGTTCCCCTTGTTTCCCAAGTCCTACCTGATATCACAGCTGAAACACTGAACATATGAATCCCTCAGTCTTTTAAGGGTATTGCAAGCAAACCTGATCAATGATTGCCCTGGAGGAAAACATTATTGTTATTATCCTGGTTAGAAAATGAACCTGTTCTCTGACCAAGAGAGAGAGACATTAACCTCATCTCCTGGGAATGTCTTTGGGGAGAACAGGGAGATTCTAGCATCATTACCTGGGATTATAAGTAAATATGCTCCCTGACCTGTAACAGCTTTGCAAATATCCTTCAACAAAGCTGTAAATGCCCTGTGCTGAGATGTGCAGAAACACCTGACCCATGGAGAATTATCTTCCAACAGCTCATCATTTCCTTCCTGGTTCCTGAGTTTTGTTACCTTATTTGCAAATGGAACCATCTTCCCCGGGGTGGGGGAGATGTCATTTGAATCATTGAAAAAAAAAAAAGTCATTTAGCTGGTGGCAGACTCCTGTAATCCCAGCAGCTCGGGAGACTGAGACAGGAGGATAGTGAGTTCAAAGCCAGCCTAAGTGAGGCTCTAAACAACTCAGAGAGATCCCATCTCTAAATAAATTTTTAAAAAATACAAAATAGGGCTGGGTATATGGCTCAGTAGGTGAGTGCCCCTGAGTTCAATCCCCAGTACCCCTCAAAAAAGTCATTTAAAAATTCAGCATTTTGACTTCTCTAAGGGCTAAAATTTTCTATCATATTATGCAAAATCCCAGGGATCCTGGGTACCAGACAGAGATTATACAGGGAGGACAGGAGAAAGCAAGAACAAATCTAGACTTATATGTAGGAAATGTACAAAGTGATCATAAGACACTTCTTGTTAAAAAGTTATTATTAAATTGTAGTATAAAGGTGTATTAAGAATTGTAATGCAAAAAAATTATGAATGTAATGCACTCCATTATTGTCATGTATGTAAGAAATAATAAAAAATAAAAATAGATAATAAAAGCATTCAGCATTCTGATAGTTTATATCTGAAAACATTATGTACAGTTATTTATCAGTAGTTCTTCTGTTTCATGTATTTATTGATTTCCATCCTTTGTGAATGAAGTACTCACTCAAACTTTGTGTTTTAGTTAATATAAAACTTGTATCCTTACTTTTGGTGAATTTCACATATTTTGAACTTTTTTTTGTACAAGGGATTGAACCCAGGGATACCTAACTACTGAGCCACATCCCCAGACCATTTTAGTTTTATTTTGAGATAAGGTCTTACTAAGTTGCTTAGAGCCTCACTAATTTGCTGAGGCTGGTTTTAAACTTGTGATCCTCTTGCCTCAGCCTTCTGATCCTCTGGGATTGTGGGTGTGTGCTATTTGTCCTGCTTGGACAAAATATTGTAAGTTAAATGCACATAACCAATATCATCACTGAATATAATTTTGGCATTAGTACACATTGAATCTGTCAGTAATTAAACAATAATGAAAAGTTCAAAACAATTCAACATTCCAATGTAATCATTCAGTAAACCAGAAACGAAGTAAAGCATCTTCAACTGGCTAGCCACATAAGCAAGAAAGCAGGAGTACATAAGATGGTGAAATACTAAGATCACACATCCTACTCAGTCACAAAAGAAGGAACAATAGTAATAGATATAAAGAATACAAGAGCAAATTTTATCACAATATTCAGAAAATGTGATTACTCACCAAGAGAAGGAAAATCAATAGAAAAATAATATCAGAAGTTAAAAAGTTGATTTTGTTGGGATTATATCAAATAACTATACAATACTTAATGTTTTTATGTAAATAATAAAAAATTTAAAATTCTAAAAAAAAAAAGAGAGAGCACATTCTCCAGGTGCTGTGGCACACGCCAGCGGCTCAGGAGACTGAGGCAGGAGGATCATAAGTTCAAAGCCAGCCTCAGCAAAAGTGAGGTGCTAAGCAACTCAGTGAGACCCTGTCTCTAAGTAAAATACAAAATAAAGCACATTCAAAGTAGTGGTGATAGGATTTTCAAGATACCTAGAAATCAGCTTATAAAAAAAAGATTTCATTGTCAAACGAAATGCAAAACTTTGAGGCCGTGGAAAACCTGAATATATGTGCATATTATTTTGTAGTATAAGATATGAGAAAAATTTTAGTATAATAATTGACCTTAAAGGTAATCTGGAGTTAAAAATACAAAGCTAAAGAACAATTATATAAATAAGATAGTACTGAAGCAAATAAAATAACGAAGTGGAAATTGCGCTGAGTGATAGTAAACTAAATGCAGCAATTAAACAGAGTTGTTCTGGAATAGGAATTAATAAACTAATCAATGGAAAAAGAATGACTGGTCCAGAAATCAATCTAAACCTACATGAAAATTTCATATTCTATACAGTAAGGAAGAGATGGGAATAGTCTGACTTAATCTTAATTCATTTCTTCCTTTATTTCATTTTTCAGTACTGGGGATAGAACCCAAGACCTTATGCATGCTAGACAAGTGTTCTACCACTGAGCTATATATCCCCAGCCCTTTTGTATTTTGAGACAGGATCTCACTAATTGGTGCAGGTTTGCAATCCACCTGTCTCTGTCTCCTGAGTAGCTGGGATTATAGGGATACAATCTTGTACCCAGCTAGAGAATTAATTTCTTACCTTCAGAACAGATGAGGCTTTATAATCCCCCGTCACCCCATCACTGCTTTCAGCCATGTAAGACCTCAGGGAGGAATGGCCAACTAATTCTAGGAGTGCTTCTTGCTTATTAATTCTTCTCTAGGGCACTGGGAGGTGAGAGCATTGGTTTTAGGTGGGACTCTTTGGGTCAGCAAAGGGCCCTAGACCCTGGCTGCAGTGGAGTGGTTAACTTCTGCATGAGGGCAGAGGCAACATTAGCACCAGTTATAGTGGGCTTCATAGAGTCTGACTGGCATCTGCCATCACCACCCCTTGAAGGCCTTGGGCAGGATGAAGCTCTTTCACTTCTTCCTGAGAAGTCTCCTGGATTCGAGAGCCATGGTCCAAGGAGGCAGAACTCAGATCAGCAGGAAATAGGAAGTTTATTTCATTCCAGGAATCAAGACAAGGATCCTTAGTGAGTATTTAGAGAACTATCCATTCTGGAACAGTGAGGATGCCACAGAGTCCCATCCCAATGGTTTCAGGCTGAAATCCTTCCTCACTTCCCTTCAGAGGTCTTAGGATGGTGAGGGCTTATTTAGAGTGGGGGTGGAGGAAACTCAGTATAGCAGGTGGGGATAGGGACCAATTCCCTGTCAGGAGTCAAGATGGAAACCCCAAGGCAAGATGAAAGGCACAGTTCACTCCAGAACAGAGAGGTCCCATAGAATCTGAACTTTGCTCTCAACTATGGGAGGCCCCAAGCAGGGTTGTCTTGTGGAGTCCTCTCTTAACTATCTCCTTAGGGGGATCTCTGTGAGAATTGGACTTAGTTTGGAGGTTGACTCCATTCAGCAGAGGGATGAGTCCCATGTCCTGCCAGTAGTCTAGGTAAAGAGCTTGACAGGAGGGTTGAGACAGGATCTCAATTAGTTGCCCAGCCTTGCAATCCTCCTATCTCAGTCTCCCAAGTAGTTGGGATTACAGGTGTGCACCCCTATGCCAAGCTAGTACAATTCATTTCTGCAGGAAACTTTCTTATCCTCAGATCCAACTCAGAAAGTGCTCAGATTCTCAACTCTGCAGTCTGCTTTCAGGGGCCCAAGGTTAATATGATTACTTCATCAGTGTTTTTATGATGTGTAAGAGGAAAGGCCCACAGTGGAAGGTCAACAGAGGAAAGAATTCTAGCAGCCAAGGTAAAGACCTGCAAAGTTTGGCAGTCCCCAAGACTACCCTCACCATCTACAAGTTCAGGAGTTCACAAGACCAAGTTTGATAATCTGCTAGAAGGACTCAAGAACTCACCAAAAGCCAATATATTCATGATTATGAATCACTACAGTGGAAAGACACAGATTAAAATCAGCTAAGAGAAGAGGCACATAGGAATTCAATGCACAGAGCTTCCAGTTGTTGATTCCTATGGATTCTGGGAGAGTGCTAACTTGTTCAAAACATGTGTGACAATACACATGAAGTATGACTAACCAGAGAAGCTCACTTGTGCCTTGAATTTTACAGTTTTTGTAGGGGTTAATTCATGAGGACATGGTTGAACATCCATGTGGTAACCTTAGTTTTAGTCCTCTGCAGGTTGATCTAAGGCAACCTCAAATTTCCATCATAAATCATTGTTAGTTTTGACTATTTTGGTTGGTCCAAAGCCTCCAGATAAACAAGGACACTATTACCAAGCAGAATATCCAAGGGTGTAAGGCAAAAGTCAGACATCTCTTTGGGAAGAATTGATTATTTAGACTTTTCCCTGGGCAATGTAATTCTTTATGAAACAGCACCCTTAGAACTATAAGGAGACCATCTATGTCTAACCAGAAGAGGTTCCATAAAGCCCTATCCTTGCTGTCATCTCTGGGGAGTGCTGGGAAGTGGTATTCAGCTGAGACTTCCCTCACTTCATTTTCTGAAGTACCATAGATTTGAGACCTTTGTTTGAGGGATTTAATTATATTTTGTAGGTTAGATAGGACTTAGGCCCTGTTTTAAAGCAAGATAAGACTAAGAAGGACTGCCTATCCCAGATAAGAGAAATCCCAGCAGGGCCTGGCCCCTGATATTCACCCTGGAAGTCTTCTACCCTTACATTCTCTTTAGAGATATCTAGGAAGTGAGTTCCTTGGTCTAAGTGGGAAGTCCTTGGGTCAACAATTGGCAGAGGGTGTGACTGCTCAGCAGCTGGAGTCAGTTGAAGATCCTGAGTGAGAACTGAGGGGACCAACTACCCCATAATATAGTAGATCCCATAGAGTAATATCTCTGGGAATTGCTTCCTAGGGTCTGATGTTGCCCCTTACCTTCTCCTTGTGGGCTCAGGAGATAGGTTAATAAAGTAAACAGAAGAGTTCTGGCTGTGAACACCTTCAGACTCCAGGAATAGAGTTCAGGCTTTTCATTGACCCTGTCAAACACAGTCTTGGTGCCCAGAGTATGAGGGACATAGGTAGGTAAAACCCATGGGACAGAGGCATTGCCCTGGAAAGCTAAATCCATCCCAGTTCTCCTAGATACTCCCACACCTCCACAGGAAATTGAGAGAAATGGTTTTAATTTTTTGCCTAATTCTACTTAGGCTATATGAGGCTTTGGATTTAAAGGATAGACTTGAGCTTTCCTTGTGGAGGGTAGGGAAGGTGGTAGTTTGAATGGGAGCAGCCTCAGGTTGAGCGGGACAGGCCCTTCCAAGACCCAAGGCAATGACCTCTTAATGTGGACTGAGTGCCACACCATCTTCTTCTCCTTCTGCCAAGCCTATTTTCAACAGTAAAAGGATCACCAGGAGATCCCAGAAGGTCCTCAGGGGACTATTTCAATTCCAGAGTTACTCTTTGACCTTGAGTTGAAGGAAGTGAACACAGATGCCATGGATAAATGTTACATCCTCATCAACAAAATGGAGTTCTCCTTTGCCAAGGGACTGCGCTTGCCCAAAACTGATATTTTGTTGTTGTTGTTGTTGTTCTGCAGTGCTTGGAGACTGAACCCAGGGCCTCACACATGTTAGGCAAGTATTACACTGAGTTACATCCCCAGCCCTCCAAAACTGGTATACTGATGTACATTCTTGATGAGATTTTTGTGAAGAGCAATTTTGTACTTGAAAGGGACATCTGGAATATGCTGAACAAATTGAAGATCCTGAGATGAAGCACATTTGTACATATGCATGTACAGAATGCTTTCCATCAAAGACTTTTAGCAGCAACAATATCTGAATTTAAGGCAGTTGCCTAACTGTGATCTTATGCACTATGAATTCCTAAAGGTCCTCAAGTCTACACTTATACCAGAAAGACAAAAGTGTTGGAATTTGTGCACAAGCTCAATAATGTTTACCTGTGTTCCTATAGGTCACTGTATTAAGAGGTTTTTTTTTTCTGTACCAGGAATTGAACCCAGGGGTGTTTAACCACTGAGGTACATCCCCAGCCCTTTTTTATTTATGTATTTATTGATTGATTGATACAGGGCCTTGCTAAGTTGCTGAGACTGGCTTTGAAGTTGCCATCTTTCTGCCTCAGCCTCCTGAGCTGCTGGGATTACAGGCATACACCACTGTGCCCAGCTATTAAAAGGTTTTAACAGAAGATAAGGACAGAACCCGAGTCAGAATTTCAGGTCATATCAGTATTGATGCTGTGTATGTTGCTGGGGGGCATGGTCACTGCCAGTGGTATAGCTAATACTATTGCTATCACCAGCAGCAGACACAAGTGAGGCAGAAGCAGATTCTTCACTTTATGTTTGAAATAGGAAGTCAAATATCCTATAGTGAGTGCTGGGGTTGTGGCTCAGTGGTAGAGCACTTGCCTCACATGTGTGGAGCACTGGGTTAGATCCACATCACCACATAAATAAATAAAATAAAGGTATTGTGTTCATCTACAACTAAAAATTTAAAAAGAGACTCCATTTCATTATTAAAAACAAATGCTGAATATTTTCTCTGAATAAGGAGACTGACTCATAGTAGGGTATGGAGAGAGAGCATGGGAGGAATAGATGAATTCTAGATAGGGCAGAGTCTAGATAGGGCAGAGGGGTAGGAGGGAAAGGGAGGGGGCAGGGGATTAGCAAGGATGGTGGAATGTGATAGACATCATTATCCAAAGTACATGTATGAAGACAAATGTTGGTGTCAACATACTTTATATACAACCAGAGATATGAAAAATTGTGTTGTATATGTGTAATAAGAGTTGTAATGCATTCCGATGTCAATATATATATATATATATATATATATATATATATATATATATATATATGCACTATAACGAGAATACATATCCCCCTCACTGAAATGTGAGGGGGACACAAGATATATTCCATTGGGGTGCTTGCTATAGACTTAATTGTGTCTCCCAAAAATTCATATGTTGAAGCTCTAACCCCCAATGTGACTTAAAGACAGGGCCTATAAGGAGAAAATTAAGGTTAAATGAGATAATAAGCATGGAGCCCAATCCAATACAATTAGTGCTCTTTTGAGAAGAAACTCCAGAGAATGCTTTCTCTCCTCATGTGAATGTGCCCAGGAAAGGCCTAGTGAGGACACCAGTGATAAGGTTTCCATCTTCAAGGCAGGAAGTCTTTAGCAGGAAAAGGCCATGCTGGCACCCTGATCTTAGACTTATAATCTCCAAACTGTGAGAAAATATATTTCTGTTGTTGAAGCCAATCAGTCCACAATATTTTGTCATGACAGTCTGAACAAATTAACAGTGGTCTCATTGCATTTGGATAAATTAGTGATTTATCTGTTATTTATTATCTTTCAGAGTACTTCTTCATTTAATAGAATGTTCAATTGGCTTCAGAATTTATGCATGATTTAGCTAAACATTTTATTATTTTCTCCCAGGTAGAGAGTATGAATTTTACTATTTTCCAAAACTTTCTATGTCAATTTGTGGTCTGGAAAAGGCCACATGGTATTAGGATAGGTTGCTTATTCAAAATGTAAAAAAAATTCACCAATAAATTTTTGCAATCTAAAAATGGGGGGTATAAATATGGTTATATCCTGACTTTTCCCCTTCCTTTTCAGTCTATTATTCTATGAAATAGATAAATACACACATAAATTTCCTTAATTATTCAATAACCTAGAGAAAACAAAAGCCTGATAAACACATATAACTACCTTTGCATTTATTTGTCAAACACTGATTGAACACCTGCTGTGTGTATGTTGATTTGCTAACTGTTGAAGTTTGTATGATAGTAAAAAAACATTCTCCCCTTAAACTATGCACACTCAATACAGAACACTTCTTACCACAAATGTGGAGGTTTTCAAATTTGACTAATTTTCTGATTGTCTACAGACACCATCTGGGTCTACTACAATTCAATTCAATTCTATACATAACTGGAGTTAGCAAAGACCCCTAAGGGAACAGTCCCAACAAGTCTGTCCCCATGGACTTGGATATGTTCACCAATCTGGAAGCTCTCTGAACCCCATATTCCAGGGTTTTTATGGAGACTTAATCATGTAGATGTGATTAATTATTGACTCTTTTTGGGGAGAGGAGGGGTACCAGGGATTGAAATCAGGGGCACTCAACCACTGAGCCACATTCCCAGCCCTATTTTGTGTTTTATTTAGAGACAGGATATCATTGAGTTGCTTAGTGCCTTGCTTTTGCTGAGGCTGACTTTGAACTAGCGATCTTCCTGCCTCAGCTGCTGGGATTACAGGTGTGCACCACTGTGCCCAGCTGATTATTGACTCATTTTACAGTCCCTCTCCTCTTCCTGGGTGAAAGGAGGTAGATCTGAAAGTTCCAAGTTTCTAACCAAGGCTTGATCTTTCTGGTGACCAACCCCCCATGCAGGAGCCCACCCTCACTTACCTCAATAGAACAAAAGACACTTCTGTAACCCAGGAAATTCTGAGATTAGGAGCTCTGTGTCAGAAACTGGGTCAAAGATCAAATAGCAAAACAAAAGATGCTCTTATAGCATCCCATCACTCAGGAAGTTACAAGGGTTTTAGGAGCTCTGTGTCAAGGACTGGGGGCAGAGATGAAATAAATATTTCTCATTATTATATATCATAATAGCATAGAAGTATAAGGTAATATATCACCAAAAACAAATGTAAGAAATTATAAACCTCAAATTACCAATATCGTTTAAAGAAAACAAAAGGGGATATTATAGGAAGAAATTAAGAGAAAGTAAGACAAATTGTTTTAATTTTCCACAAAAAGCCAAGTGTGAAAGTTAATTCCATGTATATATTATGTGTATTAGTGTTACTACAGGTATATATGGATGAAGAGATGCATTAAAAGGAAGACCAACAGAATATAGAAAGGGGGTCAAGAGGAAGGGAGGAGGGAAAGGCATAGGAAAGTACTGGGGAATGAAATGTACCAAATTATTCTATGTCCATATTCAAAAATCACAACAAATTGTGCTTATATATAATTATAATGCAGTAATTAAAATAATAATAAAAGTGAGAACAGCATATAGCAAGCAGATCAAGGAGATGGAGGAAGAGAGGGAAAAGGAAGGCACTGGGGGATGAGCTTGATCAAATTATATTATGTGTGTGCACAAACATGGCATAATGAATCCCACTATTTTTTTTTGGGGGGGTGGGTACCAGGGATTGAACTTAGGGGCATTCAACCACTGAGTCACATCCTCAGCCCTATTTTGTGTTTTATTTAGAGACAGGGTCTCAATGAGTTGCTTAGGGCCTTGCTGTTGCTGAGGCTAGCTTTGAACTCACGATCCACCTGCTCCAGCCTCCCAAGTCTCCGGTATTAACAGGTGTGCACTATCATGCCCAGCATGAATCTCATATACTTATAATGCACAGATAAAAAATTAAAAAGAGAGGTGTATTAAAGGATTGCCTCTGTGTTTGTTTCTGTTGCCATAACATATTATCACACTTGGTATCTTAAAATAAAACCCATTTATTTTCTCTGTTTTCATGATCTACAAATCCAGAAATGTTGTAGCTTAACTGGGTTCTCTCTTTATGGTCTCTTGAAACTGAAATTCTTTCCATTAGGGCAGGTGGGGAAGCCTTCCTTTCTACAGGCTCTGGAGAAGAATCTGCTTCCAAGATTTCAGAGATTATTGGTAGAATTGATTTTCTTGGGACTGTAGGATTAGGGTTCCCATTTCTCACTGAATGTCAGCTAAGGTTCTTTCTCTCAGGAACTTCAGACTGTCTGCATTCCTTCTCACATAGCATCCACATCTTCAGACCAGCAGTTACATGTTGAGTCTTCATGCTTCAAATCTCTCTGACTTCCTTTCTCTTCCACACTCTACTTTTAGTGTGATTATATCAGGTCCACTTACATAATCCAAAATAAGGGCCCTATCTTAGGATCAACTGATTGGTAAACTTAATTACATCTGCAAAGTCACATAACATAGTCACAAGAATGCACCACAGAATAAGGATCATGGGAGCCAAAATTTCTGCCTGCCACAGTCAGAAAAAAAAATTAATTTTAGTCACCTCAAGGTAGAGACATTTCAAATGATCTCTACTTTTCTTCACAGACATTCCTGAGTTATTTGAATTTTGAGAATGATTCACATTTTCTAATTATAATCAGGAAAAATAGCTATTCTACAGGGAAATGAAGTGCACTTGGCAAGAGCCCTGGCTCTTCATTACAGATTAGTGTTTGGTGATGCAGTGGGACTTCTATAGACACCTGGTGACAGAATCTAGAGGATATGTTATCCCATCCTGTCACTTTCTTGCTGAAGATTATCCAACTGCTTTCCATACTTTCCATAATCTGGGAAATGTTTAAATTCATTTTTGTGAATTGAATCCTATGTGGGAATCTGTGTGTCACTCCATCCATCCCAGATGCCAAAGATAGTGTACTGAGCCTTTGCATTGGTTACACAATTTGAGTTTTTCAAGCCATTTTCAGAAGATCATTTCTAGCATAGCCCTATGAAGACAAGTAAAGGCTAAGGGTATAGCTCAGTTGCAGAGAGCATTTAGCACATTTGGGGCTCTGGGCTTCATCCCCAGAACTTGAAAAAGAAAAGAAAAGAAAGAAGTTCCAATTCTGGGCTGGGAATATAGCATAGTGGCACAGTGTATACTTAGCATGAGAGAGGCACTGGGTTCGATCTGCAGGGCTGGGTTCCATCTGCAGTGTACACACACACACACACACACACACACACACACACACAGAGTCAGTTGAGAATGATGACACACATGCCTTCTAGTTCCAGCAACTTGAGAGGCTGAGGTAGGACAAATACTTAAGCCCACAAGTTTAAGACCAGCCAGAAAAGCATATTGAGACCCAGTCTCCAAAATAAATAAAATTTGGAAGTCCCAGAAAAGCCCAGATTTTTTTCATTTTCTTTTGGGGAGAGTAGGAAGATTAGCTCCCAGTTATGGTGTGCTTGATTAACAGGCCAAGGCTAGTAAACCTCCTTCCCTGGTGACTCTCAGGCCTGATGAAAGAGACAGAAGAGCAAACCCAGTCATGCACTGGTCTCTTCTGGACTAGGGGTTAGCATTTCTGGGAATCCAGTCTTCTAAGTCCTAGGATTCCTGTTTTCTCATAAGAGATTAGAATAAGTGACCATTGTAGAGAATGAAGCCAGCCTTCCCATATTCTTTTCAATAACCAGGGATGTGACAGTCTTGAGTATTCCCTGTGAAGGAAGGGGAGAGTCTATGTTTTATTAGGAACCCCCTGGGGTTATCAGAGTGAACAATGCATTCAAGTTAGGACTTCAGCATATGTAGGGTGAGCAGAGGTCTGCAAAACATCTGGGGTTATTGATGGCTGCAGCTGAGAACAGAGGCCACACAGGAGGCCTCTGTTTGGGGCAGAAAAGATCTATCTGTATGGGGCAGACTTTGCAGAGACACTGAATGTTCCTATTATGGGAGAAGCCTACTATAGGCCTTCCCTTAGGAATAGAGTAGAATATAAATCCATATAAAAAATTAAAAGAAAAAAAAACATGCTTATGTAAATATTGATCTTTGCAAGAAGCATGAAATATTCATAGTAATCACCTCTTATAGTAATATCAAGGGTCAGGAGAATATGAATTTTACATTCATGTTTTACCATGTGAAAATTTTTAATTTTATGATAGCCCTATAATATTCATACTTATAAGGCACAGTATTATAGTTCAATATACATATATAATGTGTGATAATCAAATCAGAATAAGTAGCATTTTTATCTGCTCAAATATTATCATTTCTGTGTTGGGAACCTCCAAACTCATCTCCTCTCATTGTTTTGAATTATATCATTAATTGTTATAGATTATAGCCATTCTGTTGTGCTACAGAACTATTCCTCCCCATAACTGTTTTTTTTGGTATGTATTTTCCCCACTTTCACTCATCCCCCCTCCCCCTTGCCTTCCTAACATCCAGTGATCTCTATTCTACCCTCTACTTCTACATAATCAGCCTCTTTAACTTCCACAGATGAGTGAGAACATGTGGAATTTGTCCTTATGTGCCTAACTTATTTCACTTAATAAATGTCCTCCAATTCCTTCCATGCTGCCATATATGAAAGAATTTCATTCTTTTACTGTCTGAATACTATTCTATTGCATATATGTACCATATATTTTGTTGTTTGTATTGTGGCAGAGAGTGACCAAGGTCTAGCAACCTGTCCCCTAGTTTTTGTCTTCCCTGGTCTGTGGCCATGGACAGAGGCTTAATAGTGTCTCCCAGCCTTTGGCAGGCCCCTCAGTCCTGTTCCAAGTATATTGTTTGCTCCATCCCAGGGAAGAAGGCAAGGGCCATGGGGAGAGGTCATAAAGCTCTTCTCCACTTGACATTGACCCTCAGTTGGATTCCACAGGTGTATTTGGTCACTTACTTTTTGAATCCACATAACAGTTGTCTTCAAAACCCCTGGATATTTTTTCTTTCTGATGATCTGGGAATTATGAAAAATGTGTGTGATACAGCTATGGAAGAAAAAATATCTTCACTGTGAAACATGAGAGTCAAGGTGAGTGGGAAGGCCCGTGGAATGGAGCATGTGATATTGACGTTCCTGGTGGAAGTGAGGAGGTTGCAATTGAATGTGTGTTTCCCTAGGAACAACGGCCCCTCCCTCTCTGCACAGCCCAGCTGCTGTAACACTGAGTTTATTACTTCCAAGTTCCTAAATTAACCCCATGATCACAGCAGTCTCTTTCTTAAATCATTCTACATTCATTCCAGCCTTGTTGAGACAACTGCTCAGACATAAGTATAGCTCTGTTGCATGAAGGATGCAGATTCATATGGAAAATTGGATTCATATTTCCTTCCACCCCCACATCCACACTCCCCACTCATTTCTATATTAAATCATTCCAGTCGCAGAAGCCCACTGGGTAAATTCATTCTGCATTCATCTCAGCCCTGTCCAGAAAGCAAACCAGAAATAAAAAGTACAGCCCTGGGCCATAGGATCACAGTATAATAGGGACAAGTACATTCTTAGGCCTGTCCACCCACAACCTCCATGCCTCCAGACCCCCAGGCCACACCCACTCAATCTCAAGCACATGTCCTTCCAAAATGCTCAGTAAAATATGTGGAGCCAAAATAATTAATTATTTAAGCATTTACTTTGGATAAATAAAAAACAAAACTAGAGGGCAGTGGATTGTGTAAATGGATTTATTTCCCTTGAGTGTCTCTGTTTTACTGCTGCCCAATCTCAGAATTGAAAAGTTTACAGCGAGCTATATCCCAAATCTGCTGGTGACCTGGCCCTAGAAAATCTTGAAGTGAAAGGGCCTGGGATGTGTCCATGCTATAACAAGGAGAGATGAGTGACTAGGCAAAGCTCTCACCTCAAGCACTTGGTGAAACATGTCAGTAATTTCTAGAATAGTGATCACACAAGACAAACATGGATGATACATGGGTGAAGGCTCACCTAACAAAACTCCCTGAAATGGTGAGTTCTCCATGGAGCTCACCATGCAACTTAGAATAATTAGGGGAGATGACTTCATCCTCCAAAATAAAAGAAAACAGACACCTTCCTCCTATTCCTCACTGGAGGTGTCTTAAGAAATTAGACTTATTCTATAGGAGAGCAGCAGTCAAATCACCAAGGTCACAGAAGCCATTATTCCAGGAAGATGCGATGAATAATAAGACCAGAAAGACCTAGCATCCACAAGTTGAGGTCTCACAAGGTAGTGAGCAGTCCATACTTTTCTATATCTCCCTTGGCCCACTCTTAGAGTACACGAAAGGCATTTTATCAGCAGTTAAAGTATTTCTTGGCCTGGGGGGTAACTCAGTACTAGAACATGTACTTAGCATATGCAAGACCCTGTGTTCTATCCCCAGCACAAAAAGTTGATGTATTTCTGGTGTGTAGCCATGCCTGTATTTCTGCTTTTCTGACCTCATCCTCATCTCTCTTTCTCTAGTTTTTCTTTTAGTCAAGCCTCCCAGCCTTATGTGCAAGCTTCAAACTCAATGCCGTGTTTCTGTTTGGTGACCAGAATAGGAGTAATAACAAAAATGTCAACAACAACAACACCCCATACTGAACAAATGATAGTGGGAATTATTTCAATTCATTTTATTGGGCTAAAGTCTACATTATTTTTTTCAAATATTTAGCAGCCTCTTCTGATCTGCAGAAGAAAACATAAAAAGCAAACATTTTATATAACTATCATAAGATTTCTATTGTGTCATATAAATGAGTATATTATACATATATGCTGCATACCTATAATACATATGCACAGGCATGTGTATATGAATACATGTCAAGAAATAGAATATTACAGCCTTCCAGAAGCTTCCTGTATTTCCCACCCACTTTCTTTTCTGTTCCATCTAAGATTTCACTTTAAGTTAAGGACATTATTAAATATATATCAGCAATTTTTAATATATTATAGAAAACATATATACACACTTAAAGTAGTAATTAAGAAGTATACACTTCTATAATTACGGCATAGCTTAAAGAACAGAACATTTTTTGTAATTTACATTTAGTATGTCTGTTGACTTTTGTTAAAAACCTTTACCTTATTTTATTGATACTTAGAGTATCTTCATTTACACCCCTAAACTCTATAGTTTTGTCAGTACCTAAAGTATTTCATATGCAATCATGTGATACTTCTTTAATTTTTAAATTGTGTTTATAGCTATAAATAATATTGGGGTTCTTTTTGATATAATTACACAAGCATGAAACTTAATTTGCTCCAATTCAGTCCCCAGTACTTCCCCTTCCCCTTCCCTCCCCCAATCTCTTTCTTCTGCTCTACTTGTCTTCCATCTATTCATTTATAGAGAGTTTTAAATTAATGCATTATAGATGCACATAAATGGAAATCCACTTCAGTATATTCATACATGTACATAGGATAGTTTGGTCAGTTTCATTCCACCATTCCTCCCTTTTCCCGTCCCTCATCCTTCCTTTTCCCCCTTCTCTACTCCACAGATTTCTCGTCTATTTTCATTGGCCTTTCCCTCCCCTTTTTCCTCTTATTTTGCTCTAGCAAACATCTGACTCTTGATTTTCTGGATCTCGCTTAATTCACTTAGCATAATGTTCTCAGTTTCATCCATCCATCAGCAAATGCCATAATTTCATTTTTCTTTATGGCTGAGTAAAACTCCATTGTATATGTATGCCACATTTCCTTTATTCATTCATATATCTATGGGTATCTAGGCTGGTTCCATAACTTGATTATTGTGAATGACACTGCTATCAATATTGATATGGCTGTATTGCTGTAATATGCTGATTTTAGACCTCTTGGATATATACTGAAGAGTGGGATAGTTGGCTCATATAGTGATTTCATACCTTTTATTTAAGCAATCTTAGTACTGCTTTCCAGAGTGGTTGCGCTAATTTGCAGTCCCACCAACAATGCATGAGTGCACCTCCCCCACCTAACATCCTCTCCAGCATTAGTTATTGTTTGTATTCTTGATATTGCCATTCTGACTGGAATAAGATGAAATCTCAATGTCGTTTTCATTTGCATTTCCCCAAATGCTAGGAATGTTGAACATTTTTTCATATATTTGTTGGCCATTTGTGTTTCTTCTTTGTTTACTTCATTTGCACATTTATTGATTGGGTTGTTTGTGAGGTTTTTTTTCATGTGAAGTTTTTTGAGTTCTTTATATATTCTGGATATTAATGACCTCTCTAAGGAGCCTCCCATTCTGTAGGCTCTCTCTTCACACTCTTAATTGTTTTCTTTTGCTTGCAGAAGCTTTTAAATTTGATGCCATCCCACTTATTGATTCTTGATTTTAATTCTTACACTCTAGAAATCTTAACAAGAAACTCAATACCTTGTGCCTGTAAGTTGGAGTGTTGGGCTTACATTTTCTTTTAGCTGCTGTAGAGTTTCTGGTCTAATCCCTAGGTCTTTGATCCACTTTGAGTTGACATTTTTGCAGCTTGAGATAAGGGTCAGGTTTTATTTTTCTACATATGGATATCTGGTTTTCCCAGCACAATTTGTTAAAATGTCTATATTTTCTCCAGCATAAATTTTGGCAACTTTGTCAAATATCAGATGACTTTTTATGTGGATTTGTCTCTGTGTCTTCTATTCCATTGTCTTCACTTCTGTTTTGGTGCCAATACCATGCTGCCTTTGTTACTATAGCTCTTAGTATAATCTGAGTTCTGGTATTGTGATTCCTCCAGAATCACTCTTCTTGCTCAGGAATACTTTGGCTATTGTGGGTCTCTTATTCTTCTAAATGAAATTTAGAACTTCTTTTCTCTAGTTCTGTGAAGAAGGTCATTGATATTTTGATGGGGATTGTACTGAATTTATATAACACTTTTGGTAGTATGTTCATTTTAACAACATTAATTCTACCTATCTAAGAACATGAGAGGTGCTTCCGTCTTCTAAGGGCTTCCTCAATTTCTTTCTTCAGTTTTCAATGTAGAAGTCTTTGACCTCCTTGGTTAGGTCTGTTCCCAAGTATTGGGGGGGGGGCAGATATTGTGAATGGAATAGTTTTCCTAATTTATTTTTCAGCAGATTCACTATTGGAGTACAAGAAAGTTATTGATTTATGTATGTCAATCTTGTATCTTGCTATTTTGCTAAATTTGTTCATCATTTCTAGAAGTCTTCTGGTGGATGTTTGAGGTCTTCTAAATATAGGATCGTGTCATCAGCAAACAGAGATAATTTGAGATCTTCTTTATCTATTTGTATCCCTTTAATTTTCTTCTCTTGCCTGGTTGCTCTGGCTAGAGTTTCAAGGATTATTATGAATAGGAGTGGTGAAAGTGAGCATCCTTATCTTGTTTCTTCCCCCCCCCCACCCCAGGGAATGCTATAGATTTTTTTTCCCATTCAGCATGATGTTGGCCTTGGGTTTATAATATATAGGCTTTACATGTTGAGGTAAGTTCTTTCTATCCCAGTTTCTTAAGCATTTTAATTATGAATGGTTGTTGAATTTCTCAAATTCTTTTATGCCTCTATTGAGATGATCATATGATTCTTGTCCTTTATTCTATTTATGTGGTGAATTACATTTATTGGTTTTTCTATGTTAGGATTATCTTGAATCTCTAGGATTTCTGTTTGCTGATGACACTATATTTTTAATGAGCGTTTGAATGTGATTTGCCAATATTTTATTATGGATTTTTGTATTTGTGTTCATCAGGAATATTGGCAGTCCACTGCAATATCCATTGTGCACACATCCTGCCCTGCTTACTTTTGACTTGATACTTTTGCTCACTTTAATGAAAGTCATTTATCTTGATGCTAGTAGCTATATTTCTTCATTTTTATTGTTCCAAAATTCCATTCTATGAATATTCCAGAATATATTCATCAGTCCTATTAATGAGAAACATTTATTTCCAGCTTCAAAGTATCATAAACAATAATGCTATAACCATAGTGAAAAACTTTACATTAAAGGATCTCTGAGTAGTATTTACTTTTAAAATTGTCCTATATATGTATAACTTAAGATTGTTTTAATTTTTGACAAAACAAAAAGACCACAAAACAATCATGATTTTTCCTAGTTATTAAGATATCTTTATATGGTTTTAGCATAACAGTAATTTTCCTAGTTTAAGCCATCTGATGGACAAGAGGGCTATACTAAGTGGTTGACATATAGGTAGAATATATAATGTGGATATACTAGACAAGGGATGATTCACATCCTGGTTGGAATGAAATGGGACAATGAAAGATTTCATCATACTACTAAGAATGTCACAAACCTTAAAATTTAGGAGTTGTTTATTTCTGGAATTTTCCATTTAATATTTTTGGCCTGCAGTTGATCATAGGTAACTGAAACCACAGAAAACAAAAAGTACAGATAAAGTTTTATAATATTTAACATCATCTTATTGAATGCCATGCAAAATAATTGTTGAGATTTTTGTGATTGTGTTAAATTCTTTAAAAAATTCAAGGATAACTGACCTTCTTACGATATTAAGTTTTTCAGTCAGTGAACATAGCATATCTCTCTACTTATTAAAGTTATCATTAATATCTGTATTTGTTTTCAAGGGCTGCCATAACAAAGTTCTACTCACTGGGTGCCTTAAATAATGGAAGTTTATCATTTTACAGTTCAGAAGGCTACAAGTACAAGATCAGGTTAATGGAGTTAGTTGGCTCCTTCCAAGAGCTGTGATGAAGAATCTGTGTCATGCCTCTATCCTAGGTTCTGGTAGTTCCTTGCCTCCTGGTAGCATAACTCCATTTGTCACATGGCACTCTCCTTGTATTCAAGCCTGCCAGGAAAATTCATACAAATTTTCCTGTTTCATAAGGACAATAGCTATGCTAGTTTAGGAGCCCATCCTACTCTAGTTTTACCTAATTCCAAAGCCATATACACATTTTTCAGTCTTTTTTACAGTAGCTCTCCAATTCTCAGCACCAAAATCAGTATTAGCTTGTGCTACATAAAGTACAACAACGGGATGGATTAAATCATTCACATTCATTGTCTCTCAGCTCTGGAGGCTAGAAATTCAAAATCAAGGTGCCAGCAGTGTTGTACCAAAGTGTTTCCTTTGGGAGACTGTGAGGAAAGGATCGATTCCAAATCTTTCTCCTTGTCTTGGAAGTCAAATCTCCTTGACTTCTCCCTATGTCTCTTCACAGGGTCTTTCCTCAATGTGTATCTCTGTGTCCAAATTTCTTCTCTTTATAAGGAAATTAGTCAGAGTAGATATGGGTCCAACCTAACTTTCTCATGTTAATTATACCTACAATGACCATATCTCCAAATAAGGTCACATTCAGAAGTACTAGAATAAGAACATCATCCTATGAACTGGATGGGGGTAGCAGACACAATGCAACCTAGAGAATCTCTGAATAAGGTTTTTATATTTTTTCCCTGTAGGTCTTTGTCAGATTTGTTCCATGATCTTTGAATCAATTATCACTTTTTCGCCCCCAGTTCTGACGGCATCCTTCCAGATAGGCTCTTTGATATGCCATGTCATTGTATTAAGCATTTCTCTTTTCAAGTGAGCAAAATGCTATGCTTTCTCAGTAGAGGGCAGTGGAGGGACACTGCAGGAGGACGAAGCTTTCCTTCTATTTCCAGCAATGTTAGAGTGAGTCAGTGGTGTAGGTGTGAGGCCATCTGGTGGAACTCTGCGACAGAACTCAGGGTCCCTCAGCACAACCATGCAGCCTCTGTCCAGTAATAATCTATAGCCTTCTCAACAGAGAAAAGGGGGATCTGGGGCTGGGGTTGCGGCTTAGTAATAGAGTGCTTGCCTCACACATGTGAGGCACTGGGTTCAATCTTCAGGACCACATAAATAAAAATATTGCATTTATCTAAAACTAAAAAAAATGTAAAAACAAAACAAAGAAAATGGGGAATCTGAAGCTTTCTACTTGGCACCAGTGCCACAATTCCTCCTACCAGCGCATGCCCCAAGCCCTCTCCCTCACATCAGAGATCTGATTCCCTCTGCAGGCTCCAGTGCACAGGCCTCTTGTGGCCTGAAGGGTTGAGGCTGAGCTTCTGCTCCCTCTGCAACCCTCTGCACATCCTGCCTAGAGGTTTCAGACCCCCTCTGCCCACACATCTTACATGTACATCCTTGCCTCTAGTTTCTGGCCACCTGCTCCCTGCCTGCACTCTGGAGGGCTGACATCTGCTGGTCCAGAGGCTGAAGATCAGGTCTGACTTGGCCACACTTGCCAATTTCTCTACTTTCCTAGTGAACTGAATTATACCTTATGCCACGAGGGGATCTGAACTCCTTCCAAGTGTTCCCTTCCTTAAATACTCTTCCCAGGCCTAGAGTATCATAGAAAGTTTTCTTAGTTCTTAAAATTACTCTGTATCATAGTTTAATCATTATCTGTGTTAAACTTACTCTGTAGAACCTGCTACATAGTTTATATCTAGTGATAGGACCCACACTGTTTTCTGATGTTATTGTTAGGATATTCATTCTCCATTATTCTTTTTCAAATACACAGGTTTGCAAATTTTATATAAATATGTGTATAATATATATTATCCAGTAGCAATATTTTTGGGCAGTGCTGGGGATAGAACCCAGGGTCTTACACATACGAGACAAGCCCACTACCACTGAGCTAGCTACATGCCAAGCTTCAGTAGTCATGTTTTAATAATTTACATAAAGATTAGTTTGAGTATTCTATTCCATAAACAAATTGCCTATGAGTAACAACAGATTTGTTTCTTCATTTATAGCCTTTACACTTTTATTATTCTTGTCTTACTGAGTGAATTCAGATGTATAATAGAATTGTCAAGAGGAACAAAACATTTCTTGATCTCAAAATAGCAATTTCTGTATTTTCTTCAGTAAAGTTGAAGTTATATTTTTCAAGTGTTTGCTATTCATTTAAACTTTCAAATACATTGTGAGAAGATGTTGCATGTGTTCTCATTTTCTTTCTTCACTGTGATATATTACACATATACAAATTGTGAATAAAATATAAATATGCATATAAAAATAGGCATAAATAGTCCTATATCATACTTCAAAGGATGTATTTTCCCCCAAGTTTAGGTCTACCCAGAATGAATTTTCATTTATAATGCAAAGGAGAAGCCCAGTGTTTTCCAAGACTGACTATGGGAAAGATTTCCCATGGTCTGCAGTGCCACAATAATCATAAATCAAGTGTTTCATATGCAAATTAGTCTGGTCAGTACCACACTGACTTCATACCTTGTTCTTTTCCAAATGAATCTTCATTTGCTTGGACATTTGAATTTTATAAAAATGTTCAAATTGGTTTATCAATTTCCACACACATACACACACAAAATAGTATTTTTATTGTATTATGTTGAATATAGTAATCAATTTTAGGAGAATAGGCATCTTTAAAACATAGAATCTTCCAGTCCATTACCATGGAATATATCTCTATTTGTCCTGTTTTATTATATCTTAGTAACATTTTATTACTTTCTACTCAAAGATGACTTATATATTTTATTAGTTTTTCAAATAAGTGCATGTTTTAATTTGAGAATATATTGATTTTATTGGTTATATTTATTGAGGTATAATTTTAAATCAATAAACTTCACTCTTCTTCTATACAGTTCTGTGAGTTCTGACAAAAGTATATAGCAGAATTACCTCCATAGAAAAATGTCCTTCTGTAGACAAAGCCTGTCCATACCACCAGCTTCTATTAAATGGCTGCTCCAAAGAGAAGTTCTTGGACAAGTAGTAGTCCTGCTGAAAGCAAAATTCATGTGGCAGGATATAGTCATACTTTGTTGTCATAGGTGACATTGTGAGCAGAAGGTGGTTTAATGACTGATGACATCTGGGTTTGGAATGATAGGTTCTCTTTCCTCATTGGCTTTCCTAACAGTCCCTTATCATGTTCTTCTACCTTTCTGTCTTCTCTTTATAAGTTTTCTCCACTGGCTTCTTTTCTTTCTCCTTCAAAAGATTCTCCCCTGCCATTTCCCTTATCTATAGCAAGTAGCACTCCAGTTTTCAATGTGCATGCTTCTTTCTCAGAGAAGGCCTTGCACTTCTCCCCACCACTCCCTCACTCCCAAATTTGGTAGGTCCTTATTTTTATAGAGTTCCACAGCACCCTATATTTTCCTTGACAATACTTTCCCTACTTAGAATTACTAGTTCAACATTTTGTAACAATTTGTTTAATTGTAAGATGTGCTTAACGCCTAACTTCTGAAGCACTAAATTCTATGTTGCTGTTTTGTGGACCAAAATTATCAAAATCTACTACAGGATCTATTATATAGGAATTGTTTAAGAGATGTGTATTCTTTGTCTATCTTTTGTTGCTATGATAAAATACCTGAGGTTGAGTGCTATTTAATAAAATGTGGTTTATTTAGCTCAATTTTTTTGAAACAGGAGAATTTTCAAAATTTGTTCTAATTAGTTATGCATGACAGCAGAATGCATTTTGATTAATTGTACACAAATGGGGCACAACTTTTCATTTCTCTGGTTATACATAATGTAGAGTCACACCATTGTCCAATCATACATATACCTAGGGTAATGATATCCTTCTTATACCACCATTTTTCCCATGTCCCCCCTACATCCCTCCCCTTTACCCAATCCAAATTCCTCTATTCTTCCCATGCCCCCTCCTTAGCTCAAAATTTTAGAGGCTGGAAGTCCAAGACTGTGTGGCTCAATCTGTCCAGCTTCTGGAGAGCATAAGCTTGTCTGCTCACATCATAGCAGATGGCATCATGGAAGGAATGTGTATGAGAAATAGAGGTCACATGGTGGGACAGGAAGACAGAGAGGGACTCAAGGACCAGTCTCTTGCTCTTTTATAACAATGCACTCCCAAAAGAACTTATTTTATGAGATCAGCCTTACCTCTATCCTTGGGTGATGCATCCAATGATCTAACCACCTTCTAATAGGCCCTACCTCTTAAAAAGTTCCACCACCTCTTTATATTGCTACATTGTGGGTCCAAGTCTTCAGCACATAAATCCTGAAAGGACAAACCATACCAAAACCACAGAAGTGGGGCTGGGGTTGTGTGTGGCTCAGTGGTAGAGCACTCACCTAGCATGTGTGAGGCACTGGGTTCGATCCTCAGCACCACATATAAATAAATAAATAAAATAAAATCATTGAATCATTTTACAACTAAAAAAATGTAAAAAAAAAAGCATAGAAGGTTGTTGTTAACTGGTTGACCCTGATATATCCATGATGATGCTACCCAAATGCCATTCTTGGTACTCCCTGTCCTTTTTCCTGGTACATTCCCTTTGCTCTTCTTCACTAATCTCCCCTCCATCTTCCCCTTTCTTTATTATTATACTTCTTAAGTGTGAGTTCAAATATAACCATGACTTCAGGTTACCACTATGGATAACTCTTCTACCTGATCCTTGCCTGACCTCTCTCCAGGTTTCTGGGTCCAAGTGTTTGAGTTTCCCCAGGAATATTTACTTGGAAGGCTACGAGTACATATTAAAGTCTGTGAACTTGTTTCCTAACTCCACTCCTGCTCTATGTTCTACTCAAAATTTCCTTTTTCCCTTCTTGTGCTTAAAATTTTAACTCATAATACCATTATCTAACAAGTTTCCCAAGCCTCAAACCTAAGGATCATTTTACACTCATCTTTCTCCCTTCCATCTGGTTACCAACTGTAGTTCACTCCTAAGTGTAAAACACTCTCAACTCTATCTCCACTCCTCCATGCATCTACATTACTTCACAGTGAGTCCAGGGACACATCAAGTTTATGTTGATTTTTTTTAAATTTGTTTTTGTTTCTCATGCTTACTTCCTTGGATTTTTTAAGTGACCCCCTATTAAGTCTTCTCACCTTCAGGAACATTTCCCTACGTGTTATCCTCCAAACCACCACTGGAAAGGCCTATGCAGAAGGCAGAATATTTTTTTCCTCTGCTGCAAAATACTCACTGACTGCTTACTTTCCACCTTTAGGCTGAATGATAAATGTTACATTACAGCTTATTAGGAGGATCTTTGATGTAGCCTCAGTATTGAATTCCTAATGTACTCCCAGTAACATCAGATCCCCCAGAACCTGGGCTCTGTCTGAGGCCTTTAGTTCATATCTATATATCACTGTTCATGGTTTGTTGTGTCCATATTTGATATTTTCACATTAATCACCAACTTAGAGCCTGTTAGAAAGCAACATCTAGATTCTAGAAGCAAATATTGACTGCCGACCCTCCTATAACAAACATGATGTCCCACTTATGTGGCTACTATAGAATTCCCTATTCATAAATAATTCATTGCTCTTTCTCACTACAAAATATTTCCGTAGCAGCTTTGGTGACCCCCCTCCCCCCGCCATGATGGCCTCCACTGCAAAAACTACTCTAACCACAAAATCTGTGAACTACCCAAAATGATTTCCTAAATACCCTGTGCTGTGCCAAGAATCCACATGAATCCTACTTCAATAGGAATGGGGAAACCATGGGAGACAGAATAAACTTGGGATGTGATTTGTATCATCATATCCTAACACATGCCCATCTTCTAGCACTTTCTCCTACAGTCACTGAAATTGTGAGTTGTATGTTATTCCCCCTCTAATTATCTTCATTTGTATGCCTCCTTTCACTGCTCCTAGCTACTCATGACATTTCTCAACTATCTACCATTACTCACCACCCCACCCACCACATACCTCCAACCCCAGAGGAGGAGAGCTAGTGTATACAAGGGAAAAGTACCAAGTTCTTCCAGCAGTAAATAGTTTCAATCTCTGGTATGCCACAAAAGACAAAAGATGTATTTTCCTAGAATCCTAGGATAGCAGTAACTGGGTGATCTTGGGTTTGGGTTCCAGGTAGTGAGTTATTCTGGGCTGAATATTTGTATCCTCCCCAAATTCATGTTAATATTCAATCCCATAATACAATATTATTGAGAGGTAATGAAATGCTTGCTAACAAATTAACATTAAATTCAAATTATTGTTAAGTTCAAAAGTACTTTGTTTTAAATTGCTTATCATTATTATTTTAAAAACATGTACATTACAGAAAATGGAGAATACAGATACACAGAAGAAAGTAATAAAATCATAGATTATGGATAATTCTTATTTAATTTTTATAAATTTTTGTATTTTGCAATTGTATGTGAAATTTGTAGTCGTAAAAATATTAAACATGCTAAGAGGCTGTTTTGTATTGGTTTTCATTGAGTTTTAATAAGTGTTTGGCTTTCTAGTCTTATAAAATCAAGATTTCCAATTGCTGAAGTTATAGGGCCCATTGCTCCTGGTATTAATATGTTAATATGATTTGTAATTCTCTAGAGTTGTTCCAGTCTGTGACATGTGGGACTTGAGAAGTTAAAGTGCCAGGGAACAAGAATAGCTTATTTGATGGAAGACCAGTATTTCTTTCCAAATAGCTGATATTAGATAGAATCACCTTTGTTTAACATGTAGGTGTAAGATGAGCCCACTGCTAAAAATACAGAAACTGTCCTAGTATTGGAGGCATCAATTTCTATGACACACAGACAGGTTGGACAGAATAAGATGAAGCCACAGGCAAGTGTTTCTATGGGACTCTAAAAACTGCCTGACGAACCCATTTGATAACCTTTCCTCTTTCTTCATAAGGTTGGTCACCAAGGTGTTGAGGGAGTAGAAATGTCGTAATCTGATCCCTGAACCCCCAATATACCTGTCATTTACTGTCTGGGCTTTGCCTGTGAGGATTATAAAGACCTTGCCTGGTATCTTCTCCACCTGTAAGAAGATGAGGAGGGACAGAGTCTTGGGATTGGGTAAGGGGCATGAATCAAATGTGTAAGGGGGACAAGAATATACTGAATAAGGCAACTGTCAGAAAATATGCTGTAGTATTTTGAATCCGGACTGTCCCCCAAAATATCATGTGTTAAAGGCTTGGTCACCAGCCTGTGGTGCTATCAGGAGGTGGTGGAACCATAAGGAGGAGGGTAAAAAGAAGATGGATCACTGGGGTGTGCCTTTGAAGGGCATTGTGGTGCATCAGTCTCCTCCGCCCTTCCCTCCGCTTCCATCCTGCAATGGGTGAACAGCTTTGGTGCAGCAATGTTTTGCCTCACCACAGATCCAAAGAGACAGAACCAAGTTCCCATGGACTAAAACCTCTGAAACCATAAGCCAAAATGAATATTTCCTCCTTTAAGTTGATTAGCACAGGTGTTTTGTCACAGTATGGGAAACTGACAATGCGTAAGTCTTCCCTCAAACACCTGTCTGAAAAGTCGCATGGCTTAAGGCTGTGAGAACATGCTTTCTTTCCTTTTTACTGGTGATCCAGAATTTTAAATGGGAATTATTGTCACTAGAAAATATTGTTTGCCTTTTTCTCCCCATGAATTACCCCAAAGTAAAATCAAACTTAAACAAAACACCTCCCACTATTGCCAATAGCAATCTCTCAAACAGGGTCCTCCCAGTCTAAACTGGATTCTGGAACTTTACTTGGAGTAATGTCTGGTTTGTTTGTTTGTTGTTGTTTTCGTCTTGGGTACTGGGGATTGAACCCATGGGCACTCTACCAGTGAATTACATCCCCAGCTTTTAAAACTTTTTTTATTTTGAGACAGGGTCTTGCTGAGTTGCCTAGCCAGGGCTGGGACTTGGGATCTTCCTGCTGCAGCCTCCCGAGTAGCTGGAGGCTACTTACAGATGTGCTCCACAATGCCTGCCTCATGTCTATATTCTTGAAAGTTATAGAAATAACACCTATTCCTTTAGTTATGCATCCATTCAACACATACATATTTGTCTCCCAATATGTACCAAGAAGTATTCTAAGCACATGTAATTGTGCTAAAAAAAGTTTACTTAGAAAGGATTCTTGTCTTGAGAGGGAAATGAACCAAGACCCTTTAACTCTAATATTTTAGGATTCTATTTAAGGTAATCACACGTTGATCTGTTTTACAAACCACAGCCCCTTGCACTTTATTTATTTATTTGGAAAAATTCATATTTTGTGTTATTTTGCTTAATCATGAGTTTTCTCTTTACATTTCTTTAGTAAAATTGAAAGTGTGTGTGTTTATTAGCAGTTAGAAAAACATATTTTTAAAAGTTTTAATCAATGTGTCGTAATTACACATATTTATGTGGTACAAAGTAATAATTTGACACATGTGTACAATATATAATGATCAAACCAGAGTAAATAGTATATTGATCTCATTAAATATTTAAAATTTTAAGAGGCCTCCACGTAATCCCACCCTGTGAATGATTCCCTCCCACAAACTTCCCTGCAAATAAGCTTTACAGTGAAATTACCAGTGAGCTGTCAGTCATCCAGGTTTGGAATCTGGAAAAGGAGGAGGAAAGTGGTAGCACGTGTGGCCTGGCGATGAGCAGAGTGCAGGCGACTTGAGGAAAGGAAAAGGGCGAGGCAGACATTGGTGGTTACAGAAATAGCTGAGTCCTTGGTGAGGCTGCTAGAGATTGAGGAGGTTCCCTGGATCTCAGGAAGTTGCTTCATGTACAGGGATGCCTGAGCGGCAGGAGCAGAACAGAAGGGGGCAGGTAGGAGATGAGGTCAGAGAAGGAGGCAGGGGCCGGATCACCCAGGGCCTTGTCAGCCTTGGTAAGGAATTTGCATTTTATTCTAAATTTGGCGAGAAAGGAGTTGATGATTTGTATTCACTCACAATTCTATCAGGACAGTTCTCCAGGCATTCTCCCTGCCTTATCCCTTTATACCTCATTCCAGGAAAAGTAAACTACTCCTATTCCCCTGAAAACACCGGGTAGAAGAAGCATGTCATGTCTTCTTACACCTCTGTGCAGGTCTAGTTCCCTGTTCCTACAATTCCTCCCTCCTTGTCCTCGTCCACCTGGTAAAATGCCCTTTTGGGTGTCACACTGGATTCACACATCACCTCCTCTGGAAGTTTTCCTTCATTTCTCTGATCAATCTGGGTGTTTTGTAAGTATCTCCTTTATCTTGGGAAGTTAAAATTGGCAATTTATGTGAAGTCCTTGAAGGCCAGGGCAGTATCTGCTTCACATCCGGATCCTCAGCACCTAGCATTCAATCTGGATAAATTAGTCCATTTAAATGTTGATGAACACTTCTAAAACAAAAACTAATATTTTGGGAGCACATGTTTTATAAAATATAGCTACTTTATCTCTGATGATACCACAAGCCACATTTTTTTTTCATTTTTCTGCATATGTTTTGCAACTGTTTTATCCTGGTAGAATCATATGGAAAGAACATAACCCAAATGAATTATTCCCTGAAAGCACTATGGAGTCTTTTCTAGAGTTGTCAAAGATGACTGCTAATATCTACTTTTAAAAAGTTACAGGTCAATGGGGCTGGAATTGTGGCTCAGTTGTAGAGTGCTTTCCTAGCACAGCAAGGCCCTGGTTTCAATCCTCAGCACCACATAAAAATAAATAAATGAAATAAAGGTATTGTGTCCAACTACAACTAATTTTTTTTTAAGTTGCAGGTCAAATCATCTGTGCCATAATGAACAAAAATTTGGGACCTTAGCCCAGCAGGGTGGCACATGACTGTAATCCCAGTGACTCGGGAGGCTGAGGCAGAAGGATTACAATTTCAAACCAGCCTCAGCAACTTTGCAAAGCCCTAAGCAACTTAGCAAGACCATGTTTCTAAAGTATAAAAGAGGGCTGGGGATGTGGCTCAGTGGTCAAATGCTCCTGGGTTCAATCCCTGGTACAAAAATAAAATTCAGGGCCTTGACTAAGTAGACACATAGCTATAAAATGTAGAACTTATAAGAGAAACTGAAGAAAGTTAGTGAGCAGGGAGCTAGAGGCCAATAGCAATGGCCACGGTGAGTCTTTGGTAGGAATGTCTAGTGAGTAGGAGCAGAATCTGTGGAGCCCTACTACCTGTGTTCGAGTCCTGCCCCCTTACTTACAAGCACTCACTCAACAATTGTGAGGTTTTTTGAGGAAACCCTCAGTTTCCCTGACTGTAAAATAGTAATGATAATATAGTGTCTAGCTTGCTGGATTTTTATTAGGCCTCAATTACAAAATTATGTAAAAACACTTGATGCCTAAAACATACTCAATAAATATAAGCTCTGATGGTGAGGACAAAATGATTATGGTATGTCTGACTACTAATCAATAAAAAGTGGAGCTAATAGGTATGTAGGTAAACAACTGAAGCCAAAAAGCGATCTCTGAGCATCACAGGTATTGACCCTCAAGTTCCCCCTCAACAGACTCATTTGTTTGACATATATTGAGCACCTGAAAAGGATCAGGTTCAGCACTAAGGATCAATAAGAAAAAAAAGAGAGTGGAAGGTAATAATGTGTCAAAGGCAAGAGCCAGATGATAGGTCACACTCTGATGTCCTTCCCCATAGTTCAGGATGTGCTGAGGAGCCTCTTTGACGGTCCATAGTTTCTCCAAGTACTAAAGACCTGCTGGAGTGGCAGTGGTGCCAGGTGATAAGAGGTAAGAGTAAGATCAGAAGTCTTAATTGCAGGAGAAGAGGGAGTTCTGAGTGGAGCAGATTTATGAGTGAATGAGTGAGTTTCCTGGGTCACACTAGGTTGACCAGATACCATATTCTTTGTGCACCTTGCTTAATGCACTTAAGAGACCAGGATGATCCCAAGCAGTAAGTTGTTGGGTATAAGAATGGAAAGGGTTGTTTTCTTAGGCTCCCCACAAAATAAGGTTTTGATATTCCTAAATAATGACTGCATATAAAGTAAGAGGCAAGGAGTCTGGAAGCAAGCCCAGGTTATGATTCAAACTAGCAGGGACAGTGAAGGTATAAGAGGGATGTCTAAATTGGATCATGAATCATGGGGCCCTGTGGACAGTGAGAGCCTGCCTCTGACAGGTAGAGGCACTGTGAAAACGAGGGTGAGGCGGAAGTGAGAAAGAAAGGACAGGAAGACGATGGTCCAAATGCCAACTGTGCTGACAGCTTTATCCTCACTCCCAACATGCCTTTGGTAAGACTGAAACCCTGAAGGGCAGGGAGCAGAGTGACGTGAATGGGCAGAGATGACCCACAATCCTCTGGGAAATCACTACATATGAAGCAAGAAAAACGAGCATAAACACAAAAATAAGTAGCACAGGAGCTCAGCCTCACCAGATGTCCCACAAAGCAGGTCACCCTAGTGCAGCCAGGCCATGCTGTTTCAAGGCAGCCCAGGGGAAGGAAGGTCTGACTGCTGGGTTGGTGGGAAAGCTTCTTTGAAGGTATCTGAGTTGGGGCTTGAAAGACTGGTGGACTTTCCAGGGAAGGCATAACTCATGGAGACAGGTTTTGAGATAACTTAAATCCAAATTTGAAGTGTTTTATTCATTGCCAGGTGTAAGGGAGGAGCCCATGTAGAAGATACCTTTTCCAGAGTATTAATCAAATCCCAGGGTTCTAGTTTGCAAGTCTGACATATGACCACCAGGTGGCAGGACCAACTTAGAAATTGCTTATCTCAGCTGCGGCATTCCTTTGCCTACAGCTCCCTCACAAACCAGGAACCTCTTGATTAAGATGCAAGGATCAGGTTCAGCTCTCAAGAATGTTTGCAAAATCCTGATCTCCAAGATTGTGCAGGATGTAGTTGCATCCATATTATTTCTGGAGAAGACTGAAGACTGTGATGGTACTCGAAGCACCAACATAGACTCTGAAGTTCCCTAGGCGGGGAGAGCCCACAGAGCCCATGGGATGCAGGTGGAAGCTTGAGGAGAGTAGTAGAGTCTTTCAGTCAAAGTCTTTTGCGTGTTTGGAGCATTGTGTAATCACCTAGAAAGCAGTCTCCTAGGGTAACATTATCACAGGGCATTCACTGTAATATGGTGTCTGGTTAGAAGAGCAGGCAGCAGTGGAATTACCAGTCCCCTATATCCTTAGGATCATAGAATGTGAGATCTGACAAGGTCTCATGGATTGGAGTCCTGTCCTTCTGTAGTGGATGCTGTCATGCATGGAAATCTCCTTTGAGGACTAAAGTACATGTTCTCCTAGCTGCTGGAGGTGCTGCCTAAAGACAGCTCTCTGGGAATTTCCATTCATCTAAGAAGCTGCATTGCCCAAGTCTGCAGCCCCAAGTGTGTGTTAGTCAGCTTCATCACTGTGACCAAAATGCCCAACAAGAACAACTTAGAGCAGGAAAAGCTAATTTTGCCTCATGGTTTCAGAGGTCTCACTCCATGGGTGACTGAGTCCGTTGTTCTGTGTTTGAGGTGAGGCAGAATATCATGGTGGAAGGGCCTGGTGGAAGAAAGCTACTCAAGACAGCCAAGAAGGGGAACCCAGGAGGGGAGAAAGGGCCAGGACATATATAGTCCAAAGCTACACCCCCAGGGACCTACTTCCTCCAGCTGCACTCCACCTTCCTATAGTTAGCACCCTTTGTCCATTCAGCAAGTGGATTAATCCACTGGTGAAGTCAAAGCTCTAATCACTACCCCAAAGCTCTACCTGTGAACCTTGTTGCATTGAGGCAATTTGCTTTCAAAATATGAGTTTTCAGAGGACATTCCAAATCTAAACCATAACACCGAGGATTATGTATCCAATGACCACTTTATAGAGGATTATACAAATATAATGCCCCTCTGCCTTCAATATAGAAAGGCCACCCTAATTCCACAGTTCCCACTGGTGTCACCTGAAGGCTTTGTTGAGACTTGTCACAGTTCCACTTCTCATTCGCCCTGTCTACTCTGCTTTCCCCACAAGTGCTCCAGGGAGCATCCCCAAATAATCTTTCTACACATTAAGCTCTGGCTCTGAGTCAGCTTCCCTGGGGAGACTAATACACTTTGTGTTACTTATGGGGAAACGGACGCAATTTTGGAGGTCGTACTTCAAAGGAGATTATAATTCTAAGGAGAATAGAATTTAAAAACCTGCTGAACATTAAGCAAGCAAGTCCTGAGGGCAGGGATTTGTCTGTCTTCTCTGTGACTATATCCCTATGGCCACCATGTAGTAGGCACTTAATATATATGTTAAATAGTCAAATAAACCAACATCAATCCTTAGATTGCAGATATAAATAGATACTTCCTCAGATATCTCCAATAGGAAGTTACTGAGACTAGGCTATACTTCTTGATGTCTCTGGCTAGGGATCTGTTTTTAGAAATACCATAGCTGTCCTCAGGGGAAACATTTCCATCAGTCACCATTAGGAATGGCAGGAAGCTTTGGGGATGGCTTGACCAGTACTCTGCTTGCCTTTGGGTACCTAGATTATATTGACTTCATAAAATTGTCCAATGAGAATAGACACCCAAATCATCTTCATGAACCCTGGCTGGAGGATACAAATATCAGACCCTATCTGCATTGCTGAGGGCCCTAACAACAGCCAAGAGAAATTAGTTCTGGTTGAATCCTAGTCAGTGCAGAAAGCATTCCTCTGACTCTTAACAGATATCGACCTTGCTGACCCACTCAGCACTGCCGATTTTTTAAAATTCTGGCACAGCTAGAAAAGAGAATGACCTAAGAAAAACAACGACTGAATTAGAGCATACTTGCTGCAATCAGAGATGCTTTTGTTCAATCTTAGTACTGTGTTTTTATTAGCAGCAGGATCCTGAGCAAGTTACTTAGTTTGTCTGCCTCAGTTTCCTCATCTACAAAACAGGTATGAAAATAATAGTATCTCCTGAAAGTTGTGCTGTGAGGATTAAATGAGTAAATGAATGTACCGTGTATAGAATAGTGCCCAGCATGCAGTGCTTTGTAAGACTTCAGTTCTACACTTACATGGGGAATTCCATTTTGTCCTGTTCCAAAGAGAATCTAGGTACTGGATTATGTATCCAAGGAATCTGCAGAGTCCTGGATGCCCTTTGCTTTAGGATTATCTGGTTCTGTGGCTAATATTTGTATGACTGCCTAGTATATTACAAGCTGAAGTTTACAGTTGAAAAAGGAAGCAGATGCCCTATCTTTTTGCCACAATGAGGTCACTGGTACACTGTGTTTGATTACAGATCTGAAAGGTAGAGGGTATTTCTACTTCAATTCTATAAGCACCATTGGAGAAAATTCCCATCTTAGCCACAGCTAACTCCTTCCTAGCTCTTATTGCAAGAGAAAAGTGTGGAAATTCCACACAATTTGAATATCCCTTGAGCACTTTCTAGACGTAAGGAGATATAAGCAACCAACTTGGGGTTGGTGGTGTAGCTCAGTGGTGAAGCACTTGCCTCACATGTGCAAGGCCCTGCATTTGGTCCCTAGCACTGCAAATAAACGAAATACCCAATAACATAACCAGAAATCCTCTGCAAGGTGTACTTCCACGGGATCTTACTGAAATAGTTCCAAGCCAATTGCCTACTAGTTAAGATGAAATCTGGCTTTTTGTATTTCTTAAATTTTCTACAATGATAATCTGATTGCTTAGAAAAATAGGATGTTCCATTGAGAGTCTATCCTTGGATAGAAATATCCATCCTACTTGTTCTTCTGCTTTCTTGGGTAGAAATTCTAGCTTATGGAGTAATGGGATTGTTCTAGTTAAACATTTCAGGGTCAGGAAATTTAATGCTTAAGTTCCTGAGGGAGCTACATTTAATATTAGGATTTCAGTGGACAATGTGCATACAGGACCTGAAATCTCTACCTCAAATACAATGTCCAAAAAGGTGATACCTCTTTTCTCAAAAGGGGAAGGTGAACAATGTCAAGCATAACAAGTACACTGGGGCGCTAGACAACCTCCCCATTTCTAAGCAGACTCCTATTCCACATGCCACAGGAGGAGAAAAGAAATGAGAAACAGTAACTACTTACCACCTATGGCTTCTACTATTTGCCATAAAATGTGCTAGACTATGTGAATTATCCCCAGGACAGGGGGTATCATTGTCATTTCAATTGCACAGGTGAGGAATCGGAGCTCCAAAGAAAGTTATTTGCCCCAGGTCACACAGCTGGCTAGACACAGCCAGAATTTGAAACAAGGTTTGGTGTCAATATCTACGTATTTTCCATTACACCAAAGCAATCCCGTTGTCGTTATCAGTTGAAGAGTGAAAAGGGCTGCCATCAAAGAGAAGGCATGAGAAATGAAAAGGCGAGGTGTCTTTTGGTCCTATATTAGATGCTCAGAAGAGCCTCAGTTTTCACAGCTGTGAAATGAGGTATCTGGAATAGTCCCTTTTGGCTTTGACACTCTTTGCCCATTTCCCCCCATCCCTCTACTTGCCAAACCCAGAGAGAAGTGATCAGTACACAAGAACACCAGCTGGAGTAGCATGGTGAAGCGGTTATGTGTATAAGTTCAAGTGCCAAACCATCTGGTACTAACTAGCTGTAGGCTGTAGGGAAAGTGACTTCATCTCTCTGTGCCTCAGTTTCCTCATCTGCAAAGTGAGCATAACAGCACTTCTCTCATAGGACCATAAGGAACAAATAAGAATGTATAGAATATGCTCTGGAATGGCTTGACTTTTAAGACTCAGAAAATGTTAGCTATTACAAGACCTTGCAGGAGCTCCAGCATTGAGTCTAGCATTATAAATAACTTCCAAGTCCTACCTTTAGAAACTTCTTTCTTTCAGAGATAGTAGTAGTTCTCAAAGTGCTGTTCTTAAAACTCTTGCATCAGAATCTTTATTCTTAATTAAGAAATCAGTTCTTTATTATCAGTGTGTATAAGAATACTTGACATACCCACCTTAAATTGGCTGGCTCTGATAGAGTTGTTAGAATGGGCATATTACCAAGAGCTGATAGTTGGTAGCACTGGAGGTCCAGCAGTGTCCTTTACAATAATCAACAGGTCATAGAGATGACCACTACATTTGCACCTTTCTGTGCAAAAATTTCCAACAGTTGCTTAGAACTCTCCCTTAGAGGAAGCCATCTGTGATTTCAGTGGGGATCATGACTTTCCAACATTTGCTTCTGAATATACCCCCACCGAACTGGATTCAAATTAGACATTGGGATCTTGTTGGGAGAAAAATCACTGAAAAAATATCTCTTTGTATTTCAAAAAGAAACAGAGTTTGATATCTTTAGTTTCAAAAAAAGACTCCAATTCTAGTGCCCTTCTCAGTAGTTCTATGTGGGGGCAGGTGCATGGAGTACTGCATACCTGGCATATATTAAGGGCGTCTGAGTGGCAGGTCACTTCCTCATGCTAGACGTGTGAGTGGCAGACCACTTACTCTGTAGGCACAGCCCTGGGCATGAGGCCATGTGTTGCAGTCCCTGCGCTTGCTCCATGGCCCGCTCCTCAACTGGTCGCTGCAAGAATGGTTAGCAGAAATTGCATTGGTGGCTGCCTGTAATCTGCTTCTGCACAATAAAATCAGACCTGCTTCCGGCTTGGTCTTCAGAGGTCTTGATAAGCAACTCTGCAGCCACACTCTCCTCTACCTTGTTCCGTGGACCTCCTCACTGGATGAGAGAGAGCCCACGCTGTTCTATTTAGGAAAAGCTGGTGGTTCTGTGATTCTCTAGTTAGGTCTTAAGCCCTGAAGTTGTTTCAAGCATGCTACCATCTCTGGGGTATTTAGAGCAGGCTTAACTTCTCCAAGCCTAGTTGTCAGCTGTCCAAATCCCAGGGAATCTCAGAAGTAAGCAGTTTTTGCACTGAGTCAAAGGGACCTGCATTATTCAATTGATGGGCTTCCCACATATCTAGGTTCTTGGAGACTGACATAATTTATTTCTCCTGGAAGTTTTTATTTATTTTTGGACACTATAAAAACTAACATTAATTTTTTTGACATTTCTTTATTTTGAGTATACCCTACTACCTGGTTAAAAATCAATGAATGATTCTAAGAGTCTGCATCATTTTTACTATGATTACTTTTAACATTGGCCACATAGGGAACTTTAATAAGCACATGCACTGCCAAAGCATAAATCTTGGTTTCTAGAATTTAGAGTACAACAAATTACATTTACCTGCTTAACTTTCCACCTTTCCAGGTGAGCTGTGCTGCAGGAGACTTTGTGTTTCATTCTTCATAATTTTTTATTAGAATTTGGCCTTTGAGACATGATTCATATACCATTACAATTCCCCTACAGTTCAGTGGTTTTTTTAACATCCACAGAGTTTTACAAACATTAGAATAATCCATTTTAGAACATTTTCAACAATCCATAAAGAAATCCCACCTGCATTAGCAGTCATTATTCACTCTCCTTGCCCACTGGCCTTTAGCAGTGATTACTTATCTGTTTTCTGTCTCTGTAGATTGGCTTATTCTGGGCATTTCATATGAATGGAATCATATATGTGATCATTTGTGACCAGTTTCATTCATGTAGCGAAATGTTTTCAAGGTTCATTCATGTTGCATAATATATCACTATGTCATTTCTTCTTGTGGCTGAATAATACTTGTTTATATGCTTATACCATGCTTTATTCACTCACCAGTTCATAAATGGATTGTTTCTACTTTTCAATATTATGAATAATGTTGCTATAAACATCTCAATACAAGTTTTTTTTTTTTTTTTTTTTTTTTTTTGCAGACATAAGCTTTCATTGTCCTTGGGTATACACCTACCACTAGAATTGCTGTTGGACTGTATGATCATTCTAAGTATAACTTTTTTCATATTTTTTAATTTTTTGTAGTTGAGATAGATGAACAGCATGCCTTTATTTTATTTGTTTCATTTTTATGTGGTTCTAAGGATTGAACCCAGTGCCTCACACATGCTAAGCAAGTGCTCTGCCACTGAGCTACAGCCCCAGTCACTAGGTATAACTTTTTGAGGAACTGCCAGACTGTCTTCTAATGTGGCTGTCACATTATTATGCCACATCATTATTCCCTAATGATAATGACACTGGATATCTTTTCTTTTGCCTATTGGCCATTTTTGTCCCGCTTTGTTGGAAAATTGTTGATTCAGATCCTTTGTCCATTTCTGTCTTTTTATTATTGACTTGTGAGTATTTATATGTTCTGGATGTTACATCATTGCCAGATATTGATTTGTAAACCTCTCTCATTGTGTGGATTGTATTTTCACTTTTGTCAGTAGTGTACTTTAGAAAACAAGAATTCACAAACTCGAAAACAGATAATTTATGTATTTTTTCACAAACAGATAATTTATGTATTTTTTCACAGATAATTTATGTATTTTTTCTTTTGTTGCCAGTTCTTTAGATGTCACATCTAAGAAACCATTACCAAATCTAAGGCCACAAAAGATTCACCCCTTTTTTGTTCTAAGAGTTTTATAGTTTCAGCTCTTACATGAAGGTCTTTGATCCATTTTGTACTAATTATTATATATGATGTGAGGTAGAGTCTGCCTTCTTTATTTTGTATGTAGTTACCCAGTTATTTCTGCAGCATTTGTTGAAAACTCTATCATTTCCCCCATTTAATTCTTTGGGACTCCTGTAAAAAATTAGTTGATTGTAAATATGAGAGTTTATTTTTGGACACTCAATTTAATTCTATATATGACTATTGTTGTGATTATTCTTGCTTTATAGTAACTCAAAATCAGGAAGTATGAGCCCTCCAGATTTGTTCATCCTTATTGAGCTTATTTTGGCTATTATGAGTCCCTTCAGTCTCCCTATGAATTTTAGCATCATCTTGGCAAATTCTACAAAGAAACAAGTTGTACTCTGATGAGGACTGCATTGACTCTGTAGATCACTCTGGAGAGCACTGCCATCTTAATCGTATTAAATCATCATTTCCACAAACGTAGGATGTTTTCCCATTTACAACGTATAGATCTTTAAAATTTTCCAATGTGTGTAAAACTGAAATAATATATTCAGTATGAGAAAAACTGCATGTGTACATATTGTGTCCTCAGAAAAGTTAGAATAGAAATATTTTTTTATCTTGAACTGTACAAAATATTCATCAAATAACAACTTCTGGGGGTAATGAATAGGAATGCAAATCAATATTTTTGTTGTTTTAGCATGAATCAGAACTCCACTAGATGTTTTGGATGCATTTTCACTTCAAAATTTCTCAATAACCCTATGAGGCAATAAAATACTATTTTTGAAAATGAGGAGACTAGGGCCCAAATTCAATAAGTAACTTTCTAAGGTCACGCAGCCACAATATAACAGAAAAGATTGTGTTTTACCTTAGAATAACACTTAGGTCTTCACAGAAAAATCAACTTGTCACCTCTGATAAAGTGCTATATTTTCCCCATTACTGTGTTCTGAAACTTCAAAAGTCCAAGTAAAAGTTTAAGGCTTAGCCAGGCATGGTGGCACATGCCTGTTACCTCAGTGGCTTGGAAGGCTGAGGCAGAAGGATCACGAGGTCAAAACCACCCTCAGCAATAGGGAGGTGCTAAGCAACTCAGTGAGACCCTATCTCTAAATAAAATACAAAAATAGTATTGAGTGCCCCTGAGTTCAATCCCCAATATCCCCCCCCACACAAAATTTAAGGCTTATACATTGAAAACTGCAAAACATTGCTGAAAGAAATTAAAGAACGCCTGAATTAACGGGAAGTCAGTCCATGTTCAGGAGTAAGAAAACTTACTAATGTTTAAATGGTAATACCCTCCAAAGTAACCTACAGATTCAATAGAAATCCTACCAAAATTCCAGCTTGTTTCTTTGTAGAAATTAACAAGGGAATTCTTAAATTCACATGGAAACTCCAGGGATCTAGAATTACCCAAATAGTCTGACTAAGAAGAACAAGGCTGGGTACAGTGGCGCATGCCTGTAATCCCAGCAGCTCAGGAGGCTAAGACAAGAGGATCATGAGTTCAAAGCCAGCCTCAGCAAAAGTGAGGTGCTAAGCAACTCAGTGAGGCCTTGCCTCTAAGTAAAATACAAAATAGGGCTGGGGATGTGACTCAGTGGTCAAGTGCCCAGAGTTTAATCCCTGATACCCCCCCCCAAAAAAAAAAAACTGTGCAGGAACAGCTGGATATCTACATGCAAATAAATTAAGTTGGACACCTGTCTCACACTATACAACTATTAACTCAAAATGCAAAAAGGTCTAAATGTAAGCACTAACATTATAAAATATTAGAAGAAAACATAGTTTCTTAGACATAAAACAGAAAGATCAAAAGAAAAAATAGATAATTGGACTTCATAAAAATGGAGATGCTTTTATGCTTCACAGGAAGCTATTAAGAAGGTGAAAATAAAATCCAAAGAGTGAGGGAAGCTATATACAAAGCATATAACTGATGAGAGACTTGTATCTAAAATATATAGAGGACACTTACAACTTAATGATAAAAAGACAAATAACCCAAGGAAAAGGGAACAAAATATTTTTATAGATATTTCTCTAAAGAAGATTTATAGAAAGTCTACAGGTACATGAAAAGATGTTTAATATCAGTCACTGGAAAATACAAATGCAAATCACAATAAGCTTTTACAAGTGTTGCTAAGGATGTGTAGAAATCAAACCCTTGTAAACTTCTGATAGAAATATAAACTAGTACAGCCACTTAGCAAAACAGTCTGGTAGTCCTTCAAAAATTGAAACCTAAGGGCTGAGGTTATGGCTCAGTGGTAGAGCATTCACCTAGCACATGCAAGGTGCTGGATTCAATCCTCAGGGCCACATAAAAATAAATAAATAAAATAAAGGTATTGTGTCCAACTACAACTAAATTTTTTAAAAAATTGAAACCTAAAATTACTATTTAACCCCAACAAATACACTTCTGTGTATACGCCCAAGAGAAATAAAAGCTCAAAAACTTGCATTATGGTTTCAAGGTCCCACCCATGTTGTAGAATATATCAGTACATGATGACAAGTGAAAGAAGCCAGTAACAAAGAACAGCTTTTGCTATGGTTCCACTTACATGAAATGTTCAGTGAAGGCAAATTTATAGAGGCAGAAATTATAATGATAATGGCCTAGGATTGGAGGGGGTGGGGACTTGGGGTGATAGTTAAAGGATACAAGATTTCTTCATGGGGTTGTAACATGGTCTAAAATTAATTATCCTGGAGGTTGTCCATTCTGTACATGTAGTAAAACCATTGAATTGTACACTTTAAGTGGGTGGTTTTTATGGTACTTGAATTATATCTCAATATAGCTTTTATCATCAGGGATATGCTAGATGAACAGGACATTCCCCAAACCAGTCATGGCTAGTCATACTAGCTCTTGGCAGGGCTGCAATGTATTATATTTTTTAATTGGGCATTCTGCAACCCCAGGAAACACCATTATATGGGCCACAATGTGAAAGGCATCCTCTAAAGTTGTACAGCATACAATATACATGGCCTTAAGCTTCAGTTGGTTCTTATAAAAAACTCTAAGGTTAGCCAGCTGTAGTGGCACACGCCTGTAATCCCAGCGGCTCAGGAGGCAGAGACAGGAGGATCGCAAGTTCAAAGCCAGCCTCAGCAGCAGCTAAGCAACTTGATGAGACCCTGTCTCTAATAAAATACAAAATTGTTCTGGGGATGTGGCTCAGTGATTAAGTGCCCCTGAGTTCAATCCCTGGTACTGCCCCCCCCCAAATTCTAAGATGTATTATTATAGGTTACCAATATCTCTTCCTCCAAACACAAAAGGAAGCTAATTTTCAAATAAGTAGTGTAGAGAATCATTTTCCCTACACAGCTCTTTAACTCAGCATTCAGGCAACCATTGTGCTCCTCATCTTTTATTCCTATTACCCTAGTTGGGAATATTCACTTTTTTCTTTAATATTATTTCATATTGGGGCTGGGGATATAGCTCAGTTGGTAGAGTGCTTGCCTAGCATATACAAGGCCCTAGGTTCAATCCCCAGCATCACCACAAAAAAAATATTTCATAAACACTGATCTTTGTTGTTACATAGTCTTTGCATTTATTGTTTAATGGATGTATAAATTCCACCCAGTTGATATGCCAAAATGCATTTGATCACTGACTGTAAGACAATTCATATAATTATGCAAAAGCTATGATGTGTAAATGACTCCATGTAAAGAATCTGCTTTACTTTATTTTTTTTCTCCAAAGTTCTTATCATCACCTATGCATCCAAATTCCCAATAAATATTTTCAAAAAAATAAATGAGGGGGGCTGGGGATGTGGCTCAAGTGGTAGCATGCTCGCCTGGCATGCGTGCGGCCCGGGTTCGATTCTCAGCACCATGTACAAAGATGTTGTGTCCGCCGATAACTAAAAAATAAATATTAAAAAATTCTCCGGTGAGGAAGAAGATGGCTGCGAAAGGAGTGCAGCACTCCCGTGTACTGCATCACTGAGCAGGAAAAAGACAAGGTAGAATGGATAAAAGCTAGCTTGTTAGGAATTTCCAGCAAAATTGGAGTGCTCCGAAACCTAGAGGAAGGATTTCCATTGCATAAGGACCTGCTACTGGAGCTCAAACGCGAGAGATTTGTCCGCACGGAGGGTCACACTGCGTATGCAGCAAATCGCCCTGCGGCCAGAGTCTGCGGCGCTCGCTGGGAAACGACGGTAAGATAACAATGCAAAGATACAGTGCTACGGATTCTGCAGGCTCCCGCCAGCTGTGCAAATACTGTACTCAGAGCTGAATTCTGGGCTTGAGACGGGGAAGGAAGCCATCCAATTCGGTTCTCCACATCGGTCAGACCACAGAGGAAGCCAGCGGCCACCATCTTGGAGAGCTGACGTCATCATCTCTGTTTTTTTTTTTTTGACTGATCACAGCTCTTTCAGCTATAGATCAGCGGGGAAAACTTAAGGGCCCCTCCCAGCTCTCCTGTGAGCGCAATAGCCAGACCGAGGGCGGCACGGAGCCGGCGGGAGACGTGGCTTCGGCGAGGGAGCCGGCGGCTGCGGCGAGGGAGACAGCGGCAGCGGCGGCTGCGGCGAGGGAGCCGGCGGGAGCTGGGGCTGCGGCGAGGGAGCCGGCGGCAGCCGGGGCAGCGGCACGGGAGCCGGCCGGAACCGGCGGGAGCCGCAGCAGCGGCGCGGGAGCCGGTGGGAGCCACGGCGGTGCTGGCACAGGAGCCGGCGGGAACCGCGCAGCGCGGGACTCCCAGCTACCGCTCCCACCAGTGCTGACAACTGAGGTCTCTTGCACCGACTCGCCTTGGCATGGGACTCACGGCTACAGCTCCCACCGGTGCTGACAACTGAGGTCTCTTGCATCAGATACGGGGGCGTGGCTACCAGAAGGTAAGCAAGTTTGCTGGGGGTGCTCAGCCCCAAGCTCTACAAACTAAGGGCCTGAGGGAGGCAAACAAGGAGAGTGTGCCCAGGCACTAATGAAACAGCTGCTCCACGTGTGTGCAAGGTAGGCAGAACTGTGACCACCGACAAAACAGGTCCAGTGGACTGCCAGACACATCGCTCAGATTGGGGGAGGGGCAGAGCCGCCAGGCGCCTGCAAGTTACGCAGACCTGCGAATCACCAGCTGATCAGACCCAGCAACCGCGGAGCGGCAGAGCCACCCCGGGCCTGCAAGGTAGGGGCACTTGCCACCCACTGGCAGGTCAGGCCCAACAAATTGTGGAGGGGCACAGCTGCCCCACGAGCCTGCTAGGTAGGCAGAACCCTGACTACCAACAGAACAGGCCCAGAGGCCGGCCAGACACATCGCCCCGCCCCAGTTGGGGGAGGGGCAGAGCCGCCGGGCGCCTGCAAGTTACACAGACCTGCGACTCACCAACAGATCAGGCCCAGCAACCGCGGAGCGGCAGAGCCACCCCCGGGCCTGCAAGGAAGGCGCACTTGCCACACACCAGCAGGTCAGGCCCAACAAACTGCGGAGGGGCACAGCTGCCCCACGAGCCTGCTAGGTAGGCAGTACCCTGACCACCAACAGAACAGGCTCAGAGGACGGCCAGACACATCGCCCCGCCCCGGTTGGGGGAGGGGCAGAGCCGCCAGGCGCCTGCAAGGTAGGCAAACCTGCGTCTCACCAGCATATCAGGCCCAGCAACCCGCGGAGCGGCAGAGCTACCCCCGGGCCTGCAAGGTAGGTGCACTTGACACCCATTGGCAGGTTAGGCCCAGCAACTCTCGGAGGGACACAGCTGCTCCACGCACGTGCAAGGTAGGCGGAACCGTGACCACTGACAAAACAGGCCCAGTGGCCCGCCAGATACATCGCCCCAGTTGGGGGAGGGGCAGAGCCGCCACCAGCGCCTTTTAGGTAGACAGACCTGCAACCAACAGACAGAACGGGCCTAGTGGCCAGCGGAGGGGCAAAGCCACTGCTCACGCCTGCAAGGTAGACGGACCTGTGACCACCGAAAGAACAGGCCCATCGAAAGTACAGGCACAGCGGCCTCCCGGCGTGGTAGGCACATTGCCTCAATTGGAGGAGGGGAAGAACCACCGCCAAAGCCTGCGAGGGAGACTTTGCAGCTATACAAGAGCAATATAAATATATAGGGGGAAAAATCAATAACACAACAGTTTCACCAAGCAGAAAGAAACGCGATCAATATGAAAAGACAAGGAAAGAAAGGACCACAAGCAATGCAGGTCAACTCAACTTTAGAAGAGGTAATTTCTGCAGCAGATGGAATGTCAGATAAAGAATTCAGGATATACATGCTTCAGATGATCTGGAGTCTCAAGGAAGACATTAGACAGCAAAATCAGTCAATGAAAGACCACTTCGACCACTTTGACAATCAATTACATAAACAAATCCAAGAAGTAAAAGATCAATTATACAGGGAGATAGAGGTTATAAAAAACAAACAAACAGAAATCCTGGAAATGCAGGAAACAATAAACCAACTTAAAAACTCAATTGAGAATACTACCAGCAGAGTAGAACACTTAGAAGATAGAACATCAGACAATGAAGACAAAGTATTTCAACTGGAGAAGAACATAGACAGCTCAGCAAAGCTGTTAAGAAACCATGAGCAGAACATTCAAGAAATATGGGATAACATAAAGAGACCAAACTTAAGAGTCATTGGGATACAGGAAGGTACTGAGGTCCATACCAAAGGAATGAGCAATCTATTCAACGAAATAATACGAGAAAACTTCCCAGACTTGAAGAATGAGACAGAATCCCAAATCCTAGAAGCCTACAGGACGCCGAATGTGCAAAATCATAAGAGATCCACACCTAGACACATTATAATGAAGATGCCCAACATACAGAATAAGGAGAGAATTTTAAAAGCTACAAGAGAAAGGAAGCAGATTACATTTAGGGGTAAACCAATCAGGATAACAGCTGATCTTTCAACACAGACTCTCAAAGCTAGAAGATCCTGGAATAACATATTTCAAACACTGAAAGAAAAGGGGTTCCAACCAAGAATTGTGTATCCCGCGAAATTAAGCTTCAGGATGGAAGATGAAATTAAAACCTTCCATGATAAACAAAAGTTAAAAGAATTTGCAGCTAGAAAACCATCTCTTCAAAACATCCTTGGCAAAATATTACAGGAAGAGGAAATGGAAAATATCAATGAAAACCAACAGCGGGAGGTAGTACAGTAAAGGGGGGGGAATAATCAAAGAGGAAAACAAACCATGTTTAGTAACATAAATAAACAAATATGGCTGGAAGAACAACCCATATCTCAATAATAACCCTAAATGTTAATGGCTTAAACTCACCAATTAAGAGACACAGGCTAGTAGAATGGATCACAAAACAAGACCCAACAATATGCTGCCTTCAGGAGACGCATTTGATAGGAAAAGACATACATAGACTGAAGGTGAAAGGTTGGGAAAAATCATATCACTCATATGGACTTCGGAAACAAGCAGGAATGTCCATACTCATATCAAATAAAATAGATTTCAAGCCAAAGTTAATCAAAAGGGATGAAGAGGGACACTACATACTTCTTAAGGGAACCATACACCAACAAGACATAACAATCATAAATATATATGCCCCAAACAATGGTGCAGCTATGTTCATCAAACAAACTCTTCTCAAGTTCAAGAGTCTAATAGACCACCATACAATAATCATGGGAGACTTCAACACACCTCTCTCACCACTGGACAGATCTTCCAAACAAAAGTTGAATAAGGAAACTGTAGAGCTCAATAACACAATTAATAACCTAGACTTAATTGACATATATAGAATATACCACCCAACATCAAGCAGTTACACTTTTTTCTCAGCAGCACATGGATCCTTCTCAAAAATAGATCATATATTATGTCACAGGGCAACTCTTAGACAATATAAAGGAGTAGAGATAATACCATGCATCTTATCTGACCATAATGGAATGAAATTGAAAATTAACGATAAAAGAAGTAAGGAAAAATCATGCATCACCTGGAGAATGAACAATAGGTTACTGAATGATCAATGGGTTATAGAAGACATCAAGGAGGAAATTAAAAAATTCTTAGAGATAAATGAAAACACAGACACAACATATCGGAATCTATGGGACACATTGAAAGCAGTTCTAAGGGGAAAATTTATTGCTTGGAGTTCATTCCTTAGAAAAAGAAAAAACCAACAAATAAATGATCTAATACTTCAACTCAGAATCCTAGAAAAAGAAGAGCAAAACAACAGCAAAAGAAGTAGAAGACAAGAAATAATTAAAATCAGAGCTGAAATTAATGAAATCGAAACGAAAGAAACAATTGAAAAAATTGACAAAACTAAAAGTTGGTTCTTTGAAAAAATAAATAAAATCGACAGACCCTTAGCCACGCTAACGAAGAGAAGAAGAGAGAGAACTCAAATTACCAGCATACGGGATGAAAAAGGCAATATCACAACAGACACTTCAGAAATACAGAAGATTATCAGAAACTATTTTGAATCCTTATACTCCAATAAAATAGAAGATAGTGAAGGCATCGATAAATTTCTTAAGTCATATGATTTGCCCAGATTGAGTCAGGAGGATATTGACAACCTAAACAGACCAATATCAATTGAGGAAATAGAAGATACCATCAAAAGACTACCAACTAAGAAAAGCCCAGGACCGGATGGGTATACAGCAGAGTTTTACAAAACCTTTAAAGAGGAACTAATACCAATACTTTTCAAGCTATTTCAGGAAATAGAAAAAGAGGGAGAACTACCAAATTCATTCTATGAGGCCAACATCACCCTGATTCCTAAACCAGACAAAGACACTACAAAGAAAGAAAACTACAGACCAATATCTCTAATGAACCTAGATGCAAAAATCCTCAATAAACTTCTGGCGAACCGGATACAAAAACATATCAAAAAAATTGTGCACCATGATCAGGTAGGATTTATCCCTGGGATGCAAGGCTGGTTCAATATACGGAAATCAATAAATGTTATTCACCACATCAATAGGCTTAAAAATAAGAACCATATGATCATCTCGATAGATGCGGAAAAAGCATTCGACAAAGTACAGCATCCCTTTATGTTCAAAACTCTAGAAAAAATAGGGATAACAGGAACATACCTCAATATTGTAAAAGCAATCTATGCCAAGCCTCAGGCTAGCATCATTCTGAATGGAGAAAAACTGAAGGCATTCCCTCTAAAATCTGGAACAAGACAGGGATGCCCTCTCTCACCACTTCTGTTCAACATAGTTCTCGAATCACTGGCCAGAGCAATTAGACAGACGAAAGAAATTAAAGGCATAAAAATAGGAAAAGAAGAACTCAAATTATCACTATTTGCAGATGACATGATTCTATACCTAGCAGACCCAAAAGGGTCTACAAAGAAACTATTAGAGCTAATAAATGAATTCAGCAAAGTGGCAGGCTATAAAATCAACACGCATAAATCAAAGGCATTCCTGTATATCAGCGACAAATCCTCTGAAATGGAAATGAGGACAACCACCCCATTCACAATATCCTCAAAAAAAATAAAATACTTGGGAATCAACCTAACAAAAGAGGTGAAAGACTTATACAATGAAAACTACAGAACCCTAAAGAGAGAAATAGAAGAAGATCTTAGAAGATGGAAAAATATACCCTGTTCATGGATAGGTAGAAGTAACATCATCAAAATGGCGATATTACCAAAAGTTCTCTATAGGTTTAATGCAATGCCAATCAAAATCCCAACGGCATTTCTTGTAGAAATAGAGAAAGCAATCATGAAATTCATATGGAAAAATAAAAGACCCAGAATAGCAAAAACAATGCTAAGCAGGAAGTGTGAATCAGGCGGTATAGCTATACCAGACTTCAAACTATACTACAGAGCAATAGTAACAAAAACAGCATGGTACTGGTACCAAAACAGGCGGGTGGACCAATGGTACAGAATAGAGGACACAGAAACCAATCCACAAAACTACAACTATCTTATATTTGATAAAGGGGCTAAAAGCATGCAATGGAAGAAGGATAGCATCTTCAACAAATGGTGTTGGGAAAACTGGAAATCCATATGCAACAAAATGAAACTGAATCCCTTTCTCTCGCCATGCACAAAAGTTAACTCAAAGTGGATCAAGGAACTTGATATCAAATCAGAGACATGGCGTCTGATAGAAGAAAAAGTTGGCTATGATCTACATACTGTGGGGTCGGGCTCCAAATTCCTCAATAGGACACCCATAGCACAACAGTTAATAACTAGAATCAACAAATGGGACTTACTCAAACTAAAAAGTTTTTTCTCAGCAAAAGAAACAATAAGAGAGGTAAATAGGGAGCCTACGTCCTGGGAACAAATCTTTACTCCTCACACTTCAGACAGAGCCCTAATATCCAGAATATACAAAGAACTAAAAAAATTAGACAATGAGATAACGAATAACCCAATCAACAAATGGGCCAAGGACCTGAACAGAAATTTCTCAGAGGAGGACATACAATCAATCAACAAATATATGAAAAAATGCTCACCATCTCTAGCAGTCAGAGAAATGCAAATCAAAACCACCCTAAGATACCATCTCACTCCAGTAAGATTGGCAGCCATTAGGAAGTCAAACAGCAACAAGTGCTGGCGAGGATGTGGGGAAAAGGGTACTCTTGTACATTGCTGGTGGGACTGCAAATTGGTGCGGCCAATTTGGAAAGCAGTATGGAGATTTCTTGGAAAGCTCGGAATGGAACCACCATTTGATCCAGCTATTCCACTACTCGGTCTATTCCCTAAAGACCTAAAAAGAGCACACTATAGGGACACTGCTACATCCATGTTCATAGCAGCACAATTCACAATAGCAAGACTGTGGAACCAACCTAGATGCCCTTCAATAGACGAATGGATAAAAAAAATGTGGCATTTATACACAATGGAGTATTACTCTGCATTAAGAAATGACAAAATCATAGAATTTGGAGGGAAATGGATGGCATTAGAGCAGATTATGCTAAGTGAAGCCAGCCAATCCCTTAAAAACAAATGCCAAATGTCTTCTTTGATATAAGGAGAGTAGCTAAGAACAGAGTAGGGACAAAGAGCATGAGAAGAAGATTAACATTAAACAGGGATGAGAGGTGGGAGGGAAAGGGAGAGAGAAGGGAAATTGCATGTAAATGGAAGGAGACCCTCAGGGGTATACAAAATTACATACAAGAGGAAGTGAGGGGAAAGGAGGAAAAATATAAGGGGGAGAAATGAATTACAGTAGAGGGGGTAGAGAGAGAAGAGGGGAGGGGAGGGGGGAGGGGGGATAGTAGAGGATAGGAAAGGCAGCAGAATACAACAGACACCAGAATGGCAATATGTAAATCAATTGTTGTGCAAATGATGTGATTATGCAATCTGTATATGGGGTAAAAATGGGAGCGCATATCCCACTTGAATCAAAGTGTGAAATATGATATATCAAGAACTATGTAATGTTTTGAACAACCTACAATAAAAATTAATTTAAAAAAAAATAAAAAAATTAAAAAAAAATAAAAAATTCTCTCTCTCTCTCTCTCTCTCTCTCTCTCTCTCTCTCTCTTTCTCCCTCTCTCTCTCCCCTCTCTCACTCTCTCTTAAAAAAATTTAAAAATAAATAAACAAATAAATGAGGGTTGGGGATATTACTCAGTTGGTAGAGTGTTGCCTCACATGCACAAGCCCTGGGTTCAATCCCCAGAACCACAATTAATTAATTAATTAATTAATTAATTTTAAACTTCTCTGTTAGAGTTCATTCCTAGCAGTGAGTTAAAGAGCATAAAAATGTTTTCTGAGCAAGTTATTATAGCAGGATGTTTTCACATCTATACTGGCCAAATAGACCTTCAACTAGAATCATCATCATGTGATTCTGGAGGAAGTACTTGGGTCTTTCACCTCTGTGACCCACATTCAGCACTCTATTTCCTATGTAATGCCCAAGCTAAAATTAGCTAGTTAGAGGAAGGAAGAACTGTTTCCTCATTTAACATGAAAGTTTGAACCAAGGCCAGGCTGAGAACAGATGTATTACATGTTCTTTGGAAAACAGATCTTCTGTTTCATGGTAATGGGCCCAGAATGAGTCACATGCATCCCAAGTATCAATAATCCAATTATTGGGGGAACCGACCTCTCATTTGGACTCAGTAGATTTTCTTGGAGCAGTGGACCTTAGCACCTACTTGGAAACGTGAGCATAGATCTATTCTTTGGAGGAAAATGGTGATCTATCTGCAGAAGGACACAGCCTCCTCCCTCACAATGCAATCCCTCTCTGACACTTGCCATGTTGTCAAGAGAATGCAGGGACCTTGTGAGATCTGGATAGCCTTGTGGTGACAGTAGGATTAGGGAAGAAAAGCAAAGCACGGCCATGACCGAGCCATTCCTGTGTGCCATGCCACTCTCCACTCAGCACAACCCCATGGCATATCTACTATTCTCATACCACTTTGAAAAAAAGAAACCGAGGGACAGAGAGATCAAGTTACTTGTTTAAGATCACAGAGTAAGTACAAGAACAGGAATTGAAACCCAGGTTTGACTGACTTCAAAGTTGTCCTTATTCTATGTAGTAATCATTGAGAGACATTAGTATAGTAATTGTAGTTGGGAGACCATGAGCATTTTCTTTTTTCTCTTGGGGGCCTTAGTCTCCCCATCTATACAGTGAGAGAGTTGGACTAGTGGTCTCTTAGTGTCCTTTCTGGCATTTCATTACATCTGATTATCAAACATACAGTGAGAGAAATTGAGCAAATATTATTGTCTCTTTTATCCATAACAAATGGGAGTTTAGAGAGGTTGATGTTTTATGCATAATTGCATAGCTACTTTCTGAGAAAGTCAGATTGAACCCAGGTTTCTGAACTAGAATGGAACTTCAGAGACCACCTGGCCAATATAATATCACTCTATTTATTCTCTTCATTAGGGAAAAATCCCCCAGCCCCATCAACTGCAGTTCATATTAATAAAATGTTTACCCAATACAGTGTGACTAGAAACCTTGGCATATTTTCTCTGAATCTGAGTATCCCATCAGTTGTTTGTTCTTGTTCCAGGGATGGCATGACTCATTAACTAACACCTTTTCTGAGGGATTCTGATGGGAAGAAGTGATGGCCAAAGTACAGTAAGAACCCACCATGCCTATTAGATCCTGGGCATGATTCGTGCCTTTCCCAGTTTTCTTTGATAATCAGAATCTCTGGAGAACTTGTTAAAAACACATATTCCTACAATTTATTGAGAAGCACAACTTTGGAATAAGAATATGAAACAAGTGCTCACACACAAGGGAGCCTCACAATGAGCTAGGGCTGATTCTTCAACGGTGAGGCTGATCAGTTGGTTTTTGAGCAGCATGCATTCTGATTGATTGGACCTGTGCCATTCCAGTTGGAAGCTATTCTGAATACCAGCAAGTAAGGTAGGGACCAGATATACCCATTTAACATAAGAGGAACTAAGGTCCAGAGAGGCTCAAGAGCCTGCCCCATGATACACAGATATGAAACAGGTGGCAGGGAAAGGGTCGTGCTCATTTTCCTATAACACAATAAGTGGTCACTGCCAAAGGGAACAGGCCATGGGACATATATCTGTCAGAGTTCTCCACAGAGACAGAACCAATAGGAAATATATAAATTAAGATATTAAACCCAATCAATAAATGGGCAAAACACTGAAGAGGCACCTCACAGAAGAAGAAATTCAAATGGCCAAAAAGTATATGAAAAAATGTCAATACCTGTAGCAATTACAGAAATGCAAGTTAAAACTACACTGAGATTTCATCTCAGTCAGAATGGTAATTATCAAGAATAAAAGTAACAATAAATGTTGGCAAGGAGGTTGAAAAAGGTTCACTCATACATTGCTGGTGGACTGAAAATTGGTGTAACCACTCTGGAAATTAATATGGACATTCTTGAGAAAACTTGGAATGGAACCACCATTTGACCCAGTTATCCCACCCCTTAGCATATACTCAAAGGATATAAAACAGCATGCTATAGTGACACAGGCACATCAATGTTTACAGTAGCTCAATTCACAATAGCTAAGCTATGGAACCACCCTAAGTGCCCTGGGGTCTGAATTAGTACAAGAGATATCCCAAGCTTGTATAATTATGTCAAAATAGAATCTACTGCCACGTGTAACTAAAAAGGACCAAGAAAAAAGAAAAAAGGAAAATACATGGCTATTAACTGAATTGCATACTGTTACTAGAAGGGTAACTGCTGAGGTTAAGGCAAAGAGTCCTCTTTCGAAATGATTGCAGCAAATATGAGATTTATTACCTTCATCATATCTGTCACTTAGTAGTCTAATGAAATCAAATTAATATATGTAAAGTGCTTAGAAGAGTAATTTGCACATAATGAACACTGCCTTAGTCACCTTCTGCATTGCTGTGACCAAAATGTCTGAAACACACACACACACACACACACACACACACACACACACACACACTTGGAGAAGGGAAAGTTTATTTGGGGCTCACAGTTTCAGATGTCTCAGTCTACAGATGGCCAACTCCATTGCTCTGAGCCTGAGCCCAAGGTGAGGCAGCACCTTATGGGGGAAGTGCATGGCAGAGGAAGGCTGCTCTTCTCATCATGGCAGCAATAAGGGATGGAAGGGGTACAGAAAGAACCAACTACCCAGGGCACCTCAGTTACAACCCACCAGTCTACAGTTTTCACCCAGGCAGTCCATTCAAACTAAGATGGACTTAGTTACATTACTTACAGTCTACTCATTTTACCTCTTAATATTCCTGCATTAACAGGAGCTTTTGGGGAATGCCTCATATCCAAATCATAGCAAACACTATGTAAATATAGGCTGGCTTTTATTATTGTTATTGTTGTTAACTGTAGCAGCATCCTAGACTGAGCCCTCTGCAAAGTCTGAACTCAGCAAGTTTGTATTCAAGGACCTTTTTTGATATTGGCCTTTTTGTGGGCTCCAGTGGTCTACGGGCAGCCTGGTGGGCCTAAGCTCCACTCTGTCACATCAACATCAGCCACCCCCGATAAGTATATCAGCATAATGAGATCAGGGTGGTGGCCACATTAAAACAGTACAAGAATTTTCCCTAGCTTCTTCCCATCTCCTTGTGCTCCTTCTACCACATTACTAGCCTCTTATAAAGTCTGGAGTCTCTAAAGCTGGCCTCCCAATGTCTGTACATTTCTCGCATAAACAGTACCTCTCCTCTTGAAAGCCTGTGATTAACACTATCCCCAGAAAATGGAGGCCCAGAGAGTTAGAGATTTGCCCAAAGGCGCATAGCTAATAAAGAAGAACAGGGACTTGAAGCCAGACATACAGGATTCTGAGCTCATATTCCATCCAGTATGCCACGTGAACTCATCCTAAGATGCTCATAGTTTCTAATGTTTTAACTTGTCTTTTGTAAAGAATTTGCATTTCAAAAGGGGAATCATGTGGATGCAAACAGCATGACTCTAAAGAGAGGGATTCCTTTTCCTTAAATGGTGACTTGACGAGGCTATGGAAAGAAGCATGACAAAGACAGATTTAAGAAACTGAAAAAAAGAATTCCTTGAAGAATTTGACATCTGTCCTTAACTTCATCATAAACAATTTTAGATATGTTCTTGGGTAACATCATACAGAAACTGATTCAGAAAGGTGGAATGTTTAGGCCATGTGGCAAGACATGGAGAAGAGCTTTGGAAGCCGGAGGTCTTTCGGGACACCCTAGGAGGATACCATTGTATAAAGTCCAGGCCTTCGTTTAAGGTGGTCATCTTAATGACAAGCCACTCGGATGGAAGCAGCACACGAGGGAAGTGGTGGCAGGGACTGCCGGAAAGCCTAGTGTCAAGTTTGGTCCTGTTGTTGTTCTCTTATTTCCAGGGGTGCCCTCTGCCAGCTGCAAAGAACTTGAGAGTACTTGGATTACTTTGGGGCTTGTCATATCTCAGCTGAGCTGTCAATGTGGGAAAATCACAAAGTGATCACAAGCGCTTTCACTGTCCTTCTAAATTAGGCAATAAATAGGATGAGTCACTGAATGAGGCATCAGTCCTTTCCAAGCTGTGCAGCATGCTGGAAAAGGAAATTATTGAGTGAAAATCAAGAGCCACCAAGAAGAGGTAGCCTCAAGGAATGTGTCCAAAAAGGAGGGGTTTGAGGACACATACTACTTTCAGTTTGTGGACATTTTACAGACCAAGAAATGTAGCAAAATTTCTAATTTAATGACTGCAAATACAGCTATTAAAAAGTGTCTCGAAACTACCCTTCATTGCCTTCCTCAAACACAGCTTCCTGGGGAGCCTTTGAAGATATTGAGGATTCCACAAAGAACCTACTTACTTGTCTTGTCACCTCTGACTGCCATAAAAAAATAACATAGACTAGAGGCTAACACATCAGACGTCCATTTTCTCACAGTTGTGGAAGCTGGAGTTCTGAGATCAGAATTTCTAGATGGTTGAATTCCTGGTGAGAACTCTCTTTCTGGCTTGCAGGTGGCCTATCTTCTGGGTTTTCTCTGTCTCTCTGTCTTTTTCTGTCTCCCTGTCCCCTCTTCTCATAAAACCACTAATCCCACCATGACTTCTCTACCCCCATGACCTACTCTAACTTCTCAAAGGCCCCGTCTCCAAGAACCATCACATTGGGGTTTAGGGCTTCAACATATGAATTTGGGAACAACAAAATATTTGCTTCTTAACATTATTCTTCCCACTTATCAGAACAAAAGCACCACCCAAAATGACAGCATTGAACAGTTGGGTGTCTCCCTTTGCAGGGAAAAATATATGCATGTGCAAACACCATTTTTTTCATACTCTCTTCCTGCTCATAAACTTAAAATTGCTCCCTTTGCCAGCTAACTCAAGTCTAAGTTCTACAATTCCTCAACTTTGGTAATGAGATGTTTCATGATCTTTTCTAGTCCTGTTTCCTATCTGAAAAAAATCTCTTTAGGGGATTCATTATCTTCCAATGGAGTTGAAACTTAACATTTTTAGATTCAACATTTGCAATTTTAACTGCATAAGTACAATGCCAATGTTCTACTTCAGGTAATATTTTGCACTTTTGCTGCACACAGATTTGAATTAGCATCACTGTGGAAGCTGGTGTGCTGTCCCCAGATTCATAACTAGTCAGGTATCTCATTTGCCCTCTAGCTCCACACCATAATATAGCTCTACTGCTCTCTCCCCCAAATGACAAAAATATTGCCATCCCTGTGTTACTAATGAGGCAATTGAAGAAATTAAATGTGATGCATTCATTTAACAAACACTTACAGAGGGCCTGTCCTGGAAACTGAGGATGTAGCCAGGAATAAAACAGCAATTCTGGAGCTTGCATTCTTTAGGGGAAAGGATGACAATAATCAAGTAATCTAATAAGCAAGATGTTTGCAATGAAGAAGAGCCTTATGAAGATGATATATAAAAACCTTAAAAGAAACAAAAGAATGAGAAAATGGCAAGGCAAATCAAGACAAAACTATAATTTCAGCACAAAGCAAATCAGACACCAGAGGAACTGGTGAATGCAAATTGTTCTACTTCACACAAAATCACCCAGTGCAACCAAGAGCCTCTTGAGGTAATGTTATTGAAGTGCATTTAATAAAACAGAATATAAAGCCCTATTAAACACAAATTTCATAAAAGATGAATTTCATAAAACATTCTATCATTGTAAAACATGCACATAGAAATAAGATTGGAAACATTTGTTTACTGAACAAATGTTTTTAGCATCTGCTGCATTTTATAAAATGCTATTCTAATCACACTGAGAATACAGTGGTGAACAGAAAGACAAGGCATGGCTCTCTGAGAACTGTAATTTCTGTAATTAAAGGAACATAAACAAGCGAACAAATATATGGATTAAATGATTTTAGGAAGCTACGGCTCTGAAGGTAATAGAATGAAGTAATGCAAAGGGTTTGAGAGGTAGGAAAGGACTATCTGAGAGAATGACTTTGGACTTGAGACCTAAGTGAATGAATGTGGTCATCCAGGCACAGACATTGGAGAAGAGCATCCAGCATGACAGCACACCCAGTGCAAATCTTTTTTTTTTTTTTTTTTTTTTGAGAGAGAGAGAGAGAGAGAGAGAGAGAGAGAGAGAGAATTTTTAATTAGTTTTTGGTGGACACAACTTTATTTTATTTTTATTTGGTGCTGAGGATTGAACCCAGTGCCCTGCACATGCCAGGTGAGTGCGCTACCACTTGAGCCACATCCCCAGACCCCCAGTGCAAATCTTGGGGGATTGACTAACTTCACTTAGCATTATATTCTCCAGCTCCTGCAAATACCATGATTTTATTCTCTTTTAATGCTGAATAGTTTTCCATTGTGTGTATGTGTGTGTGTGTGTGTGTGTGTGTGTGTGTGTGTGTGTATATATATATATATATATATATATATATATATCACATTTTCTATATCCATTCATCAACTAAAGAGCATGTAAATTGGTTCCACAGTTTAACTATTGTGGATTGTGCTGTTATAAATATTGATGTGGCTGTGTCCCTGTATGTCACGAGGGGGCAAAATTGCAACATATGCAGTCGAGGGGGAGAAATAAAGAATGTCCACAAGCTTCTATCTCTATTCAATGCTTTATTCACTCAAATTACTCAATACAATTTCACTCTATGGGTTCTTAATCAAGAAAATGACAATCCTTAACACTAGGCACTGCAGTAGACATAATTAATTCACAGCAAACAATTCTAGATTGATTCATAATAAACAATTCTAGATTAATTCTAAGCACTGCAAAACACACTTAATCAAGACAGGCTAGTGGCAGACATTCCCTTTGTGTGCTAAGTTCAAAAGCCTTAAGCCTTAGGCTTTATGTTCAGCGGATGCACACTCACTTAGATCACGGTGATCAGGTCCAGAACCAAGGCAGGCTTCTCCTTGGATGACCGGTTGAGGAGAGGATCGTAGGGAGAAGTTGCAGCTCTCACCAGCGTCCAAATGAGGCAGTAGACTTTGAGAGCGATGAGAATCATGCAGAGGATCAGGAAATGATGACAAGTGATGGGATGTCAGGTCCTCATCAGGCTCTCCAGCTTGAGCGCATCCTTGTTTCGGCTGGCTGAATCCCTGTTCATTTGCTCTTTCATTGGCTCTATTCTTTATACTACATTTTGGGGCTTTTGACCCCCCTTTCAATTATTATCAGCTACCATTGGATTTCTCCATGTCATCATTTGCCCTGGGGTCAGAAACATGTGGTCTGGTGGTCTCCACTCTGATCTTCTTGCCTTTCCCTCTTATCAAGCGAGGACAGCCTGCCAGAGGCTTCACTCTGTTTATCAGGGTGAGGGGAAGTGACTTGTCTGAGGGCCATACTGGAGGGCTCTGTTAGATATGCCTGGTGAAACTGCAATTTTCAAACTAGAGTTTTTAAAATGGGGTTGCTTAGCCTCAGGCCTAAGGCCATCCTAACACTGTAGTATGCTGTTTTTATATCCTTTGGGTATAGACCAAGGAGTGGGATCTCTGGGTCAAATGGTGGTTCCATTCACAGTTTTCCAAGGAATCTCCATACTGCTTTCCATATTGGCTGCACCAATTTGCAGTCCCACCAGCAGTGTATGAGTGACCTTTTTCCCCACATCCTTGCCCACACTTATTGTTGTTTGTATTCTTAATAGCTGCCATTTTGACTACAGTGAGATGAAATCTTAGAGTAGTTTTGATTTGCATTTCTCGAATTGCTAGAGATATTGAACACTTTTTCATATACTTATTTGATTGATTGCATATCATCTTCTGAGAAGTGTCTGTTCAGTTCCTTGGCCCATTTATTGATTGGGTTATTTGATTTTTGGGTGTCAAAATTATTGATTTCTTTATATACCCTAGAGATTAGTGCTAGTTCTTGAAACACTGGTCAGAGCAATTATACAGATTAAAGAAATTAAAGGGATATGGATAGGAAAAGAAGAACTCAAATTAGCACCATTTGCTGATATATGATTCTATACCTAGAAGACCTCCAAAATTCCACCAGATCACTTCAGGTTTTTTAAGCAAGGGAGTAATATCATCTTTCAATGACTGCTCCAGCTGCTATGTGGAGAATGGCTTGTAAAAAGGGATGGAGGAGAATCAAGGAAAATAGTGCAGAATGTACTGTAGGAACCAGGAGTAGTGGCACACACCTGTTATTCCAGTGGCTTGGAGGCCGAGGCAGGAGGAATGTGAGTTCAAAGCCAGCCTCAGTGACTTAGCAAGGCCCTGTCTCCAAATTAAAAAATAAATAAAAATAAAAAGGCTGGGAATGTGGCTCACTGGTTAAGTGTTCCCAGTTTAATCCCTGGTTAAAAATAAATAAATAAATAAATAAATAAAAATAAAAACAATGTATTGCAGGAATTCTGGTTCTGGTTAAGCTAGAGAGAACAAGATTCACCCTATCTGCCCCACTCAATATAACTATAAAACCAGGACAGACTACATGAGGTCTCTGAGAGGTAAACAGCTACAAAACAAAAGGAAAGGACAAAAGAAGAAGAATTACCATTGCATCATCAGTAAATATACTTTTATTTTTTATATTGAATTCTATTGCTTTATTTTACCATTTTCCCCCTTTAGCATTCTTCAGTCTGAGCTCAACATACCCCAGACACAGACTAGGTGCTATAGTTAAGAGAGCGCAGAAGAAGTCATCTGGTACTAACTTGAGGAAGGACAACTCTTAATGCTCAGAGAGAGTGTAAGACACTCCTTTTTTTTCTCCTTTCCCTTTCTCATTTTTGCATGCCCCAGACCTGAAGAAATTCTATGGGAAAAATGGAGAAATCTCAATAACCAAAATTCAGAGGAAAAGAATCCATCCTGTCCACTTGATGGAGCTGCAGTTTCAAGAGGGAAGAGTAAGACTTTGTTAACTTGTTCTTTCTGCCCTTCTCTCCTGGGTCAGGGGATGGGCCCAAGCACAATAGTGAATGACAGAGAATGACAGACCAAAGTAACTAGAGTACTGAGTATCTGGAAGGAGGGAAAGAAAACAACCAACACCCAGGGGAGGAGAAGCACCCAGAAAGGTTGCAAAGAGGAATTCTGGGAACACTACTCTTAAATGGGTTTTTTTTAATGCTGTTGTTTGTTTTTAATGAGGGCACTCAAGCTATACATGAATGGCTCTGATCCTCAACATGCCAAATATTTTGAGAATGAAAGCAACTGATAGACCACTTCCTAGGTCCCAGAGTAGCCACTGAGTGGGACATTTAGAGGTCAGATTTGAGTAGCACTGCAAAGTTTTGTGGAAATTTCATTGACATTGGATCCATAAGGCACAGAAAGTGAGTTGGAACATGGGGCCAGATTTAATCAGGCTGATTTCCTACTATAACAAAACATCAATATTCTCCAAAGAGTTTCAAAGAGACCCAGAGTTTCATGACATAATTTTCAAAATGATAATAAAAATTCAAAAATTACTGGACACATTAGAAACCATGGAAATTCCAAGTACCAAAGGAAATAGACATGAAAACAAGGATCACACAGATGTTTGAATTATCTGACAAATACTGCTAATATAAAAAATGCTCCAATAAGCAATATTGAGCATTCTTGCAACAAATGTTAAAAAAAAGTTTTCAGTGTTTAGGGTGGACTTTCAGGTGGCCTTAATGATCTCCACCTCGTCTTATTCATGCTTTTTTTTAAAGTGTCTCAATTTTTGGTTAATCTTCCTTATTATGATTTTTTTTAGTTGTAGATGGACACAATACCTTTATTTTATTTATTGATATTTATGTGGTGCTGAGGATTGAACTGAGTGCCTCACACAGCTAGGCAAGTGCTCTGCCACTGAGCTACAACCATAGCCCCTTATTCAAGCTTTTTGTATAATATCCTTCCCTTAAATGTGGGAAAAGCTCATGACTTTCTTCTAATTAGTAGAATATGTTGAAAATTAATGGAATGTCACTCCCACGATTATGCTATACAGAAAAGGTGATAGGATATACTTCCAAGATGATACTACCTATGCAAGTCCTATGTTGCTAGAAGACTTGCTTTCTTGCTTACTGGCTTTGAAGAATCAACTTTACACCTTGTTAGAGAGCCTATGGAGAAGGTGGTGTGGAACTTCAGGCATCCTCTAGGAGCTGAGCACATCCTCTAACTGTCAACCAGTCAGAATCTGGGTTGTCAGACTAACAGACACAAAGGAACAAAGTCTAACAACCCAAGGGAATGCAGAAGCATATTTATCACCAGTTAGGCCTCCAAAGGAAACAGAGCCCTGGCTTAAGACTTGAAGCCAAGTCATGGATCCAACTGTTGCATCAGATCTCTGACTGATGAACTATGTGAGATAGGAATGTGTGCTGCTATATCTTGGATCTGTAATGTCCCTCAAAGGCCCATGTGTTAAAGATTTGTCCCCCAAAAGGGCACTTCTGAGAAGTGGTGGAAATTTCAAGAAGTAGGGTTTAGTGGGAGGTCCTCCAGTCACTGGGGTATGCCCTCGAAGGGAATAACGGGGCCCCAGCACCTTCCTCTTCCTTTCTTTTGCTCTTGGCCATGAGGTGAACACTTTTGCTCCATCACATGCTCTCACCATGATCTGCTTCCTTACCACAGGCCCAGAGCAACAGGGCCAATTGATAATGAACTGAAATCCCTGAAACCCTGAGCCAAATAAGCCTTATCTCTTACAAGCAGATTATCTCAGGTACTTGTCACTGTAAAAAAAAAAAAAGCTAGCACAAGTGTTAAGTCATCAATGCATTAGTAATTAATTGTATTAGTAATTTGTTATATGACAATAAATGATAAACTTGGCAAACATATGGAAGTTGTAAGTATTAAAACTGAAATTTATGAAGTTTACAAAAACTGAAATTTCAGGAAACTTCACTTGTGCTAGTCAGCTTTTCATCACTGTGACCAAAATACCTGACCAAAACAATTAGAGGAGGAGAAATTAATTTGGTGCTGTTTCAGGGTCTCAGCCCATGGTCCTCCACTCTATTGCTTTAGGCCTGAGTGTGGCCGAACTTAATGTTGGAAGAAGGTGACAGAAGAAAGCTGCTTAGCTCTTGGCAATGGGGAAGGAGAGAGAGAGAGAGAGAGAGAGAGAGAGGGGTGAGATGGAGGGGAGAAGGAGAGGAAGAGGGAGAGGGGGAGAGAGAGAGAGACAGAGACAGGGAGAGGGAGAGGAAGAGAGAGAGAGATAGAAAGAAGGAGGAGGAGAATGAGGAGGAGGAGGAGGGAGGAAAGCCAGGGCAAGATATAGACACCCCCATGTCATGCACCCAGGGAACTATTCCCTGTAGCTATGCCCAACTTGCCTACAGTTACCACCTCATAGTCCATTCAAATTTTTAATCTGTCAAATGAATTAATCCACTGATGAAGTTACAGCTCTCATAATGTAATCATTTTACCTATGAATAGTTAACATCACATATGGATGCAATAGTGTTTTAGGGACAAACGAGGCAAGGCACCAAAGATAGCAGGAAGCAGTTTTATTTGGCTGCAGCCAGGTTCAGAGGGCACAGCTTTTGCTGTAATCAATTAGTCCCCTGAATCCCAAGTTCGGGGAGTTTCAGAATTTTATACCCAGCATTTAAGGGGAGGGGCTCAGACGTTCACATGAAAGCAGCTTTTTCTTTCACCGTTTTTTGGGAAAGTTAACGCTTCAAGGACATCACCTGAGTAGGGAGAGCTTCTTTCTCCATTTTTCCTCCCCCTGCCAGTTGTTAACATGGAGCCCAGTTGGTAACTTATCTTAAAAATGTAGACATCTCTGTGAAGCCCAGCTCAAGGCCAGAGGCCTTGTTTGCACATTTCTACAAACTACTATACTGGATACATTTGTGAAAAACTAGTAAGGGGGTGTTCAGCACCTGGAGTGTTGGTATATTCCTGGCCAGTGGCCAAGTAAAACAGGGCAACATGAAAATGGGAAGTTTATCTACATTGGACTCTTTTGCAGAGACTCTTTTGCTGACAGTCCTAAAATCAGCCATGGCGAAGATTTCTGGAGAAGCCCAGTTAAAACTTTTCTGTGGAGTAAGGGGTTGCCACTTTAATAGAATGAATATGACTGAGGAGAGGGCCGGGAACTTAAAGGTAAATAGGGAAAGGGGAGAAAAAGGGGAGACACTGGGGAATGAAGTTGATCAAATTGTGTTATGTGCATGTATGAATATGTCACAATGAATCTCACTACTATGTATCATTACACACTGGTAAAAACATGAGAAGATACATTAGTAGACCTTATAATTACTAAACAACAAAGAGAAATCTTGAAATACAACATGGTTTTAGGAATCTATGCATCAATAAAAATGGTCAAACATTGGCCTTATTTAAGTCTTAGGAAGGCAGAGAGTGTGCCTCTGGAAAGAATATTTGAACAAAGAAGACATTTCCGAAGTTTGACAAACAGAAAATGTAACCATACAAAAAGATGAGCAAACCCCCAGTAATAGAACTCATGCCAAGAAGCATTCTAATAAAATTATTTAAAAAACTAAGGTTAAAAAAAAATCTTGAAAATGTCTACAGAAAAAATAGACCATTACATTTATGGAGAAAATGATTCAAATGACATTGGATTTCTCATCAGAAACATGGGGGTCAGAAAGAAGGGGTACAATATTTTTCAAATGAAAAAAGAAAAAAATATATCAATTCCAAATTTATTTCTAGTGAAAATAATATTCATGAAAAACAGGTGAAATAAAGACATTCCCAGAAAAGTAAATATAAGGGCATTTACAGCCAGCATATAATACTTTAAAAGAAGTTCAAGGGTTTGCCTTTTCAGACAGGAAGCTAATGGTACCTGAACAAAATGTGGAACTTTGGGAATGATGGAAGAGTGAGGAAATAGTAAATAATTAGGTAAACATGATAGACCACTTCTCTCCTCTTGAATTTTAAAGAAGTATTATCTGATAGCAAAAAATATAAAATGTCTGATGAGATTTCAATGTAGATATAATCTATGACAACTATAGCATTAAAAGGGCAGGGTGAGTGTAGTAATAATAGTTTTCACATTCCACACACAGTGGCAAAATACTGCTTCTGGCCAGACTGTGAATTTTTAAACTCCTAGGGCAAGGTTATTCAGTTGGAGCCTGAAGGGCCAAAACAACCCAATGGTATTTTTCTTATTGCAATAAACTGCACACAACAGAAATTTGCTACTTTAACCATTTTATAGTGTATGATACATTGATATTTAGTACAGCCCTGATATTGTACAACCATCCCCACTATTTCATTGCAGGGCATTTCATCACCCTGAAAGGCGGCTCCATAACAAGGCATTCACCATTCCCCTTCTTCCCCAGTCCAGCTCCTGGCAATCGGTAATCTGCATTCTGTCTCTGAAGTTATTGTGCTATTGCAATTCGTAATAGGAAATATATATTTAGTCTTCATCCCCATTTCCAGGCACACTGCCCCTAAATCTACGGAGTCTTCAAAGTGACCTCCAGAGAGGGAGAGAGGATCTGGAGGTTGAGCTGGTCACCTATGTCTAATGGTTTAATCAACCATGCTTACACAATGAAGCTTCTGTAAAGACCCAAAAGGATGGCGCTCAGGAGTTTCCAGGTTGCTAAACTCATACACGTGCCAAGAGGATCATATGAGTGGACAGAAGCTCTTGTGCTCCAGATCCTTCTAGACCTTGTCCTACGTGTCTCTTCATAGTGCTCATTTGTATTCTTTGAAATATCCTTTGTGGAGTTAAAATCTGCAGACTATAGTGACGTAGCCACCTCAATGTTTATAGCTGCCCAATTCACAATAACTAAGTTATGGAAACAACCTAGGGGCCTTCAACAGATGAATGGACAAAGAAACTGTGGTATATATACATGATGGAATATTACTCAGCCATAAAAAACAATGGCTTTATGACTTTTGCCAGCAAATGGATGGCTATGGAGACCATCATGATAAGTGAAATAAGCCAGTCCAAAAAACCCAAAGGTTGAATGTTTTTTTGGTAGGTGGAAGCTGAGCCACAATAAGCAGTGGGGGTGAGGGGAAGAATAGATGTGCAGTAGATTAGAAAGTGGGGAATGGAGGGAAGGGAGGAGGATAAGCAAAGACAGTGGAATTAATTCTCACATACTTTCCCCAGGTACATTTATGAAAACAACACAGTGAATCCCCCCCACCATGCATATCCATAAGAATGGGACTCTAACTAGAATAAGATATAGTCCATGCTGTATAGTTATAGAAAAATGGATTCTGCTGTCATACATAACTAAAAAGTAGCAATAAAAAATAAAAATATTATAAAAGAAAATATTCTTTGTAATAAATTGCCACTACTAAGTAAAGTGTTTCTCTGATTTCTGTGAGCCATTCCAGCAAATAATAGAACTCCCAATTTTAATAGCTATTTGATCAGAAGTTCCAGATCCCACACATAATATTGGCAACTGGAAGTTTTGTTGGACTGAGCTTTTAATATATGAGATCTCACTCTTGACTCCAAATAGTATCAGAATTTAATTGAATTACAGGACAACCAGTTGGTGTTCGCTGGAGAATTGCTTGGCATGGGAAAAAAAAAAAACAAACAAACAAACACCTGGTGTCGAAGAGAAGTACTGAGAGTGTTGTATGTATAATAGGAGAAAACTGTTAATCTTTTTTTTACCATATGCACCCATTTGAGACATTTTATACAAATGAAATCATATGTGGCCTTTTGTGTCTGAGAAGAATAAGTATTTAGCTGTTGTTGGGTGGAATTTTCTGTATATGTTTGTTGGTCTTGCTGGGCTATAGTGTTGAAATGCTCTATTATTTATTCTATTTTCTTATTCATTAAGAAATATTAAGAAATATTTCTTATTTCTTTCTGGTTGTTCTTTGCTTAATAAAAAGCATAGCATCAACTGTCTGTTCTTAACTGAGTATATCTTCTTGGTGGATTGACTCTTTTATCAATAACCTCCTTCTCTTTTAGCAATTCTTGACTCAAAGCCTGTTTTATCTGATATTATTGTAGCCATACTAGTTATATTTTGATTACTATCTGCATATTTCAGTCCTTTAACTCCAACCTATATTTAGCTTTATATTGAAAGTTATACTCAATGTATGTATGCTATGTCAAAATACATTCTACTGGGCTGGGGTTGTGGCTCAGTGGTAGAGTGTCACATTCTCCATGACAAAAACACTCAGGGTCACTCCAGGGGAACTGGGCTGAGTGAAATAATCACACAAGAGACAGAGGTACCTTTTTCTTTGGGGGTCCTGTGACAACTCCTCTGACCTTAAGGGTCCACAGAAAGACAGAGAGCCAGTGCATGCTGACCCCTTTTATTGAGGAAAAGCCATTCAAATGAGGCAAGGGGTCAGGTTTCAAGGGGCTGAGTCTAGCTTCATGATGTGTACTGTCAGAAGATTGAGTGACATCTAGGAAGGCCACACCCAAAGGCAGAACAAGAGAAGAGGACACACAAGGGGTGTTTCCATGGAACATTCTATCCCAAGCAGGGCAAAGGGGTACTATCACAAAGGAACAGGTGAGTGTAGCTCTATCCATGGGGCTGCAGGAAGGCACGCCAACACATGAAGACACATTCTGTTACTTTGAGGATTGGGGCAGCTGTCTAGGGCCACTTTGAATGTAGCCAGATCACTGGAAGTGATTGACAGAGCCTCAACCTATCAGGGAAGGAAAAATGCTGGTCACCCAGCATGATGGCCCCCCACATATTCCCCCTTTCTTAATATAGAAAAAGCAACTGGGGAATTATTTCTTTCAGTCACTGGATTCTTGGTCCAAGGTCATCATGATCTGCTATTGAAACACAAAAGAAATTAGTAGAAACCATATCATTTCAATAACACAATCAACTTGGAAGATCCAGTTAATTATTATTACTCTGCCAAACACTCATCAGAAGCTTCTTAATCTTTTCCCAATTTTATTGGGAAGCAGTGCATTTGGCCATAGAAACATAGACATTTTCATTGGCATGGCATTTAGGCCTCTCCATAAACCACAGAGCAGAGGGCTCATTCACATTATTTATTACATTGTCTTCTAGAGCATTAATACTTAGTTCTCATCCTTCCATCATCACTGATCTGACTATGAAGGATCTTGGAAGTAATTTAAGTCAAACATTAAGAAAATCCATATGTTGTAAGTTTTAATATATAGCCATAAAGGCTGTAATTGAAGAAGCAAGGAATAATATTTAAAGTAGTCACTTTAAGGATCATGAGACCAGCAGCTTGCCTAGGTTTGGTTAATTGACATGCACCTGTTTCAAAGTCTGAATGTTAACTTCAGTATATTATTACTCTGAAATATTAGCTGGAAATAACCAGTGATTCAAAAAATTGTATTCTTACAGGCTACAGGATATTTATTATCCTTTCTCTTAATTTCCATATTTAAGGAGTCTATTAGGTCTGTCAGTAATGTAAATACTCTTGGAAAATCTATTTTAATAATCTTTCTGACAATTGTCCATATATAGTCTTAATTACTAAAGACAAGCATAATTGGCTGGTTTAGGTTTCTCATATGCTGTCTTTTTCTCAAGAGATACTCCTAGACAGCCTGTTTAACACAGGATCAACATACAACTGATAATTATAGTCAGTACAATAAGTCTGGTTTTATGGGTGAACTTTCCAGTCCACATAGCAAGGCACATTAAAGGTGGACCTAGGAAATGAGTCCATACAAGTCTTTTTATAATTTTTGCTTACCTGACAAGCTCCTGAAGCTACATAATTGTAAACTCTGTAGCTGGAAATTTTACCTTCCTTTGCCAGGTTTCTCAATCATTTTCATGATGACTGGTTTAAACTCTCCTTTGAAATCTGATTTAATTTACTGAATCATGTACAGTATCAATAAGACTCTCAATATTACAATTAGAGAAAAAAATTGAAATACTTTGTAAGATCTAGTGTGTGTCTCTGGGGTTCTATTTTCCCCCCTTTCTTTATTTAATAAAATACAGTAGAGATTTGGCATAAACCACAATATCATCAGTTTAAGTTATAGATAATAGTACAAGTATTAAATGATTAGATTTACTTTTTATTGATTATTGTAATTTTTCAGTATAGACTAGTTGATCCATCCTAACAATTTAGAAAGAACCCTCAATCTGTTTTTGAGAGGTCTCAAAATATTTCTATATTTTAGAATATTATTTATTAATTAGATTTCTCTTAATTGTCTTTTAGAAAATATGATTAAGGTAACTTCCCAGTATAGGGAATAATATGTAAATCTTACCATACTTTTATGGATAATAGATCCAGTCAGAAAACTTATGTAATATCAATGAATTTCCAAAGTTTGTAAACTTTATTGTTCAAAATTAACATATGACTTTAATTTGGAGAACCTCAGTCCTAATAAAATGTTCTCTCAAATCTCATAATTATCCAACAAACAAATATGTAAGAATCAACAATGTCTGAATTAATCAAATTTAGTCTCCAAGGAGAATTGTCAAAATTGGGATCTAAGTCAGCAGTTTAATATATTTCGTGTTTAATCGAGGATGTGAATTTATTCACCAAAATCAATCCTTGTTTTAAACAGTAAGAATCATTAGGCAATAAATACCTTCCTTAAAGGAAATAAACTTAAAATTTTAATAGGTCTTTATCATGTCAAAATATGGACAAAATTTTAGCTCACATTAGCACAGTAAAATTTGGAAAATGGGGCTGGGGTTGTGGCTCAAGCAGTAGCGCGCTCACCTGGCATGCGTGTGGCCCAGGTTCGATCCTCAGCACCACATACAAACAAAGATGTTGTGTCTGCCGAAAACTAAAAAATAAATATTAAAAAATTCTCTCTCTATCACTCTCTCTTTAAAAAAAAATCTGGAAAATAGCTTGAAATATCCTTGAATTAATCAGTTAAAATTTTTATAGTCAGTCCAGCACATAGAAATCTTTTTAAATTGTTTTAACTTTCTATATCATCTGTTTAGATAATGGTATAAAGATTTTTCTATTTAGGAAAATATTTTTATCATTAAAATCTAGAATATAATGACCTTGTTTTAGCTAAAAATGATTTCCTTCTTCTTCTTAGAACCTCCAATGCGTGCTTCCCTTCTGTTGAAGTATCTTTTCCTTTTAGAATTTTTCCTAGTTATACTTTGGAACAATTTCTAAAAACCTTAGAATCTAAACAAATTTTTGTACTTTGATAAGAAGAAATATCAATGAAAATACAGTTAAAGCCCTTGGATATTTCTGTAGACAGAATTATATTTGTTTATCATCTTATAATAGTTTGTACAATAACTTTGAGAATTAGAGATTACTTGAAGGCTGTATTCTCTCTTGAAAGCAAACTTATAGTAAAATACATTTATCTTAAATATCTGTAACTAAAAGGCAGAGCATCAGATAAATGCATGTATAAAATGTATAAATTATGGGTTTTCTGTTGAAGAAAAACAATTAGACAAATATATAATAACTAAACAATTAGACACATATGCCAGTTATTTTATGGATTAACAACTATGGGTTATCTAAATAGCTAGAAAATATATATATATTAAGAATAAGGGCATAATTTATGATTGTAGCAACTTTATGTAACCAGGTGGTTCTTAAGATATTTGGATACATTTCAATTTATTTATTTATTTATTAAAGAAAGAGAGAGAGGGAGGGAAGTTTTTTAATATTTATTTTTTAGTTTTCGGTGGACACAACATCTTTATTTTATTTTTACATGGTGCTGAGGATCAAACCCAGCGCCCCGCGCATGCCAGGCGAGCGCACAACCTCTTGGGCCACATCCCCAGCCCCTCAATTTATTTTTAACTAGGAGTGCACTCTTATGTGTGACATCACATGATGTACCTGAAATAAGATCCTTGTATGTATACATTTATTTATTTTTTGTAATTATACAGTCAGGAACAAGAATAAGAATTTTTTTGTTTATCACAGAAACATTGCCTGCTTTTGTTCCTGAGGTGAGCAAATGCATCCCCATAACCTTCAAAATTCAAAGCACAATATAAAGAAGCATGTTTGATATCTGTCATCAATAGAACATTATTTAGTAACACAACCATAGAGAAAAGTCAGGTTATTTAACTCAAAAATAACTTAGACTTAGGGCTGTAACATAGAAACCTGTGGAATTAATTTGGCCTTAAAAAGATATCTTTCATTAGTATTTACAAGTGAGCATTCTTAAAAATGCTGGTTCTGGGTATCTCCCGGTAGCAGGTCTGGAACAGGAAGTACAAGTTAGCGGTTGGAAGGTGGGACCAGAAATCCTGTCTGAGTGACAATGTAAGAACCAATGGGAAGCCTGCGAAAATGTGGGAGGGGGCGACCAGGAAGCCCCCTCTTCCGGATAGGCATTGGGCGGTTACCATGGTGACGGAAACAGCATGGAGCCTGCTGCCCAGGTTTGGGGCAAAGGCTCTCTGAGTTTCCCCAGGTGGTTGCATTTCCTTTGATTTTTCTGTATCCTCCCCCCGCCTGCCCCCCTGCACCTGGGCGGGTAGCAGCTTGCCTTTTCTCTGTGACCTGTGCTTGCAGCTTGTATTCTCCTGTATTTTGGACTTTTCCTTGCAGGACGTGGGTGCTTTAAAAGTGAGTTTTAGCAACAGATGCCAGTGTTACTATTAGATCCTTAGGGAATCTGCATTTGACATCCAGGCCAGGTCATTTAAGGGTTAAAAGCACTGTTGGCCTAGGATCTAGTTACAGACCCCATAGGGAGCAGCAGCTAAAGTCCTTTGTCCCCAGCTGCTGAGTTACAGCCATTCTGATCAAGTAGGACAAGAATGTAGCAAAGAGGTTCAGTACAAACTTTCTGACTATTCACAAAAACAATAGAAAAAATAAAATTCACTTCTCTACAGGCAAAAAATCCTTGTATCAATTCTCATCAAAAAATTTTCCTTCCCTCTTTCTCACTCTTCAAGCGCAGACTTCTAGTACATAAAACCTAAAAAAAAAAAAAAAAAAAATCTTTACGTGATATTTCAAAATATAAAGATTAACCAAAACAATCCCAAAAAAAGTTCACAAAGCACTCTTTTCATGGGAGAGGACTCAAGACTCAACAACATAGCCCATTAATCATTTTAATAACTCTTACATTCATTCAGAGTCTCTAGAAGTATAAAAATATTTTTTCTTTCCAAAGACAAAATATTCCCCAATATTAAAATGTTTAGTCACAGATTTGCCTTCTGTCTAATTCACTTACTTTCTACAATTCAGCCCACAATACTCTTCAATCCTAAGCATGCTTAACTTCTTAAAATGAATTCCAAACCCACTAAATTTCTTTAAAAACACCCTGGAAATCACTGGGCCACCATTTGTTGCATTCCCCAAGACAAAAAACACTCAGGGTCACTCCAGGGGAACTGGAATGCACTAAATAACCATACAAAGAGAGGGAGATACATTTTTCTTTGGGGGTCCTGTGACAGCTTCTCTGACCTTAAGGGTCCACAGAAAGAGAGAGCCAGTGAGGGCATGCTGACCCCTTTTATTAAGAAGCCATTGAAATGAGGCAAGGGGCCAGGTTTCAGGGGGCTGAGTCTAGCTTCCTGATGTCTGCTGTCAGCAGGTTGACTGACATCTAGGAAGGCCACACCCAAGGCAGAGTAGGAGAAAGGGATATACAAAGGGTGTTTCCTTGGAACATTCTATCCCAAACAGGGCAAAGGGGCAATATCACAAAGGAACAGGTGAGCATAGCTCAGTCAGTAGGGCTGCAGGAAGGCGCACCAACACATGAAGACACATTCTGCTACTTGGAGGATCCGGGCAGCTGTCTAAGGCTACTTTGAATGTGGCCAGATCACTGAAAGTGACCCACAGAGCCGCAACCGATCAAAGAAGGAAAATGCTGGTCACTCAGCGCAACAGCCCCCCACAGTAGACCGCTTGCCTAGCATGTGTGAGGCACTGGGTTCAATTCTCAGCACCACATAAAAATAAATAAATAAAATAAAGGTATTATGTCAGCCTACAATTAAAAAATATTTTTAAAAATACACTCTACTGTCATGTATAACTAAAAAGAACACATGAAAACTTTTAAAAAATCTGCTAAAACTAAAAATGTCACAAAAAATAAAGTGCATCTCTTGTAGACAATATAAAATTGAATATTTTTTATCTATTCTGCCAATCTTTGTCTTTAAGAATGCAATTAATTTACATTTAAAGTTATTATTTATAAGGAGATATTTACTTCTATCATTTGCAATTTGTGTTCTGTATTTTTATACTATTTTTAAAATTTTCTCCATTATTGTATTTTGCCTCTAATTTATTTTTATATAGTACCAGATTTATTCTCTTTGCATTTCATCTTATGTGCTTTTTAAAAAATTTTTAAGCTACCCTGGGGGTTGCAATGAGCATCTTAAATTTTTAAAAATCCAGTTTGAATTATTACTAATTTACTTTCACTACAACACAAGCTCTCTGTTCCTATGCAACTCTGTCTCTATTCCTTTATTTTGTTACTGTCACAAATTACATCATTTACACAGTGTTCCTATCAAAATAGATTTATAGTTATTGTTTTATATATATTCTATTAAAATAATATAGGAAAAGAGGAGTTACATACCAACAATGTAATAAGACTGAGTTTTATATTTACCCATTAAATATAGTCTACTGTGACAAATTACCACAAACTGCGTGGCCATAACAAATTAACAGAGACTGGTGGCTTAAAACAAGACACATGTATTCTCTAATAGTTCTGGAGGCTGCAACTCTGAAATCTAGGTGTCAACTATGTTGATTCCTTCTGCAGGTCCTGAAGGGGAAACTGATGCCTCTCTTCTAGCTTTTGGTGATAGCCTGCAATCTTTAGCATTGCTTGGTTTGCACACAAATTACTCTATTTTATGCCTTCATTATCACATATCACTCTTCCTGTGTGTTTTCATATCATCTTCCTATAACATTAGTTATTTTATTAAAGGCCAACCAGTACCAGTATGATCTTGTCTCAATTTCTTCTGAAATGACACTTTCTAAATTAGGTCACATTTTTATATACCACTGAGGCTGTGGGGGATGGGGGGTGCAAAAAGATAGTGTCGGTAATGAATAATCTGGATGGATCAGGAAGATGGGGGCTGGATTGAAAGGCAAGGAAATAAAATGCTAATACCTTCAGAACACTTCCCCTGCTCCTCACCTGTTGCCAAGGTTACCTGCCTCCAGAGAATTGTTCTTTCCAACAAGGAGATGTTAATTAATACCCCCAGGGCCACCCCCTTCCTGCCTGTACCCCTGGGTGGCTTTTTCTCATCCTTGGATCACTAACTTTTGGTCACTGGTCACCTGGGCAAGACAAGAGGTGAAGGGGGCATGAGAACAAAGGAAATCTAAAATCTATGAAAGAGGCAAGACATCCCAACTGCCTCAGACACCCAGCTCTGGGGGCCTTACTCTTTGGAGAAATCTATCTCTGTTCTATCCTTTAAATAAAGCTTGCTTTCTACACTTGCCTCTGTGTTTCTTGGGTATTCAATCTTTGGCACCAGGCAATGGGACTCAGCCTTGTTTCTCAACATCAGTATCACTAGGAATTAAGACTGCAAAATAACTTTTGGGTGGACACAATTCAACCTATTGTAGTGGCACCCCCTCCTACACAGAAAATCTTAATTAAGCTTCTCAACAAATCTTCACAATAATTGATCTTAGGACTATCAGCAAAAGAATTTCTACATTTAAAAAATTTTTCTTATTTATTCTAATTAGGTATTTATGACAGCATAATGCATTTTGATTTATTATACACAATTGCAACAAAACTTTTCATTTCTCTGGTTGTTCCTGATATAGCGTCAGACCATATGTGCAGTCATACAAGTACCTAGGGTAATGATATCCATCTCATTCTGCGATGTTTCCTGCCCCCCTCCTCCCTTCCCTCCCCTCCCTCCCCTTTGCCCAATCAAAGTTCCTCCATTTTTCCCATGCCTCCTCCATTATGGATCAGTATCCACTTATCAGAGAGAACATTTGGCCTTTGGTTTTTGGAGATTGGCTCACTTTATTTAACTTGATATTCTCCAACTCCACCCATTCACCTGCAAATGCCATGATTTTATTCTCTTTTAATGCTGAGTAATATTCCATTGTGTATATAGACCACAGTTTCTTTATCCATTCTTCTATTGAGGGGCATCTAGGTTGGATCCACAGTTTAGCTATTGTGAATTGTGCTGCTATAAACATTGATGTGGCTGTATCCCTGTAGTATGCTGATTTTAAGTCTTTTGGGTATAGACCAAGGAGTTGGATGGCTGGGTCAAATGGTGGTTCCATTCCAAGTTTTCCAAGGAATCTCCATACTGCTTTTCAGATTGTTTGTACCAATTCACAGTCCCACCAGCAGTGCATGCATGTGCGTTTCCCCCCACATCCTCACAATTAAAAAATAAAAATAAAAAGAGGTTTTACTTTACAGATGGCAGGATTTTTTTCCACTTTTGTAATTAATTTTTAATGCTATTTTGTTAGATTCTGAGAGAATGCTGTCAATAACTTTGAAAGTGTTTGGAATCCTTCTTTTGGCCTAATCAAATTCCGGTTTTGTAAATGTTCCATTTTTTAAGATGTTTTGTCTGGTAGGTATCATCTTGGGATTTGGTGCACCATAGATTGATGTAAATATGTAAGTTAGAACTACCTTAATTGTGTTTTCTACTTCTATATATTAATTGCTAGTTTGTCAACAGACAGAAAATAGTTATTATGTTCTACTTATTAAAAAAAAAAATCTCTACAAAAGAGTTCAATGTAGTTAAGCTTCTATTTCCTGTTGCTCTATCTTACTTGGCCATGTTGATGCACTCCAGGTGCTGAACACCCCATTTAATAGTTTTTCACAACAATTATGGACTATCTAGTATTGTAAGGATATATAGTAGTTTGTAAAAGTTTTCAAGTGGGAAGTGTGTTTGCAGGTCTTTATCAAGGCCTGAGGCCTTAGGCAGGAGCTTCACAGAGATGTTTGCATTTCAAAGATAATTTACTCATTGGGCTCCATGGTAACAGCTGGCAGGGGGAGGGAAAAAAGGAGAGAAGAAGCTCCCCCTTCTCAGGTACTGTCTTTGAAGGGTTAACTTGCCCAGAACAGTGAGAGAAAAAGCTGCTTTTATGTGAATTTCTGCAGATTGTGCACTTCTGAGCCCCTCCTCCTACACAGTGGGTGTAAAGTTCTGAAACTTCCTGAACTTGGGGTTCAGGGGGATTGATTGATTACAGCAAAAGCTTTTTCTCTGAACCTGGCTGCAGCCAAATAAATCTGCTTTCTGCTAATTCTTTGGTGTCTGACCTCGTCTGTTCCTACAACACTGTAATACCCATGAAGCTACCTTTACTGATGGTCTTTATTTTTTCATATGGCTTCAAGTTACTGTCTAGTGTATTTTCAATTCAACCAGAAGGATTCCCATTACCATTTCATATAGGGAAAGTGTACTAGTGACAAATTTAACTTTTTAAAATCTTGGAATGTCTTAATTTGCTCATTTTTGAACCATGTTTTTCATGGTTGTAGAATTCTTGGTTGACAGGCTTTTCTTTTTTTCTTTCCCCCAATATGTTAGGGTGTCATCCCATGGCTTTCCTCTGTCTTCAGTAAAAAGAATCCACCTGATAATTTGTATGTCATGGTCACTTCTCTCTTGGCTTCTTTCAAGATTCTTTGTCATGGATTTTAATAATTTTAGTTCAATGGCTTGTGGCATGCATCTCCTTCAGTTTCTTGCACTTGGAGCTCATTAACTTTCTTGGCTGTATATATATGTTTTATTAAATTTGGGAAAATTTCAGGTACTTCCTTCAAATATTCTTCTATCCTCTGTCTCCCTCCTCTCCTCTGTTCCTCTCATTGACCATAATATGTTGGCAAGCTTTATGTCGTCTTTCAGTTTCCTTCAACACTGTTCATTTTTCTTCAATTTTTTTCTCTCTGCAATGCAGAGTGGATAATTTCAAATGACGCACCTTTACATTCACTGATTCTTTCTTCTGAATGTTTACATCAGCTGTTGAACTCTTCTAATGAGTTTTTCATTTTATACTTGTTAGATTTTCTTGTCCCGAATTTATCTTTTATATGTCATTTCTATTCCTATACTTTTCTTTTCCAAATTTCTCTCCTTTTTTTTTTTTTGTACTGGGGATTGAACCCAGGGGCACTTAACCACAGAGCCACATCCCCAGCCTTTTTAAAATATTTTATTTAGAGACAGGGCCTCACTAAGTTGCTGAGACTGGCTTTAAACTTGTGATCCTCCTGCCTCAGCCTCCCGAGTTGCTGGTATGACAGGCATTCACAACTATGGCTGGCTAAGAATTTCTCATATTTTAATAGAATATCTATACCTGTATTGAGATTCTCTGTTTGGGGAGACATTATTCTCCTGGTTTCTTTAACTCTTTGAGTTTATTTAAGACATCTTACTTAATACATCTGTTAAGTATAATATATGAGCCTCCTTTTTTAAAAAATTTTCCTATTAATTTAAGAGCCATCAAGATACTCTGCTGGTACTTTATTTTTTTAAAGAGAGAAAGAGAGAGAGAGAGAGAGAGAGAGAGAGAGAGAGAGAGAGAGAGAGAGAATTTTAATATTTATTTTTTAGTTTTTGGCGGACACAACATCTTTGTATGTGGTGCTGAGGATCGAAACCGGGCCGCATGCATGCCAGGCTTGAGCCACATCCCCAGTCCCCTCTAAGCCTCCTTTTGGACAGTTTCTATTTTTCTTTTTCACTGTGAATAGTTCATCCTTTCTTGTTTCATTTCATGATTTGCAATTTTTTAGTAAGAAATGGACCTTTTTTAACATTGTTATATATTAACTCTGGAAATCCTGAAGGACACTAGACGGTAGCTTGAAGCCATATGGAGAAATAAGAACATAGTACCCATGGAGCTACTTTTGCTGGGGTTCTCCTCCCCTGACATGGGCTTGTTGCTGTTGGTGTAAAGGTTCTAGTTGTTTAGTGACTTCTCTAAACTCCTTGTAAATACTGTAGTCTTCATCATGAGTGATCACCAAAGTGGACTTATCGGTGAGCTAATGATTTAACAGCTGTAGTGTGCTGTTTTAAATTCCTGGAGCCAGAAACAATTTTCCCCATCTTGAAGTCAGACACTGAGGGTAGCGGAACATGCTTCCAACCCTCTCCCAGGAACTCTCCAATCCTCACCTCACCTTACCTCCTGCTTGCACCGAACTTGAAGGCCATCCAGAGGTGAAAGCTCAGTACCTTCTTAGGTTTGATTTTTTTCCTGAGCATGCAGTGAGCTCTGGGAAAGCACACCCCTTCTAAATTCTAATATGTGGAAACTTTTCACAGTATTCCATTTTCAAGTATTCCCCTCCTGCAGACTTTCCTCACAGGATTTGTTGTTGTTGTTTGTATGTATGCATTTATTTATTATTTATATATGACAGCAGAATGCATTACAATTCTTATTACATATATAGAGCAAAATTTTTCATATCTCTGGTTGTGTACATAGTATATTCACACCAATTCATACCTGTACTTCTAATATTGATCATCACATTCCACCATCATTAATTACTTCATGCCCCCTCCCTTCCCATTCCACCCCTCTGCCCAATCTAGAGTTCATCTATTCCTCCCATGCTCCCTCTCCCTATCCCACTATGAATCAGCCTCTCTATATATATATACCATTCAGCATTTGGTTTTTTGGCATTAGCTAACTTCACTTAGCATTATCTTCTCTAATTCCATCCATTTACCTGCAAATGCCATGATTTTATCCTCCTTTATTGCTGAGTAAAATTCCATTGTATATACATGCCACATTTTTTCAATCCATTCATCTATTAAAAGGCATCTAGGTTGGTTCGAAAGTTTAGCTATTGTGAATTGTGCTGCTATAAACATTAATGTGGCTGTGTCCCTGTAGTATGATGTTTTTAAGTCCTTTGGGTATAGATGGAGGAGAGGGATAGCCGGGTCAAATGGTGGTTCCATCCTCACAGGATTTTTGGTCTGTTTATTATTTGCCCCAGTTGATTTTTTTTCTCTAGGTGACAACAAGCAGTCACTTCATTCACTTTTAAATGTTTTCAACAAATGCCTTTGGTGTGCTGTTTCCTAATGAGGAGAGTTCTAGATAAGTGAAATAAAGGCCAACCCTTTCTGTTACTCCTTCAGAGAACATTCCAACAGGTCTAAATGTTACCAAAAGCTTGGTCCTTGACCCCATACCAATCCAATAATGAGCCCATGGTATTGAGAAAACAGAAAAGGAAGGTTTTTTTGCTTTGCTAGCAAAGAAGAAACATGGGACTCCTGTCCCAAAGGCTGTGATTCTGCCCATCAGCAGGAACAGGGGGCTTCTAAAGAGGTCACTCAAAGGCTACATTCCACATGTTCTCCGTTGGGGTTGTAATCCACTGGTTAATATGGGAGATAGTCATTTCTGAGATCTTCTGTACCATCCCCAAAGTCTGGATTGCTTCATTCCTATGGTGGGTGTTTACATGGGGACAGATAACTCTGCCTAAAATGTGGAAGAAAGGTAATCCTGTTACCTTAGGGGGAGAGATTAGGGAGGAGCAGGGAGAGAAAGAAACATGTCCATTTTAAAAATCAGTTGGAGTGGCACAGCAGCAGGGGTACATTCAAAGCATGAAGTGGGCCACAGGTACAAAAACAGAAAAGCACAATTCATTGACAAGTCCAGTTTGCTCCTTCGGGCATCAGAAAATCACAAAAGTAATGTGGACTAACAACTTTCAGATTGTCATTGAGCATCGAATTAGGGATTAGACAAGTGTAAGTGGAAATGCACAATGCTCTCTCACCAGGTTTTACTCAGCTTTTCCATTAAAAACAAAGACTGTCAGATTGTTTTCTTTAAACGACTGCATTGTATGCCATGTACAAGATACTTACTACTAATACAGTTAAGTAAAAAATAATAGATAAAAGATACAGTATGGGAAATTTTGAGAAAGCTGGAATGAATTTTCAATGTCAAAGTAGACTGGAAAATGAATAAAATTAAAGGAGTAAAGAGGTATACTGCTTAGTGATGGAAAGGCTTTTCACTGAGAAGACGTGACAAACTCAAGGTGGATGCCATTAACAATGGAATAAGACATGAAGAAAGTCTAACCCAACTAAAAAGGGAAATCGACAAATCTACAGTTATTCTTGGAAACTTCAACATGCCCTCTTAGTAATGGATACGATAGAAAGAAGATCACCAAAGTTACAGAAGTCAGTAGTGCATCAAACATTTGTGGAACTCTTCACTTGACAACAATAATAAAATTGTTCAGGTGTACATGCTGCACTTACCAAGATATACCATATTCTAGGCAATAAGTCTGAATTTAATGAATGTAATACAATTGAAATATATGAAGCATGCTCTTAGGTCATAACATAATTAAACTGAAAATCAATGATAAAAAGACAACAGGAAAATCATCCCTAAGCATGTGGAAATTCAATGACACATTATAAGGGTCAAAGGGAGATTTCAATTAAAATAATAAAATATTATGCATTGAATAAAAATAAAAGTACAATATATAAAGTATGTGTAACGCAGCAAGAATAGCATTTAGAGGGCTGGGGTTGTGGCTCGGTGGTAGAATGCATGTCTAACACATCTGAGGCTCTGGGTTCGATCCTCAGCATCACATAAAAATAAATAAAATAAAGATATTGTGTCCAACTACAACTAAAAAATAAATATTTCTTAAAAATCTTTTTAAAAAAGATCAGTACTTAGAAGGAAACCTGTAGCATTAAATCCTTATACTACAAAAAAAAAAAAAGGAAAACCTGAAAATAGTAACCTAAGCCCCCCATTAAATAACAGGGAATAAATAAACCCAAAGCAAATGCTATGGATAACAACAATGATAAGAACAGAAATTAATAAAATATAAAACAGGAAAAGAATCAATTCAACAAGAGCAGACTCCCTGAAAAGATTAATAAAATTATCAAACCTCTAGCAAGAATTAAAAAGAAAACACAAATTATCAGCATCCAGAATGAAAAAGGGCACATTAATGTAGATCTAACTGATATTGGAAGAATAATAATGGAATACTATGCAGAGATATGCACACATGAAGTTGACAACTTAAATGGAATTTGCCAATTCCTCAAAAATAGCAAACTATATAAACTCCCCAAAGGCCAAATATGTAAACAGAAGAGTCTATGTTTAAAAATTGAATACATTATTAAGAATCTGAAAACAAAAGTCTCAGCCAAATTCGCTCCAATATAAAGAATAAATACATATCAATTCTGCACAGTAGTTTTCAGATAACAGAGGAGGGAATACCTTTCCAACTAATTTTATAAAATCACATTACCCTGGCACCAAAGGGAAAGATATTATAAGAATAGAAACAAACAACAACAGCAAAAGAATAGAAACCTTCAGAAAAATATGATTCATAAAAATATGTGAAATTTTTCTGAATGACCTTTTAGAAAATTGAATCCCAACATTAATAGGATAACAAAACTTTAAAAAGATTTTGGTTCCAGACAGATAACAATGTGATAATTTCATTTCTCTATATTTCTTGTGCTAAGAATAGCTAAAGAACATATACCTAAAAGAACTTCTGTAATGATGTAGTAAGAATCTCCATAGAGGGGAGGGGGGATAGTAGAGGATAGGAAAGGTAGCAGAATACAACAGATACTAATAGGGCATTATGTAAAAATGTGGATGTGTAACCGATGTGATTCTGCAATCTGTATTTGGGGTAAAAATGGGAGTTCATAATCCACTTGAATCTAATATATGTAATACGAGATGTCAAGAGCTTTGTAATATTTTGAACAACCAATAAAAAAAAAAAAACCAGAAACTACACGAGAAGCCTGAGTGAACACTTTGGAATGATGGAATTATTCTTTTTCTTTACTCAGTGGTTTTATACTTGTGTACAGTGAGTGGACATTTAAGATACATATATTTAACTGAATAATTTTCTTCAACAAATCAGCAAGTACACATATATCAGTATTATATATGCAGAATTATAGTGAAAATATCCTTGTCAAAATTTTTAATAAAACCATCAGATTATTTTGATGATTAATTTTATGTGTCAGCTGAATTGGGCTGTAGGTTGCCATGCATTTGTCTACACATTATTCTAGGTATATCTGCAAGGGCATTTCTGGGTAAGATCAGCATCTGAATCAACAGATTGAGTAAAACAGATTGCCTTTCCTAATGTGGTGGGCTTCATCTGATCAGTTAAGAAACTATATAGAACAAAAATGCTGAATAAGAGAAAACACCTCTAGCTTGATTGCTTTAACTTCAACAGTGGACTCCTCTGGCATTCGAACTTGGACTAAAGCATTGGATTTTCTTGCATCTGGAACCTGCTGGTCTTTGAATTGGAACTCACCATTCTCTTCTTGCTCCCAGGCCTTTAAACTCCAAATGGAAGTACATGTTCACATTGTTTTGAAGGCCTCAAATATGTAACCTAAGTTATCCCCAGCTTTTTAACTTCACATTTGGGACTATTCAGTCTACATGATTGCTTGAGCCAAGTCTTCATTGTGGGAGGTGTGTGTGTGTGTGTGTGTGCACGCTATTAGCTCTGGTCTTTGGACTACTCTAATACCATTACACATTTATATTTTTGCTCATAAATTCAATCAACATAACTTTGGGTCTTGAATAAATGTGAATTCATAAATAAAAAAAAAGAATCTCCATAAATCTGCTTTTTTACCAAAGCAGTGAAAATATTCCAAATTATGAAAAACAAGTTTTTCCAAACTCTTGAAATTAACAAGAAGCTTGAAACAATTGGAAGAATATTTATTCAAGGTTCTGTAAGGGTAAAAGAAATTGAAGTTAAAGTGTAAAAGACCGGGCATTGTAAAGTTTCTAAGCTGCAAGGCCTGAGTTAAAAAGTAAAGGACCAGGTATTGTTAAGTTCCTCTGCTACCCCCAAAACCTGAAATTCCTGTAGCTGTTAGGACAATACCCAAACTGCCCAGTAAATATTCCCACTGACTCTCTGGTTGTTTAATAACCTGGGACCCTGGGTAGCTTGTCACGTAGGCATTCAGGCCCCAAAACCAATCAGTTTGAATGTGTACCCCGCTTAGGAGTGACCAATCACCCCTGCCCAATCTGTTCCTGCCAATGAATGTGCTAATCATGTATTAGAGTTGTTGTTCAATTTTCCCATGGTGTATGATGATTTGTTAAAGGAGACTGTGATGTATGCAGAGCCCCCGCCCTCCCCAGAAAGTGTACTTAAACACTGCTCAAGCCCTGCCCGGGGCTCTTGGCTGCTCTCCCTTCTTCAGTGGGCTGGGAGCCCCAGCGCGTTGGAATAGATCCCCAATAAATCCCCTTCTGCAATTGCATGAGCAGTCTCTTGGTGGTCTCTTTCTCCGACGCTTCGCCGGACCCTTACAGTTCCTCAATAAGAGCAGTGGTGATTGGGCTAAGGATATAGCTCAGTTTGTAGAGTGCTTGCCTCCCATGCACAAGGCCCTGGGTTCAATCCACAGCACCACAAACACACACACACACACACTTACACAAAAAAAGAAAGAAAAGGAAAAAAAAAGGTCTGCAGTGATTGAGGCATTTATCTTGGCATCCTTCATTGTGAAAGGAAAGATTTGCAAAAAATCGGTCTGTTGGATAACATCACCAGAGTTCTTCTTTGGACATGCTATGTATTTGATGTTTATTATATATCCAACTGCCTACTTGATATTTCCACTTGGATGTCTAAGTTCAGGAGAATATCAGAGCTATAAATATACAATAGGGAGTTACCCAGATATAATTTATAGCCACTGCGTTAGGTTAGGCTTTCCTTATTCAAGACCTGTCTGGTTGCTTCAGATTCTTCATCCACAGTGCTCTGTGACAGAAGTAGAATTTAAACCTGGACTGCAGTTCCCCTGAGTAACCTACATCCTACTCCATGGAATTTCCAGCAATGGAACTCTAGCTGGAGAAGCAGCCTTTAGTGAAAAACTGTAAAAGCATATTTTTTTTCAAATATTTATTTTTTGGTTAGACACAATACCTTTGTTTATTTATTTTATGTGGTGTTGAGGATTGAACCCAGGGCCTCGCGCATGCTAGGCGAGCGCTGTACAGCTGAGCCAAAACCCAAGCCCAAGCATAATGTTTATACACGGTGATGATCTGGAGATTAAGTAATTGGAATATAAGACAGATAAATATACTAATTACACCAGTCCATCTGAGCCAAAAACCCAGCAAAGTGGACTCTCAAGCACAGCAGACAGTGCTCTATGTCAAATTGGTGGGGAAACAGAGCAGTACTACTTTTATTCTTGACTGTGATCCTTAAACATTTTCTATGCCCTGTGATACATATTGGCACCAGTCTCTCTAGTCATACTTGCCAAGAATCCAGAGTCTGTTGAAGATCTCAAATGTGTGGCAAGCAGAGCAGTGAAGACAATGTTTATACTGCGCCTAGACGAGAAGATTCCAATGTCTGCAGGTGATCGGATTTCTGTTGCTTTTGAGATAACATTCATGAATTCCTCCAATCTGTGTATTCTCTGGGCTGCAAGAGAAAAATACTGGGCATTGTGCAATTTTACCAATAGATAATTATAGTCAAAAGAGCACTAATGTAGTAGACCTAATTAATACATTTGGAAATTTTCTGTCTTTTGAATCTGGGTAGAAAGCAAAAATTCTCTCCTATCATGGTAGCTCTAAATAGGAGACATTCACTTACCTATCTCCCCTGCCAGGGTGTAGGCACATGATCCAGACTGGGTTTAGATCAGGTGCACCCATCATAGATCCTGAATCAGAAAACAGTGACACAAGGAAGGGAGGACATTTTGTTTCAGGAGGCAGTATCACAGATGGTGGTAACATTCAATTTCAAGAATATCTATAGATGAGGCCAAAGGTATTGGCAGTGAAATCTGTACCTTTTGTGTTTACCAGTGAAGATGGCAACAGTGTACTCAATTAGTTCTGTGGAATGATTTTTGGCTTCACTCTTCCTGTGAATTTATTTTGTCCAGGCCTTTTTCTCAAGTCTGTTTCCCCAGACTTTCTTGATATTCTGTAAGGTACTCAGTATGTTTTTATAATTTTTTTCATCCAAAATAGCCAGACGTGGCTTCTTTTGCTTGCAATCAAGAAGCCTGACTGTTGCAATGCTGGCACATAGAATGGAGAGTTACAAAAGAGAAGCCCCATACAATCCAGAGTGATCGGTTATTAGACTGAAAGGCCACATATACCATTTCCAGTTATGATGGGCTAAGTTATTTCAACAAAATATATAACAGACGAATGAGATCTGTTTTCAAATTTGTATACCAATGAGCTGATAAGACAGGAAAAATTAGCAGTCAAAATTTAAGGGAAACTAAGAATCCCAAGAGGTAAATGTATATGAAAACTGTTTTGAAAGTTCATTGCAGATAAAATAAATCAAAATCCAGAGACCACTTAAGGTATGAAGTTGACAGAAGAGCAATCTGGGATTCCAAAGGGCTACAACATCTAGGTGAAGATGAAGTGGAAATGGACCAGCCCTCATTTGAGACTGCACCAAAGATTTGAGTAAATCATTTATCACCAAACCACTTTAGTTAAGGTGGTTCTGAACTGGTAGTAAATATGCATCTAACAAAGGCATAGATGAATCCTTTTTTTAAAAGTTGGTTTTATTCTAGGACTCCAATTCCAACAAATTATTTTTGAACACAATGACTGACTCATGGGCCTAGATAACTAAGAACTAAGAAGCAAGATGCCACAATCAAGAATTAGCCAAAGAACAGACAATAGAAACAGGTACACAAAGAGTTCCTTAAAGGTTGGAGTTATAAGAATTCAAACACAAAATACACGCTTAATTTATTTGAAAAGAAAATTTTAGCTTTGAAAATTTCTGCCCAGAACAGAAAACCATAACAAATAGAAGTAATAGATTTGAGGAACAAAAAAGTGGAGCTTAAAGAAGTTAAAAGCATAAGAACTGAAATTTGAAAAATTTACAGGAGACTAGATACAAGTGAAATTGGAATTAGTGAGTTGGAAAGTAAGTAAAATACTATCTGGAATGCAGGGTAAAGAAATGAAAGATGGAAAATATATAGAAGATAGTAAAAGAATCTAGTAAGTAAGACAAAAATATGTTTAATCAAAGTCTAGTAAGGAAAGAAAAGGCAAAGAAATGGTTAGACACCATATTTGAACAGGTTATTACTGAAAATATTCCAGAACTAATGAAAAACACCAATCTATATAATTTAGGAAAAATAATTTTTATACCAGAAGCCTAATTAAAAGTTGTAATCATTTTAATAGCTATGGTACATTAGCAGCATCTTCTTAAAATATATGTAAGGAATGTATACAACATGTTTGAACCAATCTATCAATAACTTCACCATACTAGAGAAATAAACACACAATGTCAAATTATAAATAATTAACTAGGGTACGGAGAAGGCAGAGCCTTGTAAAAGGAAAAAAACTGTCAGAGAGATAAGAAGCAAGAGAGTAGTAAAATGAAAGAGGCTGGGGTAAGTCCAAAAGGTAGGGCATGATCACCAAGTCAAATGCTGCTAACTAATCCATCCAGATAAGGAGAGAAAACTATCCACTGGATTGAGGTATTGTAGGAAATCATACAGAGTAAGTGTCCAAACATAATGGAATGAAATCAGAAATGCATAGCAGATTTAGACCTTGGGACATTTACAAAAAAATACATGTAAATTAAACCAAATACTCCTAAAATGATCAAAAAGGAAATCATGATTCAAGGCTAGCCTCAGAAACTTAGTGATGCTCTAAACAATTCAGTGAGAATCTGTCTCTAAACAAAATATAAAAAGGGCTGGGGATGTGGCTCAGTGGTTAAGCACCTCTGGGTTTAATCCCTGGTACCAAAAAAGAAAGCAAGCATGAGGATAATTTACAAATCTTTGAGATGAATAAACAAAAATGGAAATAGCATGTCAAAATTAATGGGATGTATCTAAAACACAGTTTAGAGGGAAATTTTTCACTCTGAACATTTATATTTAAAAAGAGAAAAGATCTTAAATAAATAACATAATATTTCACTTTAAGAAATTAGACAAAGAAGAACCAACTAAACCCAAAGCAGCAGAAGGAAGGAAATAATATTGAGTGGAAATAAATGAAAGAGTGATAAAAAGCATTAGAGCAAAATCAATGAAACCAAAAGATAGTCCTTTGATAAAAATCAAGAAACTTGACCACCTTTAGCTAGCAAAATTATTATCAATAGAACCCCATGAAGCAGGGTAGCACCAATCTGCAGTATTGATCATGGTTATACCCTATAGGAGTCCTGGATTTAGCCAATTTAAAATAAGTTGTATTAACTACAAAGGTCTAGTTTAGAAAGCCATGTGATTTTCTACCGAAGTTTCTGTGTTTATCTTTTTATTTTAACCTATTTGGGCCTTAGCACAACTTTGATCAGTAAGTTTAAATTGGGCTGAAATCCTTCCAGGACTGAGGCATTTTCATGCTAGTAAGGGTACACATAAAAAATACAATCCCAGGAAGCATATACTGTATTACCCCTAGCAAAAATGTTTACATTTGTAGGATGGTGATATATATAGTTCAGTGGTAGAGCACTTGACTGGCATTCATGTGGTTCTGCATTCCATCCGTGGCACTGGGGGAAAAAAAGAAAAACGTTTAAAATTGTTAGGCACCCTCAGGTGGGACATACATTTGTCAGACAGTCCTACTTACTAGGGCCCCAAATGTAGCCTTCATCATGGAAACCTTTGCCTTAGACTTCCCAGTCTAGTCTAACAATAATTTTAATTAGTCTTGGTTCTAGAGAAACTGACTAAGGCTGTGTCTTCCAAGGACATCAAAAGATAAAACATCAGTTTATCAGCCTCATGTCCAGCATCTGGAGCTATTCAACATGGAAAATACTAACTCTGGAGATATCCCCCTGCTGTTTCATAGTCAGCATGCTATCAGGTATGAACAAACACAGGCTGAGAATTTTGAATTCGAAGCACTTAGAGCTGTTTGGAAAAGCCACATAGGGAGCTTTCCTTCAAGTAAGGAAGAAAGCTTCCAGAAACAGTTTTTAAAAATAAATATCATTGATGTAGCTTATGTCACTGTAGTGTGCTGATTTAAATCCTTTGGATATAAACTGAAGGTGTAATGTTCTCTCTCATAGGCGGATGCTAACTCACAAGGGGTGGGAGTAGAGAAGAATAGAAGTTCTTTGGATTAGACAAAGGGGAATAAAGGGAAGGGAGGGTGAATAGAAATAAGAAAGACAGTAGAATGAATCAGACATGACTTTCCTATGTGTATACATGAACATGTCCAATGTAATTGTACATCATGTACACACAGAAGAATCAGAAGTTATACTCCATATATGTATAACAGTATCAAAATACATTCTACTATCATGTATAACTAACAAGAACAAATAAAAACAATGATCATTAATGTCTCTCATGCCCCTGGCCCATACCTGTGCCTCTATAGGTGGCAGGAACTGATTTTTCTTTATTTTTGCAAAATCAATGTGCTCCATTCACAATCAATACTTAACCTTTCCCTCTAGTCATCTTTTTAAAAAATTTCTCCCAGACCTTTTTGTCAAGATACATGGTGGACAGGAGAAAGTATTTTACAGAAAAAAAAAATAGAAACAACACAACCAGAAAGGTACACATTCCTAATAATGTTCAGAGGTTTCAAAAAATTTCAAAATAGTTTTTTGTAACCTTCTACCTCTTTTGTCCTGAGCAGTTATCTAAGTAAGCAGTCTTGAAAAAGCTATATTCTTTTCTGGGGACACTTGCATTAAATACACTGCCTTACTAAGGTGTGTACTAGAGAAAAATTAGGTAAGTAAAGTCAGGCTATCAGTCATTTTTTTTAATTGGTTGTTCAAAACATTACAAAGCTCATGACATATCATCTCTCATACATTTGATTCAAGTGGGTTATGAACTCCCATTTTTACCCCAAATACAAATTGCAGAATCATATTGGTTACACATCCACATTTTTACATAATGCCATATTAGTGACGGTTGTATTCTGCTACCTTTCCTATCCCCTACTCTCCCCCCTCCCCTCCCCTCCCATCTTCTCTCTCTACCCAATCTGCTGTTGTTCAATTCTCTCCCTTGTTTTCCCCCCATTTCTCCTCACAACCTCTTATATGTAATTTTGTATAACAATGAGGGTCTTCTTCCATTTCCATACAATTTCTCCTTCTCTCTCCCTTTCCCTCCCACCACTCATTTCTGTTTAATGTTGATCTTTTCCTCATGCTCTTCCTCCCTGCTCTGTTCTTAGTTTCTCTCCTTATATCAAAGAAGACATTTGGCATTTGTTTTTAAGGATTGGCTAGCTTCACTTAGCATAATCTGCTCTAATTCCATCCATTTCCCTGCAAATTCCATGATTTTGTCATTTTTTAGTGCAGAGTAATACTCCATTGTGTATAAATGCCACATTATTTTTTATCCATTTATCTACTGAAGGGCATCTGGGTTGGTTCTACAGTCTAGCTATTGTGAATTGTGCTGCTATGATCATTGATGTGGCAGTATCCCTATAGTACGCTCTTTTAAGGTCCACAGGGTATAGTCCGAGAAGGGTGATAGCTAGGTCAAATGGTGGTTCCATTCCCAGCTTTCCCAGGAATCTCCATACTGCTTTCCAAATTGGCTGAACCAATTTGCAGCCCCACCAGCAACGTACAAGTGTACCCTTTTCCCCACATCCTCACCAGCACTTATTGTTGTTTGACTTCATAATGGCTGCCAATCTTACTGGAGTGAGATGGTATCTTAGGGTGGTTTTGATTTGCATTTCTCTGACTGCTAGAGATGGTGAGCATTTTTTCATGTACTTGTTGATTGATTGTATGTCCTCCTTTGAGAAGTGTCTGTTCAGGTCCTTGGCCCATTTGTTGATTGGGTTATTTGTTATCTGATTGTTTAATTTTTTGAGTTCTTTGTATATTCTGGATATACAAAAGGCTCTATCTGAAGTGTGAGGAGTAAAAATTTGTTCCCAGGATGTTGGCTCTATATTTACCTCTCTTATTGTTTCTCTTGCTGAGAAAAAACTTTTTAGTTTAAGTAAGTCCCATTTGTTTATTCTTGTTATTAACTCTTGGGCTATGGGTGTCCCATTAAGGAATTTGGAGCCTGACCCCACAATATGTAGATCGGAGCCAACATTTTCTTCTATCAGATGCAGAGTCTCTGATTTGATATCAAGCTCTTTGATCCATTTTGAGTTAACTTTTGTGCATGGCAAGAGAAAGGGGTTCAGCTTCATTTTGTTGCATATGGATTTCCAGTTTTCTCAGCACCATTTGTTGAAGATGCTATCCTTCCTCCATTGCATGCTTTTAGCCCCTTTATCAAATATAAGAAAGTTGTAATATTGTGGATTGGTCTCTGTGTCCTCTATTCTGTACCATTGGTCCACCCACCTGTTTTGGTACCAGTACCATGCTGTTTTTGTTACTATTGCTCTGTAGTACAGTTTGAAATCTGGTATTGCTATACCTCCAGATTCACACTTCCTGCTTAGAATTGCTTTTGCTATTCTGGGTCTTTTGTTTTTTCCTTATGAATTTCATGATTGCTTTATCTATTTCTACAAGAAATGCCATTGGGATTTTGATTGGCATTGCATTAAACCTGTAGAGAACTTTGGGTAATATCGCCATTTTGATGATGTTAGTTCTGCCTATCTTCGATTTCTCTCTTTAGGGTTCTGTAGTTTTCACTGTATAAGTCTTTCACCTCTTTTGTTAGGTTGATTCCCAAGTATTTTATGTTTTTTGAGGATATTATGAATGGAGTGGTTTTCCTCATTTCCATTTCAGAAGTTTTGTCACTGATATACAGGAATGCCTTTGATTTATGCGTGTTGATTTTATATCCTGCCACTTTGCTGAATTCATTTATTAGTTCTAGTAGTTTCTTTGTAGACCCTTTTGGGTCTTCTAAGTATACAATCATATCGTCCGCAGATAGTGATAATTTAAGTTCTTCTTTTCCTATTTTTATGCCTTTAATTTCTTTCGTCTAATTGCTCTGGCCAGTGTTTCGAGAACTATATTGAATAGAAGTGGTGATAGAGGGCATCCCTGTCTTGTTCCAGATTTTAGAGGGAATACCTTCAGTTTTTCTCCATTTAGAATGATGCTAATCTGAGGCTTAGCATAGATAGCTTTTACAATGTTGAGGGAAGTTCCTGTTTTCCTTAGTTTTTCTAGTATTTTGAACATAAAGGGATGCTGTATTTTGTCAAATGCTTTTTCTGCATCTATCGAGATGACCATATGGTTCTTATCTTTAAGTATATTGATGTGGTGAATAACATGTATTTATTTCCATATATTGAACCAGCCTTGCATCCCAGGGATGAATCCTACTTGATCATGGTGCACAATTTTTTTGATATGCTTTTGTATTCGATTTGCCAGGATTTTATTGAGGATTTTTGCATCTAAGTTTATTAGAGATATTGGTCTGTAGTTTTCTTTCTTTGAAGTGTCTTTGTCAGGTTTCAGGATCAGGGTGATGTTGGCCTCATAGAATGAATTTGGAAGAGCTCCTTCTTTTTCTATTTCTTGAAATAGCTTGAAAAGTATTGGTATTAATTCTTCTTTGAAGGTTTTGTAAAACTCCGGCTGTATACTCATCCGGTTCAGGGCTTTTCTTGTTTGGTAGTCTTCTGATGGCTTCTTCTATTTCTTCCTTTTTATTGGTCTGTTTAAATTGTGTGTGTCTTCCTGACTCAATCTGGGCAGATCATATGACTTAAGAAATTTATCAATATCTTCACTACCTTCTATTTTATTGGTATATAGGGTTTCAAAATACTTTCTAATTATCTTCTGTATTTCTGTAGTGTCCGTTGTGATATTGCCTTTTTCATCCCGTATGTTAGTAATTTGAATTCTCTCTCTTCTTCTCTTCGTTAGCATGGCTAAGGGTCTATCAATCTTGTTTATTTTTTCGAAGAACCAACTTTTAGTTTTATCAATTTTTTCAATGGTTTTTTTTGTATCAATTTCGTTGATTTCTGCTCTGATTTTAATTATTTCTTGTCTTCTACTACATTTGCTGTTGTTTTGCTCTTCCTTTTCTAGGGTTTTGAGATGAAGTGTGAGTTCATTTATTTGTCGTTTTTTTCTGTTTTTGAGGAATGAACTCCATGAAATGAATTTCCCTCTTAAAACTGCTTTCATTGTGTCCCATAGATTCCGGTATGTTGTGTCTGTATTGTCGTTTATCTCTAAGAATTTTTTTATTTCCTCCTTTATGTCCTCTGTAACCCATTGATCATTCAGTAACATGTTGTTCATTTTCCAGGTGATGCAGGATTTTTCCTTCCTTCTTTTACCATTGATTTCCAGTTTCATTCCATTGTGATTAGATAAGATGCATGGTATTATCTCCACACCTTTATATTTACTAAGAGTTGCCCTATGGCATAATATGTTCTATCTCTGAGTAAGATCCATGTGCTGCTGAGAAGAACGTGTATCCACTTGATGATGGTTGATATATTCTATATATGTCGGTTAAGTCTAGGTTATTGATTGTGTTATTGAGTTCTATAGTTTCTTTATTCAGCTTTTGTCTGGAGGATCTGTTTAATGGCGAGAGTGGTGTGTTGAAGTCACCCATAATTATTGTGTTGTGGTGTATTTGACTCTTGAATTTGAGGAGAGTTTGTTTTATGAATGTTGCAGCACCATTCTTTGGTGCCTACATATTGATAATTGTTATGTCTTGTTGGTGGATGGTTCCTTTTAACAGTATATAGTGTCCTTCTTTATCCCTTTTGATTACCTTAGGTTTGAAGTTGACTTTATTCGATATGAGAATGGCCACTCCTGCTTGCTTCCGAGGGCCATGTGAGTGGTATGATTTTTCCCAACCTTTCACCTTTAGCCTGTGTATGTCTTTTCCTATCATATGAGTCTCCTGAAGGCAACATATTGTTGGATCTGTTTTTTTAATCCAGGTTACTAGCCTATGTCTCTTGATTGGTGAATTTAAGCCATTAACATTTAAGGTTACTATTGAAATATGATTTGTACTTCCAGTCATGTTTATTTATTTATTTATTTTAGTTTGGCTAGTTTTTCCTCTTTGGTTATTTTTCTCCCCTTTTACTGAGATACCTCCCACTGTTAGTTTTGGGTGCTATTTTTCAATTCCTTTTCTTGTAGTATTTTGCTCAAAATGCCTTGCAGTGCTGGTTTTCTGGCTGTGAATTCTTTTAACTTTTGTTTATTGTGAAATATTTTAATTTCATTGTCAAATCTGAAGCTTAATTTTGCTGGATACAGTATTCTTGGTTGGAATCCATTATTTTTCAGCGTTTGAAATATGTTGTTCCAGGATCTTCTTGCTTTCAACGTCTGTGATGAAAAATCAGCCGTTAACCTAATTGGTTTACCCCTGAATGTAATCTGCCTCCTTTCTCTTGTAGCTTTTAATATTCTCTCCTTGTTCTGTATGTTGTATATCTTCATAACTATGTGTCTTGGAGTTGGTCTATTACGGTTTTGTATGTTTGGGGTCCTGTAGGCTTACAGGATTTGGCAATCCATTCCATCTTTCATATCTGGGAAGTTTTCTAAGATTATTTCATTCAACAGATTGTTCATTCCTTTGGTTTGAAGCTCTATACCTTCTTCTATCCCAATGACTCTCAAGTTTGGTTTTTTTATTACATCCCATATCTCTTGCATGGGTTGCTCGTGATTTTTTAACATCTTTTCTGTGTTGACTATATTCTTCTCGAGTTGATAAACTTTGTCTTCATTATCTGATGTTCTGACTTCTATTTGATCTAGTCTATTTGTAATATTCTTGTTTGAGTTTTTAATTTGGTTTATGGTTTCCTGCATTTCTAGGATTACTGTTTGATTTTTTTTAGGATCTCTATCTCCTGGTAGAGTTCCTTCTTTGCAATTTGAATTTGCTTATGCGATTCATTTTCAAAGTATTCTTTCATTGCTTGGACTTGCTGTCTCATGACTTCTCTAAGATTCCATTCCATCTGAGTCAGGTATGCCTTGAGTTCTTTCTCTGTCCATTTTTCTGATGCCTCTAGGTCCTCCTGTAGATTTAAGTTGTCCTGAATTGTTTGTAATCCTTTTTTCCCTTGTTTTTTCATGTTGTTCACGTTACTTTCCAGCTCTGTTTGACTACTGTGTTTCTGTTTTCTCCTATAAATTTGTTTTGGTTTTGTATATCTCTGTGGTCTCTCCTTTGTGGTGGGAGACTATGCCTAGAAATGTTGGGCTTTATTGTACTTTAAAGCTGACTCATTCAATTCATAAAAGGCTTCCGGATTCTGTATGCATATAGTGATTTGTTGTTTGTTCTTAGGACTTTATGTTTAGGTTAGGTGCTATGATGGTATGAGGGTTAGTATGTCTTGGCTACTTTAGATGGTTGCTCTACTGAAGGGGGATACTAACCGTCGATTGGATCAGGGTGTTTGGTAGTAGCTAGGTATTTAGGAGCCCTATAGACAGCCTCGAAACATTCACCTATTTGCATTTAGACAATTACACATAATGGAAGATATAATGCTTGGGATGAAAGTTGGGGGATAGGGGACGGAAGGTGCTCTTAAAAAGAAAGAAGGAGAGAGAGAAGATAGATTAGAGGATAATGGAAAGAACAATAAAACTTGAAACGGGAATGAAAGAAAGAAGGAAAAGGGGAGAAAAGAAAAAAGAAAAAAAATTGAAGTCTTAGAGATCTATTTTCTTCTCTTCCAGTCGGCGGAGCTGTGCTCTGAGCCGAGCTTCTGCCTTCTATGTGCCAACAGCAATCCCTGTAAGGCGGCTCCTGGAAGTCTCTCAATCCTGTAGGTCCAGCGCCATTTCACTTCTCCGGCCCCTCCCCCCTTTCTCCTGCCAGCCAGCCAGGTCCTGTTCACCAGAGGCAGTTCCCCAAGGATCTGGTTACACTTGCAGCCCCACTGCGTGCCCTATTTCCCGAACGACTGAGCACTCTCTCTGTCATTCATCTAAGCCCCAGTGCTGTGGAGCGGTGATCTGGGAACCAACAGTTTCATTTTTCTGGACCCCTTTGGTGGGCACGCCCCCCAGAAACTGGCGGCTAAGACCTTGGGTGTCGCGGCTGGTGGTAAGGGGAGTTGGGTATTGGGAATCCCCTCTGCTTCCCTCGGCCCCTAACTTCACGTCCACTCCATTGGCGGTAGGAGGAGTTGGGGGTCAGGAGTGCCCTCCGCTTCCCTCCGCCCCTACAGTCACGCCCACTCCGTTGGCCGTTGGGGGAGTTGTGGGTGGGGAGTCTTCTATGCTTCCCTCCGCCCCTACAGTCACGCCTACACTGCTGGCGGTAGGGGGAGTTGGGGGTCGGGAGTCCCTTGGCCCCTACAGTCACGCCCCGGAGAGATTCCCGAGGTTTCCCGGCTGCTTGTATCTGGTGGGGGTGGGAGTCACACACCTGCTAAAGTGAATTCTGCTGGGAAGGAATTCCGTCGGCCGAACTCCGGTGACGTCACCTCTCTGCTATGGCGGGCCCCAGACTCCTTGCCAGAGTGTCCGAAGGGAGGGGTGGGACTGGTCTGTCTCTGATCTGACCCAATCTCGGTTGGTTTCAGTTCTCGGTTCGCTATTTCATGAAGGCTTGGCTAGAGACCTCTTCCTAGAGTCCCAGCGCTGCTCCTGCTGAGCTGCGCCTTGGAGGCTGGTCGCCGAGTTGTGCAGGCCGGGGCCGCCACACGGGCGGGCCCGCTGCGCTGGCAGGCGGCCGACAGTCGCAGGGTCGCGCGAGCGGCGGCCGGCGGGTCTGGACCTCCACGCCACGTGGCGGAGATTCACTCATCTGGGGCAAACTGTCACCTCCAAAAATCCTATTAATTCCCGGCCGGTCTCTCTTCAGTGGAATTTTGCTAGAAGTTTCTCAGCAGGTAGAATCTAAGCGTATCAATGCGTCTCTCTGACTCCGTTATTGAGGAGGTACTGAAAGCGCTGCTTCCCCACCCGCCGCCATGTTGGATCCCCCTATCAGTCATTTTCTGAAGGCTGCAATCAAGGAAGTGGAGTACAATAACTAAGAACAGTAAGGAACCCTGGGAATGGGTCAAAATTCAACCTGTCAGAAGTGGGTGGAGGGTTCACACTTCTTGGGATATGTCCATTCCTAACATGCAGGTTTGGGCATGAATCACAATTACAAATACAATTAGCTTTGAGTCTTATGTTTACATCTTTAATCCATTTTCAGTTGATATTTGTAACTGATGAGAGCCAGGCTTTCAGTTTCATTGTTCCTCAAGTAAATAACCAATTTTCTCAGCATTGTTTAATAGAAGGAATAAGTTCTGATGTTCTATGGCGCAGCAGGATGAAGATAATTAACAATAATACATTATGTTCGGTGTGTGGGAGACCTTGCCTTTCGGTTTATTTCCCCCATCGGGTTTCTCCCTGTTGAAGTTAAGTTTCTGTCTCTTGAGAAGAACATCACATAATCCCTTACCTCTTCCCTCTCCTCTCCTAGGGGCGCCAAGCTGAAGGGCACCAAAGTCAAAAGTTTTCTCAAGCAATCCTCGAGGGACACAGTCCGCTCACCTGTTCCTGAGTCACCCTGCCAATCAGCACCCGCCACGTCGCCAAAGCAACCCTTCTTAAGCTGAAGCTTGCAGGCTTACGCTGCTGCTCTATTTCTCTCCTTTTCTCCCCCTTCGGGCAGCCCCCCAATAAATTCTCTAGGTTGAATCTCCAACTCAGGTGAGTCACTCGCCTTTCACATTATACATCTCAAAACAGGAGAGAGGAATTTGAATGTACTCACCGTACAGAAATGATAAACGTTTAGGTGCTGGGTATGTGCCCGTGGTCCACTTCACACTTTGAATGCAGCCCTTGCTGCTCTGCCACTGCAGCTGATTTTTAAAATGGACATGCTTCTTTGCTTTCCTCTCTCCCTGCTCCTCCCTAACCTACCCCTACATAACCACAAGAGAAACAGGATTACATTTCTTCCCCATCCTAGGCAGAGTTACCCATGCTTGAGTCCACACCGACCACAGGAACGAAGTAATTCAGACTTTGGGGATGGCACCAGAAGATCTCAGAAATGACTGTCTCCCAAATTCACAAGTGAATTACACCTCCAACAGGAATGTAGCCTTAGAGTCACCTCTTTAAAATCCCCCCCATTCCTGCTCATGGGCAGAATCACAGCATCTGGGACTGGAGTCCCCTGTTTCTCCTTTGCTAGGAAAGTAACCAACCTTATTTTTCCTTTTTCTCCATGTCCTCGTTATTGGATTGGCTTTGGAGAAAAGGACCAAGGTTTTGGCAACAGGTATGCTAATTACTCTGAGTTGATCACTACCCAAAGCATGCATGAATTAAAAATATCACAATGTACTTAATAAATCTGTACAAATATTATGTGTTGGTCAAAAAGAATTAAACTAGCTTCTTCACGTGAAATTGGGTTTTGATTAGGAGCTGGCACAGTGGTATTCAAATGTAATCCCAGCTACTCAGGAGGCTGAGGCAGGAAGATCACTTGAACTCAGAAGTTTGAGGTCAGCCTGAGAAACAGAAAAAAAAAAAAAAAAAAATATATATATATATATATATATATATATATATATATATATATATATATATATATATATAGTTTGTTCAGAGAACATGTTCTTCCTCATGGGCATCTGCACGTGATTCAGATACCCCTAGCTCTCTGGATAATGTCTTTTTTTTTTTAATAAATGAGGACCCACAGAGAGTTATTCTAAATATGCAATGGAGCCTCCAAATAAAAGTTAAGTCGTTCCCAGACTTAAAGGATGAAAAAGAAATCCAAATACTAGAAGCCTACAGGACACCGAATATACAAAATCATAAGAGATCCACACCAAGACACATAATAATGAAGATGCCCAACATACAGAATAAGGAGAGAATCTTAAAAGCCACAAGAGAGAGGAAGCAGATTACATATAGGGGTAAACCAATCAGGATAACTGCTGATCTTTCAACACAGACTCTGAAAGCTAGAAGATCCTGGAACAACATATTTCAAACGCTGAAAGAAAAAGGGTTCCAACCAAGAATCATGTATCCAGCGAAATTAAGCTTCAGGATTGAAGATGAAATAAAAATCTTCCACGATAAACAAAAGTTAAAAGAATTTGCAGCTAGAAAACCAGCTCTTCAAAACATCCTTGGCAAAACATTACAGGAAGAGGAAATGAAAAATAACAATGAAAACCAATAGCAGGAGGTAGTACAGTAAAGGAAAAACTAAGCATAGAGGAAAAACAAATCATGTTAAGTATCGTACATAACCAAATATGGCTGGAAATACAAACCATATCTCAATAGTAACCCTAAATGTTAATGGCTTAAATGCACCAATCAAAAGACATAGGCTAGTAGAATGGATTAAAAAAAAAAAAAGATCCAACAATATACTGCCTACAGGAGACCCATCTGATAGGAAAAGACATACACAGACTGAAGGTGAAAGGTTGGGAAAAATTATATCACTCATACGGACCCCGGAAGCAAGTAGGGGTGTCCATACTTGTATCAAATAAAATAGACTTCAAGCCAAAGTTAATCAAAAGGGATAAACAAGGACACTACATACTGCTCAAGGGAACCATACACCAACAAGACTTGACGATCCTTAATATATATGCCCCAAACAATGGTGCAGCTACGTTCAAACAAACTCTTCTCAAGTTCAAGAGTCTAATAGACCACAACACAATAATCATGGGAGATTTTAACACACCTCTCTCACCACGGGACAGATCTTCCAAACAAAAGTTGAATAAAGAAACCATAGAGCTCAATAATACAATTAATAACTTAGACTTGATTGATATATACAGAATATACCACCCAACATCAAGTGGATACACTTTCTTCTCAGCAGCACATGGATCCTTCTCAAAAATAGACCATATATTATGTCACAGGGCAAATCTTAGCAATTACAAAGGAGTTGAGATATTACCATGCATTTTATCTGATCGTAATGGAATGAAATTGGAAATCAATAATAAAATGAGAAAGGAAAAATCCTACATCACATGGAGATTAAACAATATGCTACTGAATGAACAAAGGGTTACAGAAGACATCAAAGAGGAAATTAAAAAATTCTTAGAGGTAAACGAAAACTCAGACACAACATATCGAAATCTCTGGGACACTATAAAAGCAGTACTAAGAGGAAAATTCATTTCGTGGAGTTCATTCCTTAAAAGAAAGAAAAGCCAACAAATAAATGACCTCACACTACACCTCGAAGCCTTAGAAAAAGAAGAACAAATCAGCAGCAAATACAGTAGAAGGCAAGAAATAATTAAAATTAGAGCTGAAATCAGTGAAATCGAAACAAAAGAAACAATTGAAAAAATTGACAAAACTAAAAGTTGGTTCTTTGAAAAAATAAATAAGATTGATAGACCACTAGCCATGCTAACAAAGAGAAGAAGAGAGAGAACCCAAATTACTAGCATACAGGATGAAACAGGCAACATCACAACAGACAATTCAGAAATACAGAAGATAATTAGAAATTATTTTGAAACCCTATACTCTAATAAAATAGAAGATAGTGAAGGCATCATTAATTCCTTAAGACATATGAACTACCCAGATTGAGTCAGGAAGATATAAACAACCTAAACAGACCAATATCAAGTGAGGAAATAGAAGAAGCCATCAAAAGACTACCAACCAAGAAAAGCCCAGGACCGGATGGATATACAGCAGAGTTTTACAAGAACTTTAAAGAAGAACTAATACCAATACTCCACAATCTATTTCAGGAGATAGAAAAAGAGGGAGAACTTCCAAATTCATTCTACGAGGCCAATATCACCCTGATTCCCAAACCAGATAAGGACACCTCAAAGAAAGAAAACTACAGACCAATATCCCTAATGAATTTAGATGCAAAAATCCTCCATAAAATTCTGGCAAATTGTATACAAAAACATATCAAAAAGATCGTGCACCACGATCAAGTAGGATTCATCCCTGGGATGCAAGGCTGGTTCAATATACGGAAATCAATAAACGTTATTCACCACATCAATAGACTTAAAGATAAGAACCATATGATCATCTCGATAGACGCAGAAAAAGCATTCGACAAAGTACAGCATCCCTTTATGTTCAAAACATTAGAAAAACTAGGGATAACAGGAACTTACCTCAAAATTGTAAAAGCTATATATGCTAAGCCTCAGGCTAGCATCATTCTGAATGGAGAAAAATTGAAGGCATTCCCTCTAAAATCTGGAACAAGACAGGGATGCCCTCTCTCACCACTTCTATTCAATATGGTTCTCGAAATACTGGCCAGAGCAATTAGACAGACAAAAGAAATTAAAGGCATTAAGATAGGAAAACAAGAACTTAAATTATCACTATTTGCGGATGATATGATCCTATACCTAGAAGACACAAAAGGGTCTACAAAGAAACTACTAGAGCTAATAAATGAATTCAGCAAAGTGGCAGGATATAAAATCAACATGCATAAATCAAAGGCATTCCTGTATATCAGCAACAAATCTTCTGAACTGGAAATGAGGAAAACCACTCCATTCATAATATCCTCAAAAAAAATAAAATACTTGGGAATCAACCTAACAAAAGAGGTGAAAGATTTATACAATGAAAACTACAGAACCCTAAAGAGAGAAATCGAAGATAGGCAGAACTAACATCATCAAAATGGCGATATTACCAAAAGTTCTCTATAGGTTCAATGCAATGCCAATCAAAATCCCAACGGCATTTCTTGTGGAAATAGATAAAGCAATCATGAAATTCATATGGAAAAATAAAAGACCCAGAATAGCAAAAGCAATTCTAAGCAGGAAGTGTGAATCAGGAGGTGTAGCGATACCAGATTTCAAACTGTACTACAAAGCAATAGTAACAAAAACAGCATGGTACTGGTACCAAAACAGGCGGGTGGACCAATGGTATAGAATAGAGGACACAGAAACCAATCCACAAAATTACAATTATCTTATATTCGATAAAGGGGCTAAAAGCATGCAATGGAGGAAGGATAGCATCTTCAACAAATGGTGCTGGGAAAACTGGAAATCCATATGCAACAAAATGAAACTGAATCCCCTCCTCTGGCCATGCACAAAAGTTAACTCAAAATGGATCAAAGAGCTTGATATCAAATCAGAGACTCTGCATCTGATAGAAGAAAATGTTGGCTCCGATCTACATATTGTGGGGTCGGGCTCCAAATTCCTTAATAGGACACCCATAGCACAAGAGTTAAAAACAAGAATCAACAAATGGGACTTACTTAAACTAAAAAGGTTTTTCTCAGCAAGAGAAACAATAAGAGAGGTAAACAGGGAGCCTACATCATGGGAACAAATTTTTACTCCTCACACTTCAGATAGAGCCCTAATATCCAGAATATACAAAGAACTCAAAAAATTAAACAATAAGATAACAAATAACCCAATCAACAAATGGGCCAAAGACCTGAACAGACACTTCTCAGAGGAGGACATACAATCAATCAACAAGTACATGAAAAAATGCTCACCATCTCTAGCAGTCAGAGAAATGCAAATCAAAACCATCTCACTCCAGTAAGATTGGCAGCCATTATGAAGTCAAACAACAACAAGTGCTGGTGAGGATGTGGGGAAAAGGGTACTCTTGTACATTGCTGGTGGGACTGCAAATTGGTGCGGCCAATATGGAAAGCAGTATGGAGATTCCTGGGAAAGCTGGGAATGGAACCACCATTTGACCCAGCTATTGCCCTTCTCAGACTATTCCCTGAAGACTTTAAAAGAGCGTACTACAGGGATACTGCCACATCGATGTTCATAGCAGCACAATTCACAATAGCTAGACTGTGGAACGAACCCAGATGCCCCTCAATAGATGAATGGATAAAAAAAAATGTGGCATTTATACACAATGGAGTACTACGCAGCACTAAGAAATGACAAAATCATTGAATTTGCAGGGAAATAGATGGCATTAGAGCAGATTATGCTAAGTGAAGCTAGTCAATCCCTAAAAAACAAATGCCAAATGTCTTCTTTGATATAATGAGAGCAACTAAGAACAGAGCAGGGAGGAAGAACAGGAGGAAGATTAACATTAAACAGAGTCATGAGGTTGGAGGGAAAGGGAGAGAAAAGGGAAATTGCATGGAAATGGAAGGAGACCCTCATTGTTATACAAAATTACATATAAGAGGTTGTGAGGGGAATGAGAAAAAAATAAGGATAGAAATGAATTACAGTAGATGGGGTAGAGAGAGAAGATGGGAGGGGAGGGGAGGGGAGGGGGGATAGTAGAGGATAGGAAAGGTAGCAGAATACAACAGTTACTATTATGGTATTATGTAAAAATGTGGATGTGTAACCGATGTGATTCTGCAATCTTTGTAATGTTTTGAATAACCAATAAAAAAATAAAATAAAAAAAAAATTTTAAAAAGGTTCTGTTGATGGAATCTGAACCTGCTTTCAGTTTTGCAGTGTCTGCTCAGGCGAAACAACTCATAGCAGGTCATAACAGCTTAGAGTGAGGTCAAGGTAATTAAAATTTATGAAAACCAACCAGCCACTCTTCTTCACCAGCAAAGCCAAGATATTGCAGAGCCAGAAAGCCATGGTTCAAATCCACATGAAAAGCAAGGATTTCTAAAAGCCCTTGTCAGTCCTAGAGCCCATTTGACCCACTCAAAATATGCACTTCAAGCTGGAAAATTAGCCTGTAAAGGTCAGATTCGAGAGCTCATTAGCAAATTTAAAAAATTGATTTTTAAAACTCCAAAAGTAAATCTCAGTCTGTAGATTTTTCCCATTTAGTGTTGTGTTCCTTTTATCAGAGGCTCCAATATGCAAAAATCATAGCTAATATCATCACTTATAGAGATTTATTCTGCTTATAATACTCAAAGAGTTTAAACTCTAATGCAAAAAGAAAAACAAATTATATCTCACTAACATTATTTTTTCCTTTCACAGATTGTGATATTCCCTCTAGAATTTATGAAATTATAAAAATTTTATCATATATCATGATATAGACTGAATGTTTGTGTCTAACCACCCCCACCCCAAAGTGATAGCATTTGGAAGCGGAGCCTCTGGGAGGTAAATAGGTACAGGAGAGGTCTGACACTTAGATCCCCCATGATGGTATTAGTGCCCTCATAAGATGAAGAGACCAGGGCACTCTCTCTCCACCTTCTATATAAGGAAACAGCATGAAGGTGGCTGTCCCCAAGCAGGAAGCAGGCCCTCATCACATTGTATGAATCTACTTGTCCAGCAATCTTGGACCTTCTAACTGTGGAGGGAGGGGGAAATGCTTGTTTGTCATTTAAGTCACCCACTGTCTTTTGCTATAAGTGCTTGAACTAAGACACACCCAGGTATAATAGTCACAAAAATGCAGAGCATCAAAAAAAAAAAAAAAAAACACCTTTTCTTTCTCATTGGAAACCCCCAGCAAAAAGTCAGCATGTAGAGGGTTAACATTGTGGTTCCCTGGAGGTCACTGCTGGAATGCAAGGTGGGTGGGAGCTGCTCCAATTGCAGTTTGTTATTTTTCCCCTTTTTCTGCCAGGCTTATCTAAAGCTTTGCTAAGCACTTGAACTGATTTAAATTTTTGAACTCCTACTTCAAGGACAGAGCAATGCAAACTGTTAAACATTTTTGCCCACTGAAAGCTCACCTTTGAAAAGTTTGGACTCTTTCCTCTCCCACTTGGAAGCAGAAACTAAAACAGAAGTTGTGATCTGGTTGAGTTTTTGCCCTCTAGAAAGAATGGCTACAAGCATCTGGGGCATCTGGCAAACCAAGTCTCAATATTATACACCATAGCAATAAGACAAATGATAAATCAAACGAGCGTTTCAATAAACACAGAAAACACTTTGACAACTTCTATCACCTCGTTTATGATTAAAACAAACAAGCTTATTGAATAAGGAATAGAAGGAAACTTCCTCACATGTAAAAACCCACAGTTAACAAAATACTTAATGAAAGACAGGAAAAAGACAAGAATGTCAGCTTTCATCACTTCCATTTAACATTGTATTGGAGGACCTACTCAGAGCAAATAGGTGAAATGGAGAAATAAAAGTCATCCAGATCACAAAGGAAGGGGTAAAACTACATTTACAGAGGACGTGAACTTTCATATAGAAAACCCTAAGAAATTCATAAAAAAATAGAGTGAATATTTGAGGTTAATAAGGTTGCAAATACAACATTAAAGTAAAAAAAAAAACCTGAATTGTTCTTCCATACATTAGCAATGAAAAACCTGAAGATAATATTTTGAATTCCATTTCAAAAAGAATGAAGCCTTTAGAAATATATTTAATAAAAAGGTGCATGACTTCAACATTAAAAACTACAAAAACCAATTAAAATAGCTCAAAACAAGATATGAATAAATGAAAAGACATCCCATTTTTATGGATCAAATTGATCTATACATTCAACATGATTTCTGTCACAATAGCAGCTGCTGCCCTTTTTTGGCAGAAATTTTCAAACAATTCTAAAACTCATGTGGAATGTAAGGGGATCAGAGTTGTCAAATTTACCTTGAAAAGGAATAAAGTTGAAGACACATACTTTTCAATTTCAAAACTCACTATATAAATGTGCAAATGTCAGAACTGTGCATTTTTATTGTTACATTACAATTACACATAATATCTGCCATATTTTATATGCACATAACTTAGTTTAAACAATCTCATTCCCCAGTACCACCCCTTTCCCTCCCCTTCTTCCTCCACCTGTTGACTTTACTGATCTTCCTTCTATCATTGTTATTATTTTAAATAGTGCTTAATACTTGCACACACACACAGAGAGAGAATTCACTGTGGTATATTTATACATGAATATACCATAATTTGGTTGATTTAATTCCCCAATATTTTCCCATGCTTTACCCTTCTCCCTTCCTTTCAATTCCCTTCTTGTACTCTATTGGTCTTCTATGTTCATGAAGTCCCCCCTTTTCTTTCATTATTTCCCTCCACTCTAGCTTCTGAATATGACAGAAAACATTTGGCCCTTGACTTTCTGAGTCCAGCTTATTTCAGTAAGCATGATGTTCTCCACTCCATTCACTTACCCACAAATGACATAATTTCATTCTTTATGCCTGAATAAAACTTCATAGTGTATTCTGCCACAAGACCAGTGCTGGCTTCATGAGAGAAGGTTTGGTTCATAAGTAATTGCTAGGGAGTTTTAAATTAAAGAGACAAGGCTCTCATTACTTTTAATACCAGCTCCAAGAGGATTCTCCTAGCTCCCACCTCCAGCCACCTAATGCGGTGGTGAGGTTTACAGAAGAGACTAGTGAGAGAGAACACGCCAGGGAGTGGGCTTTATTGGGGAACAAAAAATTCCAGGGAAAATCCCATCCAATGAAGGTTAAGGGGGGCAGCATCCCAAGGTCAGGGGCAACGATTGGGTCTTCAGAGCAGTAGCCAGGCACGCCTCTGCACGGACAAGCCCTCGGACCTGGGAAAAGGTGGGGCAGGCTCTAACACAGCTGTGTCTAAGCGCCTCTCACCCAGACAGGGAGGTAACTCAAATCACATGCGAGGATGGCCTCACACAGTGCATATACACCAAATTTTCTCAGCTGTTGTGAATTGTGATGAAGATTGTGTATTAATGGTATATGAATAGACATATAGTTCAATGAAATAGAAATGAAAGTACAGAAATAAGTGGATATAACTTTACTCAGTTGATTTTCAGTCAAGGTGCTGAGACTATTCAATCAGTTAAAAATAGTCTGTTCAAAAAATGGTGTTGGGACAATTAGATATCCACATGGAAAGAATTTGGATCTCTACCTCACAGTCTATGTAAAAACTGACTACAAATGGATTAAAAACCTAAATATAGTCAGGTACAGTGGAGACCCTGTCTGTAAACAAAATAACAAAATATAAAAAGGGCTGGGGATGTGGCTCTGTGGTTAAGTGCCCCTAGGTTGAATCCCCAGTACAAAAACAAAAACAAAAAACCTAAACCTAAACATAAGACTATAAAATTTAGAATAAAATATAGAGATAAATATCTGAAACCTTAGATTAGACAATCATTTTTTTAGATGTGACATTAAAAATAAAAAGCAAGAGGACTGGGGTTATGACTCAGTGGTAGCATGCTTACCTGGCATGTGTCAAATAAATAAAAGTCCATTGACAATTTTTTAAAAATTAAAAAAAATAGCAAGCAAGAAAAATAGATAAATTGAGTAGACTAAATTAAATATTTACATACTATGAAGGTACATAAGACAAAAATAACCTATAAAATGAAAGAAAATATTTGTAAATCATACTTGATAAAGATCCAGTATTCAAAATAAAAAACTCTTAAACTCAATAATAAAAATAGAGAACCCAATTTGAAAACAGGCAAAGTATCTGAATAGATATGTCTCTGAGGATATATAAATGACAAGTGAGCACAGCAAAGAATGGTCAACATCATTTTTCCCCATGTAAATGAAAATCAAAACCATAATAACATTGCACTTCACCACCACTAGCGTCGCTAAAATGAAAATGATAATAAGCTTGGCAAGAATGTGGAGAGATTAGAATCTTCACATATTTCTGGTGGAGATACAAAACGATGCAATATCTTTGGGATATTTGGGATAAACTGCAATTCTCGCAGTTTAAGCATCAAGTTCCCGTATGACCCCACAATTCTCACTGGGTACATCCCCAAGAGAAATCAAAGCATATGTCCATATATGGTACATCAAATAATGGTACATTGACTTTCATACTGAGATTATTCTTGGGCAAAAAGTAGAAACAGGGGGCTGGGGTTGTAGCTCAGTGGTAGGGTGCTTGCCTAGCATGTGTGAGGTACTGGTTCAATAAATAAATAAATTAAATAAAAGTCCATTGACACCCAAAAAATATTTTTTTAAGAAGAGAGAGAGAGAGAGAGAGAGAGAGAATTTTTTAATATTTATTTTTTAGTTCTCGGCGGACACAACATCTTTGTATGTGGTGCTGAGGATCAGACCTAGGGCCTTGCACATGCTAGGCAAGCACTCTATCACTGAGCCACAACCTCAGCCCCCATTCTCCATTTCTTATCATCCAAATTTGCATGTATTCACCAGATGTCTACCGAGTGCTATCTATTTGCCAAAACATATTATAGATATAGGGGATACATTTATGAACAAACCAGACAAAATTCCCTGCCTTTGTAGAGCTTAGTTGCCAGTGGAAGTCAAACCATTAGCAAATAGAAGTGTAATGTATCAGTTATGGACAATCCTTAGCAAGAAAATTAGAGAAAAGGGAATAAATTGTCCCTGCTAATGCATTCATTTCCAGGTCTCTCTCACTCTTCAGTGTGATGCAATATGGATCCCATTTCCATTCTTTTAAGCTCTCTTAAAAACATAAACATTGTTTTCAGTCCTCCCTCCATGATCCCTCAGTATCTTTCAACATTGTTAACCCACTTCCATCTTAAATGTAGGCCTTCTCCGATGCTCCATCTTGAGCCTTCTTCTCATAGCACTCCTTAATTACGGTCTTATCTACCCCTATAACTCCATTTATCCTTTTTTTTCCAGTCCTAACTTCTCTTCTGCATCCTACACTGGTATTTTTACTGACAGAAACACATTTAACTAGATATCTTACCAGGACCTTAAGCTCCAAATGACCAAAGCTCAATTCGTTATTGACCCCTTCAGGACTATTTTTTCTCTGGGTTCCATCTATTTAAAAATGGTATCACCCAGCTTGCAAAATTTAACTCTGGCTTGTTCTTCTTTACTTTCTTTACTTACTTACTTCTTTATTTTCTTACTTACTTACAAATAAGTCACTGAGGTTTGTCACTTATTTCTTAGGAATATTCCTCAGAAGTCTAAGCCTCCCATTAACACAAGCATGCAGGAATTTGAGCAATAGTTTGGCATTCTGTACTTATTTCTGAGCTCTTCTGAGATCCTTTGGGGCTTGAAATACTCCCAAAGGTAGCAGTAAAATCCCTTTTCACTGGAAACGGATGTTGCACCAGGCAGAGATGAAAGGTCCTGGTCAGCAGCAGCTCACATTGAAGACACCCTGACCAAAGCCCCATGAAACCTCTTCCAACCTGCTGCAGCGCTCGGAGCTGGCCATTATCTCAGTTTTCTCATTTGCAAAATTGGAATGATAGGATTTTCCTGATGGTTTTGAAGGTTGAATATTAATACATATAAAGCTCTTACAACAACTCTGGCACATATTATGCCAGATAAGTGTTAGATACTACTGGTATTGTTATCCTATTATTACCATTATTATGATATCTGGATTAGACTCAAGATTCACATGTGGGGTAGTCTCATTCCATGGACTTGGGGAGTCACATTAACAGCCTGTACTTTATACTATGTGCCAGGCACCATTCTAAATACCTTATATAAATTGTTTCTCTTAGTTTTCATTAATAATATTATTAACTTGTTATGTTCCACATTATACACATGAGGAAACTGAGGCCCAATTCCAGCTATTTTCTCTGTGTAGGACTCAGGAAAGTAGTCAAGAAAACAGTGATAGAATGAGGCAGACTTGTATGTAGTAATTATGTTGTTAATGAATAAATTGAGTTTTAAAAAATACTATTCAGAGCAGAATGGATGATCCCATTTGTTTTAAGAACAAGTTCTGTTACATATCTATAAATTTATACAACAGTTTCTGAAAGAATACAAAATAAATTGGTAATAGAGACTGCCTCTGTGTTGTGTGAGTTACTTTTTTCCTATTTTTCAGGATTGTTTGGATATATATCCAGACATTTGCATTATGTTTATAATTTTAAAACCAGATTTATTTTTAAGGCAAACACGAGTGAATCAGATCTATATGTCCTGATATTAAACATGTTCTACATATATACTTTGAAAAAAGCAATGTGCAGCAGAGTACACATAGAAGAAAGGTGTGAATATACTTTGAATACAACCAAAAAAAAGAATGCATGTGTAGATACTTTACAGGAATATAAAATTCCTGGAAGCATAAACAAAAGTGTTTAAGATTGAGAAAAAGAGGCCAGAGTGAGGGAAAGGAGACATTTACTATTCATTTTTTATCATTCTATGTATTTGATTTCTAAAACCATATTGTTTATTTTATCATAGGGAGAAAATGTATTTTTATTTTGAAAAAGAGAGAGCTGCTATGGTATTAAAATCAGGGCCTAGTGAAGGGAGGGGAGGGGGTTTGGGAGTAGGAAGGACAGTGGAATGAACTGGTCATTATTACCCGATGTGCATATATGATTACATGACCAGTGTGACTCTACATCATGTGCAACCAGACGAATGAGAAGTTATACTCCATTTGTGTATAATGTGTCAAATGCATTCTGTCATACATAACAAATTAGAACAAAAGTTTAAAACTCAGGGCCTAAAGCCTGACTCCAAGTTTGCAGGCTTCCTTGCTTCATAGCTATGATCAAAGAAAAATGACAGCCCAGAGTCCCTGATCCCTCCCAACCAGACTCACCAGCCTCTGCCATCCTAAACCTGTGACATCCTTCTGGCTCCATCCAAGGAGAAGGAGCAAAATTCTAATAGGGGCTCACAGGACTCTTTTTCCACTTGACATTCTCCCTCCACTAGATTCCGTTCAGAGTTTTAGATGAATGGATTTGAGGAAAGAGCAAAAGGGTAGATTCACATGTAAGAATAATAAAAATAACGTACTCACTCCTGGTTTATGAGGAGGTGTGAAAGATGAGAAACAGCAATGTGTGTACAATCGAGAAGGGAAAAGCACTCATCACAGTGGGGGACATAAGTCTTTAGTGGAGGTGGACAGAGACAGGCAGACAGGTGTGGCTTGTGATGCAGAAGCATCATGTGCTATGGAATGGGGAAATTAGTGTCCTAATGTTAAGAGTACCAGGACTAGGGAATTTCCATAGGAAGCACTGACTGCCTTCCTTTCGGCACTGTTCAACTGCTGATAGATAAAATGCACATATATGCGTATTGGGTGGGGAGGTGGAATGGAGGGGAAAACAGAATTCCTTCTGCCTTTTTACACTGAACTATCCCCAAACTCAGAGACATTTTCTGAGGAAAAGAAATCCACCACTTGTTGCAATGCTGTATTAACAGGTCTCCACCATTGCTAAGAAATACCAGGACGGTCCCCAGGCACAATGGACACAGACTAATAATGACTAGTGGTTTGGTCTCTCCCCCATCCTCATACCATTCCAGCCATACCCAACCTGTTATAAAGTCTGTATCCTGCCAGTGATGTCTATACAATATGATGTAGCCAACAAAAATCAATTCTGCTAGGAATTATTTAGGCCTAGTGACACAGAGACAAGGGAGAATAAGTGCAATTCTCAGCACCAGTGGCGTATCTACCTTCATGACTCTGTGGCTACTTTCCCCATAGTCTCAACCCCTATGTATTTGAATACATAATATCCATTCCTAAAAAGACAAAGCAGAGCATTATGTGAAACCTGGGAGTCCTGGAGTTAGGCACTTTAGCTATGAGTAACCAGAGAAACAAAGACTGAGATACATTCTTACCTGCAGTATTTGGTTACACACTCTATGCTACAAACGCAGGAACCTTAAAAGGTTTGCTACTGAATATTCTCGATCCTTGAGAATGCTACCTAGAACTTCCTGAGACTCTCATTCCGCCTAATGATTTCACCACAGCCTTATTCATAGCTTCAAAGACATGGGTCTCTTTAGAGTATGTCAAGGCCTGAAAAAAAGAATGGAAAAGGGAAAAGGCAGAGTCAATTTCATGTTCAGCTCCCGTCTCACCAACCTCCCAATCCTTAACATTGTGAGGGTTTTTCCAGACTTACCAGCTGAGACATCAGCAGCATCAGGAAACCATGGCATGACTCCAGGAAGGTGCAGCAAGCAGGTATCAGCTAAGCTTGTATCATCTCAGTGAAAAGTAGTACAGTTACTGAGCCTTCTTATACTCTGCTGCCCAACCCCTACAACCACTCTTAAGATTGTTCCTCCTACCTAATAGACATTGTTCAAGTATCTGGTACATTTTTGGTGTGTGGAAATTCCTTTTCCTCTGTCCCTCCCTTCTTGTTTTCTCTGATATTTTTACATTGGCCCTTTTGGGGAACTAAAGTCAAGGTTTGTTTTCTTCTTTTGAACATGAAGTCACCCAAACCTATAAGGATGAGAAAGTGATAAAAGCATCTGGTTGGGGAAGAGTACTATGGGAGCAAGATCTTTTTCTTCCACATTAACACTAGTAATTACCTCTACTTGCAAGTGGAATTATATATGTAATAGATCCATTGGCATGGGGCTGAGGGTATGTATGTATGTACACATATATGTATTTAAGTATGTATACATTCTGGTTTCTAAGGCTGTTTAATATTACTTGGGATCAGAACTAGTCTGTTTCCTGGGCAAATCCACTTACATCATTTGAACAAATATAGAGGACATAGAGCAGAGGCTCTGTGAGACAAGTCTCAGTAAAAAGGGACTAAAAGTGAAATAGTAGAGGAATGGTGGAGCAAGGAGCTCCAAAAATCTGCTCAATAAAAATAAGAGCATCAATAATAAATTGTCCAAATTGACATTTTCAGAACTCTGCAATTAATCAAAGGCTTGTGATAGTTCAAGGAGCATTTGTTCAAGAAAAATGGCTGAACCTTTATAAGAACCGTGAGCTTTGTGAAATTTTCAGTTGTCCTATTCCAATCCCTCTACTCCCAGGTCTACAGTAGCTTTGGAAATCAACAGCCTGACAACTACAGTAATTGTGAAAATCAGTAGCCTAGCAGTCACTAGAGGGAGAAACTGAGTTGCAGATCCCAAAAAAGTCCTATTTTCAGAAAATTAACACTATTTGACCCGTGGAGAAGTTTCTTGGCAGTGCCTACTCATACGATTCATCTTTATTTGATCTGTATCAGAACTTGCTCCATACAAAAAGCCTTTTTGGTTTTAATGCTTTATTTTTATTTTTATAGCAGTCTTAGGTTTATAGGAAAATTGAGCAGATGGTACAAAGGGTTGAGAGAGATGCTTAGCAAAATGGTGGCTAGGAATCAGCCTTCTGTAGAAATATCAATTTGAAAATGATCAACACACAAAATACCTTTACAAGAGTTAAGGAAACCGGGTAAGAGATCATGTTACCTGAGTATAGCACAGAAGTAAGGAAAAAAAATACACACACTGAAGAGAGTAGGAAGGACAATTTTACATCGCCTGTAACATCCCCCTCCCCCAACATGAGACTGCACATGTACAGAGACATCCTCTACTTTTATAAGGAGAGGGGACCAAGCACTGGACCTGCTTTGAAATCTAATGCTGCAAAACCCAGCATCAGGCAAGCCCTTGGTGCTTTGGGTAGACAAGAGAGTCATGCTCTCAGCCTGTCCTAGTAGCAGGCTAGATACCACAATCCCAGGCTCTAGGCCTGCACAGCTAACTCTCTCTTCACTGCTGGGCTGACCTCAATAACCCCAGGCTCTAGGTCACTCTTAATCCTAGATCAGTGCTGGTGTACCAGGCTTTAGGCCCAAACCAGCACCAAGCAAGTCCCCACAGCCTCAGTCTCTAGGCCACCCCAGACCCAGGCCAGCCTCACTCAGCAGCCCCAGGGTCCATACCACCCCCAGCACCTGACACCCATCACCCCAGGATCAGGCCTTGTCTTACAGCCCTAGTCATCAGCCTACCACCCATGGACTCAGCCTCCTGGTGAGGCCTTTTAGCTCCAGGCTCCAGGTCCACCCCAGATTACCAATTAGCCCAGAGCCAAGTCGGCCCACAGAGCCCTAGGCTGCAGGCCTGCTCTTGTGTCGTATCAGCAAATCTGCTCTCAAGAACTAGGCCAAACCCGTGGATACAAGATCTAGGCCTGCCCAGTGTTGTAATGTTCCCTATAGCCCTAATACCCTTTAAGCTGGTCCCTGAAGCCCCAGGACCCAGGCCAGCCCTTACAAACCTGGCCTCCAGTATACTTTGCTTTCAGCCTGGCCTCTATGGACCCAAACTCCATGTCATCCCCCAAATGACAGACCACATGGCCATAAGCACTGGTACATCACATGTGATCTCAGGCTGTAGGTCAGCCTTAGGCTCTATACTTGCCTCAGCACCAAGCTGACTCCAGGCTACAGTGGTCTCAGGGTCCAGGCCAGTTCCAGTAGACCCAGGGTACAAGTTCATCCCAGTAGACCTTGGTGCCAGGCCAGCCTCCATGGACTGAAGCTCTAGGACCACCCACACAAATACAAGGTCTAAATTCAACTCTGTGAACACAGGACCAAGGCTTGGCCTCAAAGACTTAGACTCAAGACCAATGTAGTACCTGGATAGGCCCTGAAGACTCAAGTTCAAGGTCTACCCTAGTGTTAAGTAAGGCCCTGAAGAACATCTCCAAGAGATACAGGATCTAAGCCTACCCGAAGCAGATGAAAAAAAAGCTCCACTCCAGTAGATCCAGGCTCCAGGTCCACCCACTGGCTGACTCAGATTCCAAAAGAAAACAGGGGTAGCTATGTTTAAATCAGATAAAAGTATACTGCAATTTTTAAAAAAAAAAGTAAAACAAGACAAATAAGGTCTTTATAAAATGAGAAAGGGGTCAATTCAGAAAGAACACATAACAATTGTAAGCACATGTACACCAACATCAGAGCACCCAAAAAATACATGACAAATGTTAATGGGTCTGAAGGAAGAGTTAGACTGCAATATAGTAGGGGACTTTAATATCCTTTTAATGTACTTTCAGTAATGGAAGGATCATCCAGAGAGAGACATGATGAGAAAAATTGGACTTAAACTTCACCCTAGACCAAATGGACTTAACAGCCCTATATAGGACCTTGCATCTCAAGGCAGCAGAATGTACACTTTTATTAAGTTACATAGACCATTCTCTAGGATAAACCATGTGGTAGATCTCAAAACACTCCCAACACATTCAAACAAATCAAAATCACATCAAGTGTTTTTTCTGACCACAATGCCATGAAACTAGAACAGGGGAATCTTTAGCAATTCTACACATAAAGTAGAAAAAGGCGTGAGGCCTGGAACCACAGAACAAGAATAAGGCATCAAAAAGAGTTTTATTGGGAATGTGAGGTGCTCTGCATCGAGGTTCACTGGTCAGTGAAAGAATGAGGGGAGGTCGTGAGTGCTCAGGCAGAACCATAGCCAATTAGGTCCCTAGAGGAAGGAGGGCTAGGCCAACCACACTGTTACTACCCTTAGCAGGTTGGCCAAGCAGAGTTTAGGGGCGGGGTCACTTCAGCCAGGTGAAAAGTCCCTGCCCATGGCTGCCATGGGATGGCGAGGGGGAAGCTGCGGGCAGCTAATACACATACATGGAAATTTAGACAACAACCAGGAGGTCAATGAAGAAATTGAAAGGGAAATTTAAAATATTTTCAGACAAATGAAAATGAACATACAATGTGCCAACACTTATGAAATATAGCAAAATCAGTTCTAAGGGCAATAAATTCCCACATCAAAAAATAAGAACACTCTCAAATATCGTATACTACAGCTCAAGGATCTAGAAAAAAAGAGCAAACTAAAACCAAAGTTACTAGAAGGAAATATGAAATAAAGATCAAAGAAGAAATAAATAAAATATAGACTAGAAAAACAATAGAAAGGATTAACAAAACTAAGAGTTGGTGGGTTTTTTGTTATATACTGGAAATTTTAATTTCTTTTTAAAAAATGTATGTACAAGATTAGTAAATGTACACAAATTTGGGTGATGAGATAAAATTGATAAGTCTTTACTTGATTTAAAAAAGAAGACTAAAATAAAATTAGAAAGTAAAATGGAGGCATTGCAACTGGGAGGACAGAATACAAAGGTCCATCCGAGACAATTACACAATTATATACCAACAAATTCAATGAACTAGAAGAAATACATAAATTTGGAGAGACACACAACTTACTGAGTCTGAATCAGGATAAACAGAAAATTTGAACAGAACAATAACAAGAAAGAAGATTGAATTAGTAATAAAAAGACTCCCATCAGAGAGAAGTCCAAGAGCCGAGAGCTTCACAGCTGGATTCTACGAAATATGGACATTCTTCACAGAACTAGAAAATGGGGTTCTGAAACTTATTTGGGAACATAAGAGACCCAGAATAGCCAAAACAATTCTAAGCAAGAAGAGCAACGTTGGAGGCATCACAATATCAAATATTTAAAAAAGAAATAATATCAATGTGTCTCAAACATCCAAAAAATTGAAGAGGAAGGAATTTTTCTCAAACCCATTCTACAAGGCCAGATGAACCTGCATCAAACCCAGATAAAGAATGGGGGAAAGAAAGAAGCAAGCAAGGAAGCTACAAGTCAATATTCCAGATTAATATAGAGGCAAAAATCCTCAACAATGTACTGGAAAATTGACTTCAAACCACACTAACAGACCATGATCAAATGGGATTTATCCCCACAATGCAAGGAGGCATTAACATAAGCAAATCTATAATTGTGACAAACCCCATGAACACAATAAAGGACAAAAATCATATGTTCATCTCAATAGATAGAGAAAAAGCGTTTGATAAAATACAACATGCGTTTATGATAAAAAAATTTTTAACAAATTTGGTATAGAAGAAACGTACCTCAACACATATGGCAATTTCACAGCTAACATCATACTGAGGTAAAGGGGGATATTTTTTCCTATAAGATCAGGAACAAGACAAGCATCTTACCAGAGTAGTGGTCCACTTTATGCTTTGAACATAGCCCTTGCTGCTCTACCACTGCAGCTTATTTTTAAAAAGAACACATTTCTTTCTCTTCCTCTCTCCCTGCTCCTCCCTATTCTCTCTGCCTCCCTAATCTCAGGGGAAACAGGATTACCTTTCTTCCCCATCCCAGGCAGAGGGTGCTTGAGCACACACCTACCACAGGAATGAAGTAATCCAGACCTTGTGGATGGCCCTAGAAGATCTCAGAAATGACTGTCTCCCGAATTAACAAGTGAATTACAACTCCAACAGAGAACATGTGGAACCTAGCCTTTGAGTCACCTCTTTAAAAGCCCCCTGTTCCTGCTGATGGGCACAATCACAGCCTTTGGGAAAGGAGTCCCCTGTGCTTCTCCTTGGTACCAAAGCAATAAGCCTTCCGTTTCCCTTTTTCTAAAACTGCATCCTCGAGGCCATGTTCCTGGCTGCCCCATGCAGTGAAATCAAGAAAACTGGCAGGCAGCTTCTCAGCAGCAAGGTGGGTGAACAAAAAACCAGGGGGAGTTTACTAGAATTTAAAACTGGACATTCAAATCAGGTCAGGGACTCAGGAGTTTGGATATAATAAGAAAGAAATCCCCAGCAGCACAGCTAGGCCAGAAGCTCCAGCCAAGTGTCCCTCTTGGGCATAGTAGAGGGATAAAGGAATTAAAGGAACCCGCACTTTTAGGAGGTCCGAGGCACGTCTGGGTATGGAGCCTTTAAAGATCAAGTACATCACCTGACAAACCTGAAAGATGTGCTGCATGATGTCTGTATGTGGGGAAAGAAGCTGCCATCTCTCTACCTCATGTGCGGAGGGAGAACAGAGGAAGGATCCATTCTGTAGCTGCAGCATGGGCCAGGAACAGAGGAAGCCAATTCCTGCAAACCCAAGTTTGGCCTGAAATACAGGCCCAGTAAACACACACTGCACAACATAGAGTGTGCTTGTGTGACCAGGAAACATCAAATGTGGAGAGAGGTTTACAGGGGAAAACTGGTCGTGGAAACCCACCCAGCTCTACCCTCCCGCTGCAATCCGACTGCTTGCAGGACCTTCTGGAAGAGATGAATCTGGCTGGGAAATTGGAAGGACAGGGACAGAGGAAATTGTTTGGAGATTGAACCCAAGACCAGGAAGTGTGGGGTCTGCAGGTGATGTACAGGACTAAGAATTGGGTCTCCCACCATGTGAGTGGACCCAGGGGAAATCCCTGGGGTAGTCTTCCAGCAAGGACCAGCAAGTACTGGAGGTACTGGAGGTGTGCTGATTAAAAATCTCCAGACCAATTGGCATTCAGCAAAGACCCTGGAGCCCAGGCCTAAACCCTGCCTCTAGGAATTCCACCTGTGGGTTACCTCTCTCACTCCAGCAAGCCAGAGGGTGGGGCATCACACTCTAGAAGACCCCGCCTCACACTGCTGAGAAGCGAAGCGGAGAATATTTTCAACTCTGATAGAAAGAATTCTTTAATTTTTCATCAAGATTTTTTTCTTTTCTGTTTTTTTTTAATTATTTTTTACTGTTTAATTGTGACCTTAATGGTACATGGACATTTATATACTCTTCTACTTTTTCTTCCCATTTCTAGCATTTTTGAAGCCAGTTATTTTACATGGATTAGCTTTTTGTGAACTAGGATTTTTGATTAGTATATTTTAGTTTTATTTTGTATTGTTTTATTTTTCTTTTTAATTTTTTAAAAATTTTGCTTTATATATATACATATACATACATATATATACATACACACACACACACACACACATATATATTTTCCCCTGCCTGTTTCCCTTGTTTTCTTATCTTCTGCTAATAGCCAATATCTATTGTTCCTTCTTTGACTCTTCCTTTAATCTTTTTCTTCTGTGTTTTCTCTTCCTCCCTCACAATCATCACATCCTATATCACCCCTGTTCACTCCCTGTGCACCATTTGAAAATATAAACCATTTTTCAAACTTGTTCTTTTTATAATAGGCGATAACTGATCATATCATTTCTGTTTATTGTGATAATTATCATTATAGACATCACAGTAGGAGCTACTTGGTTAATGCTGTAACTTGTTTGCAAATAATAAAAATAATTATTTTTCTCCCCCTAACCAGTGAGGTACTAGAAACCTCCAGGGACACTAGAAGTCCACAGGGGAGAGACTCTACTGCCTCTGATCCATACTGTTAGATGGGTAGACACACAAACAACACGAAAACTAAGGGAACAAATCACCCCAAGCAAACCAAGGTACTCCAATAATAGAATCCATCAACACCATAGTGGAAGAAATGTCAGAGAAGGAGTTTGGAGTGTACACAGTTACATAGTTAAACTGATCTGCAAAGTAAAGGATACTGTAAGAGAGCAAATACAGGGAGCAAAAGATCACTTCAATAAAGAGAGAGATTCTGAAAAAATCAAACAGAAATCCTTGAAATGAGGAAACAATAAACCAAATTAAAAACTCAATAGAAGGCATCACCAACAGAATAAACCACTTGGAAGAGAGAACCTTAAGCAGTGAAGACAAAAATATATAATCTTAAAAATAAAGTGGACCCCAGAGAGAAGATGCTAAGAAACTATGAGAAGAACTTTCAAGAACTATAGGATAACATGAAAGAACCAAATTTAAGATTGATCAGGATAGATGAAGGCACAAAGATACAAACCAAAGGAATGCACAATATTTTCAATGAAATAATATCAGGAAATTTCCCTAAAGAGTAAGATAGAAAATCAAATACAAGAGGCTTAGAGGATGCCAAGTGTTCAAAATTACAACAGACCCACATCAAGGCACATTATAATGAAAATACCTAGCATATAGAATAAGGATAGAATTTTAAAGGCTGCAAGAAGAAAATAACAGATTACATATAGGGGGAAAACAATAAGAATCTTAGCTAATTTCTCAACCCACACTGTCAAAGCTAGGAGGTCCTGTAATAATATATACCAAGCTCTGGAGAAAACATGGATGCTAAGCCAGGTGTGGTGGTGCATACCTGTAATCCCAGCAGCTCAGGAGGCTGAGGCAGCAAGATTTTGAGTTTAAAGCCAGCCTCAGCAATTGCAAGGTGCTAAGCAACTCAGTGAGACCCTGTCTTTAAATGAAACACAAAATAAGGCTGAGGATGTGGCTCAGTGACTGAGTGCCCCTGAGTTCAATCCCCAGTACCAAAAAAAAAGAAAGAAAGAAAGAAAGAAAAAAATGGATGCCAACCAAGAATCCTATATCCAACAAAATTAAGCTTCAAATTTAAAGATGAAATAAAAACCTTTCATGATAAACAAAAGTTAAAAGAATTTACAACCAGAAGCCTGCACTTCGGAATATTCTGAACAAATTATTCTATGAAGATGAAATGAAGAAAAAAAGTAAAAACAAGTGAAAGAAGGAACTACACTAAAGGAAAAGTCATTCAAAGGAGAAACTAATTCAAATTAAAAACTAGAAATAATAAAACAAAAGGCCCAGGAACACAAATCATATCTCAATAATAACCTTGAAAATTAATGGCCCAAATTCAACAATATAGACTGGCAAATGGATTAAAAAACAAGACCCAACAATATGCTATCTCCAACAGACTCACCTCATAGGCAAAGACGCCTAGAGACTGAAGTGAAAAGGCTGAGAAAAGTACATATCACTCACATGGATTGCATAAACAAACAGAGATTTCCATCCTCACATCACATGAAGTGACTTCAAGCCAAAGACAATCAGAAGGGACAAAGAAGGACACTCCATACTGCTTAACAGAATTATACATCAATAAGACAATCATAAATATTTATGCCCCAAACAATGGAGCATTTACATACATCAAACAAACACTTCTCAACTTCAAAAATCAAATAGACCACAACACAATAATAGTGGGTGACTTTAACACGCCTTTCTCACTACTAGATAGATCTTCCAAACAAAAATTAAAACAGAAAAACTCTAGAACTGAAAAATATAATCAATAATTTAGACTTAATAGACATATATAGAATATTGCATCCATCAATGACTGAATACACTTTCTTCTCAGCAGCACACGGATCTTTCTCTAACATAGACCATGTTACATAAGCTATCACATAGGTTGGCATACAATCATAATATTCCTTGAATATATTTTTAGCATCTATTCCTTTGTACTGATATTAATTTTTGTGTTCTTGTCTTCTTGATTAGACTTGTTTGATTTTTATCAAATTTTAGCTGTATTATTTCTATAATTCTGCTCCTACTCTTTTTTCCTTCCTATGACTTAATTTTTTTAATTAATTTACTTACTCTAATTTGTTATACATGACAGCATAATGCATTTCAATTCATAGTATACATATACAGCACAATTTTTCAAGTCTGTCGTTGTATACAAAGTATATTCACACCATTCCTGTCTTTATACATGTACTTAGAGTCATGATGTCCATCTTATTCCACTGTCTTTCCTACCCCCATGCCCCCTCCCTTCCCTTCCCTCCCCTATGTCCTATCCAAAGTTCCTCCATTCCTCCCATGCTTCCTCCCCATACCTCATTATGGATCAGCATCCACATATCAGAGAAGACATTCAGCCTTTGGTTTTTTTAATTTGAAAATAATTTGATTGTTATTCTAGCATCTTTCTGGTACAAATACTTTAAGTTATAAGTGTTCATCTGAGTATTATTAAGTCCCAAAAATATCCTGATATTTTAAGCTTTTATCATCACTTAGTTCAAAACACATTTTATTTAATATTCTTGTGCTTTCTTCCTTTAGCTCAAAGATATTTATAAGTGCACCATTTAATCTTGAAATGGTTGATGTGGTGGTGGGGTTCTATATATCTATATATCTATATATTCTAATATAATAATTTATGCAGGTAGCAGTCTGCATGATTTCAAATTTTAAAAAAGTAAGGGAAATGCTTTTTGTATTTCTTGTTTTGGTTACATATGTGTCAAAACTGATCAAACTGCATACTTCAAATATGTGCATTTTATTGTACTTCAATTTTACCTCAATAAAGCTATGGAGAAAAAAGTGTCCTTGTTATTGGATTGGCATCAGGGACAAGAACCAAGCATTAGGGAACAAATTTGGCCCCCAGTTGGAACATGAGTGCAGCCCCCACTCCAGCCTTCGTGGGCAGGCTTGGGTCTAAAGTAACCCCACTCCCAAGCTGAGGATGCAAGTGCTGGGGAACTTGCTGAGAGCCAACTGCAGAGAGTTAGGAGATGGGCAAATTTGCCTCGGGTTGAACAAGGGGAGCTGTTCCTGTGAGTAAAGGGAGGGGCTGAAGGACCACCCAGCAGCTGTTGAAGTTCCTTTGGTTGCTTCAAACACAGGTTGGCCTTAATTTCTGTCCTTTTCTTTTCTGGGTGCAGTTATTTTGCCAGTCTCCCCAGGGAGAGAGTATCCCCAGTTTGATGGGATACTATTAGAGCAAGGATTTCTCTGTCCCAATAATGCATATCTCCTGGCTAAATGGGGTATCCTGTCAGATAGGAAAAGGGGAGACAACTCCTACCCCCAGGTTAGGAACTGACAGTACTGAAACCTACTGCCACATAGTTTGTGGCCAGCAGCCTCCACCCCCCAGGGCAAAAGGGGCTGGAAGGCAGGGCAGAGGCCACATTCTCTTGGGCCATTTCTCTAAGCCCAGGCAGCTTTTCTGGGACTTTGTTTCCCAGTTGACCCAGCCCTAAGGCCAACCTATGTGTGGTAGGCAGCCTCGCAAAGGGAGCTCCAAGCAAGCCTAAAGAAAAGGACGGAAAGGGCCTCCTCTGTGGCATACAAATATGCACCTAAGAAAAAGGTCCACAAGGAGCCTCTGTGTGCAATTGACAGTGGGGAACTCACTTAAAGTGGATGGCATTGGGATGAAAGGGAGACTGGTCAGGCTCAAAAATATCTTGTACTCCAACCCCTTGAATGCAACCTGGGAGAGAAAAGATGGAGTCACAGTTTGTGTATATGCCGATTGTCTGATCCCGCTCCTGGGATGAATTTGTTGTGTCAATTAAGTGCCCAGATAACATTCACAAGGATTGTTTCAGCATGTGAATTTTAAAAAGGATTGGAAACTAGAAAAGATAAAAGAAAATTACAGGCATGGAAATATATTTTAGTGCAGAAAATTGGAAGATAAAAGCAATATTTCTGGATGAGAAAGTATTTTGTCTGGTAAAGTAATATTCTTGTGCTAAAGTCCAAGATGAAAGAGGAAAACTAAGGATAGTAAATAAGTTGTGAATGTTTAAGTTGCAGAAGGTTCATGGATGGTAAACCTCAACAAGTTTGTGTTTGTGATTAAATTGGCTTTAATAAGCACAAATTTATTTAAAATTATTGTACTGATATAAAGCAAGGTCTGAAACATTGTTATTCTCTTAACTGTCAAGCCAATTTTCTTGTATTTGTTAGGTTTTCTTACTTGGGAGAACTAAGTCAAAGAAATTAGGGTTTGTACCTTATTTTAATAATGTATATTGTTATTTGTTCTAATTAGTTATACATGACAGTAGAATGCACGTTTTGATATATTATATAGATGGAGTATAATTTCTCATTTTCTGGTTGTACATGATGTAGAATCCCACCTGTTGTTTAGTTATATAGGTACATAGGGGTAGTAATGTCTGAGTCATTCTACTGTCCTTCCTACCCCATTTCCCCTACCTTCCCTTTACTTCCCTCTACGGAATCTAAAGTAACTAGCATTGTGAATTAGCATGGGCATGTCAAAGAAAATATTGTATCTTTTTTAAAGTCATAAAAGATTACTTTGTAACTGGTTAAAAAAACCTCCTAGTGTATCAACTATATTGTTATAGCCTAAATATGTGACTAGGTATATGTATGTGTCTGAGAAGTATATCTGTCTAAGCCTTGTCTAAGTGTTATGGAAAAGTTTAGAAAATGAAAGTTTATGTAAGTTTACCAGCAAAACAACCAATAAGTGCTCTTTTATACATTGCATCTTACATAGAAGGGCCACACTGTCATTTAAAGATCTGTCTTATATCTGTTTGCTTTAACTAAGTCAATTTCTGATCATTAACACTGTTTCCTAAGTGTATAAGATTTAAGGCTATCCTTTGATTTTTGTTAACCTATGCAGACCTGTGATTCTTCTTACCTTACACTCTGGGCTCCAAATTGTACTTTTAAAAAGTTAAACTTGGGTAAATGTAAAGCTTAAGGCAGCCCTTTGCAAAGATGGTATTATCCAAACTAAAATTACTTATAGCAAAATCTTGGATTTGTATAGAAATAACAAACTTGATTGGTATCTATTCATGTCATTTGATGTTTTATAGCTGGATGAAGTTACCAGTTGTCAATAAGTTACATATAACATTTTGTGTTTCTCTTCATAATTATAATTAAAATCCATTTTTGGAAGATAAGGAGAGTCTGACCTGTTTAAAGGTGACACTGTAAAACATGAAAGCATTCTGCACTTTTTCCACAAAAAGTAAAAAGCTCTTAACATTTGATTCCTGTTTAGATGTAATATTGTATTGTTATGTGTTGAGAGCCCCGCCTTAACTTGAGCCAAACCTCTGCCTTTGACCTTATTACATTTTAGAATGGCTCCAAACTAGGCTAGACTTCAGCTCATTTAAAGTTGTGGCGAAAATATTGATTTTTGTTGTAAAAATTACTGTGATCTCAAACAGGGGATATAATATATAGCTAAGTAAATGTTCAAGATTTTTTTAAAAGCCATTTTTCTTGGTTCATAGTTATTACACAAACTGAATGTGTTTTTGCTCTTTTAATTTCATTTTGTATTTTCCTTGTAAAATTTGTAAATGTTGCCCATTAGCGTTTTGCAGAGGTATTTCTTTAAAAACCAACAAAAAACAACAATCTGGGTAAATTTGAGATATAAGCCATCCAGTACAGGACAGAAAGTATAAAATGCTGACTTCCAGTACTAAATAGTAACCCCAATTAAATGAAAGGGGTAACTGTAAAATTATAGATATTGAAGTTATAACCCGTAACTCCCTCATGAAGACTGCTGAAACTGGCTTTCTGGGCTTTTTAAACCAAAAAGTTGGAGACCAATGTGAGGAATAAAAGTGCCAAGGAAAAAGCAGCCAACATTTTGGCCCTTGTCCTCTAAGGTCATCCAGGACCCAGAGATGATGGGACCCCTCTCTGGGCCCTGCAACTCTGATAAGTCACCCAAGCTGCTGATCAGTGAGATCGAGGGGACCCTAGAGAGCAGGAAGCCAACCAGTGCAAATTCTGCAAAGAGGAGCAGCATTGGAGACCAGGATGTCCCTGATGCTTCCAAGAGAAGCCATGTGTGGTCAGCCAGACCCCCGCCCATCCCAACGGGTGGCACCACTGGTAGAGGAAAGCTGAAGGAGCCAGCAGGTTTCACACATGTCCCCAAGAGTGATCTGAGGAATCTCAGCTGACTCTTTTTTTTTTTTTTGAGAGAGAGAGAGAGAGAGAGAGAGGAGAGAGAGAATTTTAATATTTATTTTTTAGTTCTCGGCGGACACATCTTTGTTTGTATGTGGTGCTGAGGATCGAACCCGGGCCGCACGCATGCCAGGCGAGCGCGCTACCGCTTGAGCCACATCCCCAGCCCCTGCTGACTCTTAATAGATAGGAAAAAGGTCAGTTTTGACCAACTTGGTCCTAAACACCTGGTGCGAGAGTATAGCTTAAGCACCGTCCTAAATTTACAAAATATTTTTAATGTAACTTAAGATGCACACGTGTGTCAGCCCTACCAAAAGTAAAGCTGGAGGCTATAAAGGAAGGTCTTGTGTGAGAGTGCCTGATGATGATCATAAAGGACTCTAGAGTCACAACTTTGTCCAAGTTAATTTGAGCCTGATCTCATAGACCTACAAATCTGCCTAACCTCCTACATTGACAAACTTGATCTGTTTTCCACTGATATGAGTACTGTCTTCATGGTTTTCAGAGGCTGGCTGAAACACTAATTGCATTTGTGCTAATTGTTTACAAAACAGTAATGCTTTGCTGTCTCATTTATTGTTGTCTTAGCATGACCCCTGCCCTATGTATGCCTTGTCCAGTCCCCTGCCATCTGCCACCATGGACCTCTGTACTGCTCTGATGCTGAATACCCTCCAGTTTCCACGCCCCACCTGATAGAGAACAAGGGCTTTGGTGTATTCCCTCAACTTTGCCTCCTTTTAGCAGGAATCAGTTTGAAGGTGTTGTCACCCATTTTTCCACAGAAATGGAATGTAGAAATTGACTGTGGGGAAATGTAGCAGTGGCCCACTTTATGCTTTGAATTAGCCCTTGCTGCTCTGCCACTGCGACTGATTTTTAAAATGGACCCGTTTCTTTCTCTTCCTCTCTCCCTGATCCTCCCCAATCTCTTCCCCTCCCTTATCTCAGGGGAAACAGGATTACCTTTTTCCCCCATTTTTGGCAGAATTATCTGTCTCAGAGTACAGCCCCACTATAGGAATGAAGTAATCCAGACTTTGGAGATAGTACAGAATATCTTAGAAATGACTATCTCCCAAATTAACAAGTGAACTACAACTCTAACAGAGAATATGTGGAATCTAGCTTTTGAGTCACCTCTTTAAAAGCCCCCTGTTCCTGCTGATGGGCAGAATCGCAGTCTTTGGGACAGGAGTCCCCTATGTTTTTCCTTTGCTAGCAAAGCAATAAATCTTCTTTCTCCTTTTTCTCAAAACAATGTCCTCATTATTGGATTGGCATCACGGACAAGGACTAAGCTTTCAACAATATCCATACTACCCAAAACATATAGACTCAATGCAATATCTGTCAAAACTCCAATGGCATTATTTCACAGAAATACAAAAAGAGCCATAATTTTTTTATGGAACAAAAGGCCCTAAATAAATAGATTATAGTATATTTCAAAGTCAGAAGTGTGATGCCCTTAGCTTGGTTCTTTTTGTTTAATGTCAAAGCTATAGTAATCAAAACACTATGGCAGTGGTATAAAAACAGACACAGATTAAATCAAAAGAATAGAGAGCCTCTAAATAAATCCATATGTTTAGAGACAACCAATTTTTGACAAAGGTGCTCCAAACACCCAAAGATAAAAGGATGGTCTCCTCAAATGGTGTTAGGACAAATGAATAATCACACACTTAAGAATAAGACTAGACCCTTATCTTATACCATACTAAAGTGCTAAGACCTGAAACTAAAATTACTATGAGAAACTCTGGGTAAAACTCCATGATGTTCATCTGGATAATGAATTTTGGGATATGATCCCCAAAGCACAGACAACAAAAGCAAAAATTGATAAATGAAGTTACATTAAAAAGCTCCTGTGCAGGGGCTGGGGTTGTGGTAGAATGGTAGAGAACTCACCTGGCACAAATGAGGCACTGGGTTTGATCTTCAGCACCACATGAAAAAAAAAAAAAAGATATTGTGTCCACCTAAACTAAATAGTATATTAAGAAAGCTTCTGTGAAGCAAAGATATCAACAGAATTAAGCTCCTATGGGATGCCAGGTGTGATGGCACATGTCTGTAATGCCAGCTACGATTATATTTGCATGACTCTGAATATTCTAAAAACTGAACTGTGTACCTAATGAGGACACTTTTATGGTATATGAAATTTAGTTCAGTGAAACTTTTTTTATGGTATATGAAATTTAGTTCAGTGAAACTTTTTAAATTTTTTAAAAAAAAAAACGTTTTTTAAACTTTTAAAAAACTTTTTTAGTTCAGTGAAACTTTTTAATACCTCTTTTCCATAGTACTATTGGGAGAATTAACTGAAGACATATGAAATATTGCTTTATAAGATTAAGTGCCCAACTATTTGGTGGCATGGAAGATAAACTTTGCCCGATTCCTCAACTTTGCCCCAAGGTTCCAGGGTGAGAAGCAAGTTCAAATGCTTGTTCCTTTTGCTTCCATACATCAAATGGCATTCTGGCCTGTTCACTGAGTTTGTTGGATTGGCTTCCTGCTTTCCTCCTCTGGACTAAATCTCTCTGGACAGAGCCCCCCAGTACACACGTACACATACACACACACACACACACAGACACACATACACACACTCCTCCACTACCATGTATGTCTCCTTCCTCTCAGAGGAAGGTTTAAAGTAGAGATCTCTTTGGATTTGAGAAACCATGCTGATCTAAAGCCATATTTCAAAAGGAAAAGAGAATCCATCACTTCAGTCACAACTCACCCCATTCTGCCAGTGTTGCAGTGAGCTTCTTTGCCACTATCACTAAAAGACCTGACAAGAACAATTTTAGAGGAGGAAAAGTTTATTTGGGGACTCGGGTTTCAGAGGCCTCAGTCTACTGAGAGCCAGCTGTGTTCCTCGGAGCTCAAGGACAGCTGAATATCACCATGAAAGTGTGGCAGAATGAGGCAGCTCAAGACATCACACCAGAAAGCAGAGGAGAGTGAGCTCTGCTCATCAAGGACCAAACAGATATCCCAAAGGCATGCCCCAGGGACCCACCTCCTCTAGCACCGGCCTACCAGCCTAGGGTTGTCATTCAGTTAACCCCTAAGGCTCTTCTAACCCAGTCATTTCTCCTCTAAACCCAAACATTTCTCTCCTAATCTCATCTTACACATGAGATTTTGAGGGACACCTCAACTAAACTAATAGCCAGTGATTTCTTTGGGGGTTTTGATGAGTCTGGACTTAACGGATAATAGGGCCAATTAACTGAGTACTCCATAAACAGCTTGTTCCACAGGTATTCAGGACTCTCACGGCTGGGAGATCAGGACTTTCTGCAAATAGCAAAGAACCAAGAGACTGAACTCAGGATCTGGTCCTATAACCAAGGTTTGTCTTCAGGCCTGTTAGGTATTTGTGCATAATCCAGGCAGACTGGGAAAATGACTGGACTGAAAGCCCATATCTCCTCTCAGTTCAAATTGAAGTACATAGGATTTCACAAACTGCCTTATTCAGTAACAAAACTGTCACATTCTATTGAAATTTGCAGCATCCTTTTGAAATGGGCACAAATATTAATCATCTTAATTTATGTACAAAGCATATGCACAAATTACATTTATTCCAATGAAAAAGTTAGTGAACTATGCAAATATTGAATTATTGTATCAGGAAGAACACATCCCCCACAAAAATGTCATTGTTGGGTGGGGTATAAAACTCAGGGATAGGCCACTTGTCTAGCACTAATGAGGACCTGGGTTGGATTTCCCACTCTGTAAAAAGTATCGTTAGTGTTCTGTGTTTGTGTTAATGACTTACTAGGTACTGGGGTCTGGCAATAGAGAACAGGGGTATGACACAGGTAAAACCCCTCAAAGTGAGCTCCATCCTTTTCACAATAGGCAGTTACACTAGTGTATACTAAGGGAGAGCATGTAATGCTACGTGAACACAAAGTGGACACCTACCTGAGTTTGGAGGGGCATGGGAGCTACTGAGATGAAAAAAAATGTAATTTCTAAAAATGCAGTAGATAGATGGACAAAGGAATATTAAGGAACAATTTCTTAAAGGGAAGAATATCATTTATGTATGCATAGATTTGCAAGATATTCACTTGCAGCATATTTAGTCTAGCTAGAATTAACTGTTGAGAAGGGAGTGGTAAAAATGAGTTAATTTATGATGGATAAGAAAGATAGGGATTAATATTTGCAAACATATGTATCTACTCTTAATTAATCCCATACCACTGAGAATGGTACTAACTTATCAAGGAAGAGTTGGGCAGAGGGAAAGACTTACCAGGCTTCCTCAACAGGGCATGTTGGTGAGTCCTGTTCACCAGCAGTATGCCTTTAAGAAAGCAGAATTCTGAAGAGCCTGCAGAACTGCCCCATAGGGACTAGAGATGAGATCCTAATCATTGCTAAAAGCCAACAAAGGAAACAAATTCCTTCCACCTGTTCTCCTAATTCCCCAAATATTCATGATCTTCTTCAACAAAAAATATTTTAGTTATCATTAATGCATTATAATTATATATTGTTATATTTGTACACATGCACAATATATTTTAACAAATTTATCTTCTCATATTTTACTTTTCCCTCAAGTTATTTGTAACACATCCCCGTCCCATCACTAAATACAGCATAGGAATATAGAATAGAATCACAGTATAAGCATTGGAGAGCCCACGACAGAGATCCATTCATCCCTATCTCCCCAAGTCTAATGTCCAGAGCCCAATGGATACATGAAACAGGCAATCCCAGAATGAAGTCAGCTCCAGGCCTCTGCATGGCTCACTCTCCCCTCCACCACAGTCTGTCCTCCTCTCCTTCCCCAAACAGGCCTCCTGGTCTCTGAGCCACCAAGGAACTTTCTCTGGGTGTGATTACAGGGCTTTAAATGTTATGTAGAATAAAAAAAAAAAACATCCTGTGAAGCCTACTGCTCCATAGAAAGTTTGAAATCTCCCTCATCCTAATCAGCAATGACAGCTCTTCTCCTCTTTACCACAAATGCTGGTGGTGTTGAAGCCATTGCCATCTCGGACAACTCCATGCTGATGCTTCCCTGTGGGCCTTTTCCCAGATGCAGAGGCTGAGAGGAAAAGCCCTATAGGTTTACATGAAGATTCCTATAAAGATGGTTACCTATAAAGTTCTCTAGTCTAAGAATTAGAAGGTGGAAAGAGCATAGAAGCAGGCAGTCTGGATAGGAGACATTCATTTCCAGGAGACAGGAGGTGAGGAAGAGGGTTCGAAAATCTCAGGCTACTAATACCACTCCAAATCTTCCAGAGCCTTAGAAGCTGAACACTAGCAAAAGTCCACCTTTCCCAGGCTTTGGTGGGATACTTTACAAAGTTCTACCAGCTTGGGCCAGTGACTTGACAAAGTCACAATAAAAATGACAAAATGGAACATCTCCAAAGGACCATCTTACCCAGTAAGGGCTCTGACTAGTGGTCAAATTGTACTGGTCAATTTGTACTGACCAATAGTAGTGGTCAGATTTGTTCTAGTGACCAAATTTGACTAGGTCAAATTGGTATCAGCACGGTTCTTACCAACTGAGTAGATTACAAATGGGGGGGAGAATAAAGAAACAATACTTAGGGCAAGGGATAGGACCTATAGATTTAAGATCACATACATCTTTCACACTGATATCTTCAACCTTTCTTCAATGACATGGGCAGCCCGAGCTAGCTGTCCCTTCATTATTATCTACATGTACAAGACTGAACAATCATATCAGCAAACTCCTTATACAGAATATTCCCAGTTTCCTCAATCAGAAGGACACTCATGGGAATATATTTATAAGGGACACAGGAGGGCCGAGGGACATTCTTGTCCAGCAGCTCATTGATGAGGTTTTGGATGATGGCGTGATTGGGGGAATTGAGACCATAGCGTAGCATCCGAGGACAGGATCCCTTACAATAGTTTGGGTTGTGGTGACGAGGAGCAATGATCCAATGATCCCTGCCCCGCTGCTGGAAGCTGACTTTAAAAGGATGAAGGGAACACTGATTATTGGCAGACCCATAATGTTCCTGGGAAGAGTCAGAAACCCTAGACACGATGCTGCCTGCTCGCCGGACCCTTTTTTGGAAGATTGCTTTTCCAAAAATTCCTCCAGTCCACTGGGAAGTTTAGTCCACTGGCCACTTTTATGAGTGTCATTGAAATAGACTAGCACAAAGGCAGTGTCCAAAGGTGAAGTACCATTCCATTGGATCCCAGGAATCCAATGGAATCCAAAAAAGTGAGCTACCTTTTGGCTGCTGACACATGAAGTGGAGTCTTAGGACCCTATGACTCTTGTGATCCCAGAGTGTCTGTTGAATGTGTTGTGTGATGTCCATCTCTGTCCAAGCTTTAGACAGAGAAGGCTTTGAGGAATTTCCTCCTGATGGAAAGTGGTTGGTTGGGCTTTGTGGGGCCCAGGGCTCCACATGGCAGGATAAATGACAGTGAGCTAGGTGGAGTTGTTGACAATAAACCACAGTGGCTCTGACCAGTTGGTATACTTCCTGCTTTGGTCTGAGAGGAAAGCCCAGGAACCTGCACACATAAGGCAGAACAGGGTCAGGGGATTAGTGTCTTGCCTGAGTACTGAGTCTTAAAATCCTTCACAAAACTGTTCAAGAGAAACACAGCTGTAATCAGCCCTGAAACTAACTCAAAGTAATAATATCTATCATTTATTGAACACTTATGAATGTACGAGATGCTTTATATTTATAAACTCTTGAATCCTCAATAGTCTTATGAGATACTTATTATTCCCATTTTGCAGACAAGGAAATTGAGGCTCACAGAAGCTATGTCAAAGGACACACACCCAAGTGCTGGATGTATCTCATTGGTGAGAGCACTTTTGCCTAGCATATGTAAGGTCCAGGGTTCAATCCCAGCACCACAGAAACCAAAACATAAAGGACACATAGCCAGCATGTGGTAAAGTTAAAATTTGAACTCAAGCTGGTTTCCATTAAGAAAAGAAACTATACCAGTGGTGAAGAAGTTGATTAGGGGAGGGAGGAGGTAAGGGAAAAGGAAGTACTGTGAATTAAATTGATCAAATTATGTTATGTCCCTGTAAAATATGTCATGATGAATCTATTATGTATAATTATAATGCACCAACAAAAATTAAAAATAAAACACTAAAGAAAGTAATTTGTCTCACTTTTAGATCACTTTACACTTCTAGACTGAGGGGAAAAACTCAAGCATACAAGAATTTAGAAGATCAATTATATTATTGGCTACTAAAGGTGACTAAAAGACATGTTGAAACATGCATGGATTAGGGTCCTTATTTCAGAGAGAACATGTGACCTTTGGTTTCTTGGTATTGGCTCTGATTTGTGGATGCTAACCCACAGGGAGGTTGGGGAGGGGACAATAGAAATCCATTGGATTAGACAAAGGGGGAGGAAGGGAAGGAGAGGAATAGGAAAGACAGTAGAAAGTTGGCCATAACTGTCCTAGCCTTGTATTTGTACACAGGAAAACGCCATATCATGTACAACCAAAGAGTAGGAACCCAAATAGAATAAGTTGTACTTCATGTATGTATATTCTGCCAAAACATAGTCTACTGTCATGTATAACTAAAAATAATAAAAATGTTTAAAATATTTTTAAAAGAGTCCTTATTTCATATCACTATACAGATGCAGGTTTGCGGCAACAATTCAATATTGGATGCTATTTTGTCATTGTTTTAAATCCAGGACCTAGGCACCACAAAATAATTATATCACTAGTGGGGACACCTATTTTTGTATTTCTGTCTTCCAACAACTTAAAGAATTGCTTCTTGGCAATTAGCTTTAGCTCAGTGGCAGAGTATTTGCCTAGCATGTGTGAGGCACTGGGTTCGATCCTCAGCACCACATAAAAATAAATAAAATAAAGGCATTCTGTCCATCTACAACTTCAAAAAGTTGTTTTTATTTTTTTAATTGCTTCTTAAGTATCTTTTGGCCGTTTCTCCTTTAACTCTCCATCTCTCTCTTTTCAATTCCTTTCTATAAATGGCTCTCCATTCGCCACATTAATTTCATTTTATTTTTAAAAGAGAGAGAATTTTTTTAATATTTAATTTTTAGTTTTTGGCGGACACAACATCTTTGTTTGTATGTGGTGCTGAGGATCGAACCCGGGCCGCACGCATGCCAAGCGAGCGCGCTACCACTTGAGCCACATCCCCAGCCCCGCCCCATTCATTTTACCATCACTTCTCTAAATACCATCTCAACAAGGCCTTGATCACCAATATTTTGTTTGCTGGAAAGTTTATTAAAAACCACATGCCCCATAGCAATTGAGAGATTTAATCCAAACTGTTGTGCTGACACCCAGTGGCCAAAGGGTAGGAAGGCTGGGCCTGCAGAGTTCCCAACTTGTGCTCCCCCTCCTGGTAAAGGTAAAGAGCAAAGACTACAAAACCAGTCATCTCAGGAAAAGGTCTTCTCTCTCCTTTACAAACATCTGTGTAAGTATTTCCATGTTAATTTATATATTATTCATCTAGCCTTCCTCCTCCACTGAATCCACAAGTCTGGGGTTATAATAGAGCTGGGGATTTAACATACCTCTTTAATACTTTGATGTTCCAGAATACTTTTGAAAGTTTGCATTCTAACTCATGCTTAACACACCCTCAGAATTGGGGCATTCACTAGCCATCATTCACACAGGCCCAAGTTGGGCTGTATTTGCTTTCTTAAGTTATTCCACACTCCCATCTTACAATAATCTTTCCAAGAGGCCCACCCATACACCTGCTCCACCCTGTCTGAAAAGGGACCCAACCCAAACCCTAGCAGGCTGCCTAGGGAGGAACTGCCCTTTCCTTTCAGGCCTTGACCTCACAAGTTTCCTGAAGCAGGGTGGGGTTGCTGAGGCTCAGAGCCAGGAAGGGTCTGCTCAGAACTTTTCAGGGAAAGGAATGACTCATACATCCTGTGTGACTGAACCTGTCATCTGCTTCTGGATCCTTCCCAGAGTCCCTAAGATCCCAGTATGCTTCCTAGTCGGCCTGGGATATGTGCCTAATTGTAGGCATCCTCCTTTTCAGCTTCATAGCATCAGTACAAACTTGATTTGGTCTGCTTTGTGCTGCAGATAGGAAAGGAATCTGGGGCCCTCCTCAGGGCCTCCGACCCCACCTCTCACCAGCCTCATATCCTGCCATTCCCTGCAGAGCTCTCTAGACTCCAGCCACAAATAGGACATTCTTCCCTCTAGGCCTTTGCACACGTTGTTCCTTAAACCCAAATCAGGTGTCTCTCCACTCTTCTCATGTCTCCCTTCTTAATAGGCCTCAGCTCAAATGTTACCTCTTCAAAGGTACCTTTGCATAATCCCATGGAAAGAGATGACTTCATTGCTATTCTCAATCATAATCGATTTGCCACAATTTGCAACTTAACTGTTTGCACATTTATCTCCCCACCAGAGAACATGCTCCAAGCCAGTAGCTGTCAGATCGGGCGAGTTCGGCAGTAACCAAAGGAGGCAGATTTAAAAGGGCCACCGAACGAGGCTTTATTGAGATATCACTCCTGGGCAGAATCGATCAGACCCACAGAGGGGACAGGAGAAGGGTCTAAGGAGAAACCGCGTGGAAGCTCAACCAGACTGGACTTTTATGGGGCTTACAGCAGGAAGGGAAGGGCTTGGGACAGGGAAAGGTGTTTTTAGGGTCCCTTGTCCTTTGGAGTTGGTCAGGGAAGTTGGCTGAACTCCAGGATTGGCCAGGGGGTCCTGCTGATTGACAGGCATTAGTTAGGAGATCTCGCTGATCGACAGGCGTTTCCACTGGCATCTGATTGATGTTCCTTTCCTGCATGGCTGCTTTGTTCTAAGTTGCCACCAAGTCGCCACCACCGACCTAACAGTAGCTTTGCCTGTCTTAATCACATTTGCATGCTCAGCCCTATTTATTCAGTTGGTGCTGAATAAATATTTGTTGAATGAATTTCCACCCACACCAAGTTATTTTCTCTTTCCTAAATCAGGACGAACTTCTCTGCCAATGTAATCGGCTCCTTACTCCTCCTTTCCCAAGTTGCAGCTTAAATATTACCTTCTCAATGAGGCCCTCCAACATTATCTCTGCTTTCCTTTCTCTACTCCAAACAGTGAGACATTTGTGTGTGTGTGTGTGTTGCTGAGCATTGAACCCAGGGCATTACGCATATGAGGCAAGCACTCTAACAACTGCATTATATCCCCAGGCCTGAGCCATTTCTTCTCTGGAATCCTGGGATCCCAATTGCTTATCCTCTAAGCACTTGTAACATTATCTACCTATTCTATTATACTGGTGTAATGACGGCCTTAGGCCTTAGCCTAAGCAACTCCATTTTAAAACTCCAGTTTGAAACCTGCAGTCTCATCAGGCATACCTACAGAGCCTTCCAGTATGGCCCTCAGGCACAAACTAGTCATTTCTCCCCACCCTGAAAAGCTCAGAGTGAAGTCTCTGTCATGTTGTCCTCACCTCAATAAGGGGGAGTGGCAAGAAAATCAGGATAGGGACCATAGACCAGATGCTTTATGCAAATGACTGATAGGGATTGAAAGGGTGGTCAGAAGCCCCAAAATTAAGTCTAAATGATGGAGCAAATGAACTGACATTAAGCCAGCCCACACTGATGCCCTCCTGCTGGAGAGCCTGATGAGAACCTGGACTGACATCCCAACTCTTTTCATGGATTGCCCGATCTTCTGCCTCTTCCTCCCCACTCTCAGACTCTACAGCCACATGGCGAGAGCTGCAACTTCTCCCTAGGACTCTCTCCTAAACTGGCTGTCAGCTCCACCCCAGAAGCCTGCCTTGGTTCCTGATCTGATCACCACGGTCTGAGTGAGTGTGTGTCCGCTGGTCTTAAAGCCTAAGGTTTGAGACTTTTGACCTGATACTTGAGCTTAGTGTCAGGTCACTGGCGGTGACTTAGGAACAAAGCACCAAGTAGCCTGAGCATGGGAAAAAAATATCAATGAGGCACCGACGGATACGCCTGTCAATAAGTGGGATCTCCTGGCTAATGGCTGTCAATCAGCAGGGTTTCCTGACCAATCCTGGTCTCAGCCAGTTCCCCCGACCAACTCCAGTAGACAAGGGACTCTAAAAACAGCTTTTCCTGTCCCAAGCCCTTTCCATCCTGCCATAAGCCACATAAAATTCCTGTCCTGTAGAACCCCCACGTGGTTTCTCCTCAGACCCTTCTCCTGTCTACTCTCAGTCTGATCGAGTCCCACATGGGAGTGAGTCTCAATAGAGCCTCGTCCAGCAGCCTTTTAAATCTGCCTCCTTTGGTCGCTGCCCAGTTGCCTGACCTCACATCTGGTGCTGAAACCTGGGAGGGATTTTCGGGCTTCTGCCTCAGGGAATTGAAGTCCATCCCTTCCCCCTTCAAATGAACCAGGAAAATTCCTAAGCTGCTCTTTCCCTCTCTCTTCATCCTGGCCAACAGAGTTGGGTAAGTTCCCTTGTTCTCCTGACCTTACAGCCCCTTTCCATGTGTGGAGTCTATCCATAAGTCACACGCATGCCATAGACACTACCCATTCCGTTCAAGTCTCCGGGAACTGTGGAGACATTCCAGTCCTCTTGCAAGCCCCTCCATCCGTTTGGGCCCCCAAGTGGGTTGCTGGGACACCTCAACCCCTTCCTGGCCCTTATCCGTTCCTCAGGTGAGCACAAGCAAAATTTGGGACGCATTTTTCTGCTCCCACTCACCCCTGAGGGTGCCGGAAGGTCATGGGAAACACGGAATCCTCTCCTTAGACCCCAAAAGTACAATGGGTCACAATGGCCCCCAGAAGGAACTTTTGATTTTAAACCCTCACTGAATTGGACAATTTCTGTCACCAGACAGGGCAAAAAATGTTCAAGCTTTGAGATTCGCTCCCATCCTTCCCTCTGCTCTCTGCTCCCATCCTCCTCTCTGTTCTGTTCTACTGCTAAAGTTTTCCTTGCTGGGGAACCACTTTCCCATTCTACTTTTTCTCCCTCATTCTCAGATACCCAAGCTTCTCTCAGCCTTACCTTGCAGTCCTCCCCCTGCCAGCGGTATGGCATCCGCTACCACCGCTGCTGCGTCCATGTCTGTGTGCTTATGGTCTGCCACCCAGGTTCCATCAGGCAGGCAAAAGGGGTCCCACCTTGCTGCGAATTGAGCATGATGGGGACAAAGAAAATCTCAAAGCATATTTGGTGCCAAAATCTCAAAGTAGCACCATGGCCCAAATAGGAGAACTTCTTGGCCTGTTGGGATACTGCATTTAAAGATTTTAAAAGTTATAGACAGATTTTAGGATCAGAATTCAGCTCAAATTCCATCTCTGCCACCCACTGTGTGACATTTGCCAGTTGCTTTCTCTCTCCATGCCATAGTTCTCTTCTCTCTAAAGTTGTCAATTGCCCCACAACTACAAGTGGTACTGGCTGTCATTAATTAAATACTGTCACAGATGCTCATGTATCCTCAGGTGTTAGCTTTTCTCTTCCTTTCTGAGGCCTTATAAATCTCCCCAACACAGCATCCTGTACTATTTGACTTCTAAGAGCAAGCCACCACATAAACAGCCCTCTACAAAAATGCAGCTCAATTACAGTCTTCAGAGATAACAAGTAATAAGATTATTATGAAGGAAAGTGGCTAACACATTACTCAGTTGTTGTGGGGAATGGAAAAGATCTTTCAGAAAGCCCCAAGCTAATCTGTTCTTAAGCTGGGGCCCTAAAGGAAAATAGGCTTGGAGCCAGCTTTCCTGAGCTTGCCATCCTTTCAAAACCAGGGCATGGTGGTACATATCTGGAATCCCAGTGACTCAAGAGGCAGAGGCAGGAGGATCACAAGTTTGAGGCCAGCCCCAGCTACTTAGGAAGATCCTCAGCAAGTTAGTGAAACCTAGTCTCAAAATTTAAAAATCAGCCAGGTGTGGTAGTGCATGCCTGTCATTGCAGCAGCTCCAGAGTCTGGGGCTGGAGGACTGCAAGTTCAAAGCCAGCTTCAGCAACTTAGCAAGGCCCTAAGCAAATCAGCAAGACCCTGTCTCTAAAAGGGCTGGGGATGCGGCTCAGTGCTAATATGATGAACCAGAAGTCGTGACTATAGTGACTCCATTTTGTTTATTAACTCCATTTTGTGAAACAGCCATGCCAACTAGAAAGGTCATGACTGGGGCAAGTGTTTTTGTTTTTGTTTTGTTTTTTCCCTTTGGTTGAACCCTCAAGAACACAGAACTATCTAACTGGGCTCTGTTTCTATAACTGGGATGACTGGGCTCCTGTTTCTGTAACTGGGTAACTGGGCTTATTTTGATTGGCTAAGCCTCCCACTACCTGAATGCAATCTCCCACTTCTGTAATTTGGCTTTCTTGTATTGACTAAACCCCCAAATGTCCCTTTTGTGGTTTTTTGACTTAAATATGAGGCCAAACTGAAGGGGGTGTGCCACTCTATCTTGCTTTTAGAGAGTAGAGTGTTCGCCACTGGCCAGCAATAAAGGCTTATTTGGAATGCCAATGTGTGGTCTGAGAGTTATTTGAGGGTCTTGGTATCGGTATAACACTTAAGCACCCTTGGGTTCAACCCCCAGTACCAATAAATAAATCAATAAATTTTAAAATAAAAATAAAAAGGCTGGCGCCTGGCATGGTGGTGCATGCCTATAATCCCAGCAGTTTGGGAGGTTAACACAGGAGGATGGCAAGTTCAAGCCAAAAATGGAGAGGCACTAAGCAACTCAGTGAGACCCTGTCTCTAAATTAAATACAAAATAGGGCTGGGGATGTGGCTTAGAGTTCAGTCCCTGGTAGCCCCCACCACCCAAAAAGGGCTGGAGACTGATTTGGTTGTAGAGCACCCTGGGGTTCAAACTCCAGCAACAAAACCAAAAACAAAGAAAATGAAGCCATGCTTACGTGCACCAGGCAATGAGGCCTGACAGTGAACCCACAGATTGCTTGTTCTCTACACTCTTCTGTTCTTCTCCCAACTCTAGGGTAGAATGGGGACACAAGAACTCACCTCTTCTAGGCCTTGCTACAAAGGCCAAAGGCCTCACCAGCCTCACCATGGTAGCTCCAATGGTGCGATTCCTCCTAGGATGTCCATGGGGGTCAGCTGAACACTGGTCTGCCGCAGTCTGGCTGGGCACAATTCACGAGCCACTTATCAAGCAGGAACAAACTTTATTTTTAGAACACACACACACACACACACACACACACACACACGCCGCACCACATGAGCTCTTCAGGAATTCCCTCAGAGCCCAACTGCCACCACTGGCTTCCCACAAGCCTCTCAACCTCCCCCACTCCTCCTGCTCTTGAGGCCAATTGCTCTTGCTCTTGAGGCCAATTGCTCCTGCTCTTGAGGCCACTCCTCCTGCTCTTGAGGTCATGTGGGCAGAGCCAAAAAAGTCCCCCAATGAGCAGCTCCGTGGTCTGAAAGGGTGGGGAAACAGCCCAATGAGCATCACTGCAGAGGAGCCAATCAGCTGGCAGTTTGCTGGGGCCCCTTCAGCTGTGGCTCTCAGCATCTCCCCCTCTCTGTTTAAACAACAAGCATGTGGCTTAGGGACCATGTAGAGCACAAAATACATCAAGTAATAAACTAAACCCTGGAATTTTAAAAGCAAAGTGATCAGCCACTACTCGGCAAGTTCTGCCTTTGTGAATAAAAATTTTAGCCATGAAGTAGTAAAAATCTATGGGGATTAGTCGCCACTCCTAGGCCTTGAAGCGTTTGAGTGGCTTGTTGTAACGGCCAATGTTTTGGCCATTCTTGACAAGAGATGATGCTAAGGTCTGCACCTGTATCCAATAGCCCATTAAATTCATGTCCTTGAATATTTAGTTTTAGCATGGGGCGAGAATCTAAATTTAAAGAAAGCATAGCCCAATCTACACCAGTGGAGCCTAATCCCCTGGAACCTCTTTCTACAGTACGACTGGAAAATTTATCATGTAGGCTGGGTATTATTAGTAACTGTGCTATTCTATCTCCTGGTGAAACTACTGATATACCCTTTGGAGAACTGGCTATAATTTTTATTTCACCTTCATAATTGGGATCAATTACCCCAGGACTTATCATAAGTCCTTTTAGAGTAGAAGAACTGCGTCCCAATAATAAGCCTACTGTTCATTTAGGAAGAGGTCCTTTTACCCCTGTGGGAATGATTTGAACTCCCATCTCTGGAGTTAGTACTGTTCTGGCGGAGGCGCAGATGTCCAACCCTGCGCTCCCTCTGGTTTGTCTGATGAGGGATCTAATGGACAATGTGTCCTGGGCACTACCCTGATGGGGTTGCTGGGTTCTTCCAGTGCCCCGTATATTTGTGGCCTTGGACCCGGAGCATTGGGGCCCCTCTGTCCGTTTTTTGGCAATGGAGCCGGATGCCTTTCTCCACGATATCTCCAGCATGTACTGTAGCGGATGCCCTTGGAGCTGTGGCTCCCTCTGCTGCTTGCCTGGTGCTTCTTCTATCAGCTCCCTAAACAAGAAAGGTAGATAGGGGTTTCCGTGGGCAGGGGGGTGACAGAGAGATGGTCTCCCTTTTCAATGTGGACCCCATGCTCTATTGAAAGCACCGGTCCCCAAAGAAGTATTCTAAGAGTGCTGGGGAGGACCATCTTGAAAGGCTTGGTGTTCAGCCAAGAGTTCCAGACCAAGCCCAAAGGGTGTCACTCTGATCCCTTCGTTTCATGCAAGGAACCACATCCAGGCTCCAGGTCCAAGGATGGGACAAGGAATGAAAGAAAGGCAGGCCCTATATTGCTTCCCAAAACGACCTTCTAGGCCAAAGTCGGTATCCTAACTTGACCTTTCAGCATCAAAATGAGCAGAAAGAGGAGGTGGGGCAAGGCAGCTGCCCGTCCTGCTCTCTTTTTAAGAGACCGGAGTCAACGAGCAGGACCGCCTCCCTCACCCATCCAGAAGGAGGAAGAAAGGAGAAGGGACCTGCTCTGCCTCACAGCTGTGGTAAAGGCCATCCCTCAATCAGACCTTAAAGGGCCAGAGTCCTCCTGCTTCCACCTCACTCCCATGCCTCTAAAGGCAGCATTTCCCAAATGTGCCCTCTGCTGACTCAAAGAGAAAATATCTGAGATGACTGTTAAGAATGCAGACTCCTGGGTCCAGACTCAAATGCGGACACTCTAGGGGGAGTAGGTTGAGTGAGTTTTTTTGAGGACTTTCTAGGGCTACTCAAATGTGGAAATCACTCTGAGTTAAAGAAGATGACTTTCCAGGGGTTCTCAATCCTGAGTGTAAACTGGAATCACCAGGGGAGCTTCAACTATTCTGGATGCTTGGTATCATCCCCAGCCATCCTGACATAATGGGTCCAAGGTGTTACCGGGGATTTTGGATTGTTTTCTAAATTTGCAGGTGATTTGAGAACTCCAACTTTGAATTTTCTGGTTTACCATGAGAAGTGTTGAATGGGCTTCTTCATAGAAACCTGAGGGAGTGAAAGATGAATCTGTGGGAGTTCTTCTACTTTCACCACTTTAATAGGATCCTCCAGGGCTGGGCCTGTGGTTAAGGCTGCCCCAGGCCAAATTCTGCAGATAAATGGTAGGTATAGACTTGACATTGCCCAAGTTTGTTGGTGCTCTGGAGAGAAGGTAGAATGGGAGATCAAGACTGGGTTTTAAGAGATGATGTGTCTGGCCTAATTTGTTGAAGGCCTTTACCTCCTAACAAGAATATCTATGGACAGGCAACATGATTATGGAACAGCATAGACTTTGGTTTGAAGATTTTTTATTTTTTGTGATGGTGGAGGTTGGGTGGTCATTTGTTGTTGTTGTTGTTTTTGTACTGGGCATGAACCCGGGGCGCTTAACCACTGAGACATATCCCCAGCCCTTTTTGATATTTTATTTTGAGACAGGGCCTCACTAAGTTACTGAGGCTGGATCTAAACTTGAGATCCTCCTGCCTCAGCCTACTGAGCCACTGGGATTACAGGCATGTGCCACCAGGCATGGAGATTTTGTTTTGTTTTTACAGCCCAGAGGTCTTATTTTTTTACACCTATTATGCAATGCTTCATAGGGAATAGGTTCCAGAAGTTCAGTCTCTTTCCATTATTTCTCCCAAAGTGTGCTGCTGTGGGTGGAGCATGCTGGCATTTCAGTTAAACTCGGTTACTCTTTGGCTTCCTTCTTTTCCTCATCATTTTCCTTGATGCCTTTCAGGAAGGTATCTTGGCTTTTAGATGTGCTCAATACACACATTAATTCTCTAGCAAAAATCTTGCCCTTGTTTGTTTGTAGCAATGCCAACAGCATTCTGGGTAACATTATAGACTTCCAGTTCTGCCTTGGTAACATTTGTGGGGCATCCCTTTTTAAACAGCACCAATTCTATTGATGTTTACATATCACCTTTATTTTTGGAGTCACACGTATGTGGCTAAAGGAACAAGTCTGCATTGAGGGGGTGGCACCAGGGATTGAACTCAAGGGCACTCGACCACTGAGCCACATCTCCAGCCCTATTTTGTATTTTATTTAGAGACAGGGTCTCACTGAGTTGTTTAGCACCTCGCTATTGCTGAGGCTGGCTTTGAACTTGTGATCCTCCTGCCTCAGCCTCCAGAGCCACTGGGATTACTGGCATGCACCACTGCACCTGGCAAGTCTGCATTTCCTAAAAGGTCTAGAGAACACACACCCATTAGGTGCCTCTCCTCTTCCCCTTTGTGTTCCTCATTTTGGTGGACCACTACAAGATAGCGGTTCTGGCACAATGGATGCTAAGCATATTCTTTGTAATTCGATAGATCTGTGCTTGGCGGTAAGCCTATCTCTAATAGCAGCAATTTAACCTTTCCAAGGCAATTTTCTTCGCTTCTTTGGGGAGTGAGTCTCCTCACCTATGAAATGGAGACAATATATTTTACCTCACAGATGGTTATGGGGACTTAAGTAAATAAATACTCTATGCTAATTGTATAAAACTTAATTAGACATATGACTTATGGTTACATGTTTGAAGCATTTTTCCCTTTCTCTTTTTTCTAACTTGATCTTGGACCTTGTCATGCTATAAAACAAAAGCCATAGATTTAGGGTGCCTCTAGATCTGGACTCAAATACTAGTTCAACACACCATTAGCTGGGTGACTTTCTGCAAGGTTTCACCCAGTCTTCTTCACCTAAATAGCTGGCTCTTTCAGAGAGTTGTTGTGAAGACTGTATTGTACACATTGTTATTATATATATAAATATACACATACACACACACTCACCCACACAAGTAAGGAATAAGATCAGATGATTCGCAGTGGGCAAACCCTGAATAGCAAAAATGGTATAAATATATATAATAAAAATCAGAAAAAAATGCAAGTGAAAATCACATAAGATATGATTCCACATCTACTGGATCGGCAGTACAATAAAAGTCTGTACTAAATTTAAAGTGAGAAAGAACATATGTAATTATCTTATACTGCTGGCAGGAATGTGATTTGGTACAATTGTGTTACAGAGCAATTTTAGCATTATCTCTAGTAAGGTTGAAGGTATTCGATTCAGCAAAGTATTTGTAGAGTAATAGTTTATAGATGTTTTTGTCTGTGACTCACCAAAATGAATACATTTTCCATTGCATCTCAGAACAAACAGAAGCACATGCACACACATATATACCTGAAGTAAATGTTTCCTGAAAAAATACGTATATCCCTATTCAAGATACTTTTGCTCTTTGATCAAACAAAGGTTTGGCTAAATGGATAGATACTCTATTGATAAGAGAGTAGACCTAGGCCAGAAAACAGAACCAAGATTAATTCTCTGGATTTGTCTCTAGTGGACTATGTGACCTTGGATAATTCAGTTATTTTCTGTGGGGTCTATTTTCTATCAGCAACAATGGGAGACAGGGAATAGAAGTAAGAAAGTCTTTAAAGTTCATTTCAGCTTTAGTTACCTACAGAAGTGTTTCCCATGCTTCCTCATTCTTTGAAAATATCCAGAGAACCTGTTAAGCATGCACATTCCCAGAGATTTAGGTTTATTCGATTTATGATGGGGCCTGGGCATGTATATTTCTCACAAGGAAGTGATTCTGTCACACGTGACTCACAGGCCAGACTAAGAGGCAAAATGTCCTGTGGGTTTGCATACAAACAGGTGTAGGAGTCTGTTTCCAGGGTTCTGAAAGGCTATAACAGGAACCTCACACCTTCCCTTCCCCCCCTCAATGCCAGTTCTGAATCAGCTGCCACTCCCAATCTAGGGGCATCAACAAGGACCACTCAGCTATAGTGTGTCACGGCACAGTGGTGCCTATCTTCTACACATATGGGGACATGGTGCTGACTGGTCATACCCCAGGCAGGGAGGAACTAGGAATGTCCAGGTGGGATGGCCTGAGATGCCACTGAATAGGATCAGGCACCCAGACTCTTGAAGGACATTCCCCCTCTTGCTTGCCTCTCCCACATCCACACTTTCCCAACAACACAGCACACTCCAGAAGAACCCAGAGAAGAGCCCCACAAAGTGAACAGGATTTCCCAAATTGAATCAGAGGCAATAACACCAAGAGCCAAAGTCCTCGCCTTACTGAGCCCATTCTGCTCTCAGGACTGGACCTCAGAATTATGACAGTGTGCAGGGGAAGGGGCCTCCATGTGGAACTGGGACCCTAACTGCTGCTGAAGAAGCACCCCCATGTCTTAGGGAGACAGGTTCCAATTTCCCATCTTCAGTCCCAAAGGCTCCTCCTAGCCAGCTGGATAATAGGTAGGACTGCAAGCTGGCAGACAGGGCCCACTCAGAGCACCAGTGTCAGATGCAAAGGGCTGGAGAGGCCACCTCTCCCACTTTGCAGTCCTTCTCCCTCCAGGCCCTCAGCAGACACAGGTAGAAGATCCCTCTGATCACCCCTTCCTCCCTTCTCCACTTGCGGTGGAATTCCCCTCCCCAGCCTTCCTGCCAAGCACTCCCCACCCAGCTCCCAAGTGAACTGGGCTGCACCTGCAGACTCCCTGCCTCTGCAGGCACAGAAACCCACTTGCTGGAATGTTCTTCCTGCTGGTGAGCCAGGCCTGCCCTTATGATTTCCTCCTACTCACCTAAATTTTGCCCTCAGGCCGCCCACCCAGACAGGATGCTCCTTCTTCCTGGCTAAGTCCTCCACTTAGATGAACACAGCTCACTCTGCCATTCCTACTCCCCAGCCAGACCCCCACTAAATCATTTACATTATTCACACACCACCCAATTCACTCATTCAAAGGGTACAATCCAATGCTTTTAGTCCATTCTCAGAGTTGGGCAACACTTACTACAGTCAATTTTAGAAACTGTCCTCACTCCAACTCCTAAAGAAATCCTATACCTCTTTGTAAGCCATTGCTCCCTAGCACGCAGATCCTGGGTAGCCATTTGTCTATTTCATGTCTCTATTGATTTTTTTATGCTGGAAGATTGGGTAGCATGGGTCTGAATCCCACTCTGTGAAACTTTGAGCAAGTCGCTTCACTTCAGTTTGATTCAATTTCTCCAGCATAAAAAGAAGCAATATTGGTTTCTACCTCATAGAGTCATAGTGAGGCTTAAATAATATAATGCATATAAAGCACTTAGTCCAGGGTTTGCTTTTATTGCTGCTTTTTATAAAGTGATTTTCCTGACTATTGCTCTCAGCTTCCTCTGGTGTGTTCTGTCTCATCGGGATGGAATAGAGGGGTGACAATGCAAGTATTTAGCATATCAGCATACTTAATAACCTATTAAAGCACGGACATTACCCATCAGTATGGGCTGAATGCTGAAGTAGAAGCTATATATTTTCTATCAAGCCTGACACTGACCCTCTTATTTCTGAATGATGGAGAGACCCAGGGTCCAGGGAGTCATTGGGATACCAAAGGAGGCCCTAGGAGGATATAGGGATGCTGCTACATGTCAATCAGTATGAAATAACTTTAATAATTTTTTCCAAGGATTGAAAATAGGGATACTCTATGACTGAGCTTCATCACCAGCCATTTTTAAAAAAAATATTTGTTTTTTTAGTTGTAAGTGGACACAATATCTTTATTTTAATGTGGTGCTTAGACTCCAACCCAGTGCCCCACATGTGTAGTCAAGCACTCTACTGAGCCACAACCCCAGCCCCTCACCAGCTATTTTTTTTTATTTTGATATAGTCTCACAAGTTGTCTAGCCTGGCCTTGAACTTGCAATCCTCCTGCCTCAGCCTCCTGAGTAGCTAGAATTTTAGGCATGCATCACCATGCCCAGCTGATTTCAGTATTTCAGAATCCAATGTGGTCATAACGTCATGTACTATCATGTCTGAACAATAATACCATATTACCTGCTATGGGTAACAAACTTCTGGTCACACAGTTATGTTCTCACTGCTTTTTGATATCCACATCACACTGCAGAAGATCCTGTGATTAAAACCCTCAAGCCAGCTGAGACAATGCACATCAATAATTCCAGTGGCTTGGGAGGCTAAGGCAGGAGGAGGATTGCAAGTTCAAAGCCAGCCTCAGCAACTTACTGAGGCCGTGTCTCTAAATAAAATACAAAAAGGGCTGGAGATGTGGATCAGTGGTTAAACCACCCTGGGTTCAAGCCCTACAACAAAAACAAACAAACAAACAAAACTAAAAAAATTCCCCTCAAACTTTTTTTTTTTTTTAATTCAGGCTGCTGTAAGTTTTACCATCCATTACAAACCTCTATTAGGTTGTATTTCAGACCCACATTCAGAATCTTAAATTACAAATGTGATTCGTGTTGAATTAGGGTATTTGCTTTACACCAGACCTCCTGAAGAGGCTTCAATATAGCTAGGCAGGCAGGCAAGGCTGCCGATGACAACAGTGACACTTGGCCCCTATATATGTGAGCAGAAAGAACTCTGTTTAGTCTTGCCCTTGACCATGGCCAATGTGTACAAGAGCAGATGACCTGGGGGAGGAGAAGGAGATGGCACAACTATTGAAAGGATTACACCTCCTACCTAAACAGAGATGTGACAAAGCCAGACCAAATTCCAAGCACTTCGTCTGGTGGAAGTTGTTCTGGGATCAATTGCCAAGACGGAGGCTTTAGAAATGCAGGCAGAATGAGCCTCAGGTGAAGCAGACATTCCAGGTAATCTAACAAAAAGAAGAAAGTAACTGGGAAATTGACTCTGAAAGAAGACAGCTAATGGCTTCCAAGAGCTGTGTGTGGAGGGGTGGGGTGGCAGGATGTGTATGACAAGGACTAGTAAATGTGATGGAGGGGAATGGAGGTGGACGTTTTCACTGGGACCCAGACTAGCAAGGTATTTCAAATCTCGTTTGGAGGGTTGGGTTTTTTCGACGTTGGTCTGGGTGATCTCTCAATGGCGCTGCAAGTGGAGAGGAAGAGTACAGCTGGTGGCAACAGGGGGGCATGGCTCAGTCCATCTGGGTTGAGTGCAGATAATGTGAGGAGCCATTGTGGCAATGTGGGCAGCCTGTCTAGTGAGGAAGACAGGGGCTTTTCTGAGCTAAGCAGCTGGTATGCTTAGGATGACTGTTGACATATGGGGATCTTTTTTTAAATTGATTTAAAAAAATGACAGTGGAATGTGTTACAATTCTTATTACACATATATGCCACAATTTTTCCATATATCTGTATATAATGTATGTTGACACCCAATTCGTGTCTTCATACATGTTCTTTGGATAATGATGTCCATCACATTCCACCATTCTTACTAATCCCCTGCCTCCTCCCTTCCCCTCACACCCCTCTTCCTATCTAGAATTCATCTGTGGATCTTAATGAAAAAAAGTATTGGTTGGATGTGGTGGTGCACACCTGTTATCCCAGCTACTCAGGAGGCTGAGGGAGGATGGTAAGTTTGAGACCAGTTTAGGTGAATTATAGAGACCCTGTTTCAAAATAAAATTAAAAGGGGTGTGAGTGTAGACCAGTGGTAGAGCACTTGCCTAGCATGCACAAGACCTTGGGTTTACTCCCCAGTACAAGAAAAAAAAAAAAGGAGTATCTCCTCTGGAAGTTAGTGGAGCAGCTCAGAGAAGGAAAAGATAGAAACACATTTCAGTATTTTAAGGTTGGGAGCAGGTATTCAAAAGACCCCAAGATGGGCTGAGAGTGTAGCTCAGCAGTGTAGCACTCACCTCACCAGGCCCTGGGGTCAACTCCCAGAACTGCAGAAAGGGAGATGGATGGATGGATAGATGGATAGATGGATGGATAGATAGATAGATTGAGAGATACATAGAGATAAGGAAAGGGAGGGAGATGTGAGATCTGAGGAGAGCTGATGTCTACTGATGCTAGTTCCAACCCAAATCTCTCTTAAACATTGTGCTTTCAACACTTGTTATTGAAACACTGCTTCACAGGGCAAGGGCATGTTTCCTAGGTGAAACCCCCAGTATAGTTTGCATCTTGTTCTCCAGAATGCATTCACGTCCCCCAGGCTAGGTCTCTTTTTACTTCATCTGAGTTCATATTGTAATTAAGAACTGAGGGTTCTACCTGGGTTCAAATTCTACTCCTGTAACTTATTAGCTATGTCAGTATCACAAGTTGCTTCATCTGCCTGTGACTCAGTTTCCTCAGCTGTGGAAGGATTATAAGGAGCGCAACTGCCTATTAGGATTATTGCGAGGAATCACAGCCCAGATGAAGTTCTTAGAACAGAGCTTAGTAGTACTAATGCCTCAATAAACATTATGATTTGGATTCAGATTCATCATCCAGTTTAATCCCAGTCCTTCCTGCTTTGTGACTTTTCCAAATGTCCCTAACTAAGCCACTGAGAAAAATGATGTTTACACAAAAAGTAAACTCTTCTTCCCTTCTACCAGCCTCCCATTCCGTACTCTGAGCTGACACAATACTTTTGGCCTCTTCACGACTACATGCTGTGGTCACATCTCTCACCCCTGTTGCCCTAATCTAGGGCCATTCCACATATCCTTGACTCCGCCCATATTACCAAACTTCTTCACCCAGGAGGCTACTAACCCTACTCCCTTCTCTCCCTCTCTGCCTTCTCCCTCTATTTACATTGACTACCCATTCACTGGTCATACAAGCCAGATACCTACAAGTCATCATTCTAGATCAGGGATTATCAAACATCTTTTTCTATGAAGTACCAGACAGTAAATACCTTAGGCTTTGAGGACCCCATACAGTCTCCATTACAACACGCACAAAACAGCCATAGAAGGTGCACAGATGAAATGGTGTGGCTGTGTTCCAATGAAACTTTATAAACATAGGCAGTGGGCAAGTTCGGCCTGCAGGCTGTAGTTGGATAACTGTGTGCTCAAAATCAATAACTGTGTGCTCAAAATACATTCTTTCACTGAATTGATAAAAAAGGATCTCCAATCATCAACTCAATTACCTCTGCCCTGGACCAAGCCTCTATCATCTCTTGTCTGGACCATTCATTGCAGGAGTCTCCCAATTGTTTCCCCTGATTCTCCTCTTGTCCTACAGTCCACTTGTCACATAGCAGCCAGAGTGTTCCTTTCAAAGTTAACATCTGATCTTGTTACCCTTCTCTTTAAAACCATTCAATAGTTTCACACTTTTCTTTTCTTTCTTTTTTTGGTACCAGGGATTGATCTCATGGGCACAAAACCACCGAGCCACATCCCCAGCCCTGTTTTGTGTTTTATTTAGAGACAGGGTCTCACTGAGTTGCTTAGCACCTCACTTTTGCTGAAGCTGGCTTGGGACTTGCGATCCTCTGCTCTCAGCCTCCCAAGCTGCTAGGATTACAGGCATGTGCCACTACATCCAGTGTGATTTTCAGAATTCTAATAGTTGGTTCTGTTCTTTTTTTTTTCTTTATTTTCAGTGTTTCTGTGGGAGGGCAGAGCACCCACAAGCCCTGTGAGTGATTCTGACGTAAGCTCTAGTTGAGAACCTGTGGTCTAAAATACCATGTGGCCCTCAAACGTGGCTCATCTTCCTGGGGATGCAGCTGGAGCCTTCTTGTGGCACTCTGGCATCTCTATGTCTGGATTCTTTGAGAAATCCACAACAGGCATCTAGAGTGAACTGACTTCCACTTACAGCTCCCTGTCTTCTTCTCCCCAACAATACACACTCATGGTCACTCACAATTGGCTCTACAGCCCTTACACCAGTGACCTAAGTGAATCACAGTCAAAGTAAAACCAAACAGCTATGGCTGGACACAGATCTTGGCTTAATCCCCTTCTTCAGAGGTAGGATTACTGGTCTTATTAGCCACGTAAAAGTCCATAGACCTCAAATTCAAAGACTGAAGGAAATTCAAATGAATCCCAAAGAAATGATTCTCTGGCATAGTAGAAAGAAGTTTGTACTAGTAGGAGAAGTTCAGACAATTGTTCAGCTTGTAAATGACCAGGATGAGGGCAAACTGGGGGATCTGTTGGGACACTCTATTTGCATGGCATTCATACTCTTTTGAATCAGGTCATATGCTTTCATGGGGACTTTGGCAGTGACTAGTGGAGATTATGAGGAGTTAAAGCCCCAGCTCTCCCCTACTGTGAACCCAGGTTTCTCTCCTCTGGCTGGCCCTTAGTTCTCTTGGCCAAGAAGGACTAATCGTCTGCATAAATGGGCTTGAGGGGGTGAAGGAAAGGAGATGCTCTATGAGTCAGCAGAACTCTCCAGCCTCCCTGTCCAGGGACAGGGGTCTCCTTTAGAAGTGTTAGAGATGAAAAGTCTAAACTGCAGTCACCAGACCTATAGGCACACACCCCCAGCCCCCTGCACTCACGTGGTTCCCTGAGAGCCCACATACCACAGTTCCCTCCCACACACACATGCTGTGGGTCAAAATGTAGCATGGTTCTACTCTAAAACATCAGCAGCAAAGCATTTATTTCCCCAAAAGGGACAAGGTCACAAGAAAAGGCCTATTAAATAATTAACTAAGTCCATGGAAAAGTCATTTTAAAAATACCCCCCATGGAGTTTTCGGACAAAACAACAACTTGGTGACTGTTTGGTTACAGTTTTTAGCTACTTCTGTTGCCCTTGATATACTACTGTGGGTTTTCAGCCTCCTTTGCCAATCTTGCTCAGCACTAGAGGTACAAAGGTTAAAGTCCAGATATATGAGTGGATGGGGCCTATTTGCAGCTTGATATGTGAGCTCTTATGAGTCCAGAGAACCCCTATGTTGATTTGTGTCAGCAATTGCCCTGGCAAAGGGAGAAGGAACTATGCCAGTCAAGAAAACACAGTCTTTGTCAAGTGTCCATAGATGAAACTTTATGTATGTGTGATACTGGGGATTGAACCCCGGGATGCTTTACCACCAGGCTACTTCCAATGCTTTTTTTATTATTAGTTATTATGTTTTATTTTGCTACTGACAATCAAACTCAAGGGTGCTCTAACAATGAGCTATAACAGCTCTTCTTATTTTATTTTTGAGACAGAGTGTTGCTAAGTTGCTGAGGTTAGTCTCAGACTTGGAATCCTCCTGCCTCCCAAGTCACTGGGATTATAGACATCTGGCACCATACCTGGCCAGAGCTGAAATTTAATAGGGGGAACAAGTTGGGAGAGTCAAAAGACCAAACAGGAAAAAGTGAGGGCACCCAGAGGTTAGCAATAGTAGACACCTGCCTACTACCCCTAAGGGCTGTGAGAAGACACGGAGGAGGTAACGTTATTGTAGTTCAGGTGCCAATTTCGTCATAGAGGCTGCCAGGTAGAGGGCATACATTGGAGGGAGGGCTTGTTAGCAGAAACTAGACCTTGGAGGATGTCCAATTAGAGATGCCACTTGAATTAAAGGACACTGCTAGATATCTTTTGTACTTGTTCAGCCAGCATCCATTCCTACTTCTTTTTATTCCTACACCATGATTTTCCTTTCTAGGGATTTGCCCCTTTCCCATTTGGTACAATTTTGGTGGTACTGCCAATCAAGGTGCTTTAGCCAATCCTAACCAGGTCATGGGTGGGCGGGTAATACTAAGTACGCCAACCACATCCTCTCTCAGGATTTCAATCTGGAACACAAAGACAGAAAATAGTTGAACTGTTTCAGCCATATTGTGGTACCTTGAAAAGACAAGGCACTCCATTCCTATATACCTAGACTCTCAGAAATACTCCAGTTCATATTTAATTCTTCCCCAAGGCCTCTTTAATACTTCCATTAAATCATTCAGCCAAGTTTACTTAAGTCTGACAATTTTTAACGACAATGCCTACCATCGCCCCATACACCAAGTCTTTGTTTCCAATCCTCAGAACATCCACCTTGCATGCCTCCTTGGTGTTAAGAATGTGTACTCATCCTTCAATACCAAATCCAAGTGTTAAGTCTTCTGTGAAAGTGTTCCCAATCCCCTTCCTCGCCAAGAAAATTCAGTTGCTTATCTCCTCTGGTTTCCCATAATACTACATAATATATCTCTTTCAGTACTTATCATAATATCTGATTATCCATTACTTGTCTGTCTCCCTTCTAGAATGTGAGGCTCTTGATGGTTGAGCCATGTCTTATTTTGTCTCTGGATTTTCAGTACCTAGCGTCTTGGCCCATAATGAATGCTTGATTAAAAAATCATTTATATGAGCCAGGTGCAGTGGTGCACGCCTGTAATCCCAGCAACTCTGGAGGCTGAGGCAGGAGGATCACAAATTTAAATTCAGCATCAGCAAAAGTGAGGCACTAAGCAACTCAGTGAGACTCTGTCTCTGAACAAAATACAAAAAGGGCTGGGAATATGACTCAGTGGTTCAGTGCCCCCAAGTTTAATCCCCACTTTCAAAAAAACACATTTACATGAGTGTATGAATTTATAATGCTGACAGCATATTTTCACTTGAAAATACGTTCTTTTCAAAGTTCTTTCCTTCCTGGCACTTAAAAGGTTTCATGGTCATACAAGCTTAAATGGTAGAAATAAATCCAACATATGCCCTCAATAAGAAGGACTATAAAAAAGACACTTTTATAAAGACAGCAAGTATGAAAGGGAGGAGACAGAATGTAAAGAGGTCAGGAGGAGTAACAGCCAATTACAGAGCTATACAAGGAAATACCATTTGGGGTGCAGAGATATGGAGAGAGTTCTTAGTGTTCCCCTTGAGATAGATTCCTTAGAGATATAAGGAAGATGAGTCCAGTAGTATATTGGTAAATATTTGACAATCAGTTTTTTGGGGCAGGTTGTTCTCCTCTTAGGGGAAGGCCTTAATTTGTAAAATTTTCCCCTTTAATTTTTGTAAATAATCCCACCATGGCCAATTTCAAGCTACCATTGTGGTATGATTGAATGCAGAGTTAAGAATTGACACTCCATACGATACTATTATCTAGGATTTCCACCATGCAGATAAAACAGAGATAATGGGGCTGGGGTTGTGGTTCAGCAGTAGAGTGCTTGCCTAGCACATGGAAGGCCCTGGGTTTGATCCTCAGCACCACATAAAAATAAATAAATAAAATAAAGATATAAAAAAACAGAGATAATTTCAAAATGATAGGTAATACTCAGTGTAGTAAACCAAAAAAATGTTAAGTAATTATTACCTTAATTTAATCAAATTTATATATGCTCATTTTGGTCCTGTTCAACACCTTCCTTGCAAACTTCCTAAAAATTTAATTATGAGTTCTTGAGAGTGGGTGAGAGCCAGTAGTATATCACTATAGGCAGCCCTATCCGTGGGCTACCTGTGGAATCAGAAACATCCCACAGAGACAGAGATATACCAAGGTGAAATAAGGATTATTGGTCAATTTTAGTGTAATATAATCCACAGAGCATCCAGGTCTGCTAGGCGACATGGTTCCCAGGAGAGAAACTATACTTGGTAGGTTTAAATACTAGATAGTTCTAACGTAGAACACTTCAGATTTCCCAATGCTGGAAATTGTCTTTGAAATTGAGATTGATCGCGAGAAAAACAACTTCTGTTAAAAGCATCCATTGACTACCCCTGGACTGCCATGTATTTATACAGCTATGTTAAGAGCTCTGTTTTCTGAAGTTTGTTCAATGAACAGCTTGGCTTTTGGTCCTCAACATCCAGTTCTTAAAGACTCCTCTTTTACTCACATAAAGAAAATTGACTCCGATTCAGATTTTATGCATGCAAAAAAAGGAGGTACCCATTGTAGTTTGCCAGGAAAGCCTCACCTTTGCAAACTGAAGTCATGTTTGCTGTGAATTGAACATGGTGGGGGTTTCCTAATTCAGTATATTTTTGGTCTAACTTAATTTTGGGTCCCACCTTCACAGGAGCTTTTCAGTGCTGCAAAGAACAAAGAGGAAATACAGCTAAATACCTGGTATTCTAATTATAAATGTCCCTAGTACATGTTTAGCCCACTACATACATCATCTTAGTTTTTTATTTTATTTGTTCTTTTAGTGATAGACAATAGAGTGTATGTTGACATATTTGTACAAACATGAAGTGTGTCTTATTCTAATTAGAATTCCAGTCTTGTGGAGATTCACTGTGGTGCATTCATATATGTCCATAGGAGACTATCATGCTAAGTGAAATAAGTCACTCCCAAAAAGCCAAAGGTTGAATCTTCTCTATGGTATGCAGATGCTAACATACAACAGCGGGGAGGGAAGAATAAGAAGTTCATTGTTTTAGACATAGGGGAATGAAGGGAAGGGGTGAGGGACAGGAATAGGAAAGACAGTAGAATGAATCTCACTTTCCAAAGTACCTGTGTGGATACATCATCTTATTTAATCCTCAAAAACATTGGGCACAGTTATTTTTCCATTTTAAAATTGAAAAAAATCTCAAATCAAGAAGGCAAAGTGAGCACCTAGCACCAGACCCCACAGCTTAAGAGAGCAGAGCTGGTATTTGAAGCCGGGTGTTTCTGATGCTTTCCCACTCCCCCATGCTGCCTTGGGAGCTGCCTCTCCACTGGGAAGCCTGGGCTGAGAGAGGGTGGTCTGCCTACAGGGTTAATGGTGAGGGCATGTGCGATTTTGGAGAGTCACTTGGAAATTCTGAACTCAATAAGATTTAAAAGCACAATCCATGGCCCCACCCCTTATATCAAACATATGGCTTATCTTAAGAAAACCTAGAATAAATATTTCTTCTTTAAAGCTGATACTTTAGGGAAACATTTTTTCTTTTCTTCGAGTTGGGGTTTTGCTCTGTTTGCCCAGGCTGTCCTCAACCTCCTGGGCTCAAATGATCCTTCTGCCTTAGCTCCCGAGGACCCAGGAACACAGGCACATCCACTACACATGGCTAAGTCCAATTTTAAAGCAAATCATCAGACACAGTTAGACCTCTTTGCTCCCTTTCTCCTATCCTTCTTCCCTTCTCCTTGCCATACACTGAGAAGGAAACCCTTTCCTGGAAAGTCGGCCCACACTTCTCATCCAGCATCAAAACCCTTTCAGCCTTCATCCCAGGCATCAGCTACAACTCACCCTCCTGTTTCCTATCCCTCTCTTACCAGAATGAACACCTTAAGTGAAGGCACGGGAGTAGGGAGAGAAAGACTGTGTGATCTCGCTAACGTTTCTCCCTTCTTCTTTCCATGAGTAAAGACAAAATGCCCCACTTACTAGGTTTATGCTAATCATACAAAATTTCATAGCCTTTTGTCTGGATAATTTTCTTTTTGTTTTATTTTTGGTACCAGGGATGGAACCCAGGGGTACTTAACCACTGAGCCCCATCCCCATCCCTTTTAATTTATTTATTTATTTTATTTTGAGACAGCATCTTGCTAAGTTGCTGAGACTGGCCTCAAACTTGTGATCCTCCTGCCTCAGTCTCCCGAGTTGTGGGGTTACAGGCATGCACCACTACACCCTGCTTGGATGGTTTTTCTTGTGTGTGTTTCCCCCACCTTTACCTATTGGAGTTCACTCTGCATTCCATCCATCCACAAGAGTGCCTCAAGCAGGGACTTGCTTACATACATTTCTGAGGTTACTGCTCAATTTCTTAGCTAGTTCCCCCTAGAAAGCCCTTAAGAACTGACATATTTACAAACTGATTCAGGACATTGAAAGAACCAATAGGTATTCCATTTGAACTAAATAATTTGAATAAAATTTGAAGTGAAAATTCAACCAGTTTTATTACGGGGCCCCTCTACCCGCCCTTTGATTAGTGTTTCTTCTCTTCCCAGAATCTCCCCCCTTTCTGTTGCCAGTGTCTTTCCCTTCTGCAGCCCTACTGGATGCCCAGGTCCTCCCTACTCCCACCCTGACATGAAACAAAACTGGCTGGAGGCATGTAGACCAGTGGCCACTAGTGCTAAACTCTGGCTCCATGACAGAATCCCCCAGGGACTTTGAAAAATCAATTGTCTAGGAAGGCGCTTGGGCATCAATATTGCTTCATAGCTTCCTAGATGGTGACTCCAATCCTATTCTCTGGGTCTATCTTCCCCGACTGCACCCATTCCCTATCAAAATGTATACTTATCCATCAATTACTTGGGAAAAGTTATAATAAATTCACTGGCAGTAAGGCATTGATAACTGATAGAAGTTGAACATGTTAACTGTGGATGGGATTTTCATTTTGATTGCAAGTTCTATTTATTAGTGCATTGTAGTCTTACATAACGATAGAGTTCATTTTTATATATTCATAAATGTACTTAACATAATTTGGTATGTGCTTGTATGAGTATAACACAATGAATTCTATTTTTATGTATAACTCTAATGCACCAATTTCAACAACAATAAATAAATAGAAGGAAGACCAATAGAGTAGATGAGAGTATGGGGAGAGGGAGCAGGGAAGGAAAGGGGAAGTACTGGGGACTGATTTATTATGATTTGAAAAATTAAAGGAAATTTTTAAAGCTGAAATTCAGGCATGGGAGGATTCAGCTGGATTGAAAGTTTTCCAGACCCAAATTCAGTCAATGTTAATCACCATTTTGTAGTGCTAATAACAATAATTTATTTGTAATATATCACCACATTTGTAAATATCAGCCTCCTTTTTTTTAGTTTTGGCTTTTAATGAATGTATGTGTGCACATACCTATAATTCCAGCCATGATTCTGTAGACTCTCTGTTACTTCCACCAAAAGAGAAAGTCCCAATTCACAAATTTAAGTTGTTGAGAATGGCAGAAAGGATTTGGTGGCTTTGGCAGAAACTCTTAGGTATTTGTATTCAAATAGAACATTAACTAGAAATTGTGGAACAATTTCACTAAAGACTACTTTCAACACTTTGTCGGATATGAAGATGATAAACATTTCACAATTACAAGCTGAAAGTTAGAAATGTTTTATTTTGGAAGATACTAGTAATTGGGCCTAATCTTTTCTTTGGTTGTACTCAGCTCTGAAAGGTGTTTTTTCCTGTTTCATTACAGCACATGGATATGGTTTTAAAATATGAATTTTTTTCTCTGATAAGGGAAAAAATCAACAAGTCAAACTCTTGGTGATTAAACCATTTGTACCATATTTAATTCACCCAAAATAATCCTCATATCATTTAATATTGAAGTCCTGAAGTGATAAGCTCAGGCTGTTTAAAATGTAGTATATATTGCCAAAATATCTCTTGAGCAATTCAATTGAATTCATACTGATGATTCTTTTCTGGTGTTATCACTGTTAGGAAGAAATGCTTTATGTTCCACTGTCAAAATATCAGTTAAGAAAGGAAAAGAGAAAGGGAACTAGCAATCCCTGGCATGAACCAGAACAAAGAATCTTCTTAAGAAAGAAAAGGTTACTTTCACCTGTTTCTGGAAACCACATTCAAAGACAAATTGCTCAGTCCAAAGGGAATGCCTGCAGTATCTACTGCAGCCCAGAAAATCCATTAAAATCATTTGGTGCATGTGATAGTAGGAAATACAAAGAAAAGAAGACTTGCTGGCAGCCCTCACCAGAGCACCTGTAAACCAGCTGCCTTGTGCCAAGTCATTGCAGCACATGTGGTCTATAATGATGCTACAAATATTCCCATATTCCTTCTGTCCTCATGGGAAGACAAAAAAGAATACTTCCGCCAAGACTGTATCCTAAAACATTAACGTTCATTACAGAGTTATATGGTACCATCTGTGTTGTGGGGATACTCTGGGACTTTTTTTTCCTTTTTGGTTGTTGTAATGTGTTTTGAATATATAAAAAGTTCATAATCAGAATGAAAAATCATTTGAATAAAAGTTTAAAAATTAAAAAAAAATATCAGTTAATATGAGAGGAAATGAGAGTCTGGCACAGTGTGGTGCTTCAGAGTGGTTACTAAGAAGAGAACAATATTCAAGAGACATTAGGGGGTGCTGGGGATGTGGCTCAAGCGGTAGCGCGCTCTCCCGGCATGCGTGCGGCCCGGGTTCGATCCTCAGCACCACATACAAACAAAGATGTTGTATCCACCAATAACTAAAAAATAATTATTAAAAAAATTCTCTCACTCTCTCTCTCTCAAAAAAAAAGAGACTTTAGGGGAGTAGGAGGTCAAGGCTAAATCCCAGGTGACTGACTTGAACACCAGTAGGTACAAGTGCTCCATCCTCTGAGATAGAGAATTGGTTTTAGTGGAGGGGCAGAGGGGATGAATTGAGTTTAAGCCACTGTAAGCCTCCAGGGCCTGTGGGATATCCAAGTAGAGATATCCAATAAAAGGAAAGAAACAAAACTTGGATTGGCTTAAAGCTCACAAAGCAGATTCTACCATTTTCTACTTGCATAGTCTTCAACTACCTATATGCCCTTGCACCATTTCCTCCATTATAAAATGATCACTGAGCCAGGTGTAGTGGTGTACTCCTGTAATCCCATTGACTCAGGAGGCTAAGGTAGGGGGATGCAAATTCAAAGCCAGGCTCAGCAACTTAGTGAGACCCTGTGTCTAAGTAAAAAACAAAATGACCTGTGGGTGTGGCTCAGAGGATAAGTGCCTCTGGGTTCATCCCTGGTACCAAAAAAAGAAAAAAAAAAGATTGTTGATTAAACTATCCTATGTAAATGAAAAGCACTCAACAAAGTGTAAAATATAATACAGATATCATATATATATATATATATATATATATATATATATATATATATAGTCAGATATCAGATATACATATCAGATATACATATCAGATATATATATATAGTATATATACAGATATATACAGATATCATATAAATATAGAATCTATCTATAGATTCTATATATGTATATATGTACTGGGAATTGAACTCAGGGGAACTCGTCCACTGAGCCACATCCCCAGGCCTATTTCATATTTTATTTAGAGACAGGGTCTCACTGAGTTGCTTAGAGCCTCACTTTTGCTGAGGCTGGCTTTGAACTCACAATCTTCCTGCCTCAGCCTCCCAAGTCACTGGAATTATAAGCGTGTGCCACCATGCCTTGGCCAGATATCAGATATTTTTATTTTGGAGAGGAATGAATGCAGAGAAAAATTATTTTGTCATACTTTAGAAAATTTCAAGAAAGTTTTCCCCCCTGAAGAAATAAAAGAAGCAAGAATACATAGGAGAGTTGCTATCTGTCCTAAGCCTGTGCTTTCCTCCCCTTCTAGTTTATCTAGACTAAATGCAGTTAGTCTATAGAGACTTGAGAATGAGTCTCAAATGAGCTATAAGAAGCCAGAGCTGAAATGAGAAACTACAGAGGCCAAATTTCAGGTTGACTTAAAAGGTCCTGGGGGTATGTCACCTTTATTGAGAATTGATCAGTTTCCATACACAATGATGAAATTCTACACCCTGAATAAAAAAGCAGCCTTGGAAGACCTTTTGCAAAGTGCTTGGCTTTCAGCTACCCTTAAAGAGGTAGAATCAGTTTGCAAAACACCTATACAGATAGGTGTTTCTACACATTCTACAGAGAATGTGTGCTATCTTTATTTTATTTTTATGTGGTGCTCAGGATCAAACCCAATGCATTACACATGCTAGGCAAGTGCTTTGCTACTGAGCCACAACCCAACCCCAAGACCCAATCTTTTATTTTATTTATTTTATTTATTTTTTATTTTTTATTAGTTGTTCAAAGCATTACAAAGCTCTTGACGTATCATATTTCATACATTTGATTCAAACGGATTATGAACTCCCATTTTTACCCCGTATACATATTGCAGATTCACATCGGTTACACATCCACTATTTTACATACTGCCATACTAGTGTATGTTGTATTCTGCTGCCTTTCCTATCTTCTACTATCCTCCCTCCCCTCCCCTCCCCTCCACTCCCATCTTCTCTCTCTAAACCATCTACTGTAATTCATTTCTCTCACTTGTTTTTTTCCCCTTTCCCCTCACTTCCTCTTATATGTAATTTTTGTATAACAACGAGGGTCTCCTTCCTTTACCATGCAATTTCCCTTCTCTCTCTCTTTCCCTCCCCCCTCTTGACCCTGTTTAATGGTGATCTTCTTCTCATGCTTTTTCTCCCTATTCTGTTCTTAGTTGCTCTCCTTATATCAAAGAAGACATTTGGCATTTGTTTTTTAGGGATTGGCTAGCTTCACTTAGCATAATCTGCTCTAGTGCCATCCATTTCCCTGCAAATTCCATGATTTTGTCATGTTTTAGTGCAGAGTAATACTCCATTGTGTATAAATGCCACATTTTTTTATCCATTCATCTATTGAAGGGCATCTGGGTTGGTTCCACAGTCTAGCTATTGTGAATTGTGCTGCTATGAACATCGTTGTAGCAGTATCCCTATAATATGCTCTTTTAAGGTCTTTAGGGAATAGTCCAAGAAGGGGAATAGCTGGGTCAAATGGTGGTTCCATTCCGAGCTTTCCAAGGAATCTCCATACTGCTTTCCAAATTGGCTGCACCAATTTGCAGCCCCACCAGCAATGTACAAGAGTACCCTTTTCCCCACATCCTCACCAGCACTTGTGGTTTGACTTCATAACGGCTGCCAATCTTACTGGAGTGAAATGGTATCTTAGGGTGGTTTTGATTTGCATTTCTCTGACTGCTAGAGATGGTGAGCATTTTTTCATGTATTTGTTGATTGATTGTATGTCCTCCTCTGAGAAATGTCTGTTCAGGTCCTTGGCCCATTTGTTGATTGGGTTATTTGTTATCTTATTGCTTAATTTTTTGAGTTCTTTGTATACTCTGGATATTAGGGCTCTATCTGAAGTGTGAGGAGTAAAAATTTGTTCTCAGGATGTAGGCTCCCTATTTACCTCTCTTATTGTTTCTCTTGCTGTGAAAAAACTTTTTAGTTTAAGTAAGTCCCATTTGTTGATTCTTGCTATTAACTCTTGTGCTATGGGCGTCCTATTAAGGAATTTGGAGCCCGAGCCCACAATATGTAGATCGGAGCCAACTTTTTCTTCTATCAGATGCAGAGTCTCTGATTTGATATCAAGCTCCTTGATCCATTTTGAGTTAACGTTTGTGCATGGCGAGAGAAAGGGATTCAGTTTCATTTTGTTGCATGTGGATTTCCAGTTTTCCCAGCACCATTTGTTGAAGATGCTATCCTTCCTCCATTACATGCTTTTAGCCCCTTTATCAAATATAAGATGGTTTTAACTTTGTGGATTAGTCTCTGTGTCCTCTATTCTGTACCATTGGTCCACCTGCCTGTTTTGGTACCAGTACCATGCTGTTTTTGTTACTATTGCTCTGTAATATAGTTTGAAATCTGGTATCGCTATACCGCCTGATTCACACTTCCTGCTTAGAGTTTCTTTTGCTATTCTGGGTCTTTTATTTTTCCATATGAATTTCATGATTGCTTTATCTATTTCTACAAGAAATGCCATTGGGATTTTGATTGGCATTGCATTAAATCTATAGAGTACTTTTGGTAACATCGCCATTTTGATGATGTTAGTTCTACCTATCCATGAACAGGGTATATTTTTCCATCTTCTAAGATCTTCTTCAATTTCTCTCTTTAGGGTTCTGTAGTTTTCATTGTATAAATCTTTCACCTCTTTTGTTAGGTTGATTCCCAAGTATTTTATTTTTTTTGAGGATATTGTGAATGGAGTATTTTTCCTCATTTCCATTTCAGAAGTTTTGTCGCTGATATACAGGAATGCCTTTGATATATGCGTGTTGATTTTATATCCTGCCACTTTGCTGAATTCATTTATTAGTTCTGGTAGTTTCTTTGTAGACCCTTTTGGGTCTTCTAGGTATAGAATCATATCATTCGCAAATAGTGATAATTTAAGTTCTTCTTTTCCTATTTTTATGCCTTTAATTTCTTTCGTCTGTCTAATTGCTCTGGCTAGTGTTTCGAGAACTATATTGAATAGAAGTGGTGATAGAGGGCATCCCTGTCTTGTTCCAGATTTTAGAGGGAATGCCTTCAATTTTTCTCCATTCAAAATGATGCTATCCTGAGGCTTAGTGTAGATAGCTTTTACAATGTTAAGGTAAGTTCCTGTTATTCCTGGTTTTTCTAGGGTTTTGAACATAAAAGGATGCTGTACTTTGTCGAATGCTTTTTCTGCGTCTATTGAGATGATCATATCATTCTTATCTTTAAGTCTATTGATGTGGTGAATAACATTTATTGATTTCCATATATTGAACCATCCTTGTATCCCAGGAATGAATCCTACTTGATCGTGGTGCACAATTTTTTTGATGTGTTTTTGTATCCGATTCGCCAGTATTTTATTGAGGATATTTGCATCCAGGTTCATTAGAGATATTGGTCTGTAGTTTTCTTTCTTTGAAGTGTCTTTGTCTGGTTTCAGAATCAGGGTGATGTTGACCTCATAGAATGAATTCGGAAGAGCGCCCTCTTTTTCTATTTCCTGAAATAACTTGAAAAGTATTGGTATTAATTCTTCTTTAAAGGTTTTGTAAAACTCCACTGTATACCCATCCGGTCCTGGGCTTTTCTTGATTGCTTCTTCTATTTCATCCATTGATATTGGTCTGTTCAAATTGTGCATATCCTCCTGACTCAGTCTGGGCAAATCATATGACTTAAGAAATTTATTTATGTCTTCCCTATCTTCTATTTTATTGGAATATAGGGTTTCAAAATAATTTCTAATTGTCTTCTGTATTTCTGTAGCATCTGTTGTGATATTGCCTTTTTCATCCCGTATGTTAGTAATTTGAGTTCTCTCTCTTCTTCTCTTCATTAGCATGCCTAAGGGTCTGTTGATCTTATTTATTTTTTCGAAGAACCAACTTTTAGTTTTGTCAATTTTTTCAATAGTTTCTTTTGTTTCAATTTCGTTGACTTCTGCTCTGATTTTAATTATTTCTTGCCTTCTGCTACATTTGCTGTTGTTTTGCTCTTCCTTTTCTAGGGCTTTGAGATGACGTGTGAGCTCATTTATTTGTTGGTTTTTTTCTTTTTTTGAGGAATGACCTCCAGGCAATGAATTTCCCTCTTAAAACTGCTTTCATTGTATCCCATAGATTCCGATATGTTGTGTCTGTATTTTCATTTATCTCTAAGAATTTTCTGATTTCCTCCTTTATGTCTTCTGTAACCCATTGATCATTCAGTAACATAATGTTTATTTTCCATGTGATGTAGGATTTTTCCTTCCTTCTTTTATCATTGATTTCCAGTTTCATTCCATTATGATCAGATAAAATGCATGGAATTATCTCCACCCCTTTATATTTACTGAGGGTTGCCCTATGGCATAATATATGGTCTATTTTTGAGAAGGATCCATGTGCTGCTGAGAAAAAAGTATATCCACTTGATGATGGTTGATATATTCTATATATGTCAGTTAAGTCTAGGTTATTGATTGTGTTATTGAGTTCTATAGTTTCTTTATTCAACTTTTGTTTGTAGGATCTGTCCAATGGTGAGAGAGGTGTGTTGAAGTCACCCATAATTATCGTGTTGTTGGTCTATTTGATTCTTGAACTTGAGGAGAGTTTGTTTTATGTACGTCACAGCACCATTATTTGGTGCATAAATATTGATAATTGTTATGTCTTGTTGGTTAATGGTTCCTTTTAACAGTATATAATGTCCTTCCTTATCCCTTTTGATTAACTTAGTCTTGAAGTCAATTTTATTTGATATGAGCATGGCCACCCCTGCTTGCTTACGAGGACCATGTGCGTGGTATGTTTTTTCCCAACCTTTCACCTTCAGCCTGTGTATGTCTTTTCCAATCAGATGTGTTTCCTGGAGGCAGCATATTGTTGGATTTGTTTTTTTTTTAATCCATGTTACCAGCCTATGTCGCTTTATTGGTGAGTTTAAGCCATTAACGTTTAGAGTTACTATTGAAATATGGTTTGTACTCCCAGCCATCAGCCATGTTTGATTATTTTTTTTTAATTTTAATTTGGTTTGTTTCTCCATGATTAGCTTTCCCCCCACCCTCTCACTTTACTGAGGTACTTCCCACTGTGGGTTTTGGTTATTGTTTTTCATTTCTTCCTCGTGTAGTGTTTTGCTCAAGATTCTTTGCAATGCTGGTTTTCTGGCTGCAAATTCTTTTAACTTTTGTTTATCATGAAAGATTTTTATTTTGTTGTCATACCTGAAGCTTAATTTTTCTGGATACAAAATTCTTGGTTGGCATCCATTGTCTTTCAGTGTTTGAAATACGTTGTTCCAGGATCTTCTCGCTTTCAGCGTCTGTGATGAAAAATCCATTGTTAACCTTATTGGTTTACCCCTGAATGTAATCTGCCTCCTTTCTTTTGTAGCTTTTAATAATTTCTCTTTGTTCTGTATATTGTATATCTTCATAACAATGTGTCTTGGTGTTGGTCTACTATGATTCTGTATGCTCGGTGTCCTGTATGCATCTACAATTTGTATATCCGTTTCCTTTTTTATTTCTGGAAAGTTTTCTATAATTATTTCATTCAACATGTTGCTCATTCCCTTGGTTTGAACCTCTATACCTTCCTCTATCCCAATGACTCTTAAGTTTGTTTTTTTTATGTTATCCCATATCTCTTGGATGTTTTTCTCATGATTTTTTACCAGCCTTTCTGAGTTGGCTAGACTCTTTTCAAGATGATATATTTTGTCTTCATTATCTGATGTTCTGGCTTCTACTTGCTCCACTCTGTTAGTGATACTCCCATTTGAGTTTTTAATTTCGTTTATAGTTTCCTTCATTTCTAGAATTGTTGATTGATTTTTTTAATAATCTCTATCTCCTGATAAAGATGCTTATTTGCTTCTTTTATCTGTTTATGTAATTCATTTTCAATGTGTTCTTTCATTGTTTGAATTTGCTGTCTCATGTCCTCTTTAAGATTCCATTCCATCTGTCTAAGGTATTCCTTGAGTTCTTTATTCGACCATTTTTCTGATGCCTCTAGGTCCTCCTGAGTATTTAGGCTGTCCTGCATTGTTTGTACTCCTTTTCTTCCTTGCTTTTTCATGCTGCTCATGTTACTTCTTGTTCTGTTTGACTGCTGCGTTACTGTTTACTCTTATAAATTTATTTGGTTTTGTGTGTCTCTGGAGTCTCTCTTTTGTGATGGGAGACTATGACTAGAGATGATGAGTTTTGTTGCACTATAATGCAGATTCATTTGTTTCCTAAACTGTGTACAGATTCTGATGGCATATAGCGGTCTGCGACTTGGTCTTGGGACTTATATTTAGGTCGAATGATGTGATGGTATTGAGGTTGGTATCTCTTGGCAACCTTGGAAGGTTGCTCTACTGACGTGGGATATTAACAGGAGAATGGTCTGGAGTATTTTGGGGTAGCAAGGGACTTGGTAGCACTATATAATGCCTCGGAACATTGACCTATACATATTTAGTAAATTACACATAAACAGTGTTGTGATGCTTGAGAGGAAAGGTATTAAAAGGGAAGGGAAGAAGTCACTAAAGAGAATGAGAGTAAACAGGTAGAATTGAAGGAAAGGGGAATAAGGAAATTGAAAAGAAATGAAAAGACAAAAGAAAAAAATAGGAAATAAAAAAGAAAAAAATTTTTTAAATAATCAAAAAAATTAAAAATAAAATAAAAATAAAAAACAATTTTAAAAAACAAATAAAAAAATTTATTTTTTTATTGGTTGTTCAAAATATTACAAATTTCTTGACATATCATATTTCATACATTAGATTCAAGTGGATTATGAACTCCCATTTTTACCCCAAATACAGATTGCAGAATCACATCGGTTACACATCCACATTTTTACATAATGCCCTATTAGTAACTGTTGTATTCTGCTACCTTTCCTATCCTCTACTATCCTCCCTCCCCTCCCCTCCCTTCCCATCTTCTCTCTCTACCCCATCTACTATAATTCATTTCCCTCTTTGTTTATTTTCCCCTTCCCCTCACAACCTCTTATATGTAATTTTGTATAACATTGAGGGTCTCCCTCCATAAATAAAAAAAATTTAAAAAGTGCAGTCTTAGAGTTTAATTAACTTCTCTTCCAGTAGGTGGAGCTGTGCCCACCAGGCCAAGCTTCTCCTCTCAATAGGCGGAAACCAATCACTGTGCAGCAGCTCCTCCTCCCAGACTGGGCGGGTCTCCAATCCTGAGTGCCTAGGGCCTTCTCTTGTGTCTAGTCACTTCCCCACTTTTCCTCCAGCCAGGCCCCGCTCATTGGTGACGCTCACCACAATACCGGCTACACGCCAGGTCTGCTGCTCCCGGGAACCCTATTTTCTTGAACGACTGGGCACACTCTCCCTGTTTGCCAGTCCCTCAGACCCTAAGGTTGTGGAGCTTGGGGCTGAGAACCCTCAGCGTATTTTGCTTGCCCTCCGGTAGCCACGCCCCCGGTAGCTGGTGCAAGAGACCTCAGTTGTCAGCTCTGATGGGAGCGGTAGCCGGGGTTCTGCGCTGTGTGTCCCATGCCGCTGTTCCCTTGGTCTGACTTTCGCGCTCACGGGAGAGCTGGAAGGGGCCCTTGAGGTTTCCCTGCTGTGTGGAAGGGGGGGCTAGGGGGTTACACACCTGCTGTCGCTGGTTTCAATGAAGTTATCTCCTCCACCGCATTCTGGTGACATCAGTTCTCTGCCATGGTGGTATCCCATGTGAATGGCGACAGTTCATTCCCTTTGCCGGGTGACCGATGCAACGGGTGGGTCCTGACCGGCTCTCCCAAGCCCCGTCTCAATCCTGTGGCCACTGCCTATGGAGGCTCGGTTGGTATTCCTTTTTTTATTTTAATATCTTTATTTTATTTTCACGTGGTGCTAAGGATTGAACCCAGTGCCTCTCACATGCTAGACGAGCGCTTTACCTCTGAGCCACAACCCCAGCCCCCAAGACCCAATCTTAATCAGTACACAACCACATGGGAATAATGGGAATTGCTTTGAAGTTATGCAGGGAACCTGTTTCTCCTTTAAGGTTTGCACAGTAGTTTTGGCATTTATCAATGATTCTTGCCTTCAGCAACTATTACTGTTTTGTTCAAATAGAGATTTTCTTAATTTCTCTCATTGCTTTCACATTTGTTAATTGGGATTCTGTCAGGAAGGTTTGTCTTTTCTCCTGCATTCATTCATTCATTAGTTCATTTAATCTTTTATTTATATTAGTATGGATGCATGGATATATATTTTATTATTTGTATTATAATCCAATACAACATTATTATGTGGCACAAGTTGCTTTAGGTTTGGCCATTGTTAGATCTTTTAGATTGAGTCATGACACCTCATCCTTTTGTGGGAGGAAGGCACTTCTTTAAATATAAGATAGTCCAGGCTTAGATTGTATCTTCCCTGCTCCAGACCTATAATCTACTATTTCTTTTCCAGAGGGGCTGTTTTTCCCTTTTCTAGGAAATGGCATTTATAAATAAGCTAATGACATTAGATGTGTTCTTTGCTTTTAGGCTGTCACTATATGTATGTATTCCAACCCATGTATATACATATATTTATTTTTATTACTTTAGCTGTCTATCTTCATTTAATTTAAAAGCATATATAAGTACATACTGATATCTCTGACTTAAACCAGCACAACAGGTTTCCATCTAGTCTTTTCCCTGCTTTTGTTTATTTGTACTCCTTTCTCTGATTGTAAAGAAAAACAGTTGACTACATTTGTGTGGTTCTGTTTGGGACTTTTCTATTCTGTTCCATTGACCTGTGTTTCTAGTTTTTTTTGTTAATACCACGCTTTTTAGTCAGCTTTCTCACCACTGTGACCAAAAGACCTGATAAACAATTTTAGAGGTGAAAAAAATGTATCTATTGCTTAAGAGTTCAAAGGTCTCATTACATAGATGGCCAACTCCATTGTTCTATGCTTGAGGTGAGGCAGAACTCCTGGGCAGAAGAGCACGATGAAGGAAAGCAGCTCAGAGCATGACAATCCGGAAGCAGAGAGAGCACTTCCTTTACCATGGACAAAATATCAACCCCAAAGGCACACCCCCAGTGACCCACCTTCTCTAGCCACACCCTACCTGCCTACTATTACCACCCAGTTAACCCCTATCAGGGGATTAATGTACTGATTAGCATAAGGCTCTCATAACCCAATCATGGCACTTCTAAACTTTCTTGCATTGTCTCACACACATGAGCTTTTGGAGGACCTCATATTGAAACCATAACACATATTGTCCTGAATACTGTAGCTCTACAGGGAACCTTGAAATTGGGTGATGTGAATTCTCCTACTTCTTCTTTTTTCAAAATCTTTTGGCTATTCTTGCTCCCTTAATTTACCATTTTAATTTTAGAATCAACTTGTCAGTGGCTCTATTAGTCAGAGTTATCCAGAGAGACAGAACAAATAGGATATAAATATATACGTATATATGAGAGGAAATTTATTAGGATTTTTTTTTAATTTTGAAGTTGTAGATGGACAGCTTGCCTTTATTTTATTTGTTTCATTTTTATATGGTGCTAAGGATGGAACCCAGTATCTCACACATGCTAGGCAAGTGTTCTGCCACTGAGCTACAGCCTCAGTCTCTTATTAAGAAAATTGACTCAAGCAATTATGGGGGCTAAGAAGTTCATGACAGGCCACCTGCAAGGTAAAAACCTTGGGAGGGTGGTAGCCTGGCTCAATCCAAGTTCAAAGACCTGAGAACCCAGGGTGGAGATGCTATTTAAGTTCTAGAGTCCAAAGGCTAGAGAGCTTGGAATTCCGATGTCCAGGGGCAGAAGAGGCACATATTCCAGTTCAGAGGGTGGGAAAAGACCGATTTTCCTTTCCTCTGTTTTTGTTCTATCTGGGTCTCCAGCCTAGCGCATAGAAAATGACTATATTGTATTCTCTGGACATACCCTCTCAGACATACCCAAAATAAAACTTTACCATTTCCTTAGGTATTCCTTAAACCAGTTAACACCTAAAATTAACCATCATAGTACCAAAAAGAAGACTTGCTGGGAATTTGGGATTTTGTTGAATTTATAGATCAAATTGGGGAGAACTGACAGCTATATTAAATCTTACAATCCATGAGCATGTTTACCTTTCCATTACATCAAATTTGACTTCTTTCATTGATTTTTGGGGGTACTAGGGATTGAACCCAGGGGTGCTTAACAACTGAGCCCCATCCCAAACTCTTTTTATTTTTTGTTTTAAGATAGGGTCTCACTAAGCTGCTTACTAAGTTGCTAAGGCTAGCTTTGAACTTGGGATCCTCCTGCCTCAGACTCCAGAGCCGCTGGGATTATAGGCATGTGCCACACATGCCTGGTTCATTGATTTTTTTTTTTTTACTTTTCAGCATACAGACCACCACGCATATATGTAATTAATATGTTAAATATATTAACTTTTCTGGTATTATATTGATCAAAGGAGAAATTTCAAGTGAAACTAGAAAATACTTTAGACAAATGAAAACAAGAAAATTTATGGAATGCTATTATGTCATCATTTATAGGAAAATGTACAAGGTGTAAATGCTTATATTTAAAAATAAGAAAGACCTATTCCCCCCTTTCCTAATCCCCAACCCCTCTCCTCAGACTTCTGATCACCCTGTCTCCTAAAACTGGTCCTGCTCAGCCCCTAAATCCTTACTCCCTACCTCCTAGCTCCCCCAAGTCTATCAGCCTCTACCCCACTCCTCCCCCTAAAAATTGAATAAATAAGAAATAACTATAGACAATAACCTAGACTTCTATTATAAGAAACTAGAAAAACAAGAGAAAACAAATACCAGATAAACCAGAAAGAAAGAAATAAAGATTGGAGTCAGAATTAATGTAATGGAGAATGAGAAACAATAGAACAAAAAATCATGAAACCAAAAGTTGTTCTTTGAAAAGATAAAGAATTTAAAAACCTCTAGCTAAAATGACTGAGGAAAAAAGACTCAAATTACCAAAATCGGGAATGAAAAAAAATCACTACTTCCCTCATGGAAATTAAAGGATCATATGGAAATACTATGAATATTTGTATGCCAATAAATTATATAACTTAGAGAAATAGAAAAAAAATTAGAAATAAACTACCAAACTTGATTCAATAAGCAATAGAGGACTAAGGTATGGCTCAGTGGATGGAGCACTTGCATAGCATGCATGGGGCCCTTGGTTCAGATCCCAGCACTGAAAAAATAAGAAGAAATAAAGAAAGATAATCTGCATCCATAGGTAACATGAAAAGTGGTGAAATTAGCCTGACAATGATCATCTCTCCTCCATGAGGGTCTGATCATTCTCCTGGGTGTCTTAGCCATAGTTTCTCTCATGTGATATCACCTAAGATGGACAGATAGGATTTCATCCAAGACCCTATCACTGCAATTAATTGAGGAATCTGCTGGGGTGGACTCTCTTTCTAAAAAGAATTATTAGCTTGTTTTAAGGTTTGGGTATGTCCTACATACACACTTGGGTTAAGTTTATCCCCCAAGGCTTCCAGGTAACTTTTCCAAAGAAAAATATAGAATTTCTTCCTATAACTATGTGCAAACTAGATAAATGTCCATGCCTATGTCATGTTAGGTCTGAAAGTGAAAGCCAACTCTGAAGTTATTTCATGGGTAGATATATTTTTAACACTACTCTCAAATCTTAAAATTGCCAAATTGCTTTTAATATGCACAGCTAATTACTAGGTTGTTCCATGCATGTGTATACTGGACTCTGGATCCACAGCCATCCTATGAGTGCCTCACTTAGCACCACAGAGGCATACCTGTGCCTGGACATCAAGGCTGCAGCTTGGACCCCAGAGCTTGGTTATCTTGCACATGCCCTTGCTCCTACCTGACTCTGTGGTTGATCCACAGCACCTACACCACATATACCACCACTACCACTGCAGCAGGCATAACCAATGCCAGACACTGTCACCAGTGCTGCATCAGGAGCACCCATGACTTTAACTCTTGCCACTGACATAGGAGGTGCAGGTGAAACCCATATTTGAGATTCTCAGTCATTACACACACACACACACACACACACACACACACACCCATGCCCCTGGCTCCATGGCCACTCCCATGTGCATGCATGTAGTAGACACAATTATTCTAGCTCAGGGATACTCCATATGAGAAGTCTTCTGACCATACCACAAAAGGGATTCTTTTCCTTTGTCATCCACCCTCTCACAGGTCCCTGTTCTTAAACACAGCTGGAACCTTATACACACATCTCACCCAGCTGCTCACCAGAGAGGCTTTCATGCATAGAAATATACCCTCCACAATAAACAATGGTGAATGTCTGTTGTGACTATTGTCTCATCAGTGCGAATATGTGCACTGTAAATTCTGAGATATTTTCCATTGTTATTCCTGTACAATTTGATAGGACTCTATCTCTGATACATCATATAGAGCATGAATCTCCTTAGTGGTTTTTACTTGGGATGAAGGTAAAAGACCAACAGACTCACAGCCTCTGTCCAAGTCCAATAGAATAAGACACCTGCTCACACATTGCCACACTTCTGCAGGATTTCATTCCTTATTTATCAGTTATTTCTCTTTTTTGATGATGAAAGTTCTGGATTATACGCAAGTGTTTTTTAAACTTTCTGACTATGGTATATGTAAGGCCCCTGTCTTTAGTATTTCTCTATATATCTTTAGCCACTCTTGGTATGGCTCCAAAATTTAACTACAATTTGCTCATTGTTTGACTAAAATATTCATTCAAACTGACTCTTGGGTTTGTCTCAATCTTTTTTCTATGATGCCTGACTTCCATTTATACCAATTCCTTGTAATAGATTGTGGGAAGCTGTCTCACTGAATGATTTGCATTCTCCTTCCCGTGACCGGAGAGGTTCTGACCGTCACTTTTGTAGTGACCTGGACATTGTCTGGGTCCTGGAAACTGAAGACCCATCTTCAGACATAGGCATGCCATCCTGCAGCCCCTTGGGTTGAATTACACTCACCTGTTCTTGTAACCCTGCCCATCCTGACATTTTTTGGATGGAACTTTCTAAGAACAAGGGTCTCCCCCAATAAAAACTCACTTCTGAATGTGCTCGCTCTCTCTCGCCAGCCTCTCATGACTTTCCTCGCTCTCCCATTTGGGGACCTTAAGGCCAAGAATGAAGAAGCCGTCCTGAAGCTTGATTTAAAGGTAAATCTGTGTCTGTGTTTTATTTGGTGTCCCAGGAAATTCACATGAGCAACCTTAAGTTCAGCTGCCCATGCAGGTCAGGGACAGCAGGTGGCGCCTGGAACAAGGGACCCCTCAGTGGTGAATTTCCCTTGACTGAGAGAGCATGCTATAGAAATTTAGTGGACTGTAAATTTTTGAGGGGTCACAGAGGAAGCAGACAATTTTAGAGCCAAGGACGTTAAAGAATTATCATGGGAAGTTCCATGTCTTCAGATACAAAAATGTATTTAACAATTCTGGAGATGATAATCAACTGGAGAGGAAAGCAAGTCAGAAGGACCTAGGTAGCCCAGTTCCTGAAAACGGCTAGCAAGGTGTGCCCATGGTTTTGTCAGCAAGACATACCGGATATATGTACTTGGGAGAGACTAGGTAGAAAACTATATAAAGGGTGGCTCTCTGCCAAACGGTCTAAAAGTATAATAAAGAGTGTTCAAAAGGTATGAACTGCATTAGAAATGTGTCTCTTTGATGACCTAGGTCAGGATCAGTGGTCCCCTGAGGACCTATTGAAAGGGCTTCAGAGAGCAGTTAGGAGTCTGGAGCAGGAGAAATGGCCTGAGTCTGCAAGACAGCACGCCTACACCTGAAGACACATCCTCTACCTCCAGGATCAGGGCAATGTCCAGGTCACTATGAAAGTATAGCTGCTATGAACATTCTAGTATGTGATATTTAGTGCACATAGGTACACATCTATCATTGGTATATACATAGAAGTGAAATGGCTAGATCATTTGGTAGGTGTGCTGCTAACTTTTGAAGAGATTGCCAGACTATTTGCAATGGACTGAATGTTTATGTCTTTCCAAAATTTATCCTAACCCCAAGGTGATGGTGTTAGAAAGAAGAGCCTTTGACAGATGATTAAGTCAGGAGGGCAGCACACTCATGAGTGGGATTAGTGTCCTTATTTTAAAAGCCCCAGAGAAAACCCCTTGCACCTTCTATGTGAGGACATAGTTGGAAGGCACTATGAACCAGAAAGCAGGCCCTCACCAGGCACAGAATCAACTGGCACCTTGATCTTGGACTTCCCAGCCTCCAGCATTGTGAGCAATAGATTTCTGTTGTATATAAGTCTACGGTATTTTGTTATGAGATACCTGCATGCCCAATGTTTAACAAAATAGCATGCCTAATGCTAACGCCATTTCCTTTGGAAATGAATGAATCCAGTAATGGTATAGATATACATGGATCATGTGGTAGATCTGCTTTTTTTTTTCTTTCATAGTGCTGAGGATCAAACCCAGGCCCTAACATGCAAGACAAGTGTCCTACCATTGAGCTATGTTCCGAGCCCTTGAGCTATTTTTAGTTTTTTGAGGAGCCTTGATACTGTTCTCCAAAATGATTGTATTAATTTCCCTTCCCATCAACATATGAGAATTCCTTTTTTTCCATATCTTCACCCCATTTGTTTTTTGTTTTTGTTTTGTTTTATTCTATAATGGTCATTCTAACTGAGGCAAATATTATCTTATTATGGTTTTGATTTGCATTTCTGTAAAGGTTAGTAATATTGAGATTTTTAAATGTTTCTTGGCCATTTTTATTTCTTTTTGAGAAATGTCTGTTTAGATTATTTGCCATTTTTAATTGGATTACTTGTGTTTTTATCTTTCTGAGTCTCTTATGTAGTGTGTGTGTGTGTGTGTGTGTGTGTGTGGTGCTGGGGATTGAACCCAGGGCCTTGTGCATATAAGGCAAACACTCTACCAACTGAGCTATATCCCCAGTCCTCTTATATATTCTTGGTACTAACCTCTTTTCAGATGTATACTTTATAAATATTTTCTCGTATTCCATAGGTTGTCTCTTCATTTTGTTGTTGCCTTTGCTGTTGAGAAGCATTTCAGTTTGATGTGATCTTATTTGTCAATTTTTGCTTTTATTTCCTGTGATTTGGGGGGTTCTATCTAGAAAATTATGACCTGTGCCAATAATATATGTCTATTTTTTCTTTGTTTTCCATTCTTCTTTCTCTCTGTAATTCACTTATGTTATTTTCTATTATCTTCCTCTTCATTAACCTGCTATTTATCTATTTCTGGTCACCCACTAAAACCATGTTTTGCTTGCTATCAGTTACTATATTTTTAAGCTTCAGAATTTCCTTGCAGATTTTTTTATAAAACAGATTCCACTTGTCTAATTAATAGTAATCTACATTTTGCCTAGTTTAACTTGAACCTAGTAACTTCCTATTATTTTAAAGTCAATGTCTAATAAGTCCACAATTATGGTCAATTTAGGGCCAGTATCTATTGTGCCTTTTTCTCTTGGTTCAGTTTCTTGATATGCATAGTAAATTTTTGTTACATTTTTTATTTGTTCTTTTTAGATATACATTACAGTAGAGTATATTTTGACAGACATACATGGAGTATAACTTCCCATTCCTGTTGTTAAACATGATATGGAATTAACCCTAGTCATATAAGAAAATAGGAAAGTTATATCTGATTCATTCCACTGTCTTTCTTATTCCCATCCCCCATCCCTTCCCTTCATTCCCCTTTGTGTAATCCAATGAAATTCTATTCTTCCTTACCCCCTTATTGTGTGTTAGCATCTGCTTATGAGAGAGAACATTTGGCCTTTGTTTTCTGGGGGAATGGGTTTATTTCACTTACATAGTAGTCTGCAGTTCCATCCGTTTACCTGAAAATGCTATAATTTCATTCTTCTTTATGGCTGAGTAATAACCACATTTTCTTTATCCATTTATCTGGTGAAGGGCACCTAGGTTGGTTCCATAGCTTGACCATTGTGAATTGAGCTGCCATAAACATTGAGGTGGCTGTGTCAATGGGGTATGCTGACTTTAAGTCATTTGGGTATAAACCGAAGAGTGGGATAACTGAATCAAATGGTGGTTCCATGCCAAGTTTTCTGAGGAACCTCCATACTGCTTTCCATAGTGGTTGCACCAATTTGCAGTCCCACCAGCAATGTATGAGTGTACTTTTTCCCCACATCCTCACCAACATTTATTGTTACTTGTATTCTTGATAATTGCCATTCTGACTGGAATGAGATGAAATCTCAGTGTAGTTTTAATTTGCATTTCTCTAATTGCTAGAGATGTTGAACCTTTTTCATATATTTGTTGACCATTCATAGTTTTTCTTCTGTGAAGTGCCTGTTTATGCACAACATTTTTATTTAAATGCTGGAGATTATATATGAGAAAATAGGCTTTAGAAATTAATTTCTCTCTCCATAGAGGATTGACTCTATTCTCTGACAGGCATTTAAAAATATGGGCACAGTACCTCAACCAGTGTATTAGTCAGCTTTCTGTTACTATAACAAATACCAGGTATAGGCACCTTACAAAAAGAAAAGGTTTACTTTTACACATAGTTTTAGAGGCTTCAATCGATGATTAGCTTGCCCTGTTCTGGATGAGGCAATGCATTATGGTAGGAGTGCAAGATAAAGCAAAACTGCTCATTTCATTAGCCATGGAGCAAAGAGAGACAGAGGAAGGGATCAGGGTCCCATAGTCCCTTGAAGGGCACACTTTCAGTGATCCAGAAACTTCCCCAAGATCTTACCTATAAAGATTCTACCATTGTTGAGTAGTACCACCCTGGGAACCAAGCATTTAACACATGGACCTTCAGGGGTCACTTATACAAACCATAGCTACCAGGCAAGGACTGAGCCAATTCATGGCTGGCTTGCCATTTTTCTGCAACTTGGTCAATTTCTGGATTGGCTTGAGGTGCTCTAGGGGGTACCAACTTTAAATCTGGAGTGTTTAACCTGGTGGATGAGTTTTCCTTGGTGCATTCATTCCTCTCTGTTACCATATTTTGTGCTGGGCCCTAATGTTGTGGTGATAGTGTACAATGTGCAGCCTGATACCTACACATCATTATGAGAAGTGAGATTTTGTGGTCAGTGGGATATTCTGGGTAACAGAATTAATGGCTGCTGTTGTAATGTTGAGTATTGTAAAATGTGCCTCACACTGGGCCTATCTGGTCTATGTTATTGTGTCATAGAATCAGAGATTGTAGATGACTGTGGACAGCCAGTTCATTGTTCTAAAACAAATAATAGTGCACTCTGAAAACTGTCACTGTGTAGCAGTCTTTGTTTTGAATGAAGTTTGTTGTGATCTTGTAGATACATAGAAATGTTAGTTGCTGGCCTTGCGTTCTGAGAGCTTTCGCTATAGCAGTTGTCTCTTTGTGTTTGCCTTTTCTATCTGCAGACACAAAAACGCTGAAGCAGATATCAAGAGCCAATTCAACTCTTAGTTCATTGCCTGGAACAGTGAATGCTCAGCAAATATGGACTCCTTCCCTTTTGCTTTTTTTTTCACAGGTGAGTGTTAATCCAGTGTAATGTCATGAGGGTCCACAGAGCACTTGCTGTGTGTGAGATGCTCCAGGGGACTGTAGAGGAGTGGGGGGTGAGTAGGATTCTTGATTACCAGACTGAATTTGGGAAGAGTTTTACACAACCGACTTTTTCAGGAGCCTTGAACAGTTTCTGGGCCATTGATGGAAGGGAGCAAGCTTCCCCTCAGAGACCTCATACTGTTTGGGGGAAGTGGAAGGGTCAGAAGCCTGGGGAGGCATCAAGGTAAGGACACTTGGGGTGATAGAAGATAAGGTGGTATGTTCCAGGAGGGAGCTGAGGACAGGAATTCAGGGCAGGGTGAACAAGACAGCCACTGATCTGATATGGGAACAGGGAAAGGGAAGGTGTGGTTAGAGGTTGAGCTTGGGGGCCCATGTAATGGTGCTGTGGGCAAGAATGGGCAGGGAAGATGGTGAACCCAGGCTTCAGTTATACAGCACTTCAAGTTCCTTCAGTCCTTTGAGCTGGCAAGCTCAATTCAAAGTCGTCTGCACATGAGAGATGAAGACACAGGGAACAGGCCACCTGACCCTGAGGTGTTCAGAGACAAGAGCAGTGAAGAATGGCAGTCCTGTTACCTCTCTCTTCCCTTCTGCCCCAGGCAATAGCCACTGTGTATATGTACATGCACTCAGGCACACACTAAAAATATGATGATGATGATGATGATGATGATGATGATGATGATGATTATTTTAGTACCAGAGATTGAACTCAGGGGCACTGAACCACAGAGCCACATACCCAGACCTATTTTGTATTTTATTTAGAGACAGGGTCTCACTGAGTTGACTAGCACCTCGCTTTTGCTGAGGCTGGCTTTGAACTCACAATCCTCCTGCCTCAGCCTCCTGAGCATGTGCCATGGAGCCTGGCTAAATATGCTTATTGTACCAGGACCCTGCATCCCCTTACACAGCCCACTCTTCTTTGTCAACCAAATAGTTTTCTTGGGGTGTTCACCCTTCAAGCTCCATTTGTTTGTGAGATGTGATGGCCTCCAGTGGTTTCTATGGTATAGAAATGGGGGCAAATTCAAAGTTAACAATTCTCCCAACAGTATTTCCTAAGTACTTTTTGTATACTAGGTAATATTCTAAGGGTTGGGGATATAGACACAGACACAGAAGAAAAAACCCTTGCTCTCATGGACTTCATGTTCTACTGAGGGTAGAGGATGTGGGAAGAGATAAACAGTTTAAACAAATATACAGTATATAAGAAAATGATGATTGCTCTGGAGATGTATATAGCAGGGAGGGGAAGAGAGGATGGGAGTCATTGAAAATGGTGGAGAAAGGTATCACCAGAAACAGACATTTGAGCTGATGCTTGAGGGAGGCCAGGGGATAAGCCTTGAAGATACCTAGGGAGCAACATTTCAGGCAGAGAGAAGAACAAGTGTGGAGACCCTGAGATGGGAGCTCGTTTGGTGATTCAAGGGCAGCCTGGCTGGAACAGGTGACAGAGAAGAAGAGAGATGAAGTTGGAATTTCTAGAAACCTATAAATGTGTGCCCTGTTTTATCCACACACATATATACAAATGCCTGTACACACAAATCCCTGAAGGGATCAGAGGTCTAGCAGAGTTGTGCTTACTTACTATTTTAGGCTAGCTCTCTGGCAGTGGGACCTGGTGTGGGAATTCTTATTGGAGTGAGAGAGAGCTGTTGGGGGAACTATGCAAAGAAGTTGAAAAGTGTGGTAGGGTAGGGAAAAAATCCTAGAGAGTTTGTGGTTTTGGTGTAGGGGTGACCTCAGCCTGATCCACTGGCTGCTCTAGAACATGAAAGACACCACAGAACTGATACAACATAAGGCCAGGGGCTGGGCTCACTATTAGTAAATTGCCATGGATTCTCCCTTACCTGGGGATAGTGGTATGAGATAGAGGACATTTTGGGCCAGGTGACTTCTGTTGTTCAAGGGCAATCCTCTGGAGGAAAGACTGTAGAGAGCCCTTAACAGATGCTACTAGCCATAGGTAGCAGGTAGAACATGGCCTGTAAAGAGTATATAGGCAGGGGATGGAATTATAGCTCAGTGGTAGAGCACTTGCCTGAGACATGTAAGGCACTGAGTTCAATCCCCAGCACCACATAAAAATAAATTAAAAAGCCAGGCACAGTGGCCTATAATCCCAGCAGCTCAGGAGGCCAAGGCAGGAGGATCATGAGTTCAAAGCCAGCCCCAGCAAATTAGCAAGGCCCTAAGCAACTCAGTGAGACCCTGTCTCTAAATGAAATACAAAATAGGGCTGGGGATGTGGCTCACTGGTTAAGTGTACCTGGGTTCAATCCCTGGTACCAAAAATAAATAAATAAATAAAGGTATTGTGTCCATCTACAACTAAAAACATATTTTAAAAAAGAGTATCTGAGTGCTGGGAGTTGTGGCTTAGTGGTAGAGTGCTCGCCTAGCATGCATGAGGAACTGGGTTTGATCCTCAGCACCACATAAAAATAAAATAAAGATATTGTGTCCACCTTAAAATAAAAAAATAAATATTAAAAAAATAACTATAAAAAAGAGTATCTGAGCAAAGCCCTAATAGTAGCTTCCTTATCTTCCAAAAAAATATAGGAAAGGGAAAAAGAGTCAGTTTTTTTTAACTGTACTGGGTTTTTTTTAACTGTACCCAGAGCTTCCCACATGCTAGGTAAAGGTTCTTTCTACCACTGAACCACATTCCCAATCCAAAAAGCCAGATTTTATTTTATTTTTTTTATTTTTATTTTTATTTTTTTTGGTGGTGGTACTGGGGATTAAACCCAGGCATGCTCAAACACTGAGCTATATTCCCAGCTCTTTTTACATGTTTATTTTTTATTTTGAGACAGGGTCTTGCTAAGTTGCTGAGACTGGCCTTGAACTTGTAATCCTATTGCCTCAGCCTTCCAAGGAGCTGGGATTACAGGTATATACTACCACACCTGGTGTAGATTTTAAAACTACACATAAGAAAGGTTTAAGGTCTATAACCAGCAACTCTTTATCTGCTCCATGTCTGCTTTTTTTCCCACTGTGCATAGACCCCCATCCAGACCAGTAAACTCTACCTACCCACTCACTGGTTTGGAGTCTCATAGGCCCCTGGCATCCTGATGTGAAGGAGGCCCACAGCAACAGCATTCCTGTTGCCATAGTTTGAATTGTGTCCTTCCAGAAGTCTTATGTTGGCACTTACTCCCCAAGGTAATGGGTTTTTTTTGGGGGGGGGGAGGCTGGGACATGATTAATATCCTAATAAAAAGGCTTGAGGGCCAGGCATAATGGCTTTTGTCTGTAATCTCACTGAGACAGGAAGAACACAATTTTGAGGCCAGTGTTAGCAACTTAGACCCTGTCTCAAAAAATAAAAAGGGCTGGAAATGTAGCTCAATGGTAAAGTGCCCCTGGGTTCAATCATCTGCACCAATAAGTAAATAAATAAAAAAACTTTAAGGCATGAGTTTTTTCCTTCCTTTTTGCTCTTTCTATCCCTTCTACCATGAGAGGACACAGGTTACAATGCCTTTCCCCTTCTACTATGTAAGAACATAGCTTTTGCCTTTTGTAGAGGTTGTGACAAGATGCCATCTTTGTTTTTTTTATTCAATTTATTTTTGAAAAATATTTTTTATTTGTTCTAATTATTTATACGTGATAGTAGAATGGATTTTGACACATTGTACACAAATGGAGCACAACTTCTTCCTCTGGCTGTATGCAGTGCAGATTCACACTGGTAGTGTAATCATCCATGTATATAGGGTAATAATATCTGTCTTATTCTACCATCATCCCCACAGCCCCACCCCTCCCCTCACTCTCCTCTACATAAACCAAAGTTCCTTCATTCTTCCCTACCCCACAGCCCCCCTATGGATCACCATCCACTTATCAGAGAAAATATTCAGGTTTTGTTTTTTAAGAATTGGCTGATTAGCATGATATTCTCTAGTTCCATCCATTTGCCTGCAAATGCCATAATTTCATTCTTCTTTAAGGCTGAGTAATATCCCATTGTATATATGTACCACATTTTCTTTATCCATTCATCTGTTGAAGGACATCTAGGTTGGTTCCATAGTTTAGCTATTGTGAATTCAGCTGCTATCAACATTGATATGGCTGCATCACTGTAGCATACTGACTTTAAGTCCTTTGGGTATAAACAGAGGAATGGGATAGTTGGGTCAAATGATGGTTCCATTCCAAGTTTTCTGAGAAATCTCCCTGACGCTGTGACTGTACCTAGTGGTTGCACCAATTTGCAGTCCCGCAGCAATGTATGGGTGTACTTTTTTCCCCACATCCTTGCCAACACTTATTATTGCTTATATTCTTGATAATTGCCATTCTGACTAGAGTGAGATGAAATATTAGTTTTGATTTGTATTTCCTAATTGCTAGAGATGATGAACATTTTTTCATATTTGTTAATTGATTATATTTCTTCTTCTGAGAAGTGTCTGTTCAGTACCTCAGCCCATTTAGTAACTGGGTTAATTGTTTTCAGTGTTAAATTTTTTGAGTTCTTTATATATCCTGGGGATTAGTGCTCTATGTGAGGTGCATGTGATAAAGATTTTCTCCCATTCTGTAGGCTCTCTCTTCACATTATTTCTTGTTTCCTTTGCTGAGAAGAAGCTTTTTAGTTTGAATCCATCACATTTATTGATTCTTGATTTTACTTCTTGTACTTTAAGAGTATTGTTCAGGAAGTCAGGTCCTAAGCCAACATGATGAAGATGCCATCTTTGAAGTAGAGAACAAGTGTTTACCAGACCTGTTGACACTTTGATCTTAGACTTTCCAGACTCCAGTGCTATATGAAATAAATTTCTCATTCATAAATGACCCATTCTGTGAGATTTTGTTTTAATAGCCTGAACAGACTAAGACACTTGCCTTGTTCTCCTTCACACAGAGCAGTCTGGTTCTAATCTGGAAAATGGCCATTCCCATGTGAGGCTACATGACCCAGGAAGAGTCACTGAAGCCTGAAACCTGCACTGAAAAAGCCTGTCATTTTTGGTAAGTAGTGGCACCTGCCTGATGTGCCAGTGTGGTTAACACAGCCAGAAGAAAGAGGAGCTGAGGACAGCCTTTGATCATGGTTAAATCCTTTCTGTGCTGAGCAGAGTTACAGCAGTGGAAGTTTATAGTCCATTCAGTGTAGGATAGTACTTCAAGTCAAGGAGTCAGATGACCCAGGGTCAGCTCAGGCTCCTTCATTCCAGCTGTGTAGCTCTCTGAGCAGACCTTGTGGGCTTGCTGCCAGGCTCACAGAGAACTACTGAGCATTAAATGACAGGAAATATGGCACTTCCCTGATACTATGTCTGTATCTAGTGATCAATCAGTAGACATTGGCTGTTCTTATTCTAGATCACTTGAGAATCAAAGGCAACCCATTGGTCAGGGCTCTGAGAGATGTGGACTTGATATGGTCTCAGCCCTCATATTTGACAGGGGTGAGGGAACAAGAGAAGAATTCCCAGTGATACAAAATGGAATATAGTCAGTGAGTGACAAGAGACAGAAGTATACCTAGCATGTCATGGGAGCTCAAGCCTCATTGTTTTGAGGTGCATCTTAAAGAATGGCAGGGATTCAGGAGACTGACATCAGAGCAAAAGGAAATCCTCACATAAGGTTCTAGATGTGGATCAAGTCAAGGAGAGAAGGAAGTATGGGATGTTTGGAAAGTGGAGGCCTGTCTAACATGACTCATGAGACATAAGGCAGGAAACCCTACCCATGGCCCATTCACAGGAGTAGGGATTGAACTTCAGAACAATACTAGGGCCTCACTGAAGGCTGAATATACATATAGCTTCCTACTTATTAGGAATAAGAGAAAAATTATATGGAGGGTTGGAAAGTGGCTACAGAAATAAGAAGTAATTGAAAAGTTTGAAGGCTTAAATAGGCAATTTCCTTCCTTTTCCATACATTCTGAAACCCAAATCTCTGGATTCTGCTGTATGTCAGGATCTAGGGATGAAGACAAGTATAAACTGGAATCTGCTTTGGAGGTGTTTACAAGCCTGATGTGGGAGATACCCCTCCCTCAAAACAGGTGGGTTCAGTACAAAAAGGCACCAAGAAGACAAAAATCTGCTGTGGTCAGGAAGGCCATGTGGCCAAGGCTGCTAGCACTGGGATGGGGAGGAAGTTAGGGAGGAGATGGAACTGCTGTAACTAAAAGATCCCAATGTATTTTGTTCCTAATGAGATAGAGGTTCCTTCTCCTTCCTGTGAGAGTCTGTGGCAAGTGGCAGGCCCTCAATGTGGGGAGGAGTCATGAGGCATCATTTCTCTTATTATCTGCATAGTGAAACCAGATCATGACTCATCCATGTTCCAGATAAGTTGAGGAAGAGCAGTTGTCCAACTGGCCAGGGAATGGCTGGAACTGACTCCTGGGCACCCCTTGCTGCACCATATCACACAAAGTCTTCTTGCAGTGCAAATCCTTAATTCCCTGGGGGCTGAAGCTGTCCTCTAGTACCTAGCACAGGAGCCAGACCTTGACAGACTGATGAATGATACCAAGAACAAACACATAATAGCTTCCCCAAAGAAGTGTGTGTCTGTCACATGGACCCTTCTCAGGGTGGAGTCCCAAGGCAATTGGGGACTTGCTGCAACTGAGAAGGTTGAGGAAGGGCTCAGGGCATGGGAATCTGAGCCACAATTTAGGGAAGCAGATGTCACCATGGATAGTCAGAAATGGCAAGGGACAAACAGGAAGGGCTAAGGCAGGGCCACTCCAGGGCTGGATGGGGTCACTCTTGTAAGGGGGTTATGGTTTAGATATTAGATGTCTCCCAAAAGCTCATGTGTGAGACAATGCAAGAACATTCAGAGAAAAATGACCGGGCTGTGAGAATGTTAATCCAATTAGTGAGTTTTTCCCCTCATGGAATTAGTTGGGTGGTAGCTAAAGACAGGTAAGGTATGGCTGGAGGAGGTGGGTCCCTGGTGGCATGCCTTTGTGGTACATATTTTGTATCTGATGAGTGGAGTCTCTCTCTGCTTTCTGGTCATCATGTGAGCTACTTCCCTCTGCCACACTCTTCCACCATGATGTTCTGCCTTACCTTGAGCCCAAGGAATGGAGGTGGCTGTCTGTGGACCAAGATTTCTGAAACTGTGAGCCCCTAAATAAACTTTTCCTCTTATAATTGTTCTGGTCAGCCCTTTTAGTCATAGCAATGAAAAATCTGACGAAAACAGAACCATAGAAGAGGACCTCAGGACTGGATGAACCCTCAGATAATAGTCACAAGGAACCCTCTGAGGAAAGGAAGCAGAATAGAGTTCAACTTCTGCCTCAGAAGCAGAGAGAGGCTCGACAGTAACACACAGGCCAGGAGAAAACCTGCTGCTGTGGGTACCACCCAAGCTTACCCAGAAGAATCCTGAGTGTGCTCCATGTCCCCAGTCAGTTCCACCAAGTGGCCAGTGTATTGGAAACTTTGAACTTTACCACCCACATAAGGGAGACAGAGTATAACACATAGAGGCTAGAACAGGGCTTTGGACTTTTTGTTTTGGTGAGTTGGAGGGAAGAGGTAGGAAGAGGAAGTGTCCTGAGTCATTGTCATTTTGGGCTGAGCAAGACTCAGGACTTGTGTTCTTCATCACGAATAAAAGAGTTGGCTTGGCTGGAGTTGTAACTCAATGGTTGAGCGCTTGCCTAGCATGTGTGAGGCACTGGGTTCGATCCTCAGCACCATATAAAAATAAATAAAAACATTGTGTCCATCTACAACTAAGAGAGGATCCGGGAGGATGGCTCTATCCTTCATCCCTTTGGGGAACAAGAAAGGCATTTCAAGTGCCTTGGATGAATTTCATTGCCATGGCCTCCTAGCATGACAAGATAGTTGGTGAAAATGACCTAGGTGACTTGCTCAGGTATGATAGCCTAATCTTTAATTGATGATGAACCACTTGTCACATAGACAGGGCCACAGAGAATAAAGTCAGGTAGGTAGCCTCAGAGTGCTATAGAAACAAGGAACTACTATCATGCCCATATAAGGAGACAGCCTTGTGTAATGGAAGCCTAACCTCAGAAAGGTTCTGTAAATATTCTTGGTTTAAAATACTGCTCTAATTCTTAATGATCCCATTTCCTGACAGAACAAACAGAACCAGTTAATTGTTTCCTTTTTGTTAAAATTTCAAACTTAGAAAAATTTCTGTGAAAAATCATATATGCCTTCAACCAGATTCAGCAAGTAATATTTTGCCGCATTTGTTTTATGATTCTCCTTTCCTCCCTCTCTCTACATATGTACATATGTGTGTGTGTGTATAGATATAGATATAGACATAGGTATAATTTGCAGGGAGCAGGTTCTTGGAATTAAACTCAGGGCACTCAACCACTGAGCAACATCCCCAGCCCTATTTTGTATTTTATTTAGGGACAGGGTCTCACTGAGTTGCTTAGGGCTTTGATAAGTTACTGAGGCTGGCTTTGAACTCACAATCTTCCTGCTGCAGCCTCCAGAGCCTCTGGGATGACAGGTATGTGCCACCATGCCTGGATATATATGTATATATATAATTTTTTACAGGTTGAATATCCATTATACAAAATGTTTGGGATTTTGGATGTTACAGATTTAGATTTTTTTTCAGATTTTGGAATATTTTCATAAACTTTACTGGTTGAACATCCCTAATCCAAAAACTGAAAATACTCCAAAATCCTAATTTTGTTTGTGTGCATGTGCTGGAGATCAAACTTGGGGCCTTTATACATGCTAAACATGTGCTCTATCACTGAGCTTCACCCCTAGTCCATGATATTTTTTTAATGTTTATTGGTGATCAAAAAGTTTGTGATTTGGAGTATTTCAGATGTTCTATTTTCAGATTAGGAATGCTTAACCTGTATTTCTTTTATGAACCACTTGAGAATTAGTTGCAGACACATACCCTCCTTGTTCCTAAACACTTCCAGTGTACATTTCCTAAGGACAATTACATTTTCCCACGTATTCACCATCTTAGCTCTGGTTGCCATAACAAAATACCATAGGCTAAGGGGCTTAAATACCAGATGCATATTTCTCATAGTTTTAGAGGCTAAAAGTCTAACAGCAAGGTGCCTGCCAATTGGTTTCTGGTTAGGGCTCTCTTCCTGGCTTTTAGATGACTGCCTGTTCTCTGTGTCTTCACATGGCCTTTACTCATGTGGGGACAGAAAGAGAAAGCAAGCTCTCTCTGTCTCTTCTTATAAGGATACTGAGCCTATCAGATCAGGACCCCATTATGACCTCATTTAACCTTTTTATATATAATTAGTTGTAGATGGACAAAATACCTTTATTTTATTTATTTTTATGTATGCTGAGGATCCACCCAGTGTTTCACATGTGCTAGGCAAGTGCTCTGCCACAGTTCTTAATTAATTCTACATCTCCAAGTTACAAATACTTGGGGAGTTCAGTTTTCAATCTTTGAGTTTGGGGGAACACAAACCATGCATGACAACCACCAGTATAATAGTCATTATATTTTCAGATTAGGAATGCTTAACCTGTATTTCTTTTATGAATCACTTGAGAATTAGTTGCAGACACATACCCTCCCATAAGGAAATGTAACATTGACACAACAGTGTTATCTCACCCATAAGTCTCATTTGTTTTCTCCATTTGTGGTCCAGGATATAATCTAGGATCACATTACATGTAGTCAGCATGTTTCTTTGGTTTCCTTTGACTTAGATCAGCTTCCTTAAAACTTTCCAGAATGGTATAGGCTTAATTGTGCTCCTACATTCACACATTGAAGTTCTAAGCCCCCTTAGAATGTGACTGTATTTGAGGGTAGAGTCTGTAAAGACAACTGAGGATAAATGAGGTCATTGAGATGGATGCAAAACCGCTATGACTGGTGTCTTTACAAGAGGAGGAGGTTGGGTCACAGACATGCATGTACATGGAGGGAAGACCACGTGAAGACAGAGGGAGAGGATGACCATCTATAAGCTAAGAGAAAGGGCCTCAGAATGAAACCAAGTCTGCTGACACACTGGTCTTGAACTTCCAGCCTCCAGAATCATAAGGAAATATATTCTATTGTTAAGAAGCCACCTCCCCCACAAAAAAAGGAAGCCACCCAAGAGCCAGATGCAGTGGCACACTTGTAGTCCCAGCAACTTGGGAGGCTAAGGCAGGAGGATTGCTTGAGCCCAGGAGTTCAAGACCAGCAAGGCAACATAGCAAGACTCTTGTCTCAAAATTACACCACATGGGCTGGGGATGTGGCTCAAGCGGTAGCGCACTCGCCTGGCATGTGTGCGGCCCGGGTTCGATCCTCAGCACCACATACAGACAAAGATGTTGTGTCCGCCGATAACTAAAAAATAAATAATAAAATTCTCTCTCTCTCTCTCTCTCTCTCTCTCTCTCTCTCTCTCTCTCTCTCTCTCTCTCTCTTTAAAAAAAAATACACCACCAACAACCAAATACCAACAACAAAAAACAACAAAACAATGAATAAACCACCCAGTCTGCAGAATTTTGTTAATGACAACCTGACCAAGCAAATGCACTTGATTTTTCATGACCTTTTGAAGACTGCAGAACTTTAAATCATTTGGCATTGTGTGTGAATCTGATGTGTTCTTATTGATTGGTTTTGGATTATGCATCAGTAGCAGGAATCCCTTAGAAGAAATGGCTGTGTCCTTCTTGGTGCTTCATATTAGGAAGAATCACTCCCTCACACATGATTTCTGTTTCTTGCTCAAGGTGTGACACACTTGTTTTAGGGTGGGAATTCTACATACCACAGAGAATTATGAATAAGAAAGAAGTAAGAATTACCCACTTGTGTTTTCCACATCACCCAGGATGGTCACTTCAGTGGGAACAGGGATGTGCAGATAGGTCATGGCATCTAAGGATGTGGCTGAGGACTCCACCCTGGAGTGGTGTAAGTGTAGCCCTGCCAGGAGCCTGACACTGGACAACCACAGCCTCCTGGTCGCTGTGAGTGAGGACAGTGTCCCTGTATGCTTAGATATTTGAGGTTAAGTTCTGAAGGCTGGGAGACCTTTCAGGTGACTAAAACATTTGACCTACAAAATGAGTATGATGCCAGTATTCACTTCACAGGGCTCTGGACATGAATTTATTGGCAGCAAACCCCTGGCCCAATGCTTGGGACTTTTTCAAAGCTCCATATGTGCTAGATTTTGTTATTTTTTTCTGTTACCACATGGCCACTTCCCCTACACCTAGTATCAGAATGCTCCATTCTCTCCCTAGTAACCCCCAACCCCACAGGATGCTTACAATCTAGACCTGAACCTGCTTATGACTGTATTATAATAATCATTGTCCTTGGTATTTATAATCCTTGCAGGCACCACACACAGGAAATATGATCACTCTTCTCTTTTGACAAATTAGAAAAATGAGTCACAGGTCAAGTGATAGAGTCCATGTTACCATGTATTGCAGATATCTGAGGCAGGATTCATGGTAGATCATCCAACCCCAAAGCCAAACTGAACTAGGCCATTGTATAGCCCCCTCTCTCACAGTAACCCTACCTTACCCATCCAAACTTTCAGCCTGGTGCTCTTTATGGAGGGTAATGAAAGGAAGTAGAGAGATGCCCCAAAACCCTACTCCCAACTCAGCTCTTCCTCAAGCATAGAATATCCCCTGGGACATATTGGAGTGGATCAGTCAAGGTGTCACATGAGGCACCCATGGGAATGATGGCTTGCTACTGGGACCCTCCTGGCCTGGGCCTAGCAAATGGTAGAGTCTTTGTTCAGGCTACTGTAACACATTACCACAAACTGGGTAGCTTAAACAGCAGAAATTCATTTCTTATAGGTCTAGAGCCTAGAAGTCCAGGAACAACATGCCAACCATTTTGGTTCCTAGTGACTTGCAGACAACCACCTTGCTGTGTCCTCACATGTCAGAGAGAGGAGGCAAATGTTCTCCTATTTTTCCTTATAAGGACTCCATCCTCATGACTTAATTATAGGCCCTACTTCTTAAAACCATCACATTGGAAGTTAGGGCATCAACATCTGAATGTGGGGAGCACATTCATTCACAAACATTCATTCCATAACAGATGGAGAGGCTGGAAAGCTGTCCAGGAAAACACCCAAGGGCAGGGGTAGGTGGCCCTTAGCAGAACTTTCCTGTCTCATGGTATGATGAGAAGCGCCATGCTGTGTGGAATAGATGAGATCATACGGGCTGCAGAGCATGATAGGAACAGTGGGAAGTAAGGAAGGCTGTGGGGGACTGTGAGGGCTACGTGTAGAGCCTAAAGGAGTGTGCCTTACATTGGGGCAAGCTGGAATGGCACACAGGGTAGGATGCGGAGGCTGGACACAGGTAGAGTCAATATCAAGGTGAAGTGTTCATTCAGGGCAGTGCCACAATATCTGTTGCTAGGGTTTCACAACCTTGGTTCTGTTGATATCTGGGCTAGACCATTTTACTGGGGTGCTGACCTGTGCATTATAAGATATTCACCATCATCTTTAGTATTCCTCCCAGTTTTGGCAACTGAGATTCTCCAGCTAAGAACCACTGATCTAAAGCAACTATATGTGTTCCATGTGGTCTGATGCAGGGATTGGCAATTTTTTTTTCTGTAAAGGTTAGCTAATAAATATTTTAGGTTTTGAGGGCCCCTATGGTCTCTGTCACAGCCACTCACCTCTGCTGTTGTAGTGGGAAAGTGACTGTAGACTACATTAAGAGTGTAACTGTGGTGGCTGGGTTTGTAGCTCAGTGGTAGAGCACTCGCCTAGTATATATGAGGCCCTGGGTTCGATCCTCAGCACCACATACAAATAAATAAACTAAAGGTATTGTGTCCACCATATTTTAAATTTTTTAAAAAAAGAGTATAGCTGTGTTCCAATAAAACTTTATTGATGGACACTGAGATTTAAATCTCACATAATTTTCACATGTCACAAAATAGTCTTTTGACACTTTTTCAACCATTTAAAGTTGGAAAAACTGTCTTAACTTGCAAGCCTTATGAAAAATGGGCAGCAGGCTGGATTTGCCAACTGTGGTCTACAGGATGAGATTCCTATTTTTGTGTAAGCTACCCAAATTCAATTCCCCACATGGGAATGTGCAGAAACTTTCACACAGCATTTTATCAAAGTGGCATTCTAAAATCTATCTTTACCTGCTCCATCTCTTCCAGTCCCAGTCATTAATACAGGTTGAAGCACAAACTGAGCATAGTCTGATTTCCTGAAGTCCTGATTTGATAGATGGAGAAATTGTGAATTACAAAAAGCTTCCACATAAAACAAAAGATTTACAAGTATTCTTTTTAATTAAAAATTATTTCAGGCCTACAGAAAAATTATAAGACTAGTGTAGAAAAATCCCATAGAACTTTTATTCACATTACCAATTTTGAACTTTTTATACATTATTTCTTATTCACTTTTATTTTTTATCACTTTTATTTACTTTTTGCTTCATAATTCTGTTTCAATCTCCAGATTATTACTGATTTTTTAACTAATAGAGAGTGACTTGAAGACATTATGGTACTTTTCCCTTAAAATCATTATTTTGAATTTTTTTTCGAATGAGTACATTGACTTAACATGACCACAGGCAGTTTTGAAAAAAAATTAGAGATTTCTTGAAGATTAAATTTATATAACATACAGTTCATCCATTGTAAGTAAATGGGGAGGGCAAGTGAACTCCCAGCAACAGAGGTCTTGATAGGGGACTTCATGTCTAGGTGATGTTGGTCAGTAGCACCATGGGGAAACTGGGTCAGAAAGCTCTGATGGGCAACATTGGTTTGGAGTTTGCTTTATAGATCTAGGGTTTTTCTTATATCTGGCTATCAAATACTGTGTACACTTTTCATGGGGTATATACTAAGCAGGAAGTCTCTAAATGGCTAAAAACCAAGTTGAACCATAATTGATATTTGGGCTAGACCAGCATGCAATTCATTTTGCCCCTGTCGGCAGCTATGGCTAACACTATATGCAGATTTGGTTTGGCGGGCAATTCTATCCTGGCTTTTCAGTTTCCAGCTAAATTCCAATAGTGCATAACATCTGTGTGCTTTTGTGGTCATGACATAAGCTATGCAGATGCTCTCAGCTGTGTTTTTTCTTAAGTATTTCTCAGCTATTTGAGATGTTTTGAAATGTTTTCATGGGAAGTTTGACTTTGGCAATGGCAACCTTTGAGCTAACAGCCTGGGCATACTATGAAGAATTAAACAACATAGGGCTACTGTATATTGGCCATCTTTGATATATATCCATCTCCTGGTCCCATTTCATTCTATGACCTAAGTTGCATATTATTTCCTAATGCCCAAGTTTTCAGTCAGCAATAAAACATTCTTAAGACCCACTCAGGCATGGTGATGGACTCCTGTAATCTCAGCAGCTCAGGAGGCTGAGGCAGGAGGATCACAAGCTCAAAGCCAGCCTCAGCAACTTAGCAAGGCTCTAAGCAACTTAGTGAGACCCTGTCCCAAAATGAAAAATAAAAAAGGCTAGGGATGTGGCTCAGTGGTTAAGTACCCCTGGGTTCAATCCCCAGTAACAAAAAACCAAAACAAACAAACAAAAAACCCAGAATCCGGTTCACTGGTAGAATATTGTGTGCTTAGCATATGCGAAGCCCTGAGTCCAATCCCCTGTATTTAAAAAAATCTATAAAGACACAAACTAGAATTTCATGCCCCTTTATAGCCCGTCTGCCAGTTTAGTGAGGAAAGGCAGAAGAATGGATCAGAAAAGGAGATTTTGATTCCTTCAGTCTGTTCAGTCAGTACAGTGACACTTTGACCTCTATAGTACATGTCCCTGGCTATCTACAAAACTTGGTCAGTGTCATCTATCCATATAAGGCAAGACAAATTGGCTATTATGTAGTCCTCCCCATAAGCAGCCTGGGAATAATTGAGGGCTACATGGTTGTCAGATCCCATGATCCCTAAAGTACAGTGAGATTCAGTCAATAATTCCAATATTTGGATTTATTAATTTGTATGAAATGTGGTATCCTACATATAAGCAGTTCCTACAGACCCTCAAATTAGTGGCCCTAGAGTAGTTAATACAGGAGGAAGAGTTAGTACAGAAAAAAAAAAATTTGCGATGATGGAGAGTAATAGCTAGAGTGATTTGTGAGGGCCAGTTCTTGGGACATGCTGCCAGAATTTTTAGAAAAGCCCCTTATAGACCCACCATGCTCTGTGCTCTGTTCTGTGCTCTGTCATACTAGGAAGACAAGTTGGTGTGGCTTACTGTAGCCCCGGATGATGCAAACAATACATAAGAGATCATGTGTGTTCCATGTTTCATTCACCACTTGGCTCAACTCAGTTGATTATAGACTCAGCTGACAACTGGCCAATGTAGATACTTTTTGAGATGTCGGTGGTTACAGCATAAGCTCATCTCCATAAATTAGGTTTATAGGGGACCTTGCCAAAGAACAGATATAATACTGCGTATCCTAAAATCACTTTGGCAGAAGCCAGTCCAGCATGCAATTCAGTTTGCCATCTGTCAGCAGCTGTGGCTAACACTATATGCAGATTTGGTTTGGCAGGCAATTCTATCCTGGCTTTTCAGTTTCCTGGTAAACACCAATAGTGCATAACATCTGTGTACTTTTTTGGGCATGAGATAAGCTATACAGATGCTCTCAGCTGTGTTTTTTTAAATATTTATCAGCTGTTTTTTGTAAATTATTCATTTAGCCACATACATTTGGAAATAAGGGACACTCATAGATGGTATCCTCAAAAGGGGTTCCAAGTTATTTAAAAAATAGACATCAGCTGTATCATAAATCTGAGCCATTTCTATCCTTGATTATCAGGACATTGCTCTGCTTCAGTGGGGACCATAAGCTCCATTGCTTAAGATCAAGGAGAAGCTGTTCTAGGGCAGTCTTCTCTACAGTTTTGGTAGTAACAGGGATGGCCCCTTGGGAGTAGGCAGTGTAAAGAACTAGTTGTCCATGTGGGTGGAAAAACTCTCCAAGCACAGAGTGGCCAGATTTCTCCATGGGATCAACGTGGGTTTTTTGTTGTTGTTGTTGTTTGTTTTGTTTTTTAAATAATTCTCTATGCAAAACCACACAACAGCAAGGCATCCTGTGGGTTGCCATCATTGAGGATGCAAAGCTCACCTCCTAGAAGCATGATGTAAGAGCCATCCTTGCTTGTGGTGAAGATGGGTTAAGGAAGAATTACCGAGCTGGTTGTAACCCCTGATGTTTTGCATATGCCTTGGTCCACATGATATGACGTGCCATTGCTTTCCCTGGATATATTGAGGAGGTCAGGAGGTTGATGGAAAGCAGCCTCTGGCCACTTGGCTACTGTGGTTTCTTTCTGCCTCAATAACTGGGGTTGAACTGGAGGGGGAGACAGCATTCTAATAAACAGGAAGTGAGGCCAGTCATGCTAAGGGTGTATATTGTTAGGGTTCACACTTACCATCACCACAGGGACTCCTAAGAGCTATAATGTTATCTCTGTAATCCCACAGATTTGCTGGGATTGACTCTGGATTGCAGGGTTCTTATTTTAATTGTACCAATCAAGAGCCTCCTGATTGCAATGCTGGGCATATCCTGCCTGTGGGCACTCTGGGCATGCCTTAAATGGGACTCCATGGGTGTGGCCTATTTCTCTGTTTGATGGCACTGGTTGATTTACAGTAATCAGTTTTCTCTGACGTGTGGTCAGAGTTGGCCCACAGGACCTCAAAGGCCCTGCGTGTCACAGGCTGTATCCTAGAGTAGGGCTGGGGCTGAGCCCGGATGGGAGCTGGCTGTGGTAGCAGAGATAGAGGAGGAGAGCAGGCCTCAGTGTTGGTGTCTGATCGTGTAAGTAGGAATGACCAACCAGGGTCTGCAGTATGGTTCCTGCTGTCCTGCTCTGGCCCAAGTCCTGTGTCTCTCTGTGGGTGTAGATGTGGCACAGTGTTCCAAGAAACTCCCAGTCAGCATTAGGATGTGGACCACCAGGGAAGGGTGACTCACCAATGCACATGTAGTCCTCACTGATGAGGAAAGGAGTCTCTCAGGTGAGGTCGGGCACAGCCACAGAGGAGGCTTAAAGTTGCAGATCATCTGTGCTCAAGAGCAAGGGATGATAGTTCCCATGCTATGAAAAATGGCAGTGGTGTGTGTCTGCTGTGGGTACGTCACAGCATGTCTGTTCGTCTCCTCACTTGTTGTGAATCTCAATATGGTGCATTCATTCCATAGGGATTTGAATTACTGTTATCAAACTACAGACCCCACTTTAGACCATTAGAGTGGCCATTCTGCAATGGAGCTTATGATCCCCACTAAAACAGAGCAATGTCCTGATAATCAGGGACAGATGGTGTCACCTGGTGCAGGGGTAACAGCTCCAAGTCCTGGGTGTCAGGAGCAGGTCCACCTTGGTTGCTCAGAGCCTTTGGTGGTGCACAGCATGTGGGTGGCAGTCAGGACGCCTCTCTGCAGAAATGGTTGGGTGGTTTCTTGGCCTGTGCTGAAAAATCATTGCGCCCAGGCTGGGGATGGTCGCAGAATGGGTGGTCCATGTCAAGTCTCCTTCAGGATCAAGGAGAAGTGGCTAGGCTCTGGAGTATCTGTGAGGGAGGAGGGAAAGGTGAAAGTCACAGGTGGAAGTTCCTTTGCCTTGGATGCCAAAGTCAGGGTTCCCCTGTCTATGAAGAATGGCAGTGGTGTGTGTCTGCTGTGGGGTGTCACTGCATGTCTGTTGTCTCCTCGTTTGTTGTGAATCTCAGTATGGTGCATTCATTCCATAGGGATTTGAATTACTGTAATCAATATTATAAAGGAATTTTTGACCACTACAGTGGCCGTTCTGCAAGATTCTCAAATAACCCTTGTTTTGAAAGAGGGTAACTTACTTTCTATGATACTTGCTGCTATATTACAGCAGCCTAGGTGTGAAACCCAAGCCAAGGGATTTTGTGATGCCCATTGCTGCATTTGCATTGAGGTTCATCAGGAGCTTGGATGTGATGAGACCTTGGGGCACATGCAAAGACCATCTGTGGGAACCCCTTGCTGATATTAGAAGAGGACAAGCTGAGAGGCCTCTGTTAAGGCTGCTTAATGGCTCCTGCTGCTGCAGGAAGAAGCCCAGTGAGATTGAGTTGCCAGTTCTGAGCCCCCCCCCTCTCAAGTTTCCCTCCCATGTGGTGGCCCTAGTGTTGAGATGTCTAGCACCCAGTACAGCCTCTAATGGCTTTGTGTAAGTGTCTCTCTGCTGGGTCAACTCCTCTAATAGAGATCCACTGTGAAAGCCCCATGATGCCCAAATGCCCTCACTTCTCAAGTGATAGGAGGGGTAAAGTACTCTCCCCTGGTCTGGTGACTCCCTCTCCTTCAAAGTTTCCTTACCTTGGGAGTTTGGTTAGTTCATTTTTAGTGTTGTATACTCCCACCTTCATGTCAGCGGATATGTGGTGCTCCAGGATGGACAGAGCAGGGTCCAGTTTGCTGATTTTTTTTCTCATGGGATTTGGTGATTTTTTCCCCATATACCTGAGCCTTGTATTTTCCAGGCCTGTTTTCACCAAGCCCCAGCTGAGTAGTTACCTATTAGTCACTGACCAGGAGTCAGTACAAGACTGTGAGAAAATGTCTGTCAGGGGCATATTCTATTTCTAGGAGGAGAATGGTTCAGCCCATTGGTCACTTTGTTCGGTCCCCCATATCGAAATTGCACTGTCTGATTCAGAGTGACAGGCCGCGTTGTCCATTCACTGGCCCCCATGTGCCTGGAATTTACTGAGTGCCTAAAGAAAGGCCATCGCTTCTCTTATTTTGGGGTGCTGACCACCCTCCCTTTGGCCCATTGCACCGGGTAGAGGCATTTCTGTAGTTCTTGGGGAATTAGCTCCACTGGCAGAGTATGCGGCTTCTCCTCTGGGGTTTGTGATACCCCCGTAGAGCCAAATGTTACCCATAGCTGGATCCTGGGGTAACATTTCTTTTAATGAGGGGCCCTCTGTGGATGAGCTGATACTGGGGCATGTGTGGGGGGTGCACTCTTCCGTAGCACAAGGTGTAAGAGGAATCTTGGCATGTAGGGGCAACTAGCTCCTCCAAGGAGTGGCTTCAGTTTCTATTAGTGCCCAGCATACCACCAGGGGGCACCTGTCTAGGGGTGAGTACCTGTGGGTGGAGCCTGAGAGCTGCTTAAGGTGAAGTCCATGGATAGGCTCTGTCCTTTCCTCTAGAGGTTCCAGGAAGTGAAATTTGGCGGGGTGGAAGGTTCGGATTACAAGTCGTGCTCTTGGGGAGCTAGCAGGAGCAAGGAGTGATAACCTCCTTTAGTGTGTGTAGTGCCTGTTGTTCATGTCCCCACTGTAAAGTGCAAGACTAATGGTGACTCAGTGGATGGGGTTAACAGGTTTGCGGGTGGGAAGTGGTCAGAGGAAGTTTTGGCCCAAATTCAACATTATTGCCACCTGGTGGCCTCCTTAGCCACGTGGGAGTTGGAGCCCAGAGAGCCTGTCTTTGGCAGGATCTGAACAGGTTGCCCACTGAGTTCCACATGAAGCCCCTGAGTTAACAGAGCTGGTGGGGCTGTGTACCTTAGGAGACAGTCAAGTTCCTGGTGGTGGGGGGCCAGCAGCCAGCCTATAGCAGAGCCCACGTGCTGTGGAGGTCCCTACCACACAGGTGACTGAAAAGAGTGAGCTGTTGACCCTCCAAGGGGAACGAGGTTGTGGTGGCCCTCCTGTAAATCTGTCACTGAACAGAACAGGTCAGCCGTATCTGATCTCCATCTCCTCAGGTCATCTTGCATTTCACACGTACGATGACAAGGTCTGGCAGTGAAGGGAATTCGTGTTTCACCTGCCATCACCTGTATTTTGCCCCCTCTCCTCAGGGGCTTTAGGCACAGACCACACTAGAGAACTGCAAGGTGACATGCTAGGAAATGTCCTCCTTCTTTGAATAAATCATCTGTGACAGGCTGTGCCTAGCTGGTGCTGCCTGCATTTACCCCCATGCTGATAAGTGTCCCCAATAGTGTTGAAGCCTCAGGTTTGTTCCAGAAGTGACCTGCTGACTGAGTAGGTCTGTTCCATTGATGAGAAAAGGATCATTGGAGACAACAACTAGGACAGAAAATATCTTTTAGCAAAATGGAGTCAAGTTTAATACTTAAGTGGGTAACTACCCCCCCAAACCTCCTCCTAATCTGGTCACCCCCAGAGAGGTCCCTTTAATTCATGAACACTTGCTGGGATGAGATCTCAACACCTGTGACCAACAGAACAGCCAGTGTGATTTATTTTCTGGAACTCAAACCACACTTACTATGGGGAGAGGGAGGGTGCCTGCCTCTGTGGCTACAGGGTCCCTCCATGGGGGCTGGTCCTTGTCACTGGCAGTGGTCAGGGTCAGGTGTTGAAGGTGAGGCTGCCTCTGAAGAGGGAGCCTGCCAGGGCTGTGACCCAATGCTACAAAGTATTGTGCTGTACCAGTGATTTACCAGAGAACATCCAGTTTTGGACCCTCCTGCTCCTTAGGATTCAATATAACCCGGGATGGTTAATTTTACATACCACGTGCCTGGGCCATGAGGTGCCCACACATTTGGTCAAACCCTATTCTGGGTGTGTGTGTCTGTGAGGGTGTGTGGATGGCATTTGAAATGGAAGAAAGAATCTGGCTCTCTCATGTGGGGGTCACTAAGTCAGTCTCAGGCTGACTAGGACAGAAGGCTGACCCTGCCTTGAGCAAAGGGACTCCTCCTGCCTCTCTGCTTGAGCCAGCATGTTGCTTTTTATGGCCTCAGAACTCAAACTAAAGCAAGACCAGTGCCTGGGTCCCCAGGCTGCTGGCCTTCTGACTGGAAGTGAGCCATCAACACATCAACCATCTCCAGCCAGGCCCTTCTGAAGCATGAACCCAAGATGACAAGGGTCTCCACCTGCAGGTTTTGGGACTTGTCCACCTCTGTCACAGCTTGCACCAATTCCTTACAGGAAATCATGTAGATCTTTAAGCCCTATGTCTCCACCCTGTTGGTTGTTGCCCCGGAGACTGGTGCCTAATAATTCACCTGTTTTTCCTCTAAGGGCTCATGCTGAAGCAGGGGCTGACTGTGGCCAATTTGTCTGGACGAGCAGGCAGGTGGACCAGCTCTTGCTAGTGATTTTGATTCAGGCCCCATGGGGCATGGTTCACAGAGTTCCAGGCAACACTTGGCTGTGCATTTATCTTTCCTGTGTTTCTGTGAATTTCCAGGCAGCTCTTGCCTCTGAAAATGTTTCAGCATTAGCCACCATGGACAGTAACCAGGACGGATGCTGAAAATCAAATGTGCTGACTCTGGATTCACTTGGCCCACTTAGACTCTCCAAGTCATTATGCCACCTGCCATCTGTCACCTGATAGGGCCACCTGGATATCCCTGGTGATGGAGGAAATCTTTGTTGTCAGGTAGCATTTCCTGTGGACAGTCTGCCCAGGAGGTAATGAGGCCTCATGGATTGTGGGTGCTCTGAAAGCCATAGGGATCTGCACCAGTGAGGGAAATGCAGGCAGACTTCAGTCCAAAGCCTCCTGGGGTGGAGTGCTGTGCCCACTTTCCATACTTATTTTCAGAGTCATTTATTAGGGATGCTATTGTTCAACGTTATGGTAGACAAGGATATAATGTCAGCCCTGCCTTCTGGTTTCCAGGTACTAGGTTACCACCCCATCACTGGGTGGACACCTGATGAGAAGTACCATTGAAGCAGGACCAACATGGATTTCCTGGTTGGATTCAATAGGACTGCCACTTCCTTCAGTGTTCCAGAATTGACAGGAAGATGAACTTCCTGCCTTTGTCTCTTCTTACTCTTTAGTTGTGTTGTTACTGAAAACTCAGTCCTTGTCCCTGATGGCAATCCAATAACACAATTTTGAGCAAAGGGAAAAAAGAAATTTTATTTCTTTTCTAGCAAAGGAGAAACAAGGGGATTCCTGTCCCAGAGGTTTTGATTCTCCCCATCAGGGGAACAGAGGTTTTTCATAAAGGTGATCCAAAGACTCCTGTTTCCCCCTGAATATTTGGGAGGAGAGATGATGTGACATTCTTTACAAGTTTTACTTTCTTTTAAAATTCTTTTACAAACCTAAATACTTTTTAGAGTTTACCAAAACCTTTACTTAAGTTTTGTATTATATCCCATTTATTTTGAGAGCATAGTAATCTTTTAAAAAATATTTTAGATGTACATGGACACAATATATTTGTTTGTTAATTTATTTTTATGTGGTGCTGAGGATAGAACCTCACACATGCGAGGCAAGTGCTCTACTGCTGAGCTCCAGCTCCAGCCTGAGATCATAATTATCTTTACAACTATATATATATATATATATATATATATATATATATATATATATATATCTTTTTGGAAAAAATATATATCCTTTGAACAAAAATTTGAAAAAGCTTAATTTTAGCCTACTTTGAAGCCATCCTAATGTGGAGAAGGACAAGAGACAGAACTTTAACTCACATGAGGCTGAGTGCTTGATAAATATTAATATTTTCCTCTTTTTCGGTACTAGGGATTGAACTCAGGGGCACTTGACCACTGAGCCACATTTCCAGCCCTATTTTTATTTTTATTTAGAGACAGGGTCTCACTGAGTTGCTTAGTGCCTTGCTTTTGCTGAGGCTGGCTTTGAACTCACGATCCTACCTTAGCCTCCCAAGCCTCTGTGATTACAGGTGTGCACAGTGCACCTGGCTGCCTCTTTGTTTTTAACAGTGTCATTCTACAGAGTTCTCATGTATTGTTTCCTGAATATATAAATATCAGTTAACATACGACAACATTACATCTGATATATGAATCAAACAGAAAGGCTTAGAATGCTCTTAACTTCTTTTTGTGAAAACAGTAGCAAAATGTTCTCAAGTTCCACATTGTCAACCTTTAAACAAATCAGGTTCTCCTTATTACCTTCCAAAAAAAAACTTTTAAATTCCCACTTCAGTGTAAAGAATAACACAAAATTTATATACAATTTATTGACAAGTTACCTTTATCTAGTTACAAATCATTAAATGATATTAATGCTAACCAAATTTATTATTTCTATATAAAGCTGAAGGAAACTATTGCTACAGACAGTTTTAATTGGGAAGCACCAACTTGGTAAATTGCTTTCGTAAGCTTTACATTTTAAAAAGCTTGTATACATAAAAACATGACTACATCTAACACACAAAGAAGCCAGTGACGGTTAGTGTCACAATTACACAGATGTTCTTACATTAACTTTGTTCAACTTTTAAAGTAAGATTTAGAATCTATAGTGTACAGTAACCATGGTCACAAGTCTCCATGAGTTAGCTATACTAGCAAAAATCAAGGAATAGATTTAAATCTCTCAAAACATTTAGGAAACAATGTTAATTACCAGAAATATACTTAGTAAAAGCAAACAGATATAAGACAGGTCTTCAAATGACAGCATGGTCCTTCCATATCATATACAACATATAAAAGAGCACTTATTGATTACCTTTCTGGTAAACCTACATTAACTTTCATTTTACAAATTTTTACATAACATTTAAACAAGGCTCAGACAAACATAGTTCTCAGATGTCTACATATCTCTAATCACATATATTTAAAGTATCAGCTACATTATTATAGCCCGAAATAATTGTTGTTTGTTTAACAAGTTATAAAGTAATAATTTAAAAGAGTTTAAAACAGGAACAAACCCTAATTCCTTTAAGACTTAATTTCCCTAAGTAATAAAACCTAACAGATACAGAAAATTATTTTCATAGATAAGAGCAGATCAATATTTCAGACTTTGCTTTGTATCAGTACATTAAAATTAGAATAACTTTGTAAACTTAGCTAATTTAATCACACAATATTTTTTTAAGATTTACCTTCCACAAACTTTTTGCAACATATTTAGACATTCTATAGCTTGTTTATATTCTTAATTTTGTCTTCTCTTTAATCTTGGACAAGAATATTACTTTACCATACAAAACACTTTCTCATCCAGAAACTTTTCTTTTACCTTCTATTCAAACTGTTTCTATACATATAACTTTCTTACATCTCCTTTCTAGTTTCAGATCTTAAATTCATATGAATATTATCTGTGCATTTAATATACAAAACAAATTTCATCCCCAGAGAGGGATAAGATAATCTACATATAGAAAAAGTGTACCTCAATCTTCTTTTTTCCTCCCAGGTTGCATTCAAGGGGTTGGAGCACAGGATATTTTTGCACCTGACCTATCTCCCATATCATCACAATGCCATCAACTTTAAGTGAATTTCCCAACATCAATTGTACCCAGAGTCTCCTTTTAAGCCTTTTTTCTTTTTTAATATTTTGTTTTACTTGTATTTGGACACAATGCCTTTATTTTATTTTTATGTGGTGCTGAGGATCGAACCCAGTGCCCCACATGTGCTAGGTGAGCGCTCTACCACTGAGCCACAACCCCAGCTCCTGGACCTTTTTCTTATACTAGGTACATTGATGTGTATTGGAGGAGGCCCTTTCCATCGTTTTCTTTAGGTTTCCTTGAAGATCCCTTTGCAGAGGCTGCCAACAAAACAAGGTTGTCCTTAGTTTCTGGGTTGTTTTTTTTTTTTCTTTTCTGGGTACAGTTGGGTATCTTGCCAGTTTCCCCAGGCATTTCATTTGATGGGATACTGTCTTAGCAAGAATTGCTCTGCCCCAATGATAGATATTCCCTAGTCAAATAGGGTGTCCTGTTATATCTTAAAAGAGGAGACTATTCCTGTCCTTGGGTCATAAACTAAAAGGGCTAGAACCTACTGCCAAGTTCTTTATGGCCACCAGCTTCTGCCTACCATGGGCAAAGGGGACTGGAAGGCAAGGCAGAGGCCAGGTTCTCTTTGGCCATTTTTCTACAGTCCTGGCAGTTTTCCTGGCATTTTTTTCCAGCCTAGGGCTGGTGTCCTTGACCCACAGGGAGATGATCTGCAGCTGCCTGGAGTCAGTCTGAAAAACAGTGCTGAGAGTGCCAGCACTGGGTTGAAAGGATTTAAATCTTATTTAGCCCTTCCTTCTGGTGGTCCTTCTGTGCTTGTATACCAGAGTCAGTGCCTGTTTTGCATCCTCAAATTAGTTTCTAGCTGGTCAACTCCTTATCATGCAACTGAAAAATGCCTACACATACAGACCTTCTTCCATTTATTAACCTCTGACAAATCAACTCCAGCTACAAGATTTTATAATAATTCAGGAATCCATTAAAAGGCCAGATTGTTACAGTCAAACATCATTAATTTCTTAGACAGGCTTTTACCTACAGGTGGCCCAGCCAACCAAGTTCTTTCCCAAGAGACTACCTATAGGATCAATGTTGTATTGCCCAGGTCTTAAAAGGCCAATAACAGATACAATCAAAAAATACACAGAGGGACAGACAACCAGAGGGAATTCCCAAGCCCAAGGCCAACAAAAAGATGAGAACCTAGAACAGACTGGAAGGAATTAAGTCCCACTTAACTGTGACTCCTACACCATTGTTGCCACAGGTATCCCTACAAAGGAGAACCAGATGTGTGGAATCAAGGATCTTAATGTGCACACTGGGAGACTTACCAGATGGCCAAGGGTTTCACAAATTTATTGTATTCAGTTTCCTTTTTCTTAAAGTAGACTGACTGATATCGCAACCTATATAGTTCAGAGAGAGAAGGTGAGAGTTTCCCAAAGCAAAAGGAGCTTTGGCAGCTGCTGAGACAGTCCCTCAGTCCCTTTCTTTACTCACAGGAACAGCTTTTTTAGGTCAAACAGAGGCAAACTCACTTACCTCCTAACTCTATAGCAGTTGACTCTCAATAAGCTCACCACCTACCTTGCATCCTCAGCATGGAAATGGGTTTGCTTGGAGTGACAGGGCTATCCAGGAAAGCCAGAGCAGGAGCTGCTTTGGGTCCCATTTGTTACCAAATCCTCAGTCCTTGTCCTCAAAGCCAATCCAATAATGAGAACATAGTTTTGAAAAAAAGGAAAAGAAATTTTTGTTTTGCCTATAAAGGAGAAACACAGGAGACTCCAAAGGCTGTGGTTCTGCCCATCAGGGGGAACAGGGAAGAGGTAATCCAAAGGCATCCTGTTTCCTCTGTGATAAGGGAGGGGATGATTAGAAGGAATAGATCACTGAGGGGAAGATTAGCTAGAAGAGGAAAAAAATGTCTGATTTTAGAGTAGCAAAGGCTTTATTCAAAGCATGAAGTGGACCATTGTTACATTGTCAGCCCAAGATTTGGACTCTTCACATCCCCCTGGGAAAGAGCTACAACAGTGATTATCCACAACAGTATACATGAATGTCACTTTTGCTGTGGCATATTAGCTACTTGTAAAGGCAGCTCCCCTCAATTGTGTGGCGGAATCTGGTCTCGGCCCAATGCCTCTCTTTTCATCTTGTTTACCTGCCATAGTGGTCCCTAGGATAAGGATATCCTGTCCTCTCAGAGTCCCCCAAGTCAGTGACCTACTGAAGTTCCTCCCACTATAGTCTGTTTGGGGTCAGTGTAGCCCACCCCTGGTCCAGAGGCATGTGTGGCTCCTCATTTTGTGTTCAGGCCCACAGGTCTCACAGTGTCCAGCACCTGCATAGTGGGGACCCCAGTGGTTGATTCACTTCCTTCCTTGGGCAGCTAGGCACCTCTGACCCCCAGAAGTTAGTGCTAGCAAGTTGGATTCACTCAAGTACTGGTGGTACCACTTGGTCAGGTTTGTAAGGCACAGAGGGAGGGAGACCACAAAAAAATAGAGTTTAATGCCAGGTCTGGCTATCGAGGTGGGATTACATATTCTGAGTCCTACCACATGAAGCCTTCCAGGATCAATTAGCCAATTGATTGTCCTACTGACTGGGTAGGCCCCATTCTACTTCCTTGATCATCACCAAATCCCCTTCCTTGTCACACTGTGTAGTGTGTTTGAGGATTTTAATTGCTCAAAGAAAAGACTTGAAAACATGATGTTAGTGTTAAAGCTGTCATTTTGTCAGTGCTAGGACAGGTTGCATGAGAGGGCAAGCCCTCACAGCTGTGCCTCATGAGACTAATGGCATGGGACCACCACCCAGGAAGTAAAGGAGGGAATGGAAACTGCAAAGGAGAGGGGGATTAGAGAAGGGGTTACAAGTCTAGGTGATCAGTTGCTCAGCAGCAAGATGACAAATCTGTGTCAACATTTTGGGGTCTTATGTAGCCCCAAGGATTTGTGTTTTTTTCTGTGGATGGAAGATGTTGGGCACAGTTTTGCAGGGTATGCAAAACAGACAAGCTCTAAATGGCTAAAACTAGTATTTGGCTATATTTAAACAGTTGCAAGTGTAAAGGCTGAGTTTGGCACCAGCAGATTTTGAGTTACTTGTTCCAGCCTGCCATTAAAATACAGGACCAGGGCTGGGGCTGGGGCTCAGTGGTAAATGCTTGCCTGGCACACGTGAGGCACTGGGTTTGATCCTTAGCACCACGTTAAAAATAAGGTAAAGGTATTGTGTCCACCTATAACTAAAAAAATACATATTAAAAAATACAGGACCATCTTTGGCTTGTTAATGTAACAGTCTTTAATTTTTATAATGTGAAGAAGATACCAAGATTATTTTTTCCAGGTGGATATATATTCCAGAATACTGTCTTTCCCCCACTGAATTCTGGTCTTTGTGGTTAATCAACTGACAATCTTTGTGAGGATCTGTTTATAATTTTTTTAAAATTTGTTCTGTTTATTTCCTTGTCTTTCCTGTGCCAGTACTTCACTGTCTTATTTAGGTCTTTACATTTACATTATTTACTAGCATTTGTAATTTTCTCTACAGAAGTGTTACACATATTTTAAGCTTGACCCTTAGTTTTTGACTTATTACATTTCTTGATGCTATAGTAAGTAGCATTATTCTAAAGTTTCATCTCCTAGAATCCCTGATATATATAAATACAGTTGTACATATAGTTTCATGTATTGACATTTTATCTAGTAATTTGCTAAATTTACTTATAAATTCTAATAGTCATCTGAAGAGACTTTGGATCTTTTTACATTCATGAAAACATCATCTGCAAATTATGACCCTTTTATTTTTTCTATCCTTTACACTTTATATTTTTCATAGTTTTTTTAAATTAATTTCTTGTGGATGTACATGATGGTGAGATTCACTATGGAATATTCATATATGTTCATAGGAAAGTTACATCAAATTCATTCCTATGCCTTTCTTTTTCCCATCCCCCCTCCGTTTCCTTCATTCCCCTTTACCTACTCCACTGAATATATTTTTTTCTTTCATTATTGTACTGGCTGGTACCTCTCAGTCAATCCCAAGTAGCAATGAGAATAGTGGTAATAGATACACTTTTCTTGCTCTTGATCTAAGGAGAGCCTTGCTCATTTGCCATTAACTGTGATATCTGCTGTAGGGTTTATGTAGAAGTTCTTTGTTAGACTACAAAAATTCTTCCCTGTTTTTAGTTTGCTAAGGTTTTAACATAAATAAAACATTCTTCCCATTCTCTTCATTCTGGTGGGTATATGCTTTTTTAAAAAATATTATTTTAAATGTAGTGTTTTTATGTCTCAGGAGAGAGAAGGCTAAGAAGTGCTTGTAGCAAATATACTTTTAGCTGAAAAACTTAGATGTATTCTTATTTCTTTAAAATCTTTCCTGTATGTGTAATAATGTTCCCATTGTAAAAATTCCTAATGCTGTTTTTTTGTTTACTTAGATGCCTTTCATCTGTATATAATTTAACATATTCTACTTATTTTGTTCATGAAACCGTACATTTCTTTCAAAAATTTTTTTGTATGTGGGATGATGGGAATTCATTCCAGGAATTCCAGGGGTGCTTTAACACTGAGTTATATCCCCAGCCCTTTTCATTTATTAATTTATTATTCATTTATTTATTTATTATTTAGTACTTGGAATTGAGCCCAGGGGGACTTCATCACTGAGTCATATCCCTAGCACTTTTTTTAATATTTATTTTTTTAATTGTAGTTGAACATAATACCACATTGCTGGTGGGACTGAAAATTGATGTAACCAATCTGGAAAGCAGTATGGAAATTCCTTGGAAACTGGGAAAGGAGCCACCATTTGACCCAGCTGTCTCACTCCTCGGTTTATACCCAAAGGACTTAAAAACAGCATACTATAGGGACACAGCCATATCAATGTTTATAGCAGCACAATTCACAATAGTTAAACTGTGGATCCAACCTAGATATCCTTCAGTAGATGAATGATAAAGAAATTGTGGTATATATATATACACAATGGAATATTACTCAGCATTAAAAGTGAATAAAGGGACTGGCATTATAGCTCAGCGGTAGAGCGCTCACCTTGCATGTGCAAGACCCGGATTTGATCCTCAGCACCACATATAATTAAATAAAAATAAAGTTTAAAAAAGAGAATAAAATCATGGCATTTGTGGTAAATGCATGGAGTTAGAGACTATAATGCTAAGTGAAGTTAGCCAATCCCAAAAAAACAAATGCCGAATGTCTTTTCTAAGGATGCTGATTCATAATGGGGATGGGTGGGAGCATGAGAGGAACAGATGAGCTTTAAATAGGGCAAAGGAGGGGGAGGAGAAGGGTTACAAGGGGGTAGGAAAGACAGTGGAATGAGATGGACATCATTACCCTAAGTACATGTATGAAAACACAAATGGTGTGACTCTACTTTGTGCTCAACCAGAGACGTGAAAAATTATGCTCTATTTGTGTACTATGAATTGAATTGCATTCTGCTGTCATATATAACTAATAAGAATTAAAAAATAAAAATTATTTATTTTTTAGTTGTAGTTTGACATAATACCTTTATTTTATTTATTTATTTGTTTGTTTGTTTAATGTGGTGCTGAGGATTGAACCCAGGGCCTTGCACATGCTAGGCGAGCACTCTACTGCTAAGCCACAACCCACCCACCCACCCCCGCTAGCTCTTTTTATTTTTCATTTTGAAACAGGGTCTTAATAAGTTGATTAGAACTTCACTAAGTTACTGAGGCTGGCCTCAAACTTGCCATCCTCCTGACGCAGTCGCTGGAATTACAGGTGTGTGCCACTGTGGCCAGCCCAATTTGATAATGTTCTTATTTATTACTACTTTTTACATTATTGGGACTTATTTTACCACCTTTATGTTAATAAATGTTTGGTTTGTTTCTTTCTAAATTCCACTTGTAAATTATACAGTAAATATGTGCATTTTCCTTTTAATTTTTGCTACATTGTACTGTTTTCATATTTAATGTGTACTCATTGTTCATTTCTAATATGTTCATGACTTCAATATTTTTCTTTAATACAGTAATAATTTAAGAGTGCAGAATTTTTGTGTTTCTAATTTTATTGCATTGTGCCTAGACAAAATGTTCCTATGATCATTGGGGACTTTCTTTGTGACCTTCTATTTAGTCATGTATGTTTGTAAATATTTCTTCTGTATATGTATTATTGGATTTAAATATGTTGTTCACTTACATCCACATATCACATATATATCAAACTTAATAATTGTGTTATTCTGTGGAGAGTCACTCTGAATGATTTGCGACTTCCGTCTTGGAGCGGAGAGGCTTTGATGGTCACTACATCTCGTAGTGACTTGGACATTGGCCCGCCCCAGAAATTTGAGGACAGTTTTCAGACATCACCCTACAGCCCAGCCCTTAGGTCTTACACTCCTTTGTAACTCCGCCCCTTCTTACCTTTTTTGGATGGAACTTTCTAAGAAAGAGTGTCCTCCCAATAAAAGCCCACTTCCAAAGTTCTCTCTCTCCCTTCCCCCTCCAGCCTCTTGTGACTATCCCTCGCTCTCACATTTGGGGAGCTTGAGGCTGAGAGCAGAGCCGTCCTGAAGCTTGTTTAAAGGTAAAGTGTGTCTGTGTTTTATTTGATGTCCTTGGAAATTCACATGAGCGACCTTAAGTTCAGCTGCCCTCTGCGGGCGGGGTGTGGGCAGCATTATTCAAGTGAGCATTGCACTTTATTCATTTGCTCTGAGAGGAGTGTTAATTTCTGTCTGTAATTGCAGATTCATCACTATTTTTAACAGCTTTATGGCCTTTAAGTATTTTATTTCTTAGAAGTAGTTGGACACAATACCTTTATTTTATTTATTTATTTATTTTTATGTGGTGCTGAGGATCGAACCCAGGGCCTCCCATGTGCTAGGTGAGTGCTCTACCACTGAACCACAACCACAGCCCCTGACCTTTAAATCTATGCTAGTGGGTGCATAAACATGCATTATCATCATGTTTTTTGATGAATGTTACCTTTTGTTAATATAAAATATCCTTTTTTGGGCTGCTTAATGTATTTGTCTTCAAGCAACACAGTAGCCAAACTATGGAACCAGCCTAGGTGTCCATCAGTGGAAGAATAGACCACGAAGGTGTTGTATATATACACAATGGAGTTTTATTCAGCCATAAAGAAAAATGAAATTATGGCATTTGCAGGAAGATGGATGGAACTAGAGACCATTATGTTAAGTGCAATAAATCAAACTCAGAATGGCAAGGGTCATGTTTTCTCTCATGCAGAAGCTAGAGAGGAAAAAGGAAGACAAATGTTGTCGTAGATATCCTAAAAGGGAGATTGGTAGAGGAAATGGACCAAGGGATAAGAGACAGGGAGGAAGGGGAGAATGCTGGACAGAGATATTAGCCAAATTATATTATTATATTGTGTGCATATATGAATATGTAACAACAAATCCCATCAATATGTACAACTATAATGGACCAATAAATAATGAGGAAAATATTATGACCATTTCTCATTATTTTGGTAGTGTTTGCCTAAATTTTTAGTTTATTTTTTTAATTATTTTTCAATATTATTAAATACTTTGAACAGTCCAAAATGTATAGAGAAAAATACTTGGGTATTGTTGTGAACTGCAAGTTTGCTTCACCTCCTTCCATTTATATGGAACCCCTGCCCCCTAATGGGATGGTGTTTGAGGGACATCCTAATGGTGGAGTCCTCATAATGGGATTAATATCTTTATAAGAAAAGAAAAAGACTAGAACTGGTTCCTTCAGCCATGTGAAGACACAAGAAGATGCTATCTGCCAACCAATCTGCCATCAATAGCTTTCAGATCTGCTGGTGCCCTGATCTTGGACTTCCAAGTCTCCAGAACTGTGAGCAATAAATGTTTGTTGTTTAGGTCCCAAGCCTATGGTACAAGGGTCCCTTCATTCTCTGCAGGGGATAAGTTCCAAGACCCTCCAGTGGATGCCTGAAACCACAGAATGTACTGAGGCATTTTAATTTGATGCCTTTTACTCTTTAACTAAGTATTTTCATATACTGTGGCCATAGCTTTTGCAGTTTGAGATGTAACAGCAAAACTAGCAGATTTCTTTTTCCTTCTTCACAATTTCTGAGAGAAGATTAATTCTTTTTGTAGATTTTAGCAACCTCAACATACAATTATTTACTTATTAAAGGAGCCACTTCTGTCACTTCAGATGTAGCCAGCATGTGTTGTTGCAGGATCAGTGGCATTGAAGGATGAGGGAGGAAGGTGGCTTTCAAAACCTAGACACAATTTCATCAAATTCCCTATATAGGCCTGCCTTCCCCAGAGATTAGGTGGCTGATTCTCCATAGCACTTCTCCATACACAGTCCTCTGAGCAGGGTCCAGGTGCTACCACTCCTGTCAAATCAAGTCTTCAGTGCCAACCTCCAGTGTCACTTGTCCTGCAGCAACATGATGGTCCCACCCACAAGGTTAGCCTGGGTGCTGAGGAAAAGTTATCTGGGAACTTCTTGTTTCTGAAGTACTAGCAATGCTCAGGGATGGCAGATTCCTTTGTCGCCTCCCCAGTAGATCTGGCCAACATGGAAGTGGGCAGCTATAGTGCAGTCCCTGAAGCTACCCCTTTCTTAGCATCAGAGGCCCCTACCCTAAGCAGATGACCTGAAATCTTGAAACTTATCTTCTTTCAGGTTGTTAAAATCCCATATCAGACCTGATCTTCATGTGTGAGAAAGAGGAGCTTTGGATGCAGGGAGGAAAATCTCAAGTCACTTAGGTGAGTGGGCACTGTTAAGAGGAAGAAGTAGAAGATTTCAGTTGGTGAGTGGGAGGTCAGCTCTTTTGCCATGTCTTCCGTTAAGGATGTAGGCCTCTGGTGGTTATTACATGAGATGAGAATTTCTCCCATTAAAGGACTTTTCCACAGCTAGTTTTCATGGCCTACTTTTGAGAACTAGCCCTGTCTCCCTTCCTTTTCCTCAGGAACTGATTGCTGCCCCCTTCAGCTGGAATGAGCATTCTAGGATGCCCTCTCCTTCCCAGGCCTTTCAACTTTCCCTCCCTCCAGTTGTCATCAACTCCCCTCCTTAGGCATTCAAACATTTATAGATGGATGCTTTTTCAATCTGTGACTTCTGTTTCTACTACATCCTTGTTTCATCTTGAGAAAACCCCCAAACTATTTTCGCCTTGTGTTTTACAATCTGATACCACCTTCCCCAAATTTCAACTTCTTTCAAGGCTCACCATTAAATGGCCCCATCATTTTCTTCTCTTTATTCTTCCTTGTCAAAGGGATAGAGTATTTGTTCTGATTGTTGTTGTTAGAGGAAAAACAATTTATATAGTTTGAGCTGTATTTAACAACCTTGATAAATTATTCTAATAATTTATCTATGGATCCTTTGGATTTGCTATGTATGTCCTATCTACAGAGATTGAAAGTTATTCATTCATTTCCAGCCATTGCTCCTTTTGCTTTTTCTTGCTTTATCACACTGCCTCACATGTTCAGTATTATGTTGAACAGATGTGGGCTTAACAAGCATGTTTGTCTCTTTCATAGTCACAGCAGTGAAGATTTTCCCATGTCACCATTAAGGTTTTTTAAAATATTTTTTTAGTTATACATGGACACAATATCTTTATTTTGTTTATTTATTTTTATGTGGTGCTGAGGATCGAACCCAGGGTCTCTCACACTCGAGGGGAGTGCTCTACCGCTGAGCCACAACCCCAGCCCCACCATTAAGTTTTACTATAGTTTTTTTATTGTTTGCATTGGAGTTTGAACCCAGGGTGTTCTACCAGTGAGCTATATCCTCAGCCTTTTTTATTTTTTTATTTTGAGACAGGGTCTCACTAAGTTGATGAGGCTGGCCCACAAATTGTGATCCCTCTGGCTCATCTTCCCAAGTAGCTAGGATTACAGGCATATACCACCACACCTAGGCTTGACTACATTTTTTAAAAATACTCTTTATGTATGAAAGAGGAGCTTTGGATGAAGGGAAGAAAATATCAAGTTACTTAGGTGGCATAAGGAGTCCCGCTATTATGTATAATTGTAATGCACCAGTAAAAATATTTTTGGGGGGTACTGAGGATTGAACTCAGGGGCACTGAATCACTGAACCCTATCCCAGCCTTATTTTGTATTTTTTTTAGAGACAGGGTCTCACTGAGTTGCTTAGCGCCTCACTTTTTGCTGAGACTGGCTTTGAACTCATGATCCTCCAGCCTTAGCCTCCCGAGATGCTGGGATTACAGGTGTGCACCACCCCATGCCTGGCAAAACATAAAATATTTTTAAAACTGAAAAATACTACCACCAGACTAATTATGTTCCTAGTTTGCTAAATGTTTATATTGTGAATGGGTTTCAAATTTTATGAAATCCCTTTTTTTCTTTATGGTTCTTTACAATATAATTATGTGATTACATTGACTATGTTATCAAATTTATTGCCATAAATCTTTTTTTCATAATTCCAATATTATCCCTTTTTTGGAGGGTGTACTAGGGATTGAACCTAGGAGTGCTTTACCACTGAGTTACATCCCCAGCCCTTTGTATGTTTGTGTGTGTGGTGCTGGGGATTGAACCCAGGGCCTTGTGCATGCGAGGCAAGCACTCTTATCAACTGAGCTATATTCCCAACCCTCCCCATCCCTTTTTAAGTTTATATTTCATAACAGGATCTCACTCAGTTGCTTAGGGCCTCACAATTTTGCTGAGGCTGGCTTTGTACTTGAAATCATTCTTTCTCAGCCTCTTGAATCCCTTTAAATGTTTATACTATACTGAAGTCCACTGTATCAAGGACATTTGAAAATTTGTTTACTTTTTTTTCCTGGCTGGAATTTGGGATTTTATTAATCTCTTCAAAGAATTAGCTTTGATTTTTCTCTATTATTTATCTACTAGGGGAAATGAAAACAAATAAGATGAACTGGGTATGGTGGCACACACCTGTAATTCCAGCAACTCAGGAGGCTGAGGCAGGAGGATCATGAGTTTGAGGCCAGCCTCAGCAACTCAGGAAGACCCTCATAACTTAGCAAGACCCTGTCTCAAAATAAAAATGGCTGGAGTATATCTCAGTAGTAAAGTACCTTTGTGTTCACAATACCCCCAGTACAAATAAACAAAAGAAAGAAAAGAAAATGAAACCAATATGTTGGAAGGGACTCATAAGAAGTGCTATACATAGGTAGTGTCACACCACATTTTGTCACTTACCTGAACTGCTTTTCACTCCACTATATCCACCACCCTCTCTCTCACAGTGCCTCACACCACTCCACTTATTCCACTTTGTTTGCATCACCAACATTCATTCTGTCCACTCAGTCTTATCTCCAAAACATGACCCATATGCACTGGCACTTGCTGTTCCTTCTCTAGTACCTCCCTCCACTGGGTATCCCCCCCCCGGCCCAGCCCCATTATTTCATATTGACCAAGACCAAGTCCCTCATTATACCCCATTCAACCACACTTGGCCCTTTATTATCCTTCTCTCTCTCTTTCCCCTCATTTCAGCCCATTTATTCACATACTGCAGTCCATCCCCATCCCTTTCCCTCTAGGCCTGTGTCTCATTTACCTCAATTCATCAGTTATCGGGTTGTTATTTGTATCCCAGGAAGCAGGAATCCAATATTCATGGGAAATGGTGAGATCCAACTCTCCTCCATCTCTTTAGTAAAACCCCAGGAAGATACTCCACCATTAGGAAGATGCGTTTGTTTCCAGGGCCTTTGGGAATCTTCTAGCAGACCTCATCAGGCGCAAGCCAGTCAGCCCTATATTTCCTCTCCTTGCAAGGCACTGAATGGGTTATGTCTAACTTAGAGTTCAATGGGAAAAAAAAGTGGGGGAGTTCAAGGTTTATTTTCTTACAACATACTTCATGGGAAAAAGAAGACCAGGAGGGCATAGACTGTCTCAGGTCTAATTTACCCACCTATATTAACAAACTCAAACCTTGCCCATCCCCAGATTTTACATACCTTAGCTCGCCCACTTCCACCAAAGATGGCCCTTGTGAGTAACTACATTGTCATGAGGACACAACTACTATAATTCACAAGCAGGACCTCTTGTTCTAGAGCAAACATCCTGTGATGTGGGTTTGGGTCATGGTCATTCAGACCGTGGGACTCAATCTGTCTTTCACCCCAGGAAATATGTGCCACTAGCAGCAGTGTGACCATAGGAGCAGTTACACAACATCTCTGTGGATCTTTTTTAAAATTTTTTTTTAGTTGTAGATGGACAGCATGCCTTTATTTATTTTTATATGGTGCTGAGGATTGAACTCAGTGCCTCACGCATGCTAGGCAAGTACTCTGCCCACTGAGCTACAGCCCCAGCCCTCTGTAGATCTTTTATACCTCTTGTTAAAGTAGTGTGTGTGTGTGTGTGTGTGTGTGTGTGTGTGTGTGGCATGGGGGTGCTTGTCTGTAATCCCAGTGGCTCAGGATGCTGAGGCAGGAGGATCACAAGTTCAAAGCCAGCCTCATCAAAAAGTGAGGCACTAAGCTAAATAAAATACAAAATAGGATTTGGGATGTGGCTCTGTGGTTGAGTGCCCCTGAGTTTAATCCCTGGTACCCCGAAATAAAAAAATATATATATGTGTGGGAGGCAATTTAAATCATTTCAAGATGTGGAAAGACTGTGGTGAGCATTAACACAGAATCTTTTCACTGATGTCACTGTGCATACTACAGAAGAAATGTGTTCCAATCTCAATTACTTTAGGTTTAGGTAGTATGGTCTCAGCTGGCCTGAGAATCAATTATTTGGCACCCTCAGGAAAATGATGCTTATGTGCTTTAGGAATTTAATATTGTTCTGTCTGATTATTCTGTTTATCCACTCAAAAAAAAAACTGAATTTCATGGCTGGGAGCATAGATCAGTTAGAGCACTTGTCATATCATGCTTGTGGCCCTAGGTTTCACCTGCAATGTCACAAAAAGAAATTCCACATTGAGCTTATAGATATTAAATGTCAATAAGCTATGTCTTGACTCCAACTTCATTACAACAGAACAAAACTATGCTTTTTAAAATTTTATTTGTTCATTGAAAAGGCAGTACATCCACATAATACAGTTTTCTAAAACTATGAAAGGATACACAGCTATCTCCCTCCCAGTTCCCTGCCCTCAGCACCCACTGCCCCTTCCCCAAGGGAATCAAGGTTATCAGCATCTTGTATCTCTTTTCATAAATGGTTTGTGTATATACAATTATGTGCTTACCATTTTCCCTCTTTATATACACATCGTGACATACTATGCTGCACCTTGTTTTTCTTCCCTAATAATTTGGAGGTTGCTCCACATCAGTAACATAAATGATATCCAAGTTTCTTTATCATTTTTTTTCTACTTAGGGATCTGTTGTACAAATACATAACAATTTCAGGAAGCAGAATCTGGGGATTTCATTTGGACAGCTTCCAATATTTTCGCAAACAGTGCATCAACAAACACCTCTGTGTTTTCACCATTTTGACAATTTTGAAGTTGAGTTGATGTCTTGGAAAACATTTGTGGTTTTGATTTTCTGTGAAATAGTCTCTTTGAATGAAAAATTTTTCCTGGACTTGCTATTCACTGGAGGTTCATGTTGGGAAGATACCAGGAATATATTCTAGGAAGATCAGTTTTTCTAACAAATGAGCTCCACACACACACACCCATTTGTTAGTTCTTTCACTTTACTTTTCCCAAGTCACTAAACAGGAGATACTATGGGTTCTTCACAAGGAAAAGTCTCTTCTTTTCCCCAAGGTGCCCACAACTATTCCTCCTATCAGTACAGGCTATTTTCTGTAAATAAGGCTTGTCTGAGTATCTCCTTGATGAGGCCCCTGCCTGTTTCTCCTCAGATGCCAAATAGCCTTGGAAGCCTCCTACCTGCTCATGCACTCTGTTACCATGGTTACAGCTGCCTGTGGTGCTGTACCTTGGAGTGTATCACGACCCTCTCCTTAGAGTCCTAACCATGCCACCTCTCATCTGTGGCCCTGCACTGGGTCTTGGTTTCCTCTGCCTCTGGAGGCCTCTGGTAGCAGTTGTCTCCTAATTTTATCACATATGGAGCTCACACTTTTGCTTCTTTTTCTCCTGTTGCTCTTGGGTGAAAACTGAGACGAAAAGAAGAAAGGCCAACTTTACTCCCTGTGTTTAAACCAGAAGTCAGAACGTACATTTAAAATATTAAATTGATACAACTTTCCTTTGGGGTACCTAACAGACACTCACTTTACTCCTTAGTGTGCCGTGAGCTTTGACTTCCGGGTCTGGCCTCTCCCATGGGCCTTTTTTCCTGTATGGGTTCTCTGATGTACAATAAGGTTGGATTTTTGGGTAAAGGCTTTCCCACACTCTGTACACTTATAGGGCTTCTCTCCAGTGTGAGTCCTTTGATGGACAGTGAACGTGGACTTTTCCCTGAAGGCTTTGCCGCACTCTGTGCATGCATAGGGTTTCTCTCCTGTGTGTGTTCGCTGATGGATTATGAGCTGGGACTTCTGGCTAAAAGCTTTCCAACATACAGGACATTCATAGGGTTTTTCTCCTGTATGAATTCTTTGGTGTATAATGAGCTTTGACTTTTCTCGAAAGGCTTTGCCACACTCATTACATTTATAGGGTTTTTCTTCTGTATGAGTTCGTTGGTGTATAATAAGATAGGACTTCTGGGAAAATGCCTTTTCACATTCATTGCATTCATAGGGCTTCTCCCCTGTGTGACCTCTCTGATGTAGCATGAGATAGGACTTCTGGGAGAAGGCTTTCTCACATTCATTACACTCAAAGGGTTTCTCTCCAGAGTGAGTTCTCTGATGCACACCCAGATTTGACTTTTGGGTAAAGGTTTTTCCACACACGTCACATTCATAGGGCTTCTCTCCTGTATGTGTCCTCTGATGTACAATGAGGGTCGACTTCTCATTGAAAGACTTCCCACATTCCGTACATTTATGGGGCTTCTCTCCTGTGTGAGTTCTCTGGTGCGTAATGAGGGTGGACTTGTCACTGAACGTTTTCTTGCATTCATGGCATTCATGGGGTTTTTTCCCTGTGTGAGTGCTGTGGTGTATAATCAGATCAAGCTTCTGGATGAAAGATTCCCCACACTTAGTGCATTCATAGGTTTTCTCTCCTGTGTGGGTTTTCTGATGAACGATAAGGTTTGACTTCTGAGTGAAGGCTTTTCCACATTCATTGCATTCATAAGGTTTCTCTCCTGTATGAGTCCTGTAATGTATAATGACAGTTGACTTTTCTCTGAAGGCTTTCCCACACTCAGGACACTCAAAGGGTCTCTCTCCTGTATGAGTTCTGAGGTGTATAATTAGCTGAGATTTTTGGCTAAAAGCTTTTCCACATTCGGTGCATGCAAATGGTTTCTCCCCTGTATGAGTCCTCCAGTGGACAATGAGGTGTGACTTCTTGCTGAAGGTTTTCCGACATGCAGTACATTCAAATGGTTTCTCTCCATTTTTAATTCTCTGATGAAGACTAAGACCTTTCTTTCGCCTGAGGACTTTCCCGCATTCTTTATATCCATAGGGCTTCACTACAGGATTTGATTTCTCAAACTCGGTATGGAAGAATAATTTTGCACACCCATTATCGTGTTTCTTTTCCACAGCACTTTTAAATAAGTCTACATTATCTGCCATATCATTTCCAAATGTTTCAAGTTTATGAGGTCTTTGTATTGGAATACCAAGGCTTGTATTCAGATGAAGAGTGTTTCCAAATTCATTACAGTCGTGGCCATTCTTGGTAGTCATTATTTTCTTGTCAGGGAATCCAACTTGCATCAAGAGACATTGATCTTGGTCATCCTGATGCTGGCTCTCAATCTTTTCACCAACTTGGCAGACTTCTAGAAAGAAGTGAAATAAATCATCTTGATACACTGAAATTAGGGAATGAACCTTCTTTAGAAATACCCTGCTATATGACACTCTTACCTCATTTTAGCAAAGTCCCTAGCCTAGAAAAAACTCTTTTACTAAACTTCTACCTACTATCTTTTTTGTTGCCAATATCCATCTTAACCCTGACACCTCAGTTTCTTGCCTCAACTTTTACATCAGCTCTGGGGACATTATGGTCATGTGGACTGTACCTGACTTATCCTGTTTCCACCTAGGAAGAAATGCAACAGTGCAATTCCTAGACTCAAGTCTTACAACAACATTGAATTCACATTCTCAGTGAATGACAGAAAAATCTTGAATAATTAGCCTGAAAAAAACAAAACTCTAAAAAATCATTGCCCAATCTGGGTTTGCCAGTATATCCATCCAAGCTTGTATTCACAGTCCTTCAACACAATTATCTCTACTCCTGTGTGAGCTACTGCCTCTAAAAATACTTACTATTAATGCCAAATCCTTTCTCATGTTCCATACCCACATAGCCCTGCTGTCCTCCATATTTTGCTATATTCAGAATCTAGATAACTTTCAAGAGGCAATTCTGTCTTTTCAAAAATTTTACTCTGATTCTTCTATATAACATAAATTTTTAATAATTTCTAATGTATTTGGTTATCTGTACCACTCATTTAGGTAGTTAAAACTTCAAAGCCTTGCCTATATTTTCGTATTTCATCAACTGCAAGACGCACAGTATTTCATATTTTAACGTGTCTAAACTCAGATAACCCAAGCTTGCAAGCAATAATTAATTACTGGCAATATTTCTTTCTTAGTTGGATGTCTTAACATTAGTGGTATCTTGAAATCACTAAAATATGGTGATTTTTGCATACCTATATATTTTTAAATCATGTTTTGTAACTTATTTTTTCTTTACACTTTTCCCCCAAAACATGAAAATTTTCAAGCATGGAAAAAAATTGAAAGAGTACTATAACTGCTCATATTACCGCTCAGATTCCATAATGCTAACATTTTGTCATAATAGTCATGGATTTTAAAATGGTTCATGTAGCTGTGGTTCTCCTTCCTATGACTTCCTTTCTTTGGATAGCAAAGCACTAGTTTTTAGCCAGGGATTAATACAAAATCACAGAAGAGCCCTTTGTAAAATGTACTCAGAAGGACCCAAGCTTCACCCAAGGTCTGCAGAATCTGAATCTCCTTATGCGTTCAGAAGCAGAATGCCATCATGGGCTTAAAACAGACTTTCTCTGAGGGGCTGGGGTTGTGGCTCAGTGGTGGAGCCCTTGGCTAGCATGCATGAGGCACTGGGTTCGATTTTCAGCACCACATAAAAATAAATAAATTAAAACAAAAGTGTTTAAAAAAAACAGATTTCCTCTGAAATTAAAGGCAATTTCCTGATAACTTAATTGTCTCCAAGATTCAAAACAGTCTCCTTTGATATTAAAGCTCCAAATTGTTATAACTTCTGAACTTCCTCATACAGAAAATAAAAACTCCCTCCAGCTGATGTCAGATTCTCTAACTAAATCTGCAGATGTATGTTTCCTGCCTTTTGTCCCACTTTGCCTCTTATAAAAGCTTTCCTTACCCTTGAGTTTTCTGAAAATGGAGATTTGAGATAGAAAATGTCTCTTCCTTCAACGTTGGCTATTTACTCACCAGCATGACTCTAAGCATTTGTGGAGCAGTGAACTGCCAGCAAGGATCATCCCTTGAGCAACATAGCTCAAGCTTGCAGTGATCCATAAGGATCCATAAGGAGGAGGGAGCTCGACCACTCAAGACTTGCCACACCTACAGTTAGAATTTCATGGAAAATCCCAGAAGCCACCTAGAGACACTTTTATATCCTGGGATTCATGCCCCCCACAACCCCCCAACTCACATTCTCCCACATTTCTTGCTATAGCCTCAAGCACTAAAAATTATTTGTTGGTAAGGGAAAAAAGGTTAGTTTGGCAAATGCCAGGTTCTCACTGGTTGCCCTCATCAGGGTGCATACGGAGAATTTTATTTTCACTCTTTGAGTCTTTGGACCTTGAGTGGGTCATTTTGTGTTGGCGCTTAGATAAGCCATTTGGTTGCAGGGTATTGGTTGACGAGGTTAAATTTGAAGGATGAAAATTTCCTAGCAATTCTATTGGTTTGTTTGGAGAGCTCTTTTAGGTTGGGTTTTGGTTTGGAAAAAGATTATAACATTGCTTATATATCTAAAAATGCATGCTGAGTTAATGTAACTATTTTATATATTGGTTACTTGGTGATTGGCTTAACAGGCTAACACTGATGTCTGCAGCAACATATTAATCTACTAAAATAGGGAATTCCATTTCAGAAGAGCATATGCAATTCCTGGGTTGGAAGGAATTATGGGCAGCTCTTTTGGAAGGTGCATATAATGAAGGTCCTGATCACCTTGAGGGATGTGTAGAAGGGCATAGGCAGCCAGAGCAAGATGGTGAGTGAGAAGACTGGGGGCAGGGCCAGAACAAAAGAGCAGGAAGAGGGTCTTCCAATGAGGTCAACTTCCTGCTTGATGAAAGTGTTCCTGGACACAAGTGGGGGATCCATTCAGACAGATACTTCAGTACTCATGCTCCTAAGCAGGAGATCCAATAGAAAAAAATAAAACAGACATGTGGACAGAGGGGGCAGTAATCAGAAATAGTGAGGAGTGCATGGACAGGGGAAGAGACAGGAAAAGGAGGAAATTCGAGAGACCATAAAAAGAACTGGCCAAAACTCCCCCATCAGATTCCCAGTTCTGATTCCACTTTTCTTCAAAGAAGTCTATCTGTATCTGTCTCCTCTACAATAAACCTACTTCTTGCTTGCTTCTTCTGTGTCCTGTTCTTTGCTGAATGGAGACAATGAACCCAGCACCCCTAGACAGCAAGAACATCTGTACCTTTAACTGCCCCATTCACCCCTAGGTGTTTGGGAGCTTTTTTCCAAGTACACTTTATTGACCCAAAACATTTCCCAAGCTCCTTGTATCATTCACCAGATAAGCCTCTATCAAAATCTATCCAAACCGGGCATGGTGGCACATGCCTATAATCCAGCAGCTGGAGAAGCTGAGGCAGGAGGATCGCAAGTTCAAAGCCAGCCTCAGCAGAAGCAAGGTGCTGAGCAACTCAATGAGACCCTGTCTCTAAATACAAAGTAGAGCTGGGGATGTGGCTCATTGGTCTAGTGCCCAGAATTCAATCCCTGGTACCCCCCACCCAAAAAAAGATCCACTTTAATTTGAACTCATGAGTTTACTTTTTAAAATTCTACATGCTTAAGTTATAAATTTTTGTTTTGTTTGATTAAAGGTTTTTTAATTTTATCTAAGGGTCCCTCCACCCCAGTAAGAAATTGGCTATTTCAGTTTGTTGGTCTGAGTCTTTGAGATGTAAATTTTCTATCTGGCCTCAACTGAAAATGCAAAGTTAAGATTTGCAGATTGCTTAAAGCTATATCAGATAACAGTCAGACTTTTAAAATGGCAAATATAAATTTTAAATTTTGAGATTTTCTTGTGTGCACCTGCTTGTATATTATTTATTTGCATGATACTGAAGTGGCTTATAGATAAGAAACAAATTTATAACCTATAAGTTACCCCAAATCCTTTTGATTCACACTTTAGTAAATCTGTGAAAAGTTAATTTGAACTTATTGATAGTAAGGCTTTTGTTAAGATTTGGATACGAGTTGTCTTCCAAAAGGTCCTCTGTTAATGCAGGAATATTCAGAGGAGAAATGTTTAGATTATAATAGCTTATAGATAAGAAACAAATTTATAACCTATAAGTTACCCCAAATCCTTTTGATTCACACTTTAGTAAATCTGTGACAAGTTAATTTGAACTTATTGATAGTAAGGCTTTTGTTAAGATTTGGATACGAGTTGTCTTCCAAAAGGTCCTCTGTTAATGCAGGAATATTCAGAGGAGAAATGTTTAGATTATAATAGCTGTAACCTGATCAGTCCATCCTAATTTGAATGGACTAACTTGCTGGTAACCATGGGAAAGTGGGGCATGGCTGGAGTGGGTGCATTAGTGAGGGCATGCCCTGGAAGAGTTCATCTTCCCTTAAGCCCCTTCCTTTGCTCTCTCTGTATTCTGGCCATCATGAGAAGAGCAGTGCTCCTCAACCAATCTCTTCAGTCATGATGTTTTGCCTCATCATGGTCCCAGAGCAATGGAGTCAGTCCACTATGAACTGAACCTCTGATACTATGAGCCAGGTATTTTGGTTATAGCAATGAAAACCTAACACACACAGAAGTGCATACCAAAAAGTGGGATTGTTGCTGTAAGTAACATGACCATGTGATTCAAAAGCATTTGGAACTGGTTTGTAGAATAAATTTAGAAACATTTGGAGATGCAAGCTTGAGAATGTTTACTCTGACATTATATATTAGACATCTGTAACTTGCTTTTGCTTTTTACAGAGGCTCACAGCTGAGAGCTTTTGAATGGACCAATTGCTTAGAAACTGTGGGCAGATGGTGTGTGGCTGGGATGGGGTGGTCAGTGGGGGTATGCCCTGGAAGAGTTTATCTTCCCTGAAGCCTCATCCCCTTGCTCTCTCTGCTTCCCAGCTGCCATGAGCCAAACAGCTTTCCTCTGGCTGGCCCTTTCTGCCATGACGTTCTGCCTCACATCGCCCAGAGCATGGAGTGGACTGACCATGAAACTGTGAACCAAAATAAAAGTTGTTACTGACAAGTATTTAAGTCTCAGTGACAAAAAGCTAACTAACATGGATGTCTTTAAAATCTGATAAATCATTTTTTTCTGGCCTCCTAATCAGTTGGGATATTTGTCTAAGGTCTTTTTTTTTTAATCCTTTGTTTTGCTGTAAATCCATTAATGAAAGCTTTTCTAAGTAGAATTGATGATTGGCCAAAAATGTTTATGTGACCTAATGTCAACACTCTGACAAAAACTAGAAGAGCTTATCTGCTTCTTTGTAATAAATGAGCTATGCTATTTTCCTATCCTTTGCTTAGATTGAATTCTTTAAAAATGCAGCTTTTTAAATAGTTTTCTTTTTATAAGGAAACCCTGAATTAAGAATTTGAAATCTTAGGGTTTTCATACCTCAGAAACTTTGTTTTCTTTTGCTAAATATGGAATCCCTTTATCTCTGTATGATATCTATGGTTTACCTAAAATATTGTTCAATAGATTTGAAACTTCACAAGTGAGCCTGAGCATTAAAAATGTCTAGATAGAGTTTGAACAGAGACCTAAAAGGTTTAAAATTAAGCATAAATAATTTTAAATAAAAATACATTGACAGAATTCTTAAAATTAAGGAATTTAATTTTATTTGGTAACACATGACTTAAAATGCTAATTATCTATGCATGGTTTCTAATTTCTGGAATAATATCATTTTATAAGGATAAATAAATCACAGGTGTTTATAAATCATGGAATATTTGTTGTTGTAAATTGATCATAAATTTTAGCAGCACTCCTTAAAAAGTTTCTTCCTAGTTGTAGATAAACAGGATGTCTTTATTTTAATTGTTTATTTTTATGCTGTGCTAAGGATTGAATCCAGTGCTTTACTCATACTAGGCAAGGACTCTTCCACAGCCCTTTAGCAGTACTCTTAAAAATTAACTATTGGTCTGTGAACTTAAAACTTCATTCAGTAACCTAAATGTTATATACATTTCCATAATTTATTATATTATTTATATTGGATATGAAACATTTAATGTTTATCAGTTTTTAGACATTTGCTTTTAAAACCTGTTTGTCTCTTTTCAGTTTCTTTTTACAACTTCCTTCTAAAGATTCATGTTGATATCCAGGCCCTAAATTCAAGATTATTAAAAATAAAACTGATGTTAATTAGCCTTCAGTAAAAACAGACTAAAAGCCTGTTTACAATTCTCTGAACTAACATTAGTCTCTTCGCTAACCTAGAGTAAAAAATGAGTTTGTATGGTGTTGCATATTGAACACCTCAGGTAATTTCCATTTGTGTTTCTGTATTTTCTGTACAAACTGCCTGAGTTTTATAGTTCTCATCAGCAAGATTTTTTTACTGCCTTCTTCAAATTGTCCCTCAAAGCTGTGAAGTGGATTTTACACCATATTTTATGTTGAAAATCTAGTTTGTATTATTAAATGTTATAGAAATTTTCACTAAAAAGATATAACAATAAATGTAGATCTATATTTCTAATATGTCATCATACCTCTTTTCTTCAGGATCTCCATTATTTTGAATGTATTTTATTTTCTCCACTATTAATTATCTAAAGACACAGGATAATAATGTTACTTTTTAAGTCAGAATTTTAACTTGGAAGATGTTTTAGGTTTGATGTATATCTCTTCTATCAGTTAAAAGATTTTTAAAACAATAAATAGCTGGATGAAGTGGTGCATGCCTGTAATCCCAATGGCTCATGAGGCTGAAGCAGGAGGATTATGGGTTCAAAACTAGTCTCAGCAACAAGCAAGGCCCTATGGCTGGGATGGGGTGGTCAGTGGGGGACCCTGTCTCTAAATAAAATGTAAAAAGGGCTGGGGATATAGCTTAGTGGCTAAGCACCCCTGGGCTCATCCTGGTACTCAAAACAAAACAAAAACACAATGAATATTAGATTAAAATGTCTGCTATTTTTTCCAAAGTGATGTTCACTAGATGAGAACTTGTACTCTATTAGATAGACCAGCAGTCAGAGCACACCTATCTTGTTACAAATGAGAATATTTGATATGAAAAATTTTTAAAAAATATTGTTCATTTTCTTGTTTGCTTGATTAATGTTTAAATTCTAGAGGAACTTCAAGTATTTCTTAGAATAATAGTCCACTCTTAGCAAAGTTTACAAAGAACTGACTTAAAGAACAAATATCCAAATAACCTTGGATAATTTCCAAGGTTTTCAGCTGATTTTGTTAGATTTCTGATTGCTTAAAAGAAAAAAAAAATTAAGTCTTACAAGAATTTGAGTTTAATCAAATCTTTTTTTCCTAGTTGAGTTTTTTGTTATTGCTGTTGTTTTGTTTTTCGTACCAGAAATTGAACCCAGGGGCACGTAACCACTGAGCCACATCCTCATCCCTTTTTATGATTTTTATTTTGAGACAGAGTTTTGCTAATTTGCTTAGGGCCTCACTAAGTTGCTGAAGCTGGCTTTGAACTTGCCATCCTCCTTCCTCAGCCTCCTGAGCCACTGAGATTATAGGCATGCACCACTTTGCCTGGCTACCAGTCTCTTCTTGCTTAAATGAACTAGTATTTTTATAATGATGGGATGTTATAAATCATGATATCTTAACATGTTATAAATAAAACTAAATTATTTTGCTAAGTACTCTAATAACTCCTTATAGATTGCCTGTAGTCATAGTGAGCCATGATCTCTAAAGTTAATAAGGGGCAATCCTGCTTTATTCATCCTTCATTTTAAGACAAATTTAAGGTTGAATATTTTGATACAGGGTAAGTATGACTTCTGATTATTTTAATTTTTTTCAGTTGTACTGTTCACATTGTGAATTATTTTGCAAACAACATTTGAACATATATGTATTTTGAAATAATGACATGAATTCTTGTAGACTGTGTTCAACATTCCTAGGGTTCTATGGAATGTATCTAAATTCTACAGATGTTATGAAATGTAATGTTAAACTTTACCTCGATAATGATTATCCTTTATTTAGATAAGAAAGACTATCTAATAGGCATTTTTCAGTGCAGATCTGACTGGACTGCTTTTGTTTTTCTACAGACACGTTGGTTTTCTTTGATTGGATAAAAATTTTAGAACTAAAGAAATTGTGTTTATTAGTCCAAATTATATAAACTGGATTATTAATGTTTGGTATTTTTCCAGCCTAAGAGCTAATCTTTCCAAAAACCTTTCATTGCTTAAAATTGGCAAAAAGGGGTCTTGTGACACTGACTCAAAAACTGTCATTTCCCCTCCTACATGAGACCACTCAGATCAAATGAGACAAGGCTCCTGCAGCGTGGGACAAAGATGCTTTGCAAGTAATCTACAATGTCTTCAGAGAAAATTGTTCAGAGATGGTAGCAGGGGGTGGGTGGATCACATGGAGCTACTTGTCAAACCCTACCAAAAATAAATGGGGGAGGTTATGGAAAGGGAGTTATTACACTCTTATGTGAGCTAACACTAAAGCCCTTCCCCCAAGTAGAACTACTAAATATTTCAGACTATTTCAGAAATAAGCATCTAACTCCTTATGTTCAAGTCCCTGGATGTGATTTACACACCAATTCAACAATGGACTGCCAGCCAGATGGCATGGAGCCCCAATTCTCTCAAGATTAAGGAGATGAACTTAATGGGAGATTTGAAATAGACTCCTTCTGAAATTAAGGGAAACTTCCTGATAACTTGCTTTGCCTGCAAGAATTCAAATAGCCTCCCCCTTTGGCAGGGTACTGGGGATTGAACTTTTTCGACCACAGAGCCACATCCCCAGCCCTATTTTGTATTTTATTTAGAGACAGGGTCTCACTGAGTTGCTCAGCGCCTTATTGTTGCTGAGGCTAGCTTTGAACTCTTGATCCTCCTACCTCAGCTTCCAGCACCTGGGATTGCAGGCATGTGCCACCACACCCAGCTGAAACAGCCCCCTGAAATAGCTATTAAAACAGCTACAAAGTGTTTTAACTTCTGAACTTCCTCCCACAGAGGAAAGATGCCAAGGAAGTTGAGACTGACAGGTTCTATGGCTAACTAAATCTGCTTATATACATTTCGTGCTTTTTTCTTTGCCTCTTCTTATAAGAGCTTCCCTCGCCCTTGAGCTTTCTAAACATGGAGATTTAAGATGGGAAATCTCCTCTAACTTCCTTGACAGCTGGCCTATTTTCCTGCCAACTTAACTCTGCATGTTAAGCCTCGCTTCTTATCCCTGATAGTAATAAGCTCTCTAGTCAATGAACAAATCCTAGCTCAGACTTTCACTTAATGAGTGGCCTTAGGCAAGTGACCTAATCTATTTCTATCACTTTTCCACCTATTACAAATTGTAACAGTACGTACTCAAATGAATAATGGGAGGATCCAATTACATGTGAAATCTTGCACTGCACAAAGGAACTGTTTTAAAAGTTTTACTCCAGCCGGGCACAGTGGCACATGCCTATAATCCCAGCGGCTGGGGGGCTGAGGCAGGAGGATCCCAAGTTCAAAGCCAGCCTCAGCAAAAGCAAGGCACTAAGCAACTCAGTGAGACCCTGTCTCTAAATAAAATAGAAAACAGGGCTTGGGATGTGGGTCAGTGCTCGAGTGCCCTTGAGTTCAATCTCTGGTACCAAAAAAAAAAAAAAAAATTAGCCTGACAACTGTTGTGATTATAAAGAGCCATTACATTACTATAAAAAGAAATAAGGAGTATCTTTATATATTTATCATGTTCTTGAATGTGTGAAAAAGAAGGTAGACAAAACTGCATAGTATGCTACAATTTTTTTAAAGAGAGAGAGAGAAAAAAATTTTTTTTAATATTTATTTTTTAGTTTCAGCAGACACAACATCTTTGTTTGTATGTGGTGCTGAGGATCGAACCCAGGCCACACACATGCCAGGCGAGCACGCTACCGCTTGAGCCACATCCCCAGCCCAGTATGTTATCATTTTTTAAGGAAAGAAATGAATATGAATGTATATTAATATATGCTTGTATTGTTAAAAAATGATGGAAGGATAAACCTTAAATTTCACTAAAGGAAATGGAAGGAGGAAGGGAGGACGTAAGATGAAGAAAGAAGCTAGACTACTCTGAATATACTGTGTTTTCTAGATTTGACCTTGGAACTAAGTAAATATTTTTAAATGTTTTATAGAATCTTAAAGAAAAACAATATAAAATAATTCCTAATAACAGTAAACATCCTTTTTGTCTGCCTTTCCTAAAGACCAGACAGAAATGTCTTGATTCTCAGTGCATCAACATGAATTAATTTGACTCAGTATACACATACAACAGTCTCAGACTAATACTACAATATTAACCATCAGATATAAAATGAATAAATTAAAAACTTAAGTCCAGAATCTCATTTGGAAGTATCATTTTGAATACATGAGGTATTTTTTTCTTTTAAAAAAACTTATAAATAGTTCTTAACTCTGTCAGTGAAAAGGCCTAGAAATGATTCCCTAACATCCATGCTGTGGTATTAAAAAAGATCCAGGGCTCCCTAGAGGAAATGCTCAATTCCAAATCAGAGACAGGGAATATACAGAATGAGCCACGAACTTGTAGCACCAGAAAGGAAGGACAATACCAAAGGCTTGGGGGCCAAGTTGAAAGAGTTTCTACCAGCCAAACACAGGATAGTTTTGACTCCTAATAAGGATAATAAGGCAATTGATTAAGAAATAAAAATATTTAAATCCTTAAGTCTGAGAATGGTATATTAAAAAGGGCAAATTATTGTTTACCTTTGAATTAAGCTATAAAATCAATTCATTTCAAACTTAAAAAGTCACTTAGCCCATCTTTTCTGTATAATATGTAGCTTGTGGTATCCAAATAATATATGCAGGGCTAATTCTCTATATAAGCATTCCATCAAGAAAATGACAAGATGAAAACATCACCATTTTGCAGCTATTAAAGAACTAATGGGTCTGAGCAGTAATCACTAATAACTGGTAGTTACAGATAACCATGCATAACATGCCTCCTAGTAGAAATTTTTAAATCTTCCAAATATGATCCAGCTTCTAGATCTACCAACTTAAAGGAATAACTGGGGAGAGTAAATTATGTCAATTACCACCATGGGGTATTTAACAGAAAAATCCAGAATCCATAATACTAAAGGACAAATCACCTAGTTGCTTAAAACAACAAATGGAAAAAGAGATGAAGGGGAATCTATAGGTAAGAGAATGAATAACTATAAGCACACCCAGCTCCCGGTGCTGATTTTTAAGTACCAATCCCATTAAGAGGAACAAAAGATCCTTGCAGAAGTTGCTGATTCCAGGTCTGAAACAGAAAGGTGATGTAGGATGTGTATTTGTGCTAGAATGTAAGCAAGTGCTCCAAGAATGATAGGGACATGGGGAAAGGACAGGGGAACTACCCTGAAAATAATTCTGCTAGCCAAACTGAGCACAGTTTGAACACAAAAATGAATAATGACAGTAATGGATGGTAATAGTGAAAAAAAATAAACATTAATAACTGCTTCAGGCAAGAATCATCAGTGAATATTAAAGCTAATGGGCAAAAGTTTTGAGGAAACATACAATTATCACAGGGTACAACAGTTCCATTGCTATGTATCTGCTCAAATGAGAACATACGTCACCACAAAAAAAAAAAAAACGTGCAAATAAATGTTATCAGCATTTTTCATAATAGCCAAAGAGTAGAAACCACAAAAATGTTCAACAAATGAATAAATAATGTGATCCATACATACAATGGAATATTATTCTTGTGTAAAAAATAAAGTGCTGGTTCATGCTGTAATGTGAATGAACCTTAAAAACAGGTCACATGAAAGAAACCAGACATAAAAGGCCATATTTTATATGATTCCATTTATACGAAATATCCAGAGTAGGCAAAACCATAGAGGCAGAAAGTAGATTAGTGGTTACCAGCAAATGGGGAAAAGAGGGAATGGAGAGTGAGTGTTAAGAATAGGAGTTTCATGGGCTGAGGATATAGCTCAGTTGGTAGAGTGCTTGCCTCACATGCACAAGGCCCTGGGGTTCAATCCCCATGTACCACACATGAAAAAAGAAAGAATAGTTGTTGTTTTTTTGAGACAATGAAAATGTTCTAGCATTACTAGTGATGGTTGCACAACTCTGAATATACTAAAAACCACTGAACATTTGAAAAGGCTAAATTTTGTAATAGTGAATTGTATCTTATTATTTTAACAAACAGATAATCAAGGAGCTCAGTGGTAAAGCACTTATCTAGCGTGCACAAAGCCCTTGGTTCAAACCCTAAATACCACAAAAAAAAAAAATCAAGATATTTTCGGATATCAAGTCTGACAGGAAATACCTAAGTCAAACAAGAAGTATGAACTGGAGAATCCAATATGGAATTAACATTAGTATCCAGCCTGTGACTAATGTGGGCCTGGCAGATAAGTCAGTGATGGGTGAGAATAATAGAAAAGGTAGTGCCAGAGAATGACACCATTTAAAAGATACTTACATATAAAAGGAATTGTGCAGAAACTTGCTGGGGAGTACCAACTTAACAAGAGCAATGTGGCGTGTGGGGACAGGGTTAGGGCTATCAGTCTTATATCTGTGGTGTTCCTATCCCTATCCAACAGCATCAAATGGTCAAAATCTTATCCTAGGACATTCTTGGAAGCCCTTTCACAGGAATTTATAGGCTAGGGCCTCGCGCTCAGAGCCTGAGTCAATCCTATTTACCTGGAAAGCTCCAAATTGGAATTCTGTCTTCTGCTGGGCATAGCTCTTCCACCTCCAACTTGAGGATGAGGTCTGGTTTACAAACCTGTTGCCCTGTTAATGACAAATGACAGATAGCTTCTTGGTATAATTCTTCAGAGCCAAGGCAAAAGAAGTTTCAGTTTGATGACAGCACAAGGGAACCTGTTGCTTGATATAATGGTAATGTCAAACCATTTAACCTGGATTTTTAGTTCTCAAATACCTTTTCAGGAAAGAAAAGTGGGAAATTGAGAAACAAAATATCCTCCATTTGATGCAGTAATCATAAACAACAAAATTACCTGAGGAAGCCATTCTTACCCACGGAGACCAGGTTGCTGTAGGTCTCTAGCATCACATCTCGGTATAAGGTCCTCTGCAGAGGGTTCAGGTACTGCCACTCCTCCTGGGTGAAATCCACAGCCACATCCTCAAATGTCACTAGTCCCTGTAATGGCACATTCCTTTTATTCTAAAATGCTCACCACCAGGTGATAAGGATAGAACACAGGAGAACTTCTAATTGGGTTCCCCAGTCCTCATGATGACAATACACAATATCTACTCCATATCAAGTTAGTGAAAATCACAAATCATGAGAGAAAAACTATTCCATTAAGAAATAGAGGGCATTTTTGTTTGTTTTTGTACTAGGGATTTAGCACCAGGAATGTAGCTTAACCACTGAGCTACATCCCTAGCCCCTTTTCTTTATTTTGAGATAGTCTCATTAAGTTGGTTAAGGCCTTGCTAAGTTGCTGAAGCTGGCTGTGAACTTGAGATCCTCCTGCCTCGGCCTCCTGGGCCACTGAGATTACAGGCATGCACCACCACATCTGGCAATAGAGTATTTAAGATGATGCAATATTAACACAAGGATAGACAGTCTGGTGGGAAAAAAAAAGAATCCAAACATGTACAGACAACTGACTTATGACAGTTGGCATAGCAAAACAATGGAGAGAGTATGATCTTTTCTTTTTTAATATTTATTTTTTTAATTGTAAGTGGACACAACACCTTTATTTTATTTTTATGTGGTGCTGAGGATGGAACCCAGGGCCTCACGCATGCTAGCTGAGCACTCTACCTCTGAACAAGAACCCCAGCCTGAGAGTATGATCTTTTCAATAAATGTAAATGAATTATTAGATGTCTATATGGGGGAAAATGAAATTTATCCCCTAATACATGCAGATCACCTGCAGGTAAACTATAAATCTAATGTAAAAAGTGATACAATAAAGTGTCCATAAAATAACTGTAGGGTCACCTAATCACCCCTCCCCTTTCTGTGTCTTGACTACTCTGTGACCCAGACAGCTGTAGGTATTTCTCTGCAGGTTTGAGCCCAAACTGGTGCCTTGAACATTCCCAGGCACTGATAAACTGGTTTAGATGGTTGCCCAAATCCTTAAATCCTCATGTCCCCCTCACTGCAGACAAATCTAGCTAGGTAGGACATCCCTGTCTCTCATTGTCATGATGCTGAAGCCCACTCTGTAAGTTTTAATAGATGCTCAGGAATGATCATCTGGCTTTTTAGTGCTTCTTTCATTACAATCCCAACAAGCCCCATAGCAAGACAACTGGGGTACTCCCCTTGTAGGAATTCCCCTGCTGCCTTTTTTTGTGTGTGTGGTGCTGAACATTGAACCCCCTTCCTTGCACATGCTAAGCAAGCACTCTGCTACTGAGTCACATCCCAGCACATGCTGCCTCTTTGGGGGCAACATCAGACTGGATTCAGCAAAATAAAACAATAATATAGAAAATGTGTTCATAAGTCTAGGTGACAAATTCTAAATCAAGACATGAAAAGCACTCATAAAAGGAAAGACTTGGAGTGTTACAAGATTGAAAGGGTAACAGTGAAAAGGCAAGCCATTAAGGGAGATCACCTGCAATATTCATGAAGAGGACAACCACTGTCCTATCTGTAAGAAATACACAACACAAAAGAGTGGACAAGAGAAGTGAGTAGGTACTTCCTTAAAAATGAGAACCAAGTGACCTATGAACAGAAGAAAATGTACTTGTCCTTGGCACTCAGATACATTGCAATGTATTCAATCTTATTAGCACTCAGGAAATGAAAATTTAAGCTACACTGAGACACCTGTATGTACTTGCTAGAAAAGGTATAATTAAGCAGACTAATGCACCATAATGTTGCATTGAAATGGGAATTCTCATGTCCCATTAGTAGGAATGTAACCTGGTACAATCACTTGAAAAACACATGGCATGATTTACTAAAGTTAATGATTTGTATACACTATGACCCAGAAGCTCCTTCCCTAGGTACTCACAGAAAATTGTGCACATGTGCTCTAGGAAACAAGTCCAAGGATACTCAAAGAAGCACTGCTTCTAAAACTAATTCATGGAAAAAATCCAAATGTCCATTACCAGTAGAATGAGTAAACTGTGGCACAGTCATTCAATGAAATGCTGTATGGTGACCAAAAGTAATGAACTACACCTGCTTGTTGTAATGCAGGTTCACTGTTCACTTGTTACCAATGTGAATCATGTGCAACCGTTCACACAAGTTATATGGAGTGGGATTTTTCTTTAGATAGGTATCAAGGGACAACAGAATCCTAGGATTCATTGTGAGTTGGTACCCCAAGTCTCAGGAAAGCTGATCAGGGCAGATGGAGTTTTCTGAATATGCCTCACTTGCACCATAGTGAACTGACCTCAGAAAACAGCCAATCCTATGTTTTATATGTTGAGGGCAAATGAACCATTGAAAGACATCCTGTTTCTAGGAGGGGACTGGATCAGGGTTCAGGTTATTCTGGCTAGCTCCCCACTTATCTCAGGTATTACATTCCCAGCACATTCTACAGTTATTCTTAAGAAATATAAATAAGAGTCAGTGTGGTGGTGCACACCCATAATCCCAGCAGCTCAGGAGGCTGAGACAGGATAACTGCAAGTTGGAGGTCAGCCTCAGCAACTTAGTGAGACCCTGCCTCAAAAAATATGAAAGGCTGGGGATGCGACTCAGTGGTTAAGTACTCCTGGGTTCAATTCCCAGTACAAGGGGAAAAAAGGAACTACAAATAACAAAGAGGTGAAAACTAGTCCAAGGCCACCCAGAGAATCTTCCTGCACATATCCAACACAGATTAATATAGATAAATGTACTAATGAGAAAAAGAAGCCCCGAATATACTCCATATTTCTATTTATAAATTGTAAGAGAACAAGCTAGGCTAGTTAATCCATGATGTTAGCAGTGAGAATAATAATTACTTCTACATATGGCAAAAATTTAGGGAAGGGAATGAGAAGGGTGCTGAGGTCCTAATTATGTTCTTTCTACATCTTAGCCTAGGTGGTAGCTACAGAGTGTGTTTTCATGCTTATGATAATACATCCAATTGTATACTTAAAAACTGTGCACTTTATATGCACTTTATATCTTTATTCATAAGAATTATTTGCAGGGTTGGGGTTGTGGCTTAGTGGTAGAACACTGGCCCTGGGTTCAATCCTCAGCACCACATAAAAAAATAAATAAATAAAGGTATTGTGTCCATCTACAACTAAAAATATTTTTTTAAAAGAATTACTTGTAATAGAGCTGGGAATGTGACTCAGTGGTAGAGCATGTGTGAGGTCCTGGTTTCATTCCCTAGCATAAGACACAAAAAATATTTTCAACAAAAAGAGGCAAATCAATGGAAAAATGGGACTTTCTATGTCAACAAATTATTCTGAAACAACCGGATATTCTTCTTTTTTTAAAAAAATGTTAATTTTTGAATTGTAGTTGGACACAATACCTTTATTTCACTTATTTACTTTTATGTGGTACTGAGGATTGAACCCAGATCTCACACATGCGAGGCGAGTGCTCTACCACTGAGCCACAATCCCAACCCCCGGATATTCTTTACAAACCTCAATAACTCCAATATAAAATTAACTCAAAGTGCATTATAGATGTAAATGTAAAATCTAAACCTATAATATTTCTTAGAATAAAATACAAGAGAAATTCTTTTGAACCTTCAGTTAGCCAAAAATTTCTTAGATGTGACACCAAAATTCAAAAGACATTGTTAGAGATTGAAAAGTCAGAGAATGAAAGAAAGTATTTATAGATCAAACATCTGGCAAAAAAACTTGTATTGAGAATACAAGAACTATCAAAACGTGAGGGGAGGGCTGGGGTTGTGGCTCAGCAGTGGCACGCTCACCTAGCACGTGCGAGGCCCTAGGTTTGATCCTCAGCACCACATAAAAATAAGTAAACAAAAAAAAGGTATTGTGTCCAACTACAACTAAAAAGTAAATATTTTTTTTAAAAGTGAGGGGCGTTACTGGGGAATTTATCAAATTACATTATTTGCATGTATAAATATGACACAATGAATCCCACCATTATGAATAATCATAATGCACCGATAAAATGGGGAAAAACCTAAAAAGTGAAGCAAAAGCTAGATACCTCACCAAAGAAGAAATATAGTTAGCAAATAAATACATAAAAATTTTCTCAACACCATTAATCATAAGGGAACTGCAAATTAAAACAACCATGATACACCACTGTACACTTATTATAATGTGGGGGATGACAATACGTAGGGCTGGTAAGGATATGGAGCAACCAGACTTCTACTGGCAGGAATGTAAAATGGCATAGCCCCTTTGGAAGTGGTTTTCCAGTTGTTCATGAAGTTAAGCATGTACTACTACATAATCTGGCAATCCCACTCCCAGGTATATTTACCTGGGTGAAATGAAAACTATATAAATCTCAAACCCTATAAAGGAACATCTATATGTACACATGTATGTGTATATATACGTGTGTGTGTGTGTGTGTGTGTGTGTGTGTATATATATATATATATATATATATATATATATATATAGAGAGAGAGAGAGAGAGAGAGAGAGAGAGAGAGAGAGATATTGAACTCAGGGCCTTGTGCATGCTAGGCAAGTACTCTACCACTGAGCTATACCTGCTAGCCCTTAGCAGCTGTATTTTTTATTTTTAATCACCAAAACATGGAAATAACCTAAATGTTTTTCAACCAATGGATAAACAACCTGGATTACACAAAATATAATATTACTCAGCAATAAAAATGAAAGAACTACCAGGCATGGTGGTACACACCTGTAATCCCAGCACCTCAGGAGGCTGAGGCAGGAGGATCCCATGTTTGAGGCTAGTCTGGGCAGCTTAGCAACACCCTGCCCAAAATAAAAAATAAAAAGGGCTGGGGACATAGCTCAGTGGTAGAGCGCTCCTGGGTTCAATCTTCAGTACCACACACAAACACACAAAAGAACTAATAACAGTCAACAACATGGATGAACCTCAATGTATTCTGCTACATCAAAGAAGCCAAACTAAAAATGACACTTTGAATGATTCCATTTATATATGGGGTAAAAGCAAAAGTGCAGAATGGAAATACATTATTGACTAGGAGACAGGGTGAGGAAGGGGCTGACTACAAAGATGATACATTGGGAGGTGACAGAACTCTTCTGTCTTCAGTCTACCACTGATGGTGTTGGTAACATAACTATGGGTTTTTAAAAATTCATACAACTGTATACTTTTTAAAAGGGTTCATTTTATTATACATAAGTCATACCTTAATTTTTTAATTTTAAAAATAAGGAGCCTCCAGGTAATCTAGAATAACACCTCTGTATAAATCCAAATCTCTCTATATATCCTTCAAAAGACTATATAAATCAACCCAAAGAGTATATAAAATCACACATAATATCTTCAGTATAACTTATAGTACAAAATAGAGACTACTACAGAGTTTTCATTGCCTATAAGTAAAAAAAAAAAAAAATCAGAAAAACAAGTATCAAACCATTCCTGTAGTGTGAGGAGGATCTGAACAAAACGGAACAGAGGAAGGGAATGGAGAGACTAAGGGTGAGCTGAAATCGTGCTTAGAGAAAATCCACTGTAAGTAGGAAAATGCAGAAAAGCTGACCAGAGATATGAGAGTACCAGCTACAGGAAAGATAGGTGGGACCCAAGAAGGCAGTCACAGAGCATGCATCTAAGGGAGAAAAGGATAAAAAGGAATAAGGAATATTATTCCGAGATTGGGTGGTGATCTAAAAAAAAAAAAAAAAAAGAGGGAAATTTAGGATCATGTAAGACAAAAAATGGCTAAAACAAAATCAGACCACACACAATCCTTCTCCACAGTGCCAAAAGAAAAAGTCATCCATTGGGGGTGCTGCACTCCATCTCACTGTGAAAACGTAAGTGCTCTTGAACTAAAAATCTCAAGCAACCTCAACCCCTAAACCTGTCCTCAGAACAAATAGACCAAACAGTCTGCATCAATTCAAGGCTTCTTTAAGAACAAAGGAAAATGAGAAAACATTTCAGGTGACTGGGACTGGGGTACAGCTTAGTAACAGAGCACTAGACTAGCTTGTGTGAGGCCTACAGTTCTGTCCCCAGTGCAACAAAACCAAAAAATCCAGGTGACAAAAAATTCACTCCACAATGAGAGCACAGGGAGGCTAAGCAGCTTCAAGCTCTCATCCTCTCACGGAAATATAAAAACAAAAAGAAACTATCAGAATCATCTTTGCCAGAACTCTGGAAAACAGCCAAAGATTTGTAGTAACCAAGCAAAGATGGAATAAAGAAAAAGGCAATTTGAAGATGGTAAGAAAGCTTTGTGGCACTTTTATTTGCCCTTCTCTTCCAATAACAGTGTGATGAAACAAGAAATTAGTAACAGAAATGGATAATTTCTGTTATAATTTCTGTTATAATTGAACACAACTTACCCCAGCAAAGACAGTAAGCTTAAGCAGCTCTGATTACCTACAAAGTAATCAAAGAACTAATCTCTAAAAGTTTCACATGGAAATTTTATTAAACCATCAAGGAGCAGACAATCCAAACACTACAAAAATTCTTCTGGGCTGGGTTGTGGCTCAGAGGTAGAGCACTTGCTTTGCATGTGTGAGGCACTGGGTTTGATCCTCACCACCACATAAAAATAAAATAAAGATATTGTATCCTCCTATAACTAAAAAATAAATATTTTTTTAAAAAAATTCTTCTTGAAGACACAAAATGAAAAACTTCCAAATTCTCTACATAAATCTGTTAGAGTAGGTAGGTAGGTAGGTAGATGTGAGCAGGGGAGGAGGAGGAAGAGGGACAACAAGGCTCATTCCATCTTAAGTGATGAAAATTCATTCCACCTTAGATAACAGAAACACTGTCCATAAACTCACTTCCCTCACAGTCAGATACTACCTTCTTAAATTAAAAGAATTGGGTATAACCAGCTTAAGAAACTTTCCAACTTCTAAGCATGCCCAGAGCACTGAGGCACTGTCATTTAAGTGACTCCAATTCATTGTAACTATTACATCAAAGCTTAAAACCCCCGTTCCCTGTAGGTTTCCCTTAGATATTGATGGGAAATTTTCAACATATTGAAACCAGTCATCTATCTATGGTTTGTTGAATCCACAGATATGAAATCCATGCATACCAAAGGCTGACTATATTCAGACACTGATATTCTGTTGCACTCTCGATGAGAAGGTGACCTTGTTAACATTTTTAGAAGGGAATTTGGCAATTCCTCAAAAATTAAAATATTTTTTAGTCTGATTATTTCACTGAAAATGATGCTCTTCAATTCTATCTGTTTTCCGCAAATGAAAGTCAAAGGTTATATGTTTTATCTAAGATAGAAAGAAAACAGCAGGAAATGGAGTTCATAAACATAGAAGGGAGAATAGTAGCATAGAGGAAGAGGACCAGGGGAGTGAGAGAGGGAGGGCAAGGGGAGGTGCTATGGAATGAAACTGATCAAAGTATGTTATGTGTATGTATAAATATGCTATAATGAAATCCACTATTCTGCATAATTACCATATATCACAAAAATTAAAACAATATCATTATTTCAGAAATGTCAGTTATAGAAATCTGTCCTACAGGAATGTCCCCTCAAGAATACAGGCATTATGGGGCTGGGGTTGTGGCTCAGGGGTAGAGCACTCACTTAGCATGCTTGAGGCACTGAGTTTGTTCCTCAGCACCATATAAAATGCAAAATAAAGATATTGTGTCTACTTAAAACTAAAAAATAAATAATTTTTTTAAAAAAAGAATACAGGCATTATGGGGCTGGGGTTGTGGCTCAGTAGTAGAGTGCTCACCTAGCATGCATGAGGCACTGGGTTTGATCCTCAGCACCATATAAAAAAAAATAAAGATATAGTGTCCACCTAAAACTAAAAAAAATAAATATTAAAAAAAGAATATAAGCATTACAAATATTCATTCACTTCCTAACTTTCTGGATAGGATAAAATTGGAAGTAACACAAAATTAAGGTACATATTGAATATTAATTGTTATAGGCTAAATGTCCTCCCAATTCATATATTGAAGCCTTAATCCCCAAGGTACTGACAGGGCCTTTAGAGGTAATTAAAATTAAGTGAGATCTTATAAGAGTAGGACCCTAATCCAATAGGACTAGTGTCATTAAAAAGAAGAGGAAGAGTCACCAGAAACCAGCAATTTCCCCCTCCCACTTTCTAGGTAAATACACAAACTAAAGGTCATGTCTTCACATGTTAATGCCAACCATTAGCAAGGCAAGGAGAAAGTCTTCACCAGAGAACAACCTTGCTGTGCTGGCACCTTGATCTTAGGCTTCCAGCCTTTAGAACTGTGAGAAAATAAGTTTCACTGGTTAAGCCATCCAGCCTGTCATATTCTGTTATGGCATCCTGAAATGACTAATACAGGCTGAATACCCTTCTCCAAAATGCTTATGACAAGAAGTGCTTCAGGACCTCAAAAGAGCGTACTACAGGGATACTGCCACATCGATGTTCATAGCAGCACAATTCACAATAGCTAGACTGTGGAACCAACCCCGATGCCCCTCAATAGATGAATGGATAAAAAAAAATGTGGCATTTATACACAATGGAGTACTACGCAGCACTAAGAAATGACAAAATCATGGAATTTGCAGGGAAATGGATGGCACTAGAGCAGATTATGCTAAGTGAAGCTAGCCAATCCCTAAAAAACAAATGCCAAATGTCTTCTTTGATATAATGAGAGCAACCAAGAACAGAGCAGGGAGGAAGAGCAGGAGGAAAAGATTAACATTAAGCAGAGTCATGAAGTGGGAGGGAAAGGGAGAGAAAAGGGAAATTGCTTGGAAATGGAAGGAGACCCTCATTGTTATACAAAATTACATATAAGAGTTTGTGAGGGGAATGGGAAAAAATAAGGAGAGAAATGAATTACAGTAGATGGGGTAGAGAGAGAAGATGGGAGGGGAGGGGAGGGGGGATAGTAGAGGATAGGAAAGGTAGCAGAATACAACTATTATGGTATTATGTAAAAATGTGGATGTGTAACCAATGTGATTCTGAAATCTTTGTAATGTTTTGAATAGCCAATAAAAAAATAAAATAAAATAAAAGAAGTGCTTCAGATTTTAGATTTTTTTTCAGATTTTGGAATATTTTAAATGATATCTTGGGGACAGGACCCTAGTTTAACCATGAAATATTTATGTTTCATAAATACCTTATATACCAGCCTGAAGGTGATTTTAAATAATAATGTTAGTTCAACTGCATTTTGACTGCAAATGAGGTCAGGTGTGGAATTTTCCATTTGTGGCATCAATGCTGCACTCGAAAAAGTTTTACATTCTAGAACATTTTCAGAGTTCAGATTTTTGGATTAGGGAAGAAAATGGTAGTTTTCTAATCTGATGTGAAAAAAAATCACTTTAGTTACTCATTCAAGAAGTATTTGTAAATCATCATAATAAGTGAAAACCAAAAACTGGCAATCTGTATATTACATGCTTACTTTGTTTCAAAAGAAAGAAAAAGGGCTGGGGATACAGCTCAGTGGTACAGGGCTGGCCTAGCATGTGTGAGGGCCTAGGTTTGATCCCCAGTACCACAAAAAAAAATTTTAAGATATTAGATACCAATAATGGCATAGACTCCTCTGTCCCTGTTCTTCCCCACTAAGTACAACTGGAAGTCCTGGGATTAACACAAGAGATGACCAAAAGAGGATCCTGAAAGAAGGAAAAAGGCAAGAACTCTGATTAGGGTCCTGAGGACTTAAAAATAATAGTATAGGGGGTCAGGGTTATAGTCCAATGGCAGAGTACTCACCTAGCACGTGTGAGGTACTGGGTTCAATCCTCAGCACCACATAAAAACAAATAAAATAAAGGTTAAAAAATAATAGCAGAGCATCTTACAACCCAATAACAGAGAGCCACACAGATGATGTCTCTCTAAACTCGTAACCTAGCAACAGAAAGCAGCCTAGGTGGTCTCAGCCTGCCCCCAAATCAACAAGGGTCCCTCTAACAATACCAGACAAGCCTGGGACACCAGCAAAGAAGATTAGTCAGGAACTGGGAACTGTGCTGACAATAAGCAGGATGAAAAGTGGTCTTGTTCTCCACTGAGCCACAGAGACTTTCTAGGAGTCAGAAAGCACTGACAGGGGAATCCCCATATAACAATCACTCAGCCTGGAAAAGCTCTTCATCCCTGCTGGCCAAGAACTCCTTCTCCCTCCAGGAGATCAGGTACCATGCAAATTCAGCAAAGGGGAAACTGACACAAGAGGCACCATTTTAAATATAAGTTGGAACTACTCTAATCACAAGCACCTTTGATGCTGTTTCCAGTTTTCCACCTCCTCCAGGTTCTTCAAAGTAGTCAATTCAGATATCTACCTTATACAACCACCTGCTAGTGACCACTCCCTGTGGGACAGCTAGATACAACCTCCACACCCTACACAGACTGCACATATGCCACAATGACCACCTCTCAGTTACAGTGTGATTGCGGGGAACCATGCCTACTTACTTTAAACCCCCTACTTAGAACTCTCCTGAAGAAAACCCACTTAGGTGATGTACTAGACCCTAGTAAAGGCTTCAGCTCACAGTTTATTCCCTCTTTATTTTACCCCTCATCCTAGTTGAGCATGTTGCATCATAGATGGCTCATCCCTTCCTGAGAGGCATGCTGCACTCCTCTCTGGGGTCTGTAAGTAGTAAACCACTTCTGATATTTTGTGGGTTTTGTCAAGTTGTCCTTTCTGTATCAACTGAGATACGTGAACATGACTACTTTCCCACTCTCCTAAGAGTGACTATCTTAGCAGAAATAAACTGGACATAGGACAGATAAGAACTACAGGGAATCTGCAGTATAAAGTTTCCTCTAAGAAGGTCACCTGGTCACAGCACAAACACCAGGACTGGTATTAAGCCATCCACCAGCATAAAGAAAAATCCCAGGAAAGGCACACTGTAAACATCCACCACAATATTCCCCAGACCCCCCTCACTGGAGGGCCGGAGTTTATAACCACTCTTGTAAGAGATCTCAAAACCAAATTAGAGAGCTAAGTATATAGTTCAGTAGGTAGAGTGCTTGCCTTGCATGCACAAAGCCCTGGGTTCAATCCCCAGCACCAAAAACAAAACAAATTTTTAAAAAAAAGCAAAAATACAATACCCCATGACATAATAAAAGTAAACATTTCCCACAGTTGCAAAGGACTCCCCAAACTCTTAGAATTTACTGTCCTTTGTAGCTAGTGAGATGACTCATAAGTGGCCCTAGAAAGCTTCATGACAGTCACCAGAAAAACTAAGCACATGTCAGGAGGGTTGAAACTTTCAGGCCCACCCTCAGATCTCTGGGAAGAAAAGATAAGCTAGAGATTCAGTTGGTCTCCAACAGCCAATGATTTAATCTTTCATGTCTATGTAATAAAACTTCCATGAAAATTTCTGAATAATGGAGTTAGCAGAGCTTCTGAGTTGGTAAACACACTGAGTTGCTAGGAGAGTGGCACACCAGGAAGGAAACTCTGTACCTCCTCCTAACTAGCTCTATATAACTCTTCCATTTGGTTCCTGAGTTGTATACTTTATAACAAACCAGTAATCATAATTATAGTGATTTCCTGAGTTTTGTGAATTGTTCTAGTAAATTACTAAACCTATAGAGAATAGTATATGGGAACCCCCAAATTTGTAGTTAGCTGAGCAGAAGGGCAGGTAGCCTAGGCACCCCACTTATGGTTGGCATCTAAGTTGGGGTAGTTTTATGGGACTAAGACCATAACTTATGGGGCCTACACTAATGCTGGTGCATATATGAGTTTTGGGTAGACATAATTTAGCCCATAACACCTTAACAAGATTTAAAGCAGCTAACAAAAAATGCTTCAACAATTAAAATTTCTCCTGCAACAAATAAAAACAGGAAATCTCAACAAATAAATAGAAGTTACAAAAGAGAGAACCAAAGAGAGATTATAGAGCTGAAAAATACAATAAGCAAATTACAAACTCACTAAATAGGGTTGGGGGTGTAGCTCAGTGGGAGGGCACTTGCCTATCATTCACAGGCCCTGGGTTCAATCCCCAACACCTGAAAAAAAGTCAAAAAAACTGTTTAGTGAAGATGGAGATGAAAAAGGACAGAATCTGTGAATCTGAGGATGAATATCAATAGAATTTACTCAATCTTTTTTTTTTTTTTTTTGGTAATGGGGATTGAGCCCAGGGACACTTAACCACTGTGTCACATCCCCAGCCTTTCTAATTTTTTTTTTTTAATTTTGAGACAAGTACTTACAAAGTTGCTTAGGGCCTCATTAAGTTGCCTAAGCTAGCCTTGAATTTGCAATCCTCCTGCCTCGGCCTCCCAAGTCACAGGGATTAGAGGCTAGTACCACCATGCCCAGCCAGTTTATTTTTTTTTTAAATATTTTTAGTTGTAGATGGACACAATACCTTTATTTTATTTATTTGCTTTTATGTGGCACTGAGGATTGAACCCAGTGCCTCACATGTACTAGGCAAGCAAGCACTCTACCACTGAAAGAGATTGAGCTAGGTGCAGTGGTACACACCTCCTAAAATCTCAGTGACTCAGGAGGCTGAGGTAGAAGGATCTCTAGTTTAAGGCAGCCTCAGCATCTGACTGAAACCCTGTCCCTAAATTTTAAAAAAATGAAAAGAACTGGAATGTAGCTTAATGGTAAAATGCCCCCATAGTTTAAACCTCAGGACCACAAAAAATAAATAGAATGAAAAAAATGAGCAGAATCTCAGAGGCCCACAGGATTATAACAAAATATCTAATATTCATATTGTTGACGTCCTAGAAGGAGACTAGAATGTGACTAAAAGGGTATTCAAAGCAATAATGACTGAAAACTTTCCAAATTTGACAAAAGTCATAAACCTACAGATTTAAGAAAATGAGAAAACCTATGGGTTTAGGAGAAATCCTTGCCAACATATGTCCAAACTAAATTTCTGAAAACTAAGTACAAAGAAAAAAGAATCTTGAAGACAGCCAGAGAGAAACAACCCTGTAGAGGTTTAAAAAAATGTGAATGACAGATTTCTCACAGGAAAACAAGGAGGTCAGAAAGAAATGGCTTAATACTTTTCAAGTGCTGAAAACAAAAGCACAGTTAACCAGTTTTGTATCTGGCAAAGTTATCCTTCAGGAAATAAAGAGAAATCAAGACATACTCAGAAGAAGGAAAACAAAGAATTTGTCACTGACAGACCTATTAAAAAAAAAACTACCTATAACAGGCATGATAGCATGTGCCTATAATCCTAGCAATTGGGAAGGCCTAGGTAACTTACCAAAACCCTGTCTCAAAAAATAAATAAATAAAAGAAGAAGAAACCTAAAGGAAGTTGTCAAAACATAAAAGAAGTGATAAAAGAATGAATTTCTGAGCATTAGGTAGGAAGAATAATAGAAAGAGCAGAAAGATGATTGATTAGATATAAATACATGCAGAGGAGAAAGGGAATTAGAGGCAAAAATGGAGTAGAGGGGAATTAAATCAATCAACATTTTGCTATTCACATCCTTTTTATATTCTTCATTATTTTAGATTTTTGTAGAGTACATCTATTCCATTGTCAAATAGAAATTTTATATTTCTTTTACAAAGAGTAGCAGAAGAGAAAATGCTTGGGATCAGTGACATTTCACAATGAAAATAGAATTTAAAAAGATTCCTGAGCACATGGCCAACCCACCCACTGCTTGCCACATCTGCCTGGCAGCTCAGAGATTGGCAACTGCAGAAGTAAGGAGCAGCTGAGGTAACAGCATAGTACAGTGCTGTCTAGTTGATCTGGAACATACAGGCATGTATACAGTGGGCAGCAAAGTACAGCACAGCATTGGGGTATGTGGTCCCAAGTAAGATGAAGTAAGTACATTCCACACTGTCTCTCTCTCACTGAATACAAGCGTAAAACCTGGACAGATGCATTAAGTGGCAATCTGGTAATTCTGAAAAGTAAAAACAAAAACACAAAGTAGAGGAAAGAAGCCATATGTGCCATATGTGGTGATGTACAACTGTAATCCCAGAGACTCAGGAGGTGGAGGCAGGAGGATCACAAGTTCAAGGCCAGACTAGATTAAGGGAAAAGCCTAGACTTTGAAGTGCCACCAAATTCATTGCGAGTTTGCCACTGATTCTGTGGTTTTCCCTGGCCCAAGATAAGTCAGCATGGAGTCAAGAAGATAGTACAGATACAGAAAGAGCTCAAGAACCAGGCATGGTGGTGCACTCCTATAATCCCAGTGACTTGGGAGACTGAGGCAGGAGGACCACGAGTTCAAAGCCAGCCTCAGCAACTTAGCAAGGCTCTATGGAACCCAGTGAGACCCTGTCTCAAAATAAAACATAAAAAGGGCTGGGGATGTAGCTCAGTAGTTAAGCACCCCTGGGTTCAACCTCTGGTAGAAAGAAAAGAAAAGAGAAAAGAAAAGAAAGCTCATGAAGCAACTCTCTAGATCAGCTTGAAGAGTAGTAAGGGAGCTCCTAATGCTCAAAGAGTGAGGGGAAAATCCATTTTTTCTTTTTCCCCCCTTTCTCTCACACCCTAGGCAGCAGAAAATCCAGCAGTAGCAGCAGCAGATAATCCAGCAGTAGCAGCAGCAGTAATAGCTACAACAGGACCTGCAGTACCAGTAGACTCTGGCCATCATCTAAAACCCAGGCTCTGATTTGAAGCTCTTAGTCCCAAGAGAAACTTCCATTATTTTTTGTCTTCTGTATCTGCAACTTGTGTCCATCCATGGGCATAGCTGGGGTAAGTGTGCAGTCTAGTAAAAAACAAAAAACAAAAACAAAAAACGTTTCTCTATAAGATGGACAAAAAGGGGGAAAACAGGGAACTAGAAAATTCACAGGAAATCATGGGGAGGAAGAATTCAGGAAAGAAACCCCATAACATCATATATCAACTCCTGGGCTCATTCTCAAACTGTGCATTTGTGGATCTAATCTAAAACAAAAAAGTAAACACTTTTGAGAACTGAACTAAGGGACAAACCACTGCCTACATCCCAGAATGTCTGTTATGAGGTTTAAAAACTAAACAAACATGGAAACCACAAACTACAGAAGACTGATTACAACTTTTAGCCTGAACTCAACTGGGTGAACTGCCTACGGCAAATCAAAATATCAACATTCTCCATATGACTTAAACAAACCCAGTGTCTCATAATATCACATTAAAATATGTAGGACATATTCCAAAATTACATGGTACACAAGAAAATCTCAACAGTCACAAGAAAAAAACAACAGATACCAACATCAAGCAGATAGAAGTGTTGGAATCATGTGAGAAAGTCTTTAAAGCAGCTATTATAAAAACCACCAAGGCTGGGGATATAGCTCAATGGTTGAGCAGTTTCCTACCCTGCATGAGGCCCTGGGTTTGATCCCCAGTAACACACACACACACACACACACACACACACACACACACACACACACTACCCAAGAAGTTAGACCAACCTTCTGGGAACCACAAGAAAACTAGAAAGTCTCATCAAAGACACAGAAGATCTAAAGAAGAACCAAATGGAAATTTTGAAACTGAAAAAGATAATAACCAAAATAACTTCCTACTAGAAAGGGCTTAATAGCCCAATGGAGATAACAGATAAAAGAGTGAATAAGCCTCAAAGTAATCAATACAATTTAACCAATCTGGAAAACAAAAATACTGAAAAAAATGAATAGTGCTTCTAAGACCTGTGAGATAACACCAAATTTAGGTTATTAGAGTTCCAGAAGAAGAGAAAGGATAGTTCAGAAAAACACTTGAAAAAAAAATTCCTGACCACTTTCCATATTTGGCAAAGACCTGCATCTGTAGGTTCAAGAGGCTCAGCAATCCCCGAACAGAAAAAACCCACAAGAAATGCACAACCAGACACATCATCAAACTGCTAAAAACTAAGGACAAAGGACTACATATATAGTAACTGAAAGATAACAGGAAGACTAGACACTTGGAAATTAAACATCATTCTTCCAGGCTGGGGTTGTGGCTTAGTGGTAGAGTGCTCACCTGGCATGTGTGGGGCACTGGGTTTAATCCTCAGCACCACATTAAATAAATAAATAAATAAATAATGTTGTGTCCATCTACAACTAAAATTTTTTTTTAAAAAATTATTCTTCCAAATAACACATATAATCAAAGAGGAAGTATTATTGAAAATTTGAAAATAATCTGAACTGAACAAAAATTAAAATATACAAAACTTTGTGGGACACAGTTAAAACACTGCTTGGAGGAAAATCTTACAGCATTAAATGCATGCATTGAGAAAAGTTTTAAACCAATAAAGTAGCCAAGATATATGGGCTGGAGTTGTGGCTCAGCAGTAGAGTGCTCGCCTAGCATGCACAAGGCACTGGGTTCGATCCTCAGCACCACATAAATGTAAAATAAAGATATTGTGTCCACCTAAAACTTAAAAAATAAATATTAAAAAATAGCCAAGATAATAGAATTAGCCTAGGTATCTGCCAATAGATAAATGGATAAATCATAAATACATATATAAGTGTGTATATGTATGTGTGTGTATATATAGACATATAAAGTATACACACATATGTATATATAGATACATAAAGTATAAAGGTATATAAAGTATATATTAATACAAAATGGATCATAGAACAAAATATAAAACCAAAAACTAGTAAACTTACAGAATAGGAGAAAATCTTCATGACATCAAGTAAGGAAAAAAGTGTTCTTAGATCTGATACCAAAAGTACAATCTATATAATCAATAATTTATACACTGGATACTTTCAAAATAAAAAAAAATCTTGCTCTGCAAATAACACTCTTAAGAGAATTGAAAGGACAGGCCACACATTTGGAGAAAAGACTTACAAACCATGGGACTGACAAAGGGCTTGCATAAAGAATATATAAAGAACTCTCAAACCTCAACAGTAAGAAAACAATCCAATTTTCAAAAGGACAAAACCTTTTGAACAGACACATTATCAAAGAGAACATACAAAAAAGTAAATAAGCATATATAAAATGTTCAATATACTTGGCTATTAGGGAAATGCAAATTAAAACCATAATAAGATACTACTACATGCCTTCTAGAATGATTAAAACTTTTTAAAAATACTGAATATACCAACTGCTGACAAAAATGTGCCAACTGAAATTCTTGCATACTGCTTATGGAAATGAAAAATGGGTCAATGGCTCTAGAAACCCCTTTGGCAGATTCTCAAAAGCTAAACATACACTTACTATATGACCCAGCAATTCATATTCACTCTAGAGAAATGAAAACATGTTTACACAAAATCTGAATGTTTAAGTAGCTCTACTTATAACTGCCCCAATCTGGAAATAGCCCAAATGTATTTCAAAAGATGAATGGATAAGTAAGCCATAGAACATCTATACCATGAATTCAGCAATAATAAAAAAAAAAGAACAATTAATAACACACACAACAATTTGGGTGAATCTCCAGAGAACTGTGTTGAGTAAAAAAAAAAAAAAAAAAAAAAAAAAAAAAAAAAAAAAGTCCAATCCCAAAATATTATGTACTATATGATTCCATTTAATTCTTTTTCTTTCTTTTTATGTTACTGGGGATAGAACCCAAGGAAGTTTTACCACTGAGCTACATCCCCAGTCTTTTTCATTTTTTTTTTTTTATTTTGAGACAGGGTCTCAATAAATTGCTGAGGGTCTTGCTAAATTGACTTTGGCCTCAATCTCACAATTCTCCTGCCTCGGCTGCCAAGTTGCTGGAATTACAGGAATACGCCACTGCACCTGGCTTGTATGATTCCATTTAAATCATGTTCTTGAAATAACAAAGCTTCTGAAATAGAAAACATACTAGTAGTTGCCAGGAGATTAGGAATGGGTGTGAGGAGAAAAGCTGTGAATGTAGCCTTGAGGGAGCCTTGAAGTAATGAACTATTCTGTGCATGATCATATTTTTTAAAATTTTTTTAGCTGTTGATAAACCTTTATTTTATTTATTTTTATGTGGTGCTGAGGATCGAACCCAGTGCCTCCCACATGCTAGGCAAGTGCTCTGCCACTAAACCACAACCCCAGCCCATGCCTAATCATATTAATATAATATCCTGATTGTGATATTATATTTGTTTTGAAATATGTTATCATTGGGGGAAATGGGAAAAGGTACACAGGACCTATCTATATTATTCTTTGAATTATATGTAAATCAATCACCTCAAAAGGAAAAGTTTAATTTAAAAAAAAAAAGGTTGCACTAAGCTGGGCATGGTGGCATACAACTTTCATCCCAGCTAATCCAGAAGATGATGGAAGACAATCATTTGAGCTTAGGTGTTCAAGACCAGCCTGGACAATATAATGGTATCCATCTCAAAAAAAAAAAAAAAAAAAAAAGAGGGGAAAGAAAGAAAGGTTACAGAGCATATGGCCCCATTTAAATGACACTCTTGAAAAGACAAAACTATAGTGACACAGAATGGATCTGTGGTTGGCTAAGGTTATAGGCAGGGGGAGGATATGACTATAAATAAGTAGCATGAGGCAGTTTTTGTGGAGAAGAAACTAGAACCTGTAGATTAGTTACACCAATCTGCACGTATTAACACTTATCAACTGACACAAGTGCAAAATCAACTTTAAGTTAATTTAAAAGATAAAAAAAATGAAAGAAAAAAGATGGTAGACTATGGCTATCTGTAGACTTTGTGTCTTGGCCAAAAGAGAATTGAAAGTCCAACTGAGAAAATTACTTCAGGAAAGTCATTTGAAAGACAGGCAGGTTCCTTAAGAGATGTCATTCCTAATTTATAATATGACCATATCTCCAGCTCACTTAGAAATGGGAAATATCTACAGGAAATCAGGAACGTTATTTATCACCAGGTTGTGGTTAAAGATAATTCCACATGACAACTGAACCAAAAAAATGCCCTGAAAAGCAATTCCAGGAAACCCTGGCTTCTCCTGAGGCCTTTCTATGCTCTCTCCTGATGAATAAGGTGAGTCAAGGAACTGGTTATATTTCCTTTTGGCTGCCCAAAGACTCAAAGAGAAACCAGCAGCTCAACATTAATACAGATGGCCCCTGACTAAACATGGTCTGACTTATGATTTTTCAACTTTATAGTGATGCTAAATCAATACATAATCAGTAGAAACCATACTTAGAATTTTTAATTTTAATAATTTCCTGGGCTAACAATATGTAAAACAATTCTCTCTTCTGATGCTGAGCAGCAGCAGTGAGCCATAACTCCCAGTCATGTGATCAAAAGGGGAAGCAACGAATACTCCACAGTGTACCATGTTGCCAAGCTATGACGCTGAGTAGATTAGAAGTATTAAATGAATTTTCAGCTTTATTATGAGTTTATCAGGATGTAACCCCATCACAAGTCAAGGAACATGTCTGTATCTGTTACCCTGAAGTCCTCCAAGTATGTACATTCTAATTAGCCTTGATCTTCTGTCTCTCGTTTTCCCTGATCCTAGTCCTCATTCACAAATAATTTTCTATTTCATGGTAAAGATTCCTATAAATCTCATCACATCTATGGTTAAAAAGAGAAAGGAACAAACAGATAACATACTTACTTGGGGTTTGGCCATTTCCTGCTGTTCTTGGGAAAAGGCAGAGATGTGTGAAAATTGAGCTGGAACAAGTAGAGAAGGGTAGAGCATATGAGGACCCCATTAGGCTTGGAGTAGCAGAATTATCCTCCTAGAAATCCCCTCACATAAGCTAGCAATGAAGCTGCTCTTCATTATATGTATATGGTTTTAATAATGACCAGTATATTTTTGACTTTTTGTGTGAACATTGAGCACAAAGGCTTTTATTACATATAATAAATTGTACCCCAACCCAGAACTTGTATTCACTTAATGAAATAATTTATCATAATGTGTAATTTCTCTGTAAGTAACTTCATCTGGGCATTGAGTTTAATAATGCCAAACTTAAAACAATCCCATGTGACCCATAATAATAAGTAAACATTAGCAACAAAATTCTACACAGTTATTTAAAATGTTATATGGAAGTATACACTTTTCTGTGTATGTTGTGGTAGACATATCTCAAAAGCTTAAAAGAATGTTATAGAAGAAATTTAAAACTGAATTACAATAAATTTCTAAATAAAAATAGAGTATAAAACTGCAGAAACCTATCTTAAAACTATAAAAGTTTAAAAAGGCATACATATATATGTTTAAGAATGGACATAAATGTGATGGGGGGGCAAATCAGTTCTTTTTTTCCTTTCCTTTATTTCCCAATTAATCTGTAATTCAAAAGTATTATTAAATGTCACCAAAAAACACTGAACTTTAGAACTACCTATTATCCAAATGACATTTTACCCCTAGCCCCCTCAGATCCTGCAGCACCAGGCCCCGCCCACCCCTCCCAGCCCGCAAACTGTGGAGAAGGCCCGCTGTTAGGTAAGTCTTCTCAGGTGGCTCTTCTTCCTTCTCCTCACCTCACTGGGATAGTCTTGCCCAGGACCTGAAAAGAGGCCTTCAGGTGCAGGTCACTTCTCCTGGCACTTTCACACCAGGCCCCTACTCAGGGATTAGGCGAGGGGAGAGGGACAGAGGGGGAGGCAGGGCGCACCTAACGAGGGGCCTGAGGGATACGCAAGAACCCTAAGTATAGGTCACTATGCTGGAAAATGTGTAAATGTCAAAGTTTAATAGGCCCCACTCTATCCTAACTAGCCCCATAACTTTGTCCACCAATGAGCCCCCAGACCCTCATACACTGACTTCTCGGTTCCCCATCATTCAACCTATAAACCCCCTTATCAATGACCCTCATAAACCTTCCTTCACTCGTCCCCCAGAATCCCCCATCACTTAGCCCAAGACCCCCAGCAAACGTCCGCTCAACCTCACTGTCTTTCTCGTCAACTGATTTTCTGCTTGCTGTTGAAGAGACCGTTACAAGAACTGGCCCCGACAAGCACTTCCGCTTCTGAACCAGCTCTCCGGCACCGTAGCCTATAAAATCTACAGCGACCGGTTCTGCGCACGCTCAGTAATGCCTTTGAGACCACATCTGCCAATAGTCAACATGGAGCCGCGAAGGTGTTGGGGTCACAGCGCAAGCGCAGAGGAAAGGCGGCTGTACAGGTGACGTCACTGTTCCAAGGCGAGATATTTATGCCTACAGCGTCTCTTCTCCAGGTTCGCTGTTCAGAGGTGTTTACTTTGTTCTGCGGAGGCCAGCATTCTAAGATTTCAGACACCAATACACTTATGGAAAGGCAGGGAGGACAAGTGCCCAATTAAGGAAAAGATTCTAGCGGTCGGGAATTTTGTGTCTTGAATTCAAAGGTCAGCAACGCTGTTGCCGGTGTAATTGCAGGATACGGGGCGGAATGTTCTGCGTACACAAAGACTAAGAGGGTAGGGAAAAGCCACTGGCTCCATCCAGTGGCTAGGGCTGGAGTTTACGTATTAGCTTTTGAAGAAGATAGGAAAGTACACAGACCACAAGCTGAAGAATGAACAGTGTTGTGGGACACAAACAAACACACACCGTTGGTAAATGGGCTGTATTAGTGACTGACAGGTTCCTTTCTCTGAATGGGCAGAGGCATTGTTAGTGTGTTGGGAGCTAGGAATAGGGTTTATAATCTCATTCTCTAGATAATGGGTAAACAGTTAAGAGGGATCGAATTTTTAAAAGACCAATATAAAGCAATCTAGTCTTGTATTTTAAGGCTAAAATTACATGTGTATATTTCATTCATTTGTTTATTGCCCTATTAGAACGTGACCTCCGCAGGGATATGCCTAAGCACCTCCTCTGTGCCCAATAGTATTCTAGATATTGGGAATGAAGCCAGGAAAGAAATAATAACATGATGTGGACACCTTGAGTTCAAACCCCCACCCACCAGCTGTGTGATATAAGGCACGACTGTTTACTTCCCTGTACTGTGTCCTCATCTATAAAATAAGGATAATGACAGTGCCTATCTCATTAGGGTTGAGGTGACAAATGAGTTGATATTGTAAAGGGTTTAAAACAACACCTGGCACATAGCAAGTGCTATGTCAGTGTTTATTATTATTATATAAATAAAATCAGATGTGTATATATATATAAACTTCTTAATAAGAAAAAATAAAATTATTTGCAAACTGCTTTGTGAGCAGACTATAAAAGGCAAGGGTGGAAACAGCAAGATCAATGAGGAGGCTCCTAGCAATAGGCATAGCAAAGGACCTAACTCATTATCTCTTGTGTGGTGGGCACTGTGTGACGTACATGACATGAACTCAATTATCACAACAGTCCCATGGCCCCCACTTGTGAGATAAGGCAAAGGTCACATAAATTCTCAAAGTCAGATTTATAACCTCCACCTAGTAATATTATTCTTTTGTTTATTCAGTATTTCACAGAACTTATAGAAGGTATCTGAGGAGCTTCACTCTAAAATCAGTAAAACCAGCCTGGAAATGAAGCTTCCTAGCAAACAAGGCAAAGAGGAAGCAGAGGTAAAACTCAGATTTCTTGTTCTCTGAAGTATCAGCACCTCCAGTATAAACATTGTCCACTCTTTAACACATTCAGGGGTGGAAAATAGGAAGGGCTGAAACTTTAGGATCATCATAGTTTGGTCTTTTTCAGCCTTGCACTTTTATCCCTTACCACCTTGCACTCATGAGAGTGCACACACACACACACACACACACACACCTATGCTAGCAGGGAAATCCTTTGGGGTTGGTGGAAATTGAGATGTGCTGATTGTGGGCTCCAGAAATGTTTATGAGCCAGTGATACTGCCCCTCAGAAACTTTCCCAAGGTCCACAGTACACATCCATAAGCTATGTGAGGCCAGATTTCCTGCTGCAGAGCCAGAACTCCCACTCTCTATTCAGGGCATCCTCTACCATCAGTCCCTACAGGTGCAACCTCCTCACACAGTAGTCTAGGCAGCAGGTGGCCAAGTGAAAGGGTATGGGAGATTGACAGGTAAGTGGTCCTACTACAGGCTCTGTATGGTGTGGCACCCCCACCCAAAGACAAGGGGAAAGGCCCCCCACCTGGCTGTTGAGCTCTTAAGATATATCTTATCAAAACCATGAAAGTGTTGTCAATTTTTAAAAATTTTTTGTAGTTGTAGATGGACAGAATACCTTTATTTTATTTGTTTATGTGGTTCTAAGGCTCGAACCCACTACCTCACATATGCTAGGCATGCACTCTGCCTCTGAGCTACAGCTACAGCCTGCTATTGCCAATTTTTAATAGTTGCTTAGGACCAAAAGGAAGCAGGTGAAGTTGGCAGAAAAACAGCACAGAAGGAATCAGGTCTCTGGTGACATTGAAGTCAACACATTAGCATTGAACTGCCTTGCCTCCAAGAAAGTAATCCCCTTACCTCCTCTTAAAGTCAAGGACATTTTTAGTGGTGATGATTCATGCAGCCAAACCTAATCCTGAACAATATATCAGACTTTTCTGTTCAGCTAATGTGAGTCAGTAAACAGGATACATGGCACTGGTGAGCCAATATGAATAATGGTGAATGAAAATCAAATTGGGAGTGAATTGGGTCATCGAGAGAGGCAAAGTGTAATGGAATGAAGGTGAATGAGCAGCAGAGAAGAGTGCATGAGGAGAGATGTGCATGGGCAGAGTAAAGGAATGACCATGCACTAGATTTTGAATTATATTGATATTATGGATGAGACTGAATATGTGATGAAAAATTGAAACACAATCTAATTAAAGAAAGGTAATCATGGATGTAGACTGAGTGAATGGGGCAAAGAAAGTTGGTAAATGCGAATAGAATTGATAGAAATGCTAAGGATTAGAGTGTGACTAAATGGTTTATGAGACACAATATGATTGGAGAGGTGAATTTAGAGGGAAAGTAGGAGAGAATTGGTGTAATGTGGAACTCAGAGAGAAGAGTGGGGTGCACAAATGGAAAAAACAAGAGTGATTAGAGTCCAGTTTGAACAGAGATACTATAAGGGAGAAGGAAAGTGACTAGAGGTGAGTGGGGCAGGCTGAAATTGGATAGGGGTAATGCAGGGTAGTGACCTAGGCAATGTGTATACCTGGATCCCAGTGTGAATCAACAGATGTAAATATACATGAATGGTGGGCAGAATGAGAAGGATTGGAAGCAGAAGGTAAGTAAATGTGGATATTGTGAGGCAAAAAGAGAGGAGATAAGGGCTAGGGTTGTGGCTCAGTGGTAGAGTACTCGCCTGGCATGTATGAGGCACTGGGTTCAATCCTCAGCACAACATATAAATAAATAAATAAATAAATAAATAAATAAACAGATAAATAAATAATAAAGGTATTGCGTCCATCTGCAACTAAAAAAAAAATTTAAAAAAAAGAAGAGGAGATAAAATCACATGGTCCACCCAGGGTAAGTAATCAGTGTAACATCAGGCCCAATATGGGCAAAAAGTGGTGAATTCAAGGCAAAAGTATGACTGAATAGGGTTACTGGGGCAGAGAAGGAGCAACTAGACATGAATCAGGAGCAGAAGTGAGAAGAGGGTAATAGGGGTTACATTGGAAGTGAATTTAAATGAATGAGGCAATTAGGAAAAATTAGAATAAGGGGAGCTAATGAAGAGGAAATTGAAAAACAATGGAGATGACTGAGCATAGAGTGAGTTCATATGGGTAACATGAGCTAGTGTTTGAGAATGATACATCACAGAGTTCCAGGAAAGGGGGCCGATGGGGGCAGCATCTTGGAGTATACAGGTAAAGAAAGGGACTGATTGAGTGGAGGAGATAATAAGGCTGGGAGTCAATGAACAAAGCTGAAGGATGGGGCACCAAAGTGAACAGGAGTCAGTTGGTACAGTGCCAGGAAGTAGAGGTGAAAGTAGGAAATGAATCTGAGAGTGAATGGAGATGAAGAAAGAATGTGATTTGAGAACATTTGGACAATGATAAATAAATGCTCAGGGAATTGTAGTAAAAGGAAGCTCAGTGTGAGTGAACATAGTTAGATGAGAGTATAAGTGAACTGGGAAATAAAAGGTAGACCAAGAATGAAGGTGAAAAAATAGTTGAATGTGAGTGTAAGATATCATTTGTAATATGTGATGTGGGACAGAGTGTGATTATAATTGGAGAAGATTCTAGTAAATTAAGATGGAACCACACAGTAAATACAGAGAGGTATAGGAAGTGCCAAGGATGAGTGTTATGGTTTGAATGTGTCCCCTCCAAAATTCAGGTGTTAGAAACTTAATCCCCAATGCAACAGTGTTGGAAAGGAGATCATTTGAGGAGGTGTTTAGGTCATAAGGGCTTTGCCCTCAAGAATGAATTAATGCAGCTCTGAAAAGGGCTTTCAGAAACTCTTTCTGGAGACTACAGCAAGAAAACCGTCACAAAATATCATTGCCTTGATCTTAGAATTTCCCAGCTGACAGAATTGTGAATTTCAATTCTTTTTAAATTCTCCAGTCTCAGGTATTATGTTATAGCAGCACAAACAGACTAAGACAATGAGTAAATGGAGGTAATGGGGGCAGAGCATGATGGTCATATTCTGTAGAGGATGAGAAATCAGAGGTGGTAATAGGCACAGCGTGATGAATACCACTGGTCAGTCAGCAGACTGGGATATAGTGGTGAATGGGACTAGAGTGGATGGAAATGGAGGTAACCAAGTTCTAATACATAGGTGTTGAGAGTACAGTGGTATAGCATTAAGAAATTTAGGGGAATGTGGGTCCAGTGTGAGGCTTAGTATTCAAGTTAGACTGTCTGTATTTGGTGTGTTGCCAACCCTTCTCTCCCTGCATCTTTCTGACACCACTGGGTTTCTCTTTTTGTCTCCTTCCATCTCTGTCAGTATCTTTATTTTCCTTTGTGTGTCTCTTGGTCTCTAGGAGAATTGGCATTGGGGAAAGTAGTGAGGTGCCCAGACCTCTAACTTCTATGTTCCAGAATATATCACTTAGACCAGTCAGTGCTCATAGAGCTCAGAGTTCCAGAATGCCCCTAGTTCTGAACACCGCAGGGTGAATCTGGAGCAAGGCATCAGCTACAAGGGCTTGCAGGTGTCATAATGTTGGCTTGGGGCACTGTGTTAGTGATCTGGGCCACACTGATCATTGCCAGTGTGGATGCCAAGATTTATGAACGTTGCGAGCTGGCAAAGAAGCTGGAGAAGGCAGGCCTTGATGGCTACAGAGGCTACCAAATTGGAGACTGTGAGACTCTATTTGCCCCAAGTCCCTTCTACACCCCAAGCCATTAACCACACTCAGACCCAGGCTTCTCTTGTCATTTTTCACCTCTCTGGGTCAGGGCCTAACCTCTGGTTACTTTCTAACTGTGATGAGTGATTTAACTCAACTCTAATGTCATCAACTCGGTCTCTACCATCAACACCATTATTACCATATCATCACCACTGTTATCACCATGAATACCATCACTACCACCATCACTGATATCTCACCCAGAATCATCAGCATCAACACCCCACCACCAAACCAAGATCATCAGTCTCACAACTAAGATGACAATCATCCCCATTACCACACCCATCTTAGCCATTCTTATTCCTGGACCCTATGTCTGCCTCCTACTTCTTATCTCTCTCTTTCTCTCTCTGTCCCAGGGTTGTGCATGGCACACTACGAGAGCGGCTTTGACACCTCTTTCGTGGATCACAATCCCGATGGCAGTAGTGAATATGGCATTTTCCAGCTGAACTCCGCCTGGTGGTGTGACAATGGTGTTACACCCACCCAGAACCTCTGCCATATGGATTGTCGTGGTAAGGCAAAAGTATGAATACAAGATCCTTAGTGCCTGGCCCTACATGCCAAACACAAAAAGGCAAGATTATCTAAACTGTAATCTCCTACAAATGTAGAAAAATTATGGGGAAAGGAAGAAAGTTGCCTGTGTTGTTTGAGACACCATCCTAAATACTTAACCAGACTACAATGACATGTTGCCTAGGTCTAGAGAATGCAGAGCCCTTGAATCTGACCCAGAGTGGAGGCTATAGTTTTTTGAGACTCAGGAAACAGACAATTCAGTGTCACGTGAAATAGATGGGGAGACTGTTCTGATTTGGAGTTGAGGTTGTATAGGCCCCAAGGGAAGAAGCAGATGATTGGAAGTAGGAACAAAAACAAACTACCAGGGCTGGGGATGTAGCTCAGTTGGTAGAGTGGTTGCCTCACATGCACAAGGTCCTGAGTTCAATCCCCAGCACTGCAAAAAAAAAAAAAAACTACCTATGTGTAGAAATGAGAGAACTTTCCAGATGAGAGTGTTGTGATGATCGGGACAAAATAGAATAGCAATGAAGTTGTTTGAGGATTGTCCTGAATGATGGATGAGGTTGTCCAAGACAGGCCAAAATGGAGACTAACTTATTTGGAGCCAACCCAAATGGAGGTTTAGATTGTGTAAGTCCTGTCAACATAGCAGAAGAGGTCACCGATGATTGGCCAGATTGAAGGTTGAGATTGTCCAGGACTGGCCACCATAGAACTTGAGGTTGTCTAAGAGTAAATGAATAATGAAATTTTTCAAAGCTGAATAAAATTAAGGTTAAGGCTGCTCAGTATGACAACATGGAAATTGCAATAATCCAGGATAACTAAAAGGGAGGTTGAAGTTATAATAACTAGTCAAAATGGTAGTTGAGATTGTTTAGGATGGTCAACGTGGCAGTTGAGATCATTAACAACTAGCTAAATGACAGTTAAAAGTCATCCTGGTCCAGCCAACATGGAAGTTGAGATTATCTAGGACAAGGTATTATGGCGGCTGTGGTTGAACAGAACTAGCCAGTATGGAGGTTGGGGTCATTCATAACCAGTCAAAATAAGAATTGGATGTATCTAGGACCTGAAAACATACTGTTTGAAGTCACTAGGAATGACCAACATGACAGTTAATTATCTTCCCAATCAGCTGGTTCAGGTGATGCTAGACCAGCCAGTATTACAGTTGAGAACATTGTTAACTGAATATAATGACAGTTGAAGTCATCCAGACTTGGCCAACATGGAATTTGAGGGAGTCTGGGATGAGCCAATAATGGTGACTGAGGTTACTTATAACCTGCCAATGTGATACTTAAAACCAACCAGAGTTAAGGTTGTACAGAACCAGTCAACAGGGCACTTGAGGTAATTTATAACCAGCTAACAAAAGAGTGGAGGTCATCCACAATCAGCCAATGTAGTGGTTGATGTAATTTAGGCCCCTAGGAATCCAGAAACCCTGGGCCCTCCATATGCTGTCACCCTCTGCCAAGTGCACCAGATCATCATGTTCCTCTCTCACCCACTAGACCTGCTCAACCGTCATATTCTGGATGACATCTTGTGTGCCAAGCGGGTTGTGAATGCACCAGGAAGTATGAAGGCCTGGTAAGTTCATGGGATGGTCTGGACCCTGGACAGCCAGAGATAGGGGTATTGCCTCATCAAGTTATCCACTTCATCCTTCCTCCCTCCCTTCATCTCCCAGGGATTCTTGGACCCGGCATTGCTCTGGCCATGATTTATCTGAATGGCTCAAGGGGTGTGAAATATATGTAAAAGCGAACCCAAGGAAACCTGAATCATGACTGGAATTCACAGGGATAGAGATTATCCTTTCCTGTCTTTTTTTTCTTTTGTGGATTTAATAAAGATGATATCTACAAGCAGTGCAAAATCCTTTGCCTGATTCTTCATTTTTCCAATACCTGAAGGTACCACCTTTCAGTCACTTCCCCCATATCGTCACAACTGTAATCAAGAGACACCAGATGACTTGGGGTAGGAGAAAGGATAGTGTAGTGATTAAGAGCATAGGTGCTCCTTGAATCAAATACCATCTCTACCACTTACTGGATATATTGCCTTAAACAAGGCACTTAATTTCTCTGTGTCTCAGTCTTCTGATCTGGAAAATGAGGATGATAATGATATTAGTGACCCTATGAGGTTATTGGGAGGATTAAGTGAATTGACATATGTAAAGCATATAAAGTGCTTGGTGCAAAAGACAGTTACAGGGGCTGTGGTTGTGGCTCAGCAGTAGAGAGCTCGCCTAGCACATGCAAGGCCCTGGGTTCGATCCTCAGCACCACATAAAAAATAAATAAATAAAGGTATTGTGTCCAACTACAACTAAAAAAATAAATATTTTTTTAAAAAGACAATTACAGGTATAGAGATAGAGCCAGGATGGAAATATATGAAAGCTGGTTTCCCCCGAAGAAGTATCAGTCTCAGTTGAGGTCACTACAGGGTCTTTATTTTCGACAGATACAGTCTCATCAGGGGAGAATGGGATTAAACTCAGTTTACACAGGAAGCTCAGTGGGAACTGGGAGTTTAAAATATTCACATTCTCCCACATATCATCATTCTAATTCTCAGCCCCCCATCATCTCTTTCAAAATCAAAACCTAAATTGCAAATGACACACTGGGAATTTAAGAAGGAATTCAATGAGTGCACAGGTAATAATTTCTTTTTACACAATGCCCAGGGTTCAGTCTGTGTCTTCAGCAGAGCATTTAGGAATTTGAACTTACCATTCTTTTCTTTTCATTGGCCAGCCCCACTGGAAGCAGCCACTCCCACGAAGAAGCAGTTAATCATGTCCTTTGTATTCTTTGGTTGGGGATGGATTCTCAACTACTCAAAGCCTTGCTTTCAATATTCACTACATCCAAGAGCAGATGATCATTGAAACAGCTAGTGGCCACTGCATGCCAAAGAAAACTCAAGCTCCCTTCCTTTAAAGGATTTCCCCTGTGCTCAGCCCCAAACAACATAGATAACCAAAGTTCACATTTCCCTGGGTGTCCATAAAAGGTGCTTTTACTCTGGGTACTGACTTCTGAATGTGATAGTTATTCATCAAAAGCAGCAGAAATAAACGCCGGTGAATTTGAGTCAAAAACGGATCTTCTAAAAACCTGTCGTGCAGCTTATAGTCTTTTGGGGAAGGCTGTAGGATAAGTCTCAGAGAAGAGGAAGATCCACACAGAGAAACATAGCCAAAAATCTTACCCAACAGGCTGTGGTGAAAATGCAAGCATTATCAACTGTTGCTACTTCTGGAAACTGGATTTGATGCTGTAGTGTTGTTTTCTTTACATTGTTCTGCTTATATGTCCTTTCTAATATCTGAACATTTATAGAATATTCTTCATTGTTTTTCCTTTTGTGGTTATCTTTAATTATGTAATTTCATATCATTTGGTGAACTCTGTTTTTCTTGGAGATAGCATTTATTACCCATGATGAAAGATGACAAAATGAGTGTTCTTAATAATATCTTTTCTTAATTTTTTTGTGAGAGTTGGATATTAAATTTGGAAACAGGTTTCCCTTATTTCATTTCCAAGGGACTATGATTATTGAAATTAATTAAATTGGGCTTCCCTTGATATCTTTGCCCATATTTATGGTGAGGTTTGGCTTCCTAATGACATCTCTCATAGATTCAAAGCTTCAAAAGATTTTAATGTTGAACAACCTTTTTGGTGTAAGGTCATTCAATATACTTCCATGATATAAGCATGAAAGGCCGAGTTTTTTGCTTCAGGACCTTGGCCCTTGCTATTTCTTCTGCCTGGAATGCTCTTCCCCCAGTATGGCTGGTGCTTTGTTTTCAGATCTAAGATCAAATGTCATGTCCTCAGAAAAGCCATCCCTGATCACCCTAAAGCAGGATTCCCCCACCTCACTTTTTCTTTGACTTTCCTACAAAGGATTTTCCGTTTTCAGTTCTTTGGTCTCTCCTCTCTCAGAGTTCTCTAATCCTTGCTGATCTTTGACTTCTAGAAGGTTTCTCTCATATTCAGGACAGTCATAGGGCTTCTCTCCTATGTGAGTTCTCTGATGTACAGTGAGTTTAGACTTTTCTCTGAAGGCTCTATTACACTTATCACATTTATAGGGTTTCTCTCCTGTATGAGTTCGTTGATGTATAATGAGATATGATTTTTGGGAGAAAGCTTTCTCACATACATTACACTCATAGGGTTTCTCCCCTGTGTGAACTCTCTGGTGAATAATGAGATATGATTTCTGGAAGAATGCTTTATCACATTCATTGCATTCATAGGATTTCTCAAATTTTTCTCCTGTATGAGCTCTCTGATGTAGCATAAGATATGACTTCCGGGAGAAGACTTTTCCACATACAGTACATCCATCAGTTTTTTCTCCTGTATGAATTCTCTGATGAGCACTGAGGCTCAGCTTAAGGGTGAATGCTCTTCCACAGTCTGAACACACATAAGGTTTCTCTCCTGTATGGATTCTTTGATGTCTACGCAGTGTTGATTTCTCTCTGAAAGATTTGCCACATTCATTACATTCAAAAGGTTTCTCACCTGTGTGTGTCCTCTGATGTACACTGAGGTGTGCCTTTTGATTGAAGGCTCTCCCACATTCTAAACATTCATAGGGTTTCTCTCCTGTGTGAGTTCTCTGATGTATGATGAGCTTCGTCTTCTCTCGGAAGGCTTTGCCACATTCATTGCATAAATACGGCTTCTCTCCTGTATGAGTTCTTTGATGTATATTCAGTGTTGATTTCTCTCTGAAGTATTTGCCACAATCACTGCATTCAAAAGGTTTCTCTCCTGTGTGTGTTCTCTGATGAACACTGAGGTGTGCCTTCTGGTTGAAGGTTTTCTCACATTCTGAACATTTATAGGGTTTCTCTCCTTTGTGAGTTCGTCGATGTATGATGAGCTTTGTCTTTTCTTGGAAAGCTTTGCCACACTCAGTGCATACATACGGTTTTTCACCTGTATGAGTTCTTTGATGTATATGCAGGGTTGATTCCTCTCTGAAGGATTTGCCACATTCATTACACTCAAAAAGTTTGTCTCCTGTGTGCATGGTCTGATGTATACTGAGGTGTGCAGTCTTGTTGAATACCTCTCTGCATTCTGTATATTCATAAGGTTTCTCTCCTATGTGAGTGATCTGATGAACAATAAGGAGTGAATTCGTGCTGAGGGGTATTCTACACTCAGGACATTCATAGGTTGGTTCTGCAACTTGAGTCAGATTATGCTGAACAAAGTTAAGACTATGACCTTTCTCATATGTATTATAGTCAAGGGGTATCATTCCATTATTTTTTTCATGCCTGCCATGAATTAATAATTTCCCACATCGATTACATTCATAACATTTCTGAGCTGTCAAGCTCAGACTATTAGGACTGAGTAAGCCAAAATTATCTTTAAAACTTTTCCCATATGAGTCAGTTATATAGGGTGTGTGTCCTGAAGAAACTACCCATGTGCTCTGAGGAAGTGGGTTTACAAAGCCATCAAATTCATGAGCTCTTTCCTTAGACACATTTTTCTCATCAATGGATATAGCTTGCCTCAGGTGTCTGTTTTGGTTTTCCTGGTGGTTCTCCAGCTGGTCTTCAGCTTTCTCATCTTCTAGAAAGAATAATAAACCATACTCTGTGAATACACTTTTGAAAGATGCAGGCCTCTGATGGGGTTGAATTTTAATTTCTTTTAAGACTAGATATCAGTCAGAAAGAAATTCCAAGTATATGTCTGTGCTACACTCAGAGCTCAAGGAGTAAAAAAAAAAAAAGAAAAACAAGTTGATCCAATAGACATTGAGACAGAAGTAACAATAAGTGACAAGATTGTTTAAGAAAATAGCTTAAAACTGGGAAGAGAATGTAAAAATAGGCTAGGGAGTCATGAATACGAAAATGGATATTGGAAGGTAACAGATCCAGGATTTTGGGGGAAAAGACTCTAATTGCAAAGGGCTTTTCAGAAAGGCTAAAAACAATTGAGGTTATTGAGAGAAGCAGAAGGACTAAGCTAGAGTATAATCCAGCTCCTTGCCATTTTATTCCAAAATTATTTTGAGACAATATCTCACAAGACTAATAATATGGAATAAGCAACAATAGTGTATATTCTTTAGGAAGATATTTCAGAGCATTCAAAAATGGTCAGCATTCAGAGATCCTAAAGAGTATTATCTCACAATATCTTATCTCTCACTTCTTACCTGTACAACTGGAACTTGGGATTTCTCTCTTTATGATCTCAAGAACACCATTCTCCAAAGAGGCAATCACATCTGGTTTGGTAATAGGATACCCTGTAATGGGAAATGATACAAGATTTGGGAGCCTCTGTGTGGCTTTCAGAGCTTCAAAAAATTAGGAAGGTACATTTTAATGAGGGTAAACTTCACATGGGAGATGAAAATACAAACACCTTGATCAGTTTAAAGGGAATAAGAACCTTTAACCCCTACCACTTGAGTTCAAAGAATTGAAGTACTTCATTCAGAGATGGAAAGTTATTCTGCTAGGGACACTGTGATTACTAAGGGAAGCCATCCTCACCCAGAGAAACAAGATGGCTATAATTCTCTAGCATCACATCTCTGTATAGGGTCCTCTGAGTAGGGTCCAGTCGATTCCATTCTTCCTGGGTGAAGTCCACAGCCACATCCTCGAATGACACTGATCCCTGTAATTGCATACTTTTGTTCAATCAGTTTGATAAAAATTAAAGTGATGGTACTTTCCCAAAATATCATTAAATCTATTTTTAATATTTTTAATTGACACATATTAATTGTACATATTTATGGGGTACAGTATGATATATCAATATATGTATACAATATGTAGTGATCAGACCAGGGTGATTGGAGTGATGGTTTTTTAAGGTAAGGGGAATATTCTTCAGAGACAAGCTACTGTTTAAAATTTAATCATTTCAAAAAAGCCTTCTTGGGGTCTGACCATATAGATCAGTGGTAAAACATTTGCCTAGTATCTGAAAAGACCTGAATTCAATCCCTAGCACTGCAAAAAAAAAAATCTTATGCAAGATATCTGCAATACCTAAGGACTTTTATACTATACGAACTATAAACAACTCCTATTAATCAATAAGACAACAGAAAAACTAGAGAAAAAAATATTTGAATAGATACTTCATAAAAGAGGCTCTCCCAAATGATCAAAACACAAATGAAAAGGTGGTCAATATCATTAATCATCAGAGAAATGCAAACTTAAACCACAAGGAGATACAAATGTATACAAACAGAATGGATAAAGTAAAGACTAACAACCCAAATGGTGGCAGGGATGTAGAGCAACTGAAACTCTCATACATTGTTGGTGGGAGTAAAGTGGTATAGCCACTTTGGAAAACAACTTGATAGAATATGGTAAAGCTACTAATTAGAACAAATAAAAAAGTTTAAAAAAGAAGAAAAAGATGTAGTAAAGCTAAAAATAACCCTAGCCTAGGACCTAGCAACCCCACTCTCAAATATATATATCCAGTGGAAATGCACATATATTCACCAAGACATGTATAAAAATATTCATACAAGTATTATTTGTAAGTATCTAAAATATTATTTATAGAATCCAAAATGGTCATATCCATTAGCAGTAGAATAGATGAACAATTGTGATCTATTTATACAATGGAATAGTACACAGTAACAGAAAGAGAACACACTTCTGATAAAATAACAAGGGTTAATCTTAAAAATATTATAATGGGATTGGGGTATACCTCAGTGTCAGAAACACTTGCCTAACATGTGTAAGGCCCTGGGTTTGATCCTTTGAACTACAAAAATAAAACAATAAATTAAAAAAAACAAAAACATTACGATGAATGAAAGAAGTTGGGCCCAAAAGAGTAATAATGTATGATTCCATTTATATGACATCCAAGAACAGGCCAAAATAATCTAGAGTGATACAAATCAGCAAGTGATTACCAGTAAGTCAAGAGACCATGACTGGAAGTAGAATGGAGGCTAATGGGAGGCCTGTCATTCCCTCCTTTTTGTTACAGGTACTGGTTCCACAGGGGTTTTCAATTTGCAGACATTTTTTTTAAAAAAAGTGTATGATATATATCTCCTCTAAATATTGTGCTTTAATAAATCTACCCCAAAAGATTTTTTCTGGGTCATATTTCCATAAAATGTTTTAAAAATAGTAAGACAGGGCCAGGGATATGTAGCTCTGTGATAGAGGTTTTGCCTAGCATGCATGAGGCCCTGTAAAAAATAAAAATAAAAAATATAAGACAAAAGTACTAGGGTTGTAGCTCAGTGGTAGAGTGCATGCCTAGCACATTTGAAGCACTGGGTTTGATCCTCAGTACCACATAAAAATAAATTAAAATAAAGGTATAATTTTTTTAAAAAAATGTAAGACAAAGATTCAAAAACTCCAAAGGAAAAAGAGCAGTGTATATAAAGGAACAATTCACAGAAGAAATGTAAAAAAGAGAAAAAATTATTAAAATATGCTCAAAAACATTGATAATTAATTAAACAAATGAAAAAATAGAGACTTTCAACTGTCAAATGGCAAGGCTTAAAATTATGACAAGAGAATTCAAAAGGGTATTTTCATTCATTGTTAGTAGAGGTATCAACTTGTACTAACATTTCAAAAGGCAACTTGGCAATGTCTATGCAAGTTCAAAACGTGCCCACCTTTTGAACCAGACATTCTAGAAATGGTCATCACTGAATACAAAGATAGATGACAAGAGAGATCACTGCCACACTGAAACAGAAATTACACAGAAGTCCTTCAATATGGAGCTGATTAATAAATCATGGTACATGCATTCAAGAGAAAAATGCAGCTGTTAAAAATATCTCTGTGACCTGGGGTGATAGCTCAGTGGTAGAGCACTTGCCTAGCATGCACAAAGCCCTGGGTTCTATCCCCAGCACTGCAAAAAACACAAAACAACAACACCAAAAACATCCTCTACCAACAAGGCACTATCCCAGCTGTAGCAGTAATCAGCTGTGCCAGTGATCAACTGTGCAATCCCATGCCACTTGTTTATCCACTCTGGTACTCAGTTCCCCATCTGTAGGATGTGAATAATAATGGTACCTACTTCATACAGTTATTGTGAATTAAAGATGGCCATGCCATTTATACACAATGGAGTATTACTCTGCATTAAAAAATGACAAAATCATAGAATTTTCAGGGAAATGGATGGCATTAGAGCAGATTATGCTAAGTGAAGCTAGCCAATCCCTTAAAAACAAATGCCAAATGTCTTCTTTGATATAAGGAGAGTAACTAAGAACAGAGTAGGGAGGAAGAGCATGAGAAGAAGATTAACATTAAACAGGGATGAGAAGTGGGAGGGAAAGGGAGAAAGAAAGGAAATTGCATGGAAATGGAAGGAGACCCTCAGGGGTATATAAAATTACATACAAGAGGAAGTGAGGGGAAAGGGAAAAAAATACAAGGGGGAGAAATGCATTACAGTAGAGGGGATAGAGAGAGAAGAGGGGAGGGGAGGGGGAGGGGGGATAGTAGAGGATAGGAAAGGCAGCAGAATACAACAGGCACTAGTATGGCAATATGTAAATCAATGGATGTGTAACCGATGTGATTCTGCAATCTCTGTATACGGGGTAAAAATGGAAGTTCATAACCCACTTGAATCAAAGTGTGAAATATGATATATCAAGAACTATGTAATGTTTTGAACAACCAACAATAAAAATTTTAAAAAAGAGTTAATTGGTAAGAAGAATACCCAATTATAATTTACAGAAATGTTTTAATAATTAAAATGGTTCTTGTTATTATGTATGTAAAAAGAAATTTCTAAGTAAAAAAAAAAGATGGCCATGCATATAAAGTGCTTAGTACAGTATCATGCATAGTGTAAGCTCACTACAAATTGGCTCTTGTTTTAAGATATTTTAGAGATGAGATCCAAGTCTAAACACAAAATCCATTTATGTTTCATATAATACCCTATAATCATACCCTGGATGCAATTTTATGCAATATTTTTACTGTGCCTGCATTTTGACTGTGACCCATCACACAAGATCAGGTGTGGAATTTTTCACTTGTGACATTATACCTCTAACACAAAAAGTTTCATATTTTAGAGCTTTGTGGATCTCAAGATTTTCAGAGTAGGGATGTTCAACTTGCATTATATCATTCTGTAAAGGGAAAGCAGAAAGTTGCAAAACAGTATTACCTAATGAGCAAATTGCAGCAAAAGAATATATGTGCCAGGTGCAGTGGCACAAGCCTATAATCTCATCAACTCAGGAGACTAAGGCAGGAGGATTGAAAGTTTGAGGCCAACCTCAGCAATTTAATGAGACCCTGTATCAAAATAAAAATTAAAAAGGGCTGGGGATGTAGTTCAGTGGTAAAGTGCCACTGGGTTCAATCCCCACTACCAAAAATAAATAAATAAAAAGAAGACATACCTTAACTATATGTTTTAAATGTATGTAAATATAGAGAACAAGAACAAGGAAGAGAGGGGGGTATATAGGCACAAATTAACCAAATTCATCATAGAATTGTTATCTGAAATGAATGGTGATATGAGATCATGAGATAGTTCCCCTTTTGGGATTGTACCTTCCTCAAGAGTTTGAATTTGGGGTGCCATTCCTATCTCACTTCTGTAGGAAGAGGAAAAAAATGACAAAATTATTTCAGATTTTCAGACTTTTAAAGAAGGGCAGAAAGGAAAGAACTGAAAATGGTCAGGGACATTATGATTTCTGAGCCTAAAAAGGGAAAGGACAAGGATTCTCAGGCTGTACTGAAATCACAGATGAGAGAAAATGTATTCGAAAAGAATTTGAAGGGCATGAGGTTTATTGATTGTTCTTAACCATCAAAGTTTTAATCCAGTGTTGATCCAGAACATAAGAGAGTTCATTGTGCAGAGATGGCTTTGGTTTCCTGAAGAATTGCATTCCTTACTTC